>NC_134102.1:4663552-5288552 GCF_000715075.1 Nicotiana tabacum | reverse complement strand
TTAATCATCGCCTCGTCAAGGCCGTTCCTCGTGTTTTGGCATTTTTGGGCCATAAAACAAGAATTCTGCCTGATTCCCAGATTTTCATATGCTATAGCCCACACCATATGCGTGGGCCAGGGCATCCAGATTCAGATCGCAGAATATTTTGCCAGGTCATCAAAAATGACCATAAGGAAGATTAGTCATTGCCTCGCCATGAATGTTCCTTATTTTTTGGTGTTTTAGGTCCATATAGCTAGAATTCGGCCTGATTTCTAGTTTTCGTGTGCTATAGCCCACGCCATCTACGTGGGCCCTGGCGCCATCTGCGTGGGCCTTGGCGCCTGGACCCGGATCGCCAATAATTTTACTTGCCCATCAAAAATGATCTAAGGAACATTAGTCATCGCCTCTCCATGATCGTTTCTCATTTTTAGCATTTTAGGGTCATAAAACTGGAATTAAATCAGATTCCCAGATTATCATGTGTTATAGCCAATGCCATCGGCGTGGGTCCAGGCGTCAGGACCCGGATCGCCTAAAATTTTGCCGGCCCATAAAGAATTGCCTATGCAACATTTTCATCACCTCTCCATGATCGTTCCTCAGTGTTTGGTATTTTAGGTCAATACAAATAGAATTATACTCGATTCCTAAATTATTGTGTGCTATATATCCCATGAAATCTGTATGGGTCCGGGATCCCGGACCGGAATCACCTAAATGTTTGCCGGCCTATCAAAAATGACCTACGGAACATTATCCATAGCCTCGCCATGACCGTTCCTCATTATTTGGCGATTTAGGGCCATAAAACTGGATTTTCGCTCTATTCTTAGATTTTTATGTGCTATAGCCAATGCCATGTGCGTGGGCATGGGCCCCCGGACTAGGATCACCTAAAATTTTGTCGGCCCATCAAAAATGACCGAAGGAACATTAGTCATCGCTTCTCCATGATCGTTTTTCATTTTTTGGCGTTTTAGGGCCAAAAACTAGAATGCCGCCCAATTCCCAAATTTTTGTGTGCTATAGCCTACGCCATCTGCGTGGGACCAGGCGCTCGGACCCGCCTCTTATAAAATTTTGCTGGCACATCAAGAACGACCTAAGGAACATTAGTCATCGCCTAGCCAAGGAACATTAGTCATCGCCTCGCCATGATCATTCCTCATTTTTGTCATTTTAGGAGCATAAAACTGGAATTCTGCCTGATTCCTAGATTTTCGTGTGCTAAAGCCAACGCCAACTACATAGACCTGGGCGCCCAGATCCGGATCGCCTAATCTTTTTCCATCCCATCAAAAACGACATAAGGAACAGTAGTCATCGCCTTACGATGACCGTTCCTTTTTTGGCATTTTAGGGCCATAAAACTGGAATTCTGCGTGATTCCCAGATTTTTGTGTGTTACAGCCCACACCATCTGCGTTGACCCAGGCGCCTGGACAAACCTCTTTTAACATTTTGCTGGCCCATTGAAAATGACCAAACGAACATTAGTCATGGCCTCATCATGTCCATTCCTCGTATTTTGGCGTTTTACGACTATAAAACTTGAATTCCACCCTATTCCTAGATTTTTGTATGCTATATCCAACGCCATATGCATGGGCACACGTGCCCGAACCCGGACCCAAATCTGCATGGGCACAGGTGCCCAAACCCGAACCCAAATCTGTATGGGCCTACGCGTCCGAACCCAGATCGCCTATTATTTCGTCGGTCCATCAAAAACGACCAAAGGAACATTAGTTACCGCTTCTCCATGACCGTTCTTTGTGTTTTGGCGTTTTAGGGGCATATAACCTGACCGGGCGCCCAGACACGGATCGACTTATATTTTGTCGATCTATCAAAATCGACCTAAGGAAAATTAGTATTCGACCACGCCATTTGCATGGGCTCAAGCTCCCGGACCCGAATCTCCTTAAAGTTTGCTAGCCCATCAAAAACGACCTAAGGAACATTAGTCATTGAGTCGCCATGATCGTTCCTCGTTTTTTGGAATTTTAGGGCCATAGAACTATAATTCCGCCGGTTTCTTAGATTTTCATATGCTATAGCCCATGCCATAAAATTCCCTGATATAATAAAGAAAGTAATAAGCATTCCAAACCATTGAAACAGAAAGCACTAAAGACTGTTACAATGTGGCAGAAATGATTACCATTACACGAGTCCGGGTGCCCGGACCCGAATTTCCCGGACCTGGATTGCCTATCTACGTGGACCCGGATCGTCTAAGAACACTTTGGCCTATAAAAAATGACCTAAGGAACATTAATCATCGGCTCTCCATGATCGTTCCTCATGTTTTGGCGTTTTAGGGCTAAATCACTGGAATTCCGCCTGATTTCAAATTTTCGTGTGCTATCACCCACGCCATATGTCCGGGCTCAGGCGTCCAGACCTGGATCGCCTAAAATTTTGCTGGCTCATCATAAATGACCTAAGGAACACTAGTTATCGCCACGCCATGACCGTTCCTCATTTTTGGAGTTTAAGGCCATAAAACTGGAATTCTGCCCTATTCTTAGATGTTCGTGTGCTATAACCTATGTCATTTGCGCGAGGCGCCCAGACCTGGATCACCTAAAAATTTGTCGGCCCATAAAAAATGACCTAAGGAACATTAGTCCTCGCCTTACCATAAAACTAAAATTCTGCCGGATTCCTAGATTTTTGTATGCTATAGCCCACGCCATCTAGATGGGCCCGCCATTTAAAAATGACTTAGGAATATTAGGCATCGTCTCACTATGATCGTTCCTCATTTCCTGGCTTTTTAGGGCCACAAAACTGGAATTCCGCCCGATTCCTAAATTTTTATGTGCTATAACCAACGCCATCTACGTGGGCCTAGGCCCCCGGACATGGATCGCCTATTATTTTTCCGGCCCATCAAAAATGACCAAAGGAACATTCCGCTTCTCCATGATCGTTCCCCATTTTATGGCATCAGGGCCATAAAATTGGAATTTTGCCAAATTCCTTGATTTTGTGTGCTATAGCCAACACCATTTGTGTGGGCCCGGGTATCAGGACCTGAATCGGCTAAAATTTATTCGACCCATCAAAAATTGCCTAAGGAACATTAGTCATCGCCTCGTCATGACCGTTCCTCGTTTTTTGGCATTTTAGCGCTATATAACTTGAATTCTACCTTATTACTAGATTTTCATATGCTATAGTACACACCATCTGCACCTGACCGGGCGCCCTGACCCGGATCGCCTAATATTTTGTCGGCCCATCAAAATCAACCTAAGAAAAATTAGTATACGCCCACGCCATTTGCATGGGCTCGGGCGTCCGGACCCGGATCTCCTTAAATTTTGCTAGCCCATAACAAATGACCCAAGGAACATTAGTCATTGAGTCGCCATGATCGTTCCTCAGTTTTTGGAAATTTAGGACCATAAAATTGGAATTCCGCCCTGTTCTCAAATTTCCATATGCTATAGCCCGCGTCATCTACACGAGTCTGGGTGCCCGGACACGGATTGCCTAAAATTTGGCCGAACCATAAAAAATGATCTAAGGAATATTAGTCATCGCCTCGCCATGATTGTTCCCACCTTTCTGTGTTTTAGGGTCATAAATAGGAATTCTGTCCGATTCCAAGATTTTCATGTGATATAGCCCAAGCTATCTGCGTGGACCTGGGCGCTCGGACCCCGGCACCAGGACACGGATCGTCTAAAAATATTTTGGCCCGTAATAAATGACCTAAGGAACACTAATCATCGCCTCTCCATGATCGTTTCTCGTTTTTTGGCATTTTAGGGCTAAATCACTAGAATTCCGCTTGATTTCAAATTTTAGTATGCTATCACCCACGCCATCTGTGCGGGCTCAGGCGCCTAAACCTAGATCGCCTAAAATTTTGTCGGCCCATCATAAATGACCTAAGGAACACTAGTTATCGCCACGCCATGACCGTTCCTCATTTTTGGCATTTTAAGGCCATAAAACTGGAATTTTGCCCTATTCTCATATGTTCGTGTGTTGTAACCTATGTCATTTGCGCGGGCTCGGCCTCCCGGAGCAGGATCACCTCAAATTTTGTCGGCACATCAAAAACGACCTAAGGAACATTAGTCTTCACCTCACCATAAAACTGAAATTCTGCCGGATTCTCATATTTTCGTGTATTATAGCCCACGCCATCTGCGTTGGCCAAGCACCATGACTCGAATCTCCTAAAACGTTCCTAGCTCTTCAAAACTGACCTAATCAACATTAGTCATTGTCTCTCCATATTATTTTGGTATTTTAGGGTCATAAAATTGGAATTCCCCCTAACTCTCAAGTGCCCGAAGTCAGATCGCCTAAAATTTTCCTCGCCAAAAATGACCTAAGGAACATTATTCATTGTCTCGTCATGACCATTCCATGTTTTTGGTTTTTAAAAGCCATAAAACTAAAATTCCATATGATTTCGAGATTTTCATGTATTATAGCCCACGCCATCGACACGGGCCTAGATGCCTGGACCCGGAACGCCTAAAATTTTGATGGCCATAAAAAACGACCTAAGGAACATTTTTCATCACCTCGTCATGATCGTTCCTCATTTTTAGCATTTTAGGGCAATAAAACTAGAATTCCATCCGATTTTCAATTTTTTGAGTGTTATAGCCTGTCCATTTGCATGGGCTCGGGCACCAGGACCCGGATCTTCTTAAATTTTGTCGTCCCATCAAACCGACCTAAGGAACATTAGTCATTGCCTCTCCATGACTGTTCCTCATTTTTGGGTGTCTTAGGGCCACAAAACTGGAATTGTGCTCGATTCTAAGATTTTTGTGTGTTGTAGCCCACGCTATCTGCATGGGTCCGGACGCCCTAACGCGGATCGCCTAAAATTTTGCCAATCTATCAAAAGAAACCTAAGGAACATTAGTCATCACCTCGCTATGACCGTTCCTTATTGTTTGGCATGTTAGGGACGTAAAATTTGAACTCCACATGATTCTTAAATTTTTGTGTGCTATAACCCATGCCATTTGCGTGGGCCATGACACCCTGACCCGAATCGCCTAGTATTTTGCTGGCCCATAAACAATGACCTAAGGAACATTAGTGATCGCCTCACTATGATCGTTCCTCATTTTTTGGTGTTTTAGGGAAATAAAACTAGAATTTCGCCCGATTTCCAGATTTTTGTGTGCCATAGCCCACGCCATCTGCAAGGGCCCGGGCGCCCGAACCCAGATCGCCTTAACTTTTGCCAATCCATCAAAAATTACCAAAGGAACATTATTCTTTGCCTTTCCATGATCGTTCCTTGTTTATTGGAATTTTAGGGTAATAAAACAAGAATTCTAAGCGATTATCAGGAACGTTAGTCATCGCCTCTCCATGACCGTTTCTCATGTTTTGGGCATTTTCGAGCCTTAAAATATGAATTCCGCCTGATTCGCAGATTTACGTGCAATATGCAACGCCATTTGCACAGGCCAGGGTGCCTGCACCTGGATCGCCTAAACAATTTTTCCAAACCATCAAGAACAACCTTAGGAACATTAGACATCGCCTCTCCATGATCGTTCCTCAAGTTTTGGTATTTTAGGGCCATAAAACTGGAATTCCACTGGATTCTCAAATATTTTTGTGCTAAAGCCCACGCCATCTGCGTGGGCCTGGGCACCAGACCCATATCGCCTTAATATTTACAGGACCATAACAAACGATCTAAGGAACATCAATCATCACCTCGTTGTTTGGTATTTTAGGGCCATAAATCTTGAATTCCTCTCGATTCCCAGATTTTCGTGTATTATAGCGCACGCCATCTGCACAGGCCCGAGTGCCTGGACCGGATTGCCTAAAATTTTGCAGACACATAAAAAATGACCTAAGGAATATTAGTCATCCCCTCGCCGTGACCATTCCTCATTTTTTGGCGTTTTAAGGCCATAAAATTAGAATTCCGCCTGACTCCCAGATTTTCGTGTGCTATAACTGCGTGGGCACGCGCGCCCAACCCATATCACTTGAAATTTTGCCGACCCATCAAAAACTACCTAAGGAACATTAATGTAATGACCCGACTTATCATTTTATGAATTAGAGTCCCGTTCAGCGGCTTAAGCCCTTAGGCAACTTCGTAATGTGTATTATGATTTGCGCGCGGTCGATTTTGGTTTTTGGATGATTCAAGATTTAATTAAAAGAACAATATATTCTTATTTTGGAAGCTTAAATGAAACGAGTTGATCGGAGTTTTAATTTTGTGCAAACGACCCCGGAATGGAACTTCGATGGTTTCAATAGCTTCGTATGGTGATTTCGAACTTAGGCGTATGTCCAAAATTGGAGTTGGAAGTCCATAGAACAATTCAGCACATTTTGGTGAAATAAGGAAGTTGATGTGTGCTAATTATATTGTTTTGTGTACAACCGAGGACTATTAATATGATGGATATCAATTGGATATGATAATAAGTGTACGAGGCATATTATAAGTGATGTGGGGTCTAGGGAGAGGCCTAAGCCTAAATCAAGTTGAAAATTTCACGATAGATTAAAATTCCAAATGAGTACACACAAGACCAAACTTTGGACGAGCATATCTATCTATCTATATATATAAAATTATTTATGTGATATACAACCTATAAAATGAAAGAGCTTCGAGTCTAGTTTCTAATGCTTCAAACCGTCCGTCATTTGGACACTCATACAAGAAGTTATGACCAAATTACCAAACGATGGCCAAATTTTACACTACTACGGCGCTCCTATGGAAAATTACAGAATGTTTAGAAATGTCATTTCCAGACGCTTTTTTAATAGCCGCCTCGTGCCCCGTGGTGCGCTATGCGCCGCGGCTTTACAAAATCTGAGTTTTCATAACCTGACCCCCATTTCATTTAACTCATTCATGGTTCATATTTTTGGGTATTTTTTGTTGTTTTAAAGAGAGGAGAGAGCGATTCTAGAGAGAGGAAAGGAAGGACGATTTCACTACTCTACCTTGAATCAAACCTTTAAATCGCATCAAAGGGTTACTAGAGCTTCAAAGAGGTAAGAATTTCTTTCCCCAATTCTTCAATTTTGAAATCTAACTAGTAATGGGTAATTAGTAAGATGATTCTTGGATGTGAGAGTACTAGTTATACATACTTGTACCAATAAGGTTGTGGGAAGATTGTTGAGTTCAAATGGGTAAAAATTGGGTTGAAAATGGTAGAAATCTTCAAAAGATTTTAATTGAAGATTTGAAAGGCAATCAGATGTCGGAATTCGATAATTTTTGTATGGTTGAACTCGTATCGGAACGGTGTTCGGATTTCGTGAGTTTTTCCTGGATTCTAAACGTGGGTCCCACTGTCAATTTTTAAAATAAATTTCGGATTTTAATCAGGAAAATTAGTAATTTCATATGGAATTAATTCCTACGATTTGTATTGAGTATATTGAAATTTTTGTGATTAGATTTTAAGCCTCCAGACACTAATTTACGAGGCAAAGTTTTATTGAAATCCTGAAATTTGTTGCGAAGTGAGATAAGTGTCTTGTCTAACTTTGTGCGGGGAAAACCACCCCTTAGGATTTGAGATGATTGTGTCATTCATGTTATGTGAAGGTCGTGTACGCGAGGTAACGAGTGGGTACACGACCTATATGTGGTGTTTGACGGTTTGGACCGTTAGGCTCCTTTTATATAATTGTTTGTAAATATCGTGTCATGATTATATCTTTTGTTGTTAGAATTGTTTGTACGTGCTTTACTTGAAATTGTTATCACATATTCCATCCTTGTTGTCAAGTTCACCCTTATATGCTAATTGTTGATTGTATCCACTTGTTGAATTACTGTTTTGTCTGCTACATGCCTTAATTGTTAATTGATGCTCATAAACTGTGCCTTGATTGTGGATTGTTATTACCTTGCTATTTGACTTCGTGAGTTATCATGTTGCTTTTTGACTTCTTTGTGTAGACTTATTCTTCCTTTTGATTTTGTGGTACACCGTAGTTGGTTGTAAATTGGTTGTTTAATTTGTATTGTTGGAGGAGCGGGTTGCACGCCGCAACATAATTTATTTTAAGTTTATATTGTTGGACTAGGTTGCACGCCGCAACGGAAATTATTTGATAAATTATATTGTTGGATCGGGTTGCACACCTGTCATGACCCAAAACCTAACCCGTCGTGATTGCGCCTATCGTGATACTAGGCAAGCCGACCTTTCCAAAATCACTTTCAAAATCTAACAGAAATGAATTAAAACAATTAAAATAACATGAGTTTTTCATAAAAACGGGGGTACAACCCAAAAACATAAGTGCAGAAAAATAGCCTGACATCGCGGTGTCACTAAGTCATGACCATCTAACAACAAATGCCAATACAAGAGAGAAACGATAATAAAAAGGAGAAACAAGGACTGCGGACGCCGACAGCTACCTCGTAAGTCTCCGATAATCAGCTCGCGCACGAACTCGACGACCGTCAGAACCGCACACACCTGGATCTGCACATGAAGTATAAGGTGTAGCATGAGTATAACCAACTCAGTAAGTACCATAAATAAATAAGGAACTGAGAAGGTAGTGACGAGCTATACAAATACAATTCATTTTCAATAATTCCAGCAAAGATTAGACATCCTTTCAAATCCGGCAAGTCGAACAAATCAGTTTTATACAGTTAAAGTGGAGGTAAATCCGGATATAGAATCTTTCAGAAATTTCACGACAATGATAGATAACGACTAAGAGAATCAACAAATGGAAAAGCAAGTACAACCTCTCAGGGCAACAATCACTCAACTCGTCGCAACAGCTCAATCACTCAGCTCTCAGCCCTCAGTACTCACACTAAATTGGTACCTGCACTCACTAGGGGTGTGCAGACTCCGGAGGGGCTCCTTCAGCCCAAGCGCTATATCACTACGGCGTGTAGCCGGATCCTATATAAATAGCCATAAGGCTCATTGCGGCATGCAACCAGATCCACATCTATATACAACCCTGAGGATGGTTGCGGCGTGCAACCCGATCCATAAATAGCCCTAAGGCTTTTTGCAGCGTGCAACCCGATCCATATTCATACATATAGCTCACAGCTCGACATTCAGGCCCTAACTCAGTCACTAACTTCTCTAGTCTCTCGGGCTCTTAGAAATCATAAACATTAGCCCAAACAAAATAACATAGTGTATCAACAAGAATCAAGAAGAGACTGAGATATGATGCGAAATAAAAACCACGATTGAGTACAAGACATGAATTAGTAATTAATTCAACAAGTATGTGACCTCTGTGCGTCCCAATAGTATCATCACATAACCTAAGCATGATTTCTAACATGGTTTGCAGTCAAATTTCTATAACACAGAGAGACCAGGAAATTAGCAATAGGCTATTCGACTTTACAGTCTCACGGGACGGACCAAGTCACAATCCCCCACGGTGCACGCCTACACGCCCGTCACCTAGCATGTGCGTCACCTCCAAAATAGTCACATTATACCAACATACGGGACCCCTCAGGACCAGATTTAAAACTGTTACTTACCTCAAACCGCGCAAAATCCTACTCCACAATGCCCTTGCCCCTCAAATCAATCTCCAAACACCCGAATCTAGCCACAAGTAGTACGATATAATTAATGTAGGCTAAAAGAATCAATTCCATAAGAAAAACACGAATTTATAGGTCAAAATCCGAAATAGGCTAAACCTGGCCCCCTGGGTCCACATCTCGAAACCTGAAAAAAGTCACAAAATCCGAAAGCCTATTCACTCACGAGTCCAACCATACCAAATTTATCTAAATCTGACATCATTTGCCCCTCCAAAACCCCAAACTTCTCTCTCAAATTCCCAAGCCCTAAGTTCCCAATTATCACCTCAAACACTCACCAACTAGGTGTAAATCTCAGTGGGGAAACACCCTTATTGAAGATAAATAGGCACAAGGAACTTATCTCAGTGATTACTCACAAATCTCTCTCAAAATCTCCAAATTCGAGCTAAAAAATGATGAAAATGGTAAAGAATCTCGAAGTCTTCTATTATAGGTTCTGCACAGACTTCTCGCACCTGTGGCTCCATTTTTGCATCTGCGGAGCCGCATCTACGGGCAAAGCCCCGCTTATGTGGAAAGATCACTAACCATTGCCTCCGCACCTGCGATCAAGTGACCGCATATGCGCTCTTCGCGGGTGCGGCAATTACATCGCACATGCGCCCCTAAATCCGCTTCTGCGACCATCACAGGTGCGAGAATGCCACCGCACCTGCGTCCTCTTCCTAGATCCTCCTTAGCCACATATTCGGCTCCTCCTTCGCTTCTGCGGGCTTGCACCTGTGGTTCCCACTCTACAGGTGCGGTTACATCAGTAACAGCAGCTTCAACTGCAATTCCTCAACTCTCATTCCGGAGTCGTCTTCACATAGTTTCGACTACGGTCAAAATCCTAAGACTTAAGCTTCTGTTTTAGGGACTAAGTGTCCCAAAACACTCTGAAACCAAAACCGAGACCTCCCGGCAAGTCACATAAGCAAAAATAGATACGGGAAAAATAGTAAATAGGGGATCGAGGCTAATACTGTCACGACCCAAAACCCTAACCTGTCGTGATGGCGCCTATCGTGGAACTAGGAAAGCCGACTCATTCTAAAACAAACCGATATTTTTCATTTCAAGGCTATTTAGTGTAAAAACCTTCGTAAGGAGTTCAAATCAAAACAAAAGTGCGGAATAGAAAAGCCCGACATAAGGATGTCACTAGTCATGAGCATCAACAACAATCTGTCTAACAATATCAAGACTAACTTAGTCTGGAAAAAAAATACAACTAAAGGAAGATAAGAGGGAGAAGAGCAGGACTGTGATCGCCAGGCAGCTACCTTGCTATCCCTGAGAAAATCTGCAACCAGAATAATCAACAACCGCTACCGTATCCAGCTACACCTGGATCTGCACACAAGGTGTAGGGAGTAACGTGAGTACGCCAACTCATTAAGTAACAACAATAAATAAAGACTGAGCAGCAGTGACGAGAAATAAAACATATGAAGTTCATATCATGAATTCTCGGTAAAATACACATGTTTTAAAAATCAGGATTTGAATCAAAACATCTCGTTTAAACCCAGTTCCAGTAAAATCATTTAAAGATATTTTTCAATAGTTTTCAAACAGAGACTAAATGCAATGGTGAGTAAAAATGATGAAATTATAAACAGCCCCTCGGGCAAAACATCACTCATATGCAGCCCCTCAGGCAAATCTCACAGTCACTCGTGCCACTCGGGCCACTCGGGCATACCTCACAATCACTCTTGCCACTCGGGCATACCTCACAATTACTCATGTCTCCCAGTTACTCAGCACTCGGCACTCGCACTCAGTAGCTACCTGCGCTCACTGGGGGTGTGTACAGACTCCGGAGGGGCTCCTTCAGCCCAAGCGTTATATCAAGCCAAATCATGGCATAAATCACTCAGGCCCTCGGCCTATATCAAACATGCTGCGGCGTGCAACCCGATCTCATAAATATCCTCACAAATCAGGCCCTCAGCCTCACTCAGTCATAAACCTCTCAAGCCACTCGGGCATTTCAGTAAAAATAGGGTGCTCAGCCCAAAACAACATTTATATGCATCAAAATCGAGTAATGAAACTGAGTTATGCAGTAAACAGGTATAACCACGACTGATTATTGATTTTCAATCGAAAACAGTAAAAGGATAATAAGAAAAGGCCCCTAAGGGTCCAAACAGCACTAGCACAAGGTCCAAATACGGCATTCAGCCCAATTTACAGAAACTCTTTCTAAAACATATAAGTGTCATATAGTTTCAACAAAATATGCAACTTTACAGTTGCTACGGGACGGACCAAGTCACAATTCCCAACAATGCACGCCCACACGCCCACACGCCCGTCACCTAACATGTGCATTACCTCAAAATAGTAGAATGATACGAAATTCGGGGTTTCATACCCTCAGGACTAGATTTTTAATCTATACTTACCTCAAACCGGTCAAATCTCTACTCCGCAATGCTCTTACCTCTCGACTCAGCCTCCAAATGCTCCGAATCTATTCACAATCAGTACAATACCATTAATATACTCTAATGAAATGAATTCCACAAAAATAACTATCATATTAGCCCAAAACCCGAAATTGGCTCAAACCCGGCCCCCAGACCCACGTCTCGAAATCCGACAAAATTTACAAAACTAAAAATCTCATTCACTCACGAGTCTAACAATACCAAATTTATCAAAATTCGACTACGAATTGACATTCAACTCTCAAAACCCATTTTATGATGTTTCTATAATTTCCCCCAATTTTCCACCTCCAAAGTACGAATCAAAGGATGAAATCAGTGATATATTCATGTATATTAGCCAAATTCGAGTTAGAATCACTTATCTCGATGAGTTTCTTGAAAAACCTTCAAATATTCGTCACAACCCGAGCTCCCTAGGTTAAATATGAAATAAAAATTTGAACCTCATATTTGTAGTGCACCCCTCGAATTCTCAATACGTGGTCCACGAACTTTCACCGCCCCCGCGAACGCCTCACTGCGGCCAGCGTATTTCCCACCGCGGCCGCAAAGTTCTCCATCTCCAGCGGCCGCGCCCATATTTATGCAGCCCGCGCCAGCCTCCACCGCTGACCGCGGAATCCTGCCGCCTCCGCGAAGTCCTACCGTGCTCCGTGCCACCCTCCACCACTGACCGCAGAAATCTGCCACCTCCGTGAAATCCTACCGCGGTCCATGCCTCCCAACATCAGAGACCCAACACCAACACATCATCAACTGTTTTCAATAGATAAACTCATCCGATAACCATTCGAACACATCCGAGGCCCTCGGGACCTTAACCAACCTCACCAACACATCCCACAATATCCTTCAAACTTAGTCGAACCTACGAATCACTCCAAACAACACCAAAACTTCAAATCAAACTCGGATTCAAGACTAAGAATTTCTAAACTTATAAATTCGACAACCGATGCCGAAACCAAGCAAACCACGTCCGAATGACCTCAAAATTTGCACACGCGTCACAAATGACACTATAAACCTACTCCATCTTCCGGAATTCCATTCCGACCCCGATATCAAAATTTTCCATTACCGACCAAAAATCGTCAAATTTTCTATTTCGTCAATTCAAGTCTAATTCTACCATGGACCTCCAAATCACATTCTGGACGCACTCCTAAGTCCAAAATCACCTAACGGAGCTAAGAGAATCATAAAATTCAAATCCGAGGTCGTTTACACATAGGTCAACATTCGGTTGACTTTTTCCAACTTAAGCTTCTACTTTAGAGACTAAGTGTCTCATTCCACTCCAAAACCACTACGGACTTGAACCAACCAACCCAATATAACACAATAAAGCTAAATAACATATAAAAAGGCAGAAATAGGGTAAACATGGCTATAACTCTCGAAACGACCAGACGGGTCGTTACAAATACACTCAAAACGACATGTCGGGTCGTTACATCCTCCCCCTCTTAAAATAATCGTTCGTCCTCAAATGAGCATAGAGACATACCTGAAGTTGTGAAAAGATGAGGATAACGGCTTCGCATATCATGCTCAGTATCCCAAGTCGCCTCCTCGACCGGCTAACCCTTCCACTGAACCTTTACAGAAGCAATATTTTTTGAAGTTATCTTTAGAACCTCCCTATCTAAGATCGCCACTGGTTCCTCAACATAAGATAAATCCTTCTCCAACTAGACTCAGCTGAAATCCAATATGTGAGACGGATCGCCGTGATACTTCTGGAGCTTAGAAACATGGAATACTGGATGAACTCCTGCTAGATTGGGAAGCAAGGCAAGCTTATAAGCAACCTCCCCAACACGTCGCAATACCTCAAATGGACCGATAAACCTCGGGCTCAACTTTCCCATTCTTTATGAACCTCATAACACCCTTCATGGGTGATACCCGGAGCAAGACCCGCTCTCCAACCATGAATGAAACATCGCAAACATTCCGATCTGCATAACTATTCTGTCTGGACTGGGTTGTGCATAGTCTATCCTGAATCACCCTAACCTTATCCAGAGCATCCTGCACCAAGTCTGTCCCCAATATCCTAGCCTCGCCCGACTCAAACCAACTAACTGGAGACCTACATCGCCTCCCATACAGAGCCTCATACGGTACCATCTGGATGCTCGACTGATAACTGTTGTTGTAGGCAAACTCCGCTAGTGGCAACAACTGATCCCCCGAACCCCCAAACTCCATCACACATGCACGGAGCATATCCTCTAATATTTGAATAGTGCGCTCGGACTGTTCTTCCGTCTAAGGGTGAAATGTTGTGCTCAACTCCACTCAAGTACCCAACTCATGATGTATGGCCCTCCAGAACCATGGTGTAAACTGCGTACCCCAGTCAGAAATGATAGATACTGGTACGCCATGAAGCTTGACGATCTCACAGATATATACTCGAGCCAGCTGCTCGGAAGAATAGGTAGTCATAGGGATGAAATGAGCTAACTTGATCAGCTGGTCCACAATCACCCAAGATGCATCAAACTTCCACTGAGTCTGTGGAAGCCCAACAATGAAATCCATAGTGATTCGCTCCCACAATCACCCAAGATGCTCATACTTCATCTGCTGGACATTTAGGCACCGAGCTACATACTCCACTATGTCCTTCTTCATTCTCCTCCACCAGTAATGTTGTCTCAAGTCCTGATACATCTTTGCGACACCCGAATTAATAGAATTCCGCAAACTGTGAGCCCCTGGAGAATCAACTCACGCAAACCATCTACATTGGGCACACATAGCCTGCCCTGCATCCTCAATGCACCATCATCCCCAATAGTGACCTTCTTAGCATCACTGTGCTGGACCGTGTCCTTAAGGATAAGCAAATGGGAGTCATCATACTGACTCTCCCTGATATGATCATAGCGAAAAAACCGAGAGACCACACAAGCCAATACTCGACTCGGTTCAGAAATATCCAATCTAACAAACTGGCTAGCTAAGGCCTGAACATCCAATGCCAATGGCCTCTATGCTGTTGGAAGATATGCTAAGCTCCCCAAACTCTCCGCCCAGTGACTCAAGGCATCAGCCATCACATTGGCCTTCCCGGTATGGTACAAAATGGTGTTATCATAGTCCTTAAGAAGCTCCAACCACCTCTGCTGACGCAAGTTAAGATCCTTCTGTTTGAACAGATGCTGCAAACTCCTATGATCAGTGTAAATCTCACAATGGACCCCGTAAAAATAGTGCCACCAAATTTTCAAGGTGTGAAAAATAGCTGCTAACTCAAGGTCATGGACACATCTCATGGGGCTTCAACTGACGCAAAGCATAAGCAACCACTCTACCCTCTTGCATCAAAACACACCCAATGCCGATCCGCGAGGCATCACAATACACTATGTACGAACCAAAAACTGATGGAAGAACTAGAACTGGAGTCGTGATCAAAGCAGTCTTGAGCTTCTGAAAGCTCTCCTCGCACTCTTCCGACCACCTGAAAAGAGCACCTTTATGGGTTAAATTAGTCAAGAGAGATATAATAGATGAGAAGCCCTCCACAAAAAGACGGTAATAGCCCGCCAACCCAAGAAAGCTTCGAATCTCTGTGGTTGAGGACGGTCTGGGCCAACTCTAAACTACCTCTATCTTATTTGGATCCACCTAAATACCCTCACTAGACACCACGTGCCCCAAGAACGCCACTGAACAAAGCCAAAACTCACACTTGGAGAAGTTTGCATAAAGCTTCTCCTCCCTCAACCGTTGTAACACAATCCTCAGATATTGAGTATTCTCATACCGATATACCAGGATGTCATCAATGAATATAATAACGAACGAGTCAAGATAAGGCTGGAACACACTGATCATCAGATGCATGAACATTGCTGGGGCGTTAGTCAGCCCAAAAGAGATCACAAGGAACTCATAATGGCCATATCAGGTCTTGAAAGTTGTCTTAAGAATATCTAAGTCCCGAATATTTAGCTGGTGATACCCTGACATCAAATCGATCTTGGAGAACACCATCGCTCCCTGAAGCTGGTCAAACAAATCATTAATACGTGACAAAGGATACTTGTTCTTGATTGTGACCTTGTTCAACTGTCTGTAATCAATGCATATTCTCATAGTACCATCATTCTTCTTCACAAATAGAACTGGTACACCCCAAGGTGATACGCTAGGCCGAATAAACCCCTTATCAAGGAGTTCCTGAAGCTGCTCTTTCAACTCCTTCAACTCAGTCGGTTCCATACGGTACGGTGGAATAGAAAAGGGATGAGTTCCCGGTACCAAATCAATACCCCTGTCAGGCGGCATGCCCGACAGGTCTGTAGGAAACACATCCGGGAAATCTTGCAGCACCGGAACAGAATCAATAGCAGGGGCCTCTACCCTAACATCCCTCACAAAGGCCAGATAGGATAGACAACCCTTATCAACCATCTGCTGAGCTTTCAAGTATGAAATCACTCTACTGGGAACATAGTCTATGGAGCTGCTCCAATCAACCCTCGGCAACCTCGGCATCGCCAACGTCACGGTATTAGCGTGATAATCTAGAACAACATGATAGGGAGACAATCAATCCATACCCAAAATCACGTCAAAATTGACCATACTAAGCAACAAGAGATCTACTCTAGTCTCCAGACTCCCAATAATCACCACACATGACCGATATACATAATCCACAATGATAGTATCACCTACTGGAGTAGATACATAAACAAATGAAACTAGAGACTCACGGGGCATAACCAGATAATGAGTGAAATACAAGGATACATATGAATAAGTAGAACCAGTGTCAAATAATATAGAGGCATCTCTATGGAAAACTGAGATAATACCTGTAATCACAGCATTCGAAGCAATGGCATCTAGTCTGGTAGGAAGAGAATAAAAACGGGTCTGGCCGCCCCCTGATCGGCCTCCCCCTCTAGGGCGGCCCCTAGCTGACTGGGCTCCACAATGAGCTAGCTGAGCAGGTGGTGAAGAAACCAGTGTTGATGTCGTAGACTGGCTCCTCTGCTGGGACAGGCCTCCCGTAAGGCGGGGACAATACCTCCTGATGTGGCCAAACTCTCCACATTCATAGCAATTCCCCGATGCTGGTGTTGGGGACTGAAATGAGCCCCGAGAACCGGGATGACTGGTAGAAGGACCTGGCATAAACGAGCCCTGACTCGATGGAGCACAGGACAAAATATGAGCTGGTAGGGCATTCAGAGATGAATGGCCCTACTGATAACTGTGTGAACCATGGCTAGATGATGGACTGGGCGAGCCATCTGAGCATTTATGAAAGGACGACCTCTATCGTGGTGGGACTGCCCCTAGAAGGAAGATTACTAAATCCACCCTATCCACAAGGCCTCTTGGCCTCCCTCTCAACCCGATCCTATCTGCGAACCATCTCAATCTGATGGGCAATATCGACAACCTCATCAAAAGTAGCACCAGACACACTCTCTCTCTCTAGTCATAAGCAATCACAGCTGAAAAGTGAGGACATCTATGAACCTCCTGATCATCTCCTTGTCTGTGGGAACCAACCAGATAGCATGACGGGTTAATCTTGAAAATCTCATCTCATATTGTGTCACAAACATATCACCCTAACAAAGCTTCTCAAACTGTCTGTACAACTCCTCTCTGCGGGATTGAGGAACAAACTTCTACAGAAAGAGAATGGAGAACCGATGTCAAGTAAAGGGTGCTGCACCGACTGGCCTATGCCTCTCGTAAGCCTCCCACCAACTGAATGTATCCCCAGTGAACTTAAAGGTAGTGAACAAGACCTTACTGGTCTTCAGAATACCTGCTGTATAGAGTATCCTCTGACACCTGTCCAAGAAACCATGTGCATCCTCTCCCCATGCACCACTGAAATATGGAGGCTGGAGCCTCCCAAACCTCTCCAATCTACGCTGCTCATCCTCAAGCATAGAAAGAACAACATAATCCTGAGCAGTGGCAACCAGATGGGCTGGTGGTGCCCCCGGTGTTTGGAATCCCTGTACCAGCTTCTCTGGTAGTACGGGCGATAGGAGTCTGAGCACCTCCCCCAGCCTGAGAAGTGGCTGCTGCGGCCGAAACAGAGACTGCTTGAGCAAGACTAGTACACGCAATTAGAATCTGAGCTAAGGCCTCCTAAAGGCCTGGAATCACAATGGGCATGAGTGGTGCCTGAGCTGGTCCCACAGGCTCGTCCAGAATTGGAGCCTGCTCCTGAACTGGGTTTGTAGGTACTGCCCCAACAGTTGTGCGGGATGCACCTCTGCCCCTAACGCGACCTCTACCGCGACCTCAACCTCTCGCGGCCCTACTGGTGATACTGGTGGCTGTCCATCCTGCCTCGTAGTACAAGTCCTCACCATCTGTGAGAGAGTGAAACAACAGATGTTTAGTCACCAGAATCAACAGATTCGCACGACAAGAATTCAAGAATGTAAAATTTTCTAAGGGTTCGGCAGCCTCTCGAAGAAAAGTACAGACGTCTCTGTACCGATCTGCAAGACTCTACTGAACTTGCTCATGAATCGTGAGACCTGTATAACCTAGACTCTGATACCAACTTGTCACGACCCAAAACCTAACCCGTCGTGATGGCGCCTATCGTGATACTAGGCAAACCGACCTTTCCAAAACCACTTTCAAAATCTAACATAAATGAATTAAGACATTTAAAATAACATGAGATTTTCATAAAAACTAGGGTAAAACCCAAAAATATAAGTGCGGAAAAATAGCCCGACATCGGGGTGTCACTAAGTCATGAACATCTAACAACCAATCTAGAAACAGAGTCTACTATAGTCTATGCCAAATGCCAATACAAGAGAGAAAAGATAATAAGAAAGGAGAAACAAGGACTGCGGACGCCGGCAGCTGCCTCGTAAGTCTCCGATAATCAGCTCGCGCACGAACTCAGCGATCGTCAGAACCGTACACACCTAGATCTGCACATGAAGTGCGGGGTGTAGCATGAGTACAACAAACTCAGCAAGTAATAGAAATAAATAATGAACTGAGAAGGTAGTGATGAGCTATACAAATACAGTTCATTTTCAATAATTCTAGCAAAGATTAGACATGCTTTCAAAGCTGGCAAGTCGATCAAATCAGTTTTATACAGTTAAAATGGAGGTAAATCCAGATATAGAATCTTTCAAGAATTTCACGACAATGACAGCTAGCGACTAAGTGCATCAACAAATGGAAAAGTAAGTACAACCTCTCAGGGCAACAGTCACTTAACTCGTCACAACAACTCAATCACATGGCTCTCAACCCTTAGTACTCACACTCAATAGGTACCTGCGCTCACTGGGGGTATGCAGACTTCAGAGGGGCTCCTTCAGCCCAAGCGCTATATTGATGCGGCGTGCAGTGCGATCCCATATAAATAGCCATAAGTCTCGTTGTGGCGTGCAACCCGATCCATATGTATATACAGCCCTGAGGCTCATTGTGGCGTGCAACTAGATCCATATACAGCCCTAAGGCTTGTTGTGGCGTGAAACTCGATCCATATTCATACATATAGCTCACAACTTGAAACTTAGGCCCTAACTCAGTCACTATCCTCTCTAGTCTCTCGGGCTCTCAGAAATCATAGAGATCAGCCCAAACAAAATAACAGTGTATCAATAAGAATCAAGAAGAGACTGAGATATGATGCACAAGAAAAACCACGACTGACTACAAGAAGAGACTGAGATATGATATCTTACATGGTTTGAGGTCAAATTTCTATAACATAGAGAGAGCAGGAAATTAACAATAGGCTATTTGAATTTACAGTCTCATGGGATGGACCAAGTTACAATCCCCCACGGTGCACGCCTACACGCCCGGCACCTCCAAAATAATCACATTATACCAGCATCCGGGGTTTCATACCCTCAGGACCATATTTAAAACTGTTACTTACCTCAAACCACGCAAAGTCATACTCTGCAATTCCCTTGCCCCTCTAATCAATCTCCAAATGCCCTGAATCTAGCCACAAGCAGTACGATATAATTAATGTAGGCTAAAAGAATCAATTCCACAAGAAAAACACAAATTTATAAGTCAAAATCCGAAATAGGCTCAAACCATCCCCCCGGGCTCACGTCACGAAACTCGAAAAAATTTACAAAACCCGAAATCCCATTCACTCACGAGTCCAACCATACCAAATTTATCAAAATCCGACATCATTTGCCCCTCCCAAACCCCAAATTTCACTCTCAAATTCCCAAGCCCTAATTTCCCAAATCTCACCTCAAGCACAAACCAACTAGGTCTAAATTTAAGTGGGTAAACACCCTTGTTGAAGATAAATAGTCACAAGGAACTTACCTAAGTGATTACTCCGAAATCTCTCTCAAAATCCTCACAATCCGAGCTCAAAATGATGAAAATGGTGAACAATCTCGAAGTCTTCTATTTATAGGTTGTGCCCAGACTTCTCGCACCTGCGGCTCTATTTCTACATCTGTGGAGCCGTATCTGCAGGCAAAGCCCTACCTATGCAGAAAGATCACTAACCACTGCCTCTGCACCTATGATCAAGTGAACGCATCAGCGCTCTTTGCGGGTTCGGGAACTACATCGCACTTGCGGTCCAAACTCGCACATGCACACCTAGATCCGTTTCTGCGACCATCGCAGGTGCGGAAAATGCCACCGCACCTGCGTCCTCTGCCTAGATTGTCCTTATCCACATATTCGGCTCTTCCTTCGCTTCTGCGGGCTTGCACCTGTGGTTCCTACTCAACTGCAATTCGTCAACTCCCATTCCGGAGTCGTCTTCACACACTTCCGACTACGGTCAAATCCTGAGACTTAAGCTTCCATTTTAAGGACTAAGTGTCTCAAAACACTCCGAAATCAAAAACGAGAACTCCCGACAAGTCACGTAAGCAGAACCAGATACAGGGAAAACAGTAAATCGGGGATCGGGGCTAATGCATTCAAAGAGACTGGCCGGGTTGTTACAATGCCACAATGAAATTTATTTTAAGTTTATATTGTTAGAGCGGGTTGCACGCCGCAACGAAATTAAATAAAAATGAATATATTATATGATCAGGTTACACGCCGCAACAGAATTTAATATGAATATATTGGAGGATTGGGTTGCACGCCGCAACAGATTTCCAAATATGAAAGTATTGTGTTATTAAGGTTAATTCCAACTATGATTCTCATGACGTATTCCATGTTAGGACAATTATTGTGGTTTCCTAAATCACTTTATTATATTTTGAACATAATTAATTAACGTTAATATATTCAAAATGGAACAATATGGATTTCTTGGGTGAATCATGCATCATATGTGATATGATAAGTTGGTGAAAACTTAGCAGATTTAAATGAAAGAATTTTCAAGTTGTTCTACTTGTGTGTCTTTCAAAAAACAACTCATATCTTATTCATGTATTTACTAATTTAAATGGTAATTATATTTTTACTCTAATTGATATCTAATTTACTCATTATCCTATTGTCGAGTAATTTACACAAAAATTATTATTTCATATTACTTTAATAAATCCCATATTTATCTCGTTAAGATTTGATTGAATGTCTTATTTGTATAAATACAATATTTTATCGGATATCATATATTTCTAAACTAAATTCAACTGATATTCTATTTTTACAACCTATCCACTGTTTTACCTTATTTAAATCCTTAATTGGCTTAATAACTCATTTGACAATTTACTATGTTCAAGTTGGAATTGTGTTTAAATTATTCACCATTTCATGGTAAGGACGATAGTAAAAGCACGATGGGTGATGTCGTGCCATTTTTATATTATAGTTGTACTCTGACTATGTTGTTTCTTAATTGCTTGATTGTTTGCTCGATGCCATCCGTGTTATCATTGTTGAATTGACTTGGAAATTCTTATGTTATTGGCCTTATATTGATATTATTTCCTTGTTAGCTTTATGTAACATATTGTATAGGTTTATATGTCTGGTAGGTGTCTTGACCTGGCCTCGTCACTACTCTGCCGAGGTTAGATTTGATACTTATTGGGTACCGCTGTGGTTTACTCATGCTACGCTTCTGCACATCTTTTGTGTAGATCTAGGTATCTCAGTTTTGTTGATAATCTTCCTAATTGATCGGACGTTGTTGTGGAGACTTAAGGTATACATGTTTTCGCGTTCGCAGGCCTCACAGTCACCTACTCATATTTTCCTGCACTGTTGATTCTATACTTGAACAGTTGTATTTAGAGATTTTCTAGTGAACTCTGTAGATATTCTGACTTGTACTACCGGTTTTGGGATTGTAGGAAAGTTTCTATTTCATATTTATTCCAGATATTTGGTTGATTTATTATTATTTCAACTGAATTGTTTAAAATGGCTAATATTATTCTAATGTTGGCTTGCTTAGCAAGTAAAATGTTAGGCGCCATCACGGTCCCGAAGGTGGGAATTTCGGGTCATTACAAGTTGGTCACGAGGTGGATGTAGATCTGAAGATAGTTGGTGGTATTAGAGACTTTGTGGTTCGTATGGGATTTCCATTTAGTGAAAGGTACATACTAGCAGTCAAGGCCTAGGAGGAAGCAATTTTGATTGTCACCGGGATGACATAAGCCTAATAAATGGCTTGATGTGTCTTATGACTGGTGTTGTATGAGCTGTGAAGGTTAATATTGTAGATTATTGGACGTTGCGACCTATGACTTCGCGCCAAGTAGGGGAGTCCACTATTAATGGACGGATTACGGGGTCACATGTCATATCAGTTTTGACCCAAGATGTATATATATGTGGTACTGAAAGGTTCCCCAAAATTTGCACATATTTAAGGCCTGAGATTTTGTAGAGGATAATGTTGGGACTTGCGGTATGTCTGCGTCTTTAATAATCCCATATTTCAGTACCAGAGGAGTTAGAGAAATAACTTCAAATTTACAGAAGGTCTACACAGTGTGGACGTCTCGGTTGCGGGTTATGGGGTGCTTCAGAGGAAGTACGATGGTTGACGAGCTTCTGGACTGTGTGGTTCGTGCCAAGATTTGTCTATATGGAGCTCTTCTTTTGTGATCGTTGTGTGTAAATAGGGGGAAGAGTTACCCCAAGGAAGAAACGAAGGGTATGTGAAGAAATGGTTCAGCTCAGTAGTGTTGAATCAGCATAGCAAAAGAAAAAATTGGCCTTGGGAGATATAATTCTCCACCGGTGTTTGTGGCAAGCCTATGAAGAGGACAAACCAACCTATGCAACACCACTTACTTGGGCTTAGTCTTCATAAATGCTTTGAAATAATTTTTCCCAGACTCTCCGTAATATCTGTTGCACAGATTTTGAACTGCTGTGTAAGGATACCACGACGATGTCAGAATATGCCAGTAGGTTCAGTGAGTTAGCCCGTCATACTCCTACTTTGGTTCCTACAGCTAGAGAGCAAGTCCACAGATTCATTAAAGGACTCAATTATGATCATAAAATTCTATATGACTCGGAAACTATATGTTAATACTTCATTTCAACAAATGGTGGAATTTTGCCAAGATGTTAGAACATGTTTGAGGTGAGGAAAAGGAAACTAAGGAGACCAAGAGGTCTCGAGGTTCTATAGAATTCAGTGAATTCTAATTTACAACTATGGACCATTATGGTGGAGGCTCGGGCAGTCGGCCATCCTAAATCGCATTTCAGAATACTCATAGTTCTCCAGTTAATCAGGGTGCTCGTGTGAGGGCAGTCATCTTTTAATGCACCACTGGCATGGGATTCCTACAATGGTTATTCCAGTTATCCGGCACAGACTCAGTATGAGAATCCAAACCGCAGATGGGTTATTATGAGTGTGGTGATAGTAGGCATATCATGAGAAATTATCCCAGACATGGGAGAAACTTATTTCATTAGAACAATCATGCCACATACTCTATTACAGTTACTACTCTACCTACACTACCAGTGAGGGGTGGAGGACAGGTGGGTAGAAGGCTCCTAAGAGGTGGAGTTCCGACCCATTGATATATTTTATATGGTATGGCTGAGGTCGCTATACCAGATGGTGTTGTTACAAGTATGATCTCAAGTTATTATAAAGTAACAATTTCCTTAACTTGATTTGGTTGTGAGTATCGAGGCAAGTCCTCCTAATATGCTCCGTTCATGAGTGAGCTTCGTAATCCTGAAATCTACTTATGTGAATACTCATGTTGGGAGATTATATAGAGATAGCTATGTCTATCATTATGTGTTGGTCACTAAAAATAGTTGTAAGGCTAAAAGTGACTATTGTTAATCTTTTCGGTGAGTTTGATGTAATTTTCGGATAATTGATCTCAATTGTGGATTATATTCCCTACCAGTATGAGGGTTCATTATGTGTTGTGATTTTGTTTAACGGAAATTATTTAAAAGAAGAATATTTCGATTGACATGATGTGCATATTACTTGTGATTCAGAACTGAGGACGAGATCCTAGAATTTTAATATGATTTGATATGTTTAAACCGGGCTACAAGCTGCTGTGGAAGTTATATAAGGACGAGATCCTTGTGATGAAAATTTATGTGTTTAAATTATCCATTGTGAAATTAAATTTGTACTATATTACTTATATGGAGTCATGCATGTTAGGCTTATTTGAAAATCCTTGTATGAATTTCTCTCTTTGTATAATTTGCCAAATTCTTGTTGTAATTATTGAGTTTTAGCCTATGAGATGAATGCCCAGGTGACGTTAAATATGACTTATTAATTTGGGTAAATAATTATGAGGTCTTCATGCCTCGTGTCTCGTTGTTAGTAAAGTGGAGGTTTGAAATGAGATTTTGTTAACATGAGGTTAATTGGCGATGTTGTAATCGATTCTGAACAACTATTAAGACCAGAGATATGGTTATGGTCATACATATGATGTGCTTCATGTCCAGATATCATTATGATAATGCAGTGCTTGTAATGTTGAGATTATTGTTATTGATATATACATTGTGGTGCTTTGTTGGGTTGTGGATGTGTTGTTAGAAGTTGTTTTAATGTTACTCTGGCAAGTGGATAGGCCCAATTACATGGAAGACTCTGCCGAAATTTTTGAAAAATTTGTGAGTTAGTAAAATTTGGGGGATTGACACGTGCGAAGAAGAGATAAGTTATGTTATGTGTTTGAGGGCGGACTCTACTTCTCATTCAATAACGAATGATCCTAAGTGGGGGAGAATATAACACCCCGAAAAATTTTGAAGTACTTCAGCACTATTAAGAAAGTTGATGTGTGCGTAGGCACGAGTTGCTATAGCCAGTTGAGAATAATACCGTGTGTTGATGTTAAAATCAGACTTTTTGAAAATGTTTGGAGTGAGAAATTTGGTCTTAAAGTTTACAAATATGGATAAAATAAATAATCTCAATTGAGATGGTGTAGTCAGACTTATGTTGAATGTGGTAACGTGGGATCAACAACGAGTATATGTGTAAAAGTAAAATCATCAACTTGGTAATCTCAGGATAATTCTTAGCACGTTCAAGGACGAACGTTTGTTTAAGAGGTGGAGAATGTAACACCCAACTTGTCGTTTTAAGAATTAGCGTCCCGTTCAGCGGCTTAAGACCTCAGGCAGCATCGTAATGTGTATTATGACTTGCGCGCGCGGTCGAGTTTGGTTTTCGGATGATTCGAGATTTAATTGAAAGAACAATATATTCTTATTTTGGAAGCTTAAATGAAACGAGTTGGCCAGAGTTTGACTTTTAAGCAAGCGACCCCGTAATGGAACTTTGATGGTTTCAATAGCTTCGTATGGTGATTTCAGACTTAGGCGTGTGTCCGAAATTGGAGTTGGAAGTCCATAGAACAATTCAGGGCATTTTGGCAAAATAAGAAAGTTGATGTGTGCTAATTATATTATTTTGTGTGCAACCGAGAACTATTAATATGATGGATATCAATTGGATATGATAATAAGTGTACGCGGCATATTATAAGTGATGTGGGGTCTAGGAAGAGGCCTAAGCCTATGTCAAGTTGAAAATTTCATGATAGACTAAAATTCCAAATGAGTACGCACAAGACCAAACTTTAGACGAGCATATCTCTCTCTCTCTCTCTATATATATATATATATATATATATATATAAGGATTTTTTGATATACAACCTTTCAAATGACAAATCTTCGAGTCTAGTTTCTAATGCTTCAAACCGTTTATCATTTGGACACTCTTACAAGAAGTTATGACCAAATTACCAAATGCTGGTCGAATTTTACACTATCGCGACACCCAATGCCCATATGGAAAACTATAGAATGTTTTGAAATGTCATTTATAGACACTTTTTACACAGCCACCCCGTTGCGCCCCATCCGCAGTGGCTGTACAAAATCTGAGTTTTCATAACCCGACCCCCATTTTATTTAACTCGTTTAGGGTTCATATGTTTTGGGTATTTTTTGGTGTGTTAGAGAGAGGAAAGAGTGATTCTAGAGAGAGGAAAGGAAAGACTAAGGATTTCACTGCTCTACCTTGAATCAAACCTTGAAATCGCATCAAATGTTTACTAGATCTTCAAAGAGGTAAGAATTTATTTCTCCAATTCTTCAATTTCGAAATCTAACTAGAAAAGGGTAATTAGTAAGATGATTCTTGGATGTGAGAGTATTAGTTATACATACTTGTACCGATAAGGTTGTGGGAAAATTGTTGTGTTCAAATGGGTAAAATTTGGGTTGAAAATGGTAGAAATCTTCAAAGACTTTAATTGAAGATTTGAAAGGCAATCCGATGTCGGAATTCGATAATTTTTATATGGTTGAACTCGTATCGGAATCGGGTGTTCAGATTTTGTGAGTTTTTTTGGGATTCGAAACGTGGGTCCCACTGTCAATTTTTAAAATAAATTTCGGATTTTAATATGAAAAATTAGTGATTTCATATGGAATTAATTCCTACGATTTGTATTGAGTATATTGAAATGTTTGTGATTAGATTTGAAACTTCTGGACACAAATTCGCGAAGTAAAGGCTTATTGGAATCTTGAAATTGGTTGCAAAGCGAGGTAAGTGTCTTGTCTAACTTTGTGCGGGGGAAACCACCCCTTAGGATTTGAGATGATTGTGTCATTCGTATTATGTGAAGGTCGTGTACACGAGGTGATGAGTGGGTACATGACCTATATATGGTGTTTGATCGGTTTGGACCGTTAGGCTCCTTATTTACAATTGTTTGTAAATATCGTGTCATGATTATATCTGTTTTTGTTAGAATTATTTGTACGTGCTTTACTTGAAATTGTTAGCACATATTCCATCCTTGTTGTCAAGTTCACCCTTATATGCTAATTGTTGATTGTAGCCACTTGTTGAATTACTGCTTTGTATGCTACATGCCTTAATTGTTAATTGATGCTCATAAACTGTGTTGTTATTACCTCGCTATTTGACTTCATGAGCTATCGTGTAGCCTTTTCATTAATTGTGACTTCTTTGTGTAGACTCATTCTTCCTTTAGATTTTATGGTACACCGTAGTTGGTTGTAAATTGATTGTTTAATTTGTGTTGTTGGAGGAGCGGGTTGCACGCCGCAACAAAATTTATTTTAATTTTATATTGTTGGAGCGGGTTATGCGCCACAACGGAAATTATTTGATAATTTATATTATTGGATCGGGTTGCACGCCACAATGAAATTTATTTTAAGTTTATATTATTGGAGCGGGTTGCACGCCGCAACGGAATTAAATGAAAATGAATATATTGGAGGATCAGGTTGCACGCCACAACAGAATTTAATATGAATATATTGGAGGATTGGGTTGCACGCCACTATGAAATTTAATATGAATATATTGGAGGATCGGGTTGAACGCCGCAATAAAATTTAATATGAATATATTGGAGGATCGAGTTGCACGCCGCAATGGATATCCAAATATGAAAGTATTGTGTT
The DNA here is from genome assembly GCF_000715075.1 of Nicotiana tabacum. Lineage (NCBI taxonomy): Eukaryota > Viridiplantae > Streptophyta > Magnoliopsida > Solanales > Solanaceae > Nicotiana > Nicotiana tabacum. The sequence goes on along the minus strand of NC_134102.1, from coordinate 5,260,595 downwards.
ATTAAGGTTAATTCCAATTATGATTCTCATGATGCATTCCATGTTAGGACAGTTATTGTGGTTTCTTAAATCACTTCATTATATTTTGAACATAGTTAATTAATCGTCAATATATTCAAAATGGAACAATATGGACTTCTTGGGTGAATCATGCATCATATGTGATATGATAAGTTGCTGAAAACTTAGCAGATTTAAATGAATTTTTTTTCAAGTTGTTCTACTTATGTGTCTTTCAAAAATAAACTCATATCTTATTTAGAGATTTACTAATTTAAATGGTGATTATATTTTTACTCTAATTGATATCTAATTTACTCATTATCTTATTGTCGAGTAATTTACATGAAAATTGTTATTTCATATTACTTTAATAAATCCCATATTTATCTCGTTAAGATTTGATTGAATGTCTTATTTGTATAAATACAATATTTTATCGGTGATCGTATATTTCTAAACTAAATTAAACTAATATTCTATTTGTACAACCTATCCACTATTTTACCTTATTTAAATCATAAATTGGCTTAATAACTCATTTGACACTTTACTATGTTCACGTTGGAATTGTGTTTAATTGTGTTTAAATTATTCATCAATTCATGGTAAGGACGAGAGTAAAAGCACAATGGGTGATGTCGTGCCATTTTTATATTATAGTTGTACTCTGACTGTGTTGTTTCTTAATTGCTTGATTGTTTGCTCGATGCCATCCATGTTATCATTGTTGAATTGAATTGGAAATTCTTCTGTTATTGGCCTTATATTGATATTGTTTCCTTGTTAGCTTTATGTAACATATTGTATAGGTTTATATGTCTGGTAGGTGTCTTGATCTGGCCTCGTCACTACTCTACCAAGGTTAGGCTTGATACTTACTAGGTACCGTTGTGGTGTACTCATGCTACGTTTTTGCACATCCTTTTGTGCAGATCCAGGTACCTCAGTGATGTTGATAATATTACTAATTGATCGGACATTGCTGTGGAGACTTAAGGTATACATGTTGTCGCGTTCGCATGCCTCAGAGTCACCTTCTCATATTTTCCTGCACTGTTGATTCTATTCTTGAACAGTTGTATTTAGAGATTTTCTAGTGAACTTTGTAAAGCTTCTGACTTGTACTACCGGTTTTGGGATTGTAGGAAAGTTTCTATTTCATATTTATTCCAAATATTTGGTTAATTTATTATTATTTCAACTGAATTGTTTAAAACGACTAATATTATTCTAATGTTGGCTTGCCTAGAAAATGCAATGTTAGGCGCCATCACGGTTCCGAAGGTGGGAATTTTGGGTCGTGACAATTAATCATCGCCTCGCCATGACCGTTACTCATTTGTTTGGCGTTTTAGGGCCAAAAAATAGGAATTCCTACCGATTTCCAGATTTTTGTGTACTATAGCCCTGACGAGCGTTTGGCGTGTATATAGTTTAAACTCGTATTGTGTTAAATAATAGTATAGAAAGATGTCGAACCCAAAGAGATTGGTTTATCTATTCTACAGAAGTTTCTTGTTTTAATTACTATTTGAGAAAATCATAAAAAGTTGATGTCACAATCCGAAATTCCCACCTTCGGGACCGTGATGGCGCCTAACATTTTACTTGCTAGACAAGCCAATGTTAGCATAATAGTATCCATTTTTAAACAATTTTTAAATTTATTAATAACAAAGAAACAAATGCGGAAATAAAGTCTCAATTAGAGTGAATGATCCATTGTAATGACCCAACCGGTCATTTGAACTTTTAGAACCCCGTTCATAAAAAATAAAACTCTCCGTATGTGCTTTTGTTGATTTATGAATTGCGGGGATGGTTGGTTCGGGATTTGAATGTGTTCGAGTTGAAATCGGAACACTTGGTCCCTTAAGTTGGCCGTAAAAGGCCAAGTTTGACTCCTGCCAACATTTTGAGAAAACGACCCCGAAATCAAAATTTGACGGTTCCAATTGGTTTGTATGACGATTTCGGACTTGGGCGTATGTTCGAATCGGGTTTGGGATAACCCGGGAGCGTTTTGGCGCTTAATAGTAAAAATTAACTATTTGAAGGTTTAAGTTCTTTAAATTTGATTTGGAGTAGGTTTTGGAGTAATTGAAGTTCGTTTGGAATTTTGAGTTTTGGAATAGTTTCGTATAGTGATTTAAGACTAGCACGCAAAATTTCGTGTCATTCCGAGTAGTTTAAGTACGTTTCGGTGCATTGGAAGTAAATTGAAGAACTTGAAGTTCTTAAGTTTGATTCAATTTGGTTTGGGGTATGATTCTTAGTTTTGATGTTGTTTTACACGTTCCGAGAGTTTGAGCGAGTCCATTTTATGATTTCAAACTTGTTGGTATGTTCGGGGGGGACCTGGGGTCCCGAGTGTTAACCGGACAAGGCTCGGACCAATTTTGGAATTTAGAGCCAAAGCTGAAGCTCCCAGCTACTGTCAGAATCGCACCTGCGCTTGGCCAGCCGCAGGTGCGACACTCGCAGGTGCGGCACTAGCTCGCAGAAGCGGAAAGTTCCGCAGGTGCGAAGGGTTGGGTGCAGAAGCGGACGCGCAGGTGCGGAGCCAGTCCAAGAGGAAAAATCTCCCACCTGCGAGGCTCTTTCTGCAGATGCGGAACCGTATATGTGGCTAAGCCTCTATAGGTGCAGAAATCACTGTTGGACAGAACCTTAAAACGGACGAAGCTCAGTTCATTTTTGTTCGGGTTTCTTCCATGTTTATACGAATTTGGAGCTTTTTGAGAGGGGATTTCAACTAGCAATTTGAAGGTAAGTTAATTCTACACACCCTGAGTTAAATACAAAGATTATGGGTAGATTATAACTAGTAAATCTTAGGAATCAAATATTTAGGTGAAAAACCTAGATTTTTATAAAACGCAATTTTAACCCCGAAAATGTTTATGGAATTGGATAGAAATTATATATTTGAGTTCTTTAAATTATGTGTAACATTTTCATTCGAAAATTTCGGAATCCGGGCACATGGGCCCGGGGTACAATTTAGGAATTTTACCATTTTGGGTTGGGTAATTAATTTAATAACCTAAATTCGAATTATTGAACATGTATTAATTATCTTGTATAATATTTGGATAGTTTCGGATTTTTCAGCATTGAATTTTGTAATTTAATAGCCTAAATTCGTAGCAAATATTAATGTTAAAGTCCGAGTAGTTTAGGACTCAAATCACGAATTACTTGTGTAAATTGTATTCTTTACTTAATTAAATTATTTAATATATATATTATTAATTGTTAGGGAATATATTAAAAGATGGAAATCCCTTATACTAAAATGTATATGTTAAAATTAATTAATTGTTAAAAGAAATTGTTTGTCCTCTCGAATTGATCTCATAATAAATATACTCTCCTTCCTGAGGTACATAAGAAATTGTCCTCCTTTCTTGTGGAGCGGGCCGAACGGCTCGGCAGGATAGATGCATCTATGGATCGCGCCACACATCTCTCGGCAGTGTACACGACACTCTGGAACGGGTCGTACAAACTCGACAAAAATCGTGTCTAATAATAATAATAATTACACGATACCTAGCTATTTTAATTGCAGCTTGTGAATTTAATTAATAGATTGGGAATTGTTGCATTTGAAGGATTTTATTATTTATGCTAATTGAATAAACTTATTGTTAACTCTGTGAATCATACTGATTTAAATAAATCTATTTTATTCTTTTTATTATTGTTGACCCTTAGTGAGTGTCAAAGTCGATCATCTCGTCTCTACCTCTTCGAGATTAGGCTTGATACTTACCGAGTACACGTTGTTTACGTACTCATATTACATTTGCTGCACTTTTTGTGCAGGACTTGAGACATGTGCTATAGTTGGACCTATCGGCGCGCACCCATGGTTTCCAGAGGCTTAGTGGTGAGCTGCTCTTCTGAGGCATTCTGCAGCTACCAATGCCTCTTCCTGGAGACTTTGTTCTGTCTATTTTATTACAGACAATATTTGAATTTTTTGTATAATCTACTAGATACTCATACACTTGTGACACCAGGTCTTGGCAAACACATTTGTAGAATTTAGATTCGTATTATTTTTCTTGGATTTAAATTAATTGGTATCTTTTCTAATTTCTTTAATATTGCTAGTAAAATAATAATTTTTCTTAGAAAATTATTCTGAAAATAATTGATATATGTTTACTTTATTACTTGGCTTTCCTAACCGTTGTGTTGGGCGCCATCACGACCTATAGGTAAAATTTGGGTCGTGACAACATGGTATCAGAGCACTAGGTTCATGTAGGTCTCACAAGTTATGAGCATGCCTAATAGAGTCTTGCGGATCGGTACGAAGACGTTTGTACTTATCTTCGAGAGGCTATAGTGTGTTAGGAAATTACCTTTCTTCATATTCCATCGTGCAATTGATGTAGTACTAAATATCTTTCTCTTACTCTCTCACAGATGGTGAGAACGCGCTCGAATGAGGCTACATACCAGGGAGAAGCTACTCCCCCAGCTGCTAGAGGCCGAGGGAGGGCTCCAGCTCATGGTAGGGGGCGAGGACGTCCCAGGACTATTCCAGTTGTGCCGCCAGTGGGTCAAACAAAGAATCCCATTATTGAGGAACAGGTTGAGGTACCTGTGGCAGAGCCAGCTCCGGTGGATTTCACATCTGCACCGGGATTCCAGGATGTCATGGGTCGTATGTTGCGGTTCATGGATACTATGACTCAGGACGGTTTATTTTCGACAGACCCACCACATCTCAGGCGGGCTGGGGAGCACAGACCTCTACCGCACAGGCTCATGGACAGACAGTTGTTGTATACTAGACCCAGGGTGCACTACCCGTGGGTGGAGCCCAGCCAGTGGCAGCAGCTACACCTAAGGTTAGGCCAGTTGCAATCGCCGATCCACAGAAACTATTGGACAGATGGACTAGACTACATCCTCCTGTCTTTAGGGATGAGCGACATGAGGATCCCCATGACTTCATTGATCGGTGCAGGGATAGACTGTACAACATAAGGATATTGGAGTCTCATGGGGTTGACTTTGCTACTTTTCAGGTTGAGGGCAGAGCCCTTAGATGGTGGAAGTCTTCTCTTCTTGGCAGACCAGCAGATTCTTCTCCCATGAGTTGGGACAGGTTCACCCGTATTTTCATGAACAAGTATATTCCACCTTCCCAGAGGGAAGAGTTGAGGTTTCAGTTTGAGCAGCTCCAGCAAGGTCAGATGTCAGTGATCGATTATGAGGCGAGGTTTTCTGAGTTATCTCGCCATGCACTTATGATACTCCCTACTGAGGCGGAGAGAGTGCGGAGGTTTGTTGCGGGTTTGCATACTGGCATTCAGGCCACTATGGCTCGAGAGGTTGAGATGGGTACTTCTTATGAGCTAGTCACAGAGATAGCCCGGAGGATTGAGGGTGTGCGTCAGCGGAGCCTAGAGCAGGTTATGAGAGATAAGCGGTTTAGGTATTCTAGAGAGTTCAGAGGTGCTCCGTCTGGGGGTAGAGGTCAGTTCGTGAGAGGGTCATCCAGCAGGCCCCCATATCCAGCACCACCGCCTCCTCGAGGTGCTCTAGTGCGACCTTATTTCAGTGATATACCAGAGAGTTCTTATCGCCCACCGGCTATTCAGGGTTCTTCCAGTGGGTATTCAGGTCCCCAGGGCCAGGATCCTAGTCAGTAGCCCATCGCACCGAAGAGTTGTTACGAGTACGGGGATCCCAGTCACATACAGAGATTCTACCCCAGGCTTCGGGGTAGACTAGTGCAATTATGATTACCGCACTAGTTGCCCCACCACTCATCTGACCACCAAGAGGTAGAGGACAGGTGGATAGGGGACGTCCTAGAGGTGGAGGCCGGTCAGCTGGCGCTCCAGCTCAATTCTATGTTTTTCCGTCCAGACCAGATGCAGAGGCCTCAGATGCCGTTATTACATATATTATTTCTGTTTGCGGCAAATATGCCTCAATATTATTTGATCCAGGATCTACGTATTCATATGTGTCATATTTATTTGCTCAATTCCTAGGTGTTTCTCGTGAGTCCTTGAGTACTCTTATTTATGTGTCTACTCCAGTGGGCGATTCTATTGTGAACCGAATCTACCGGTCCATATTATTACATTCTGTGGTTATGAAACTAGAGAAGATCTCCTATTGCTTGAGATGACCGATTTTGAAATTATTCTGGTCATGGACTGGTTATCTCCATATCATGCTATTCTAGATTGTCATGCCAAGACTGTTACCTTGGCTATTCCAGCATTGCCTAGGCTGGAGTGGAAGGGTTCGTCTGTTAGTGCATTTAATCAGGTTATTTCTTTTATGAAGGCTCAACACATGGTTGAGAAGGGTTGTTTAGCTTATCTAGCCTATGTTCGGGATACTACTGTAGAGACTCCGACTATTGATTCAGTGCATGTAGTTCGGGAGTTCTCCAATATATTTCCTTCAGATCTTCCAAGTATGCCACATGATCGTGATATTGATTTTTGTATTGACCTAGCTCCAGATACCCAGCCTATATCTATCCCACCGTATTGTATGGCTCCGAAAGAATTGAAAGAATTGAAAGAACGGCTTGAAGAGTTACTAGCCAAAGGGTTCGTCAGACCGAGTGTATCGCCTTGGGGTGCACCAGTAATATTTGTGAAGAAGAAGTATGGAACAATGTGAATGTGTATTGATTATCGTCAATTGAACAAAGTCACTATTAAGAACAAGTACTCTTTGCTGTGTATTTATGATCTATTTAACCAGTTTCAGGGTGCTGGGGTGTTCTCCAAGATTGACTTGAGGCTGAGGTATCATCAGTTGAAGATTCGGGATTCAGATGTTCCGAAGACTGCTTTTCGGACTAGATATGGTCATTATGAGTTTCTGGTGATGTCCTTCAGTTTAACTAACGCCCCGGCAGCGTTTATGGATCTAATGAACAGGGTATTTAGGCCATATATTGATTCGTTTGTCATTGTCTTCATTGATGACATTTGATTTACTCGCACAGTAAGGAGGAGCACGAGCAGCATATAAGAGTGGTGCTTCAGACGTTGTGGGAACAAAAATTATATGCTAAGTTCTCCAAATGTGACTTCTGGCTAGAGTCTGTAGCATTTTTGGGGCATATTATATCGGGCAAGGGTATTAAGGTTAATCCCAAAAAGATTGAGGCAGTTTAGAATTAGCATCGTCCCACTTCGGTGACTGAGATCAGGAGTTTCCTAGGTTTAGCAGATTATTATCGTCGGTTCGTGGAGGGTTTTTTATCTATTGCAGCACCTTTGACCAAATTAACCCAGAAGGGTGCTCCAGTCCGATGGTCCGATGATCGTGAGGTGAGCTTTCAGAAGCTCAAGACAGCATTGACTACCGCACCAGTGTTAGTGTTACCTTCCAGTTCGAGGATGTATATAGTGTATTGTGAGTCTTTGCGCGTTGGTTTGGGTTTTGTATTGATGTAGGAAAGGCGAGTTATTACATATGCTTCATGTCAGCTGAAGCCCCACGAGAAGAATTATCTAGTGCATGATTTGGATTTAGCTGTGATTGTTCACGCTCTTAAGATTTGGAGGCATTATCTTTATGTGGTGTCTTGTGAGGTTTACACTGATCATCGTAGTTTGCAGCATTTGTTCAAGCAGAGGGATCTAAATTTGAGGTAGCGCAGATGGCTTGAGTTATTAAAATATTATGATATTATTATCATGTACCATACGAGCAAAGCAAATGTGGTTGCAGACGCTTTGAGTAGAATGGCGAAGAGTATGGGTAGTTTGGCTTCCATTTCAGCAGAGGAAAGGCCATTAGCTTTGGATATTTAGTCCTTGGCTAACAGACTTGTGAGGCTGGATATTTCAGAGCCCACTCGAGTTCTTGCATGTGTTGTTTCTTGTTCCTCACTATTTGAGCAGATCAAGGTTCGTCAGTATGATGATCCACACTTAATGGTTCTTCGAGAAATGGTACTACAGGGTGGTGCCAAGGAAGTTACTATTGGCAAGGATGGTGTTCTGTGACTCCAGGATCGTCTATGCGTTCCTAATGTGGATGAACTGAGGAAAACAATCTTGGAGGAGGCACACAGTTCTCGGTATTCTATTCATCCAGATGCTACAAAGATGTATCGTGACTTTAGACAACATTATTGGTGGCAGCAAATGAAAAAGGATATAGTTGAGTATGTAGCTAGGTGTCTAAATTGCCAGCAAGTTAAATATGAGCACTAGAGGCCAGGTGGCCTACTTCAGCAGATGACCATACTGAAATGGAAATGGGAACGCATTACTATGGACTTTGTAGTTGGTCTACCGCAGACCTTGCAGAAGTTTGATGCAGTTTGGGTCATTGTCGATAGGTTGACCAAGTCGGCACACTTTATTTTGGTTATGACTATGCATACTTTAGAGAGGTTAGCCCAGATTTATATTTAGGAGATAGTTCGGTTGCATGGTGTGCCAATTTACATTATATCAGATAGAGGCCCTCAATTTACTTCACATTTCTGGGGAGCAATACAGAGTGAATTGGGGACTCGTGTAGAGCTCAGCACAGCCTTTCATCCGCAGACTGACGGTCAATCAGAACGGACAATTCAAATTTTGGAGGATATGCTTAGGGAATGTGTGATTGACTTTGGAGTTTAGTGGGATCGTTTCTTGCCTTTGGTCGAGTTTGCTTATAACAACAGTTACCAATCCAACATTGAGATGGCTCCATTTGAGGCTTTATATGGTCGGCGATGTCGTTCGCCCATCGGATGGTTTGAGCCCGGTGATGCTAAGTTATATGGTACTGATTTGGTGAAGGATGACTTGGAAAAGGTAAAGTTTATTCAGGAGCGACTTCGTACAGCACAGTCCATACATAAGAGTTATGCGGATCAGAAAGTGCGTGATTTATCATTTATGGTGGGTGAAAAAGTTCTCTTGAAGGTTTCGCCGATGAAGGGAATCATGAGATTCGGGAAGAATGGCAAGTTGAGCCCAAGGTTTATAGGCCCATTTAAAGTGTTGAAACGAGTTGGGGAGGTTGCTTATGAGCTTGCATTGCCTCCAAGTCTATTGGTAGTTCATCCGGTTTTCCATGTATCTATGCTCCAGAAGTATCATGTCGACCTATCATATGTGTTAGACTTTACCACAATTCAGCTAGATAAGAGTTTGGGTTATGATTAGGAGCCAATTGCCATTATTGACAGATAGGTTTGTCAGTTAAGGTCCAAGAGGCTTTCTGCAGTAAAAGCCCAGTAGAGGGGACAACCAGTCGAGGAAGACATGCGGAGAAAATATCCACACTTATTTAGCACTCCAGGTATTATTCTAAACTCGTTCGAGGACGAACGTTTGTTTAAGAGGTGGAGAATGTAATGACCCAACCGGTCATTTTGACTTTTAGAACCCCGTTCCCAAAAAATAAAACTCCCGGTATGTGCTTTTATTGATTTATGACTTGCGGGGATGGTTTATTCGAGATTTGGAAGTGTTCGGGTTGAAATCGAAACACTTGATTCCTTAAATTGGCCTTAAAAGGCCAAGTTTGACTTCGGTCAACATTTTGAGAAAATTACCCCAGAATCTCGATTTGATGGTTCCAATAGGTTCGTATGATGATTTCGGACTTGGGCGTATGTTCGAATCGAGTTTTGGATAATCCGGGAGTGTTTTGGCGCTTAATAGTAAAAATCAACTATTTGAAGGTTTAAGTTCTTTAAATTTGGTTTGGAGTAGGTTTTGAAGTAATTGAAGTTCGTTTGGAATTCCGAGTTTGGGAATAGTTTCTTATAGTGATTTACGACTTACACGCAAAATTTTGTGTCATTCCGAATAGTTTAAGTACGTTTCGGCGCATTGGAAGTAAATTGAAGAACTTGAAGTTCTTAAGTTTGATTCAATTTGGTTTGGGGTATGATTCTTAGTTTTGATGTTGTTTTACACGTTTCGAGAGTTCGAGCGAGTCCGTTTTATGATTTCAAACTTGTTAGTATGTTCGGGCAAGGCCCCGGGGTCCCCGAGTGTTAACCGGACGAGGCTCGGACCAATTTTGGAATTTGGGGCCATAGCTAAAGCTCCCAGATACTGTCAAAATCGCACATGCGCTTGGCCAACCGCAGGTGCGGCATTAGCTCGCAGAAGCAGACAGTTCTGTAGGTGCGAAGGGTTTGGGCGCAGAAGCGGGCGCGCAGGTGCAGTCCTTTGGGCACAGGTGCGGAGCCAGTCTAAGAGGAAAAATCTCGCACCTGCGAGGCTCATTCCGCAGATACGGAACCGCAGTTGCGGCTAAGCCTCCGCTGGTGCGGAAATCACTGTTGGACAGAACCTTAAAACGGACGAAGCTCAGTTCATTTTTGTCCGGTTTTCTTCCATGTTTGGGCGATTTTGGAGCTTTTTGAGAGGGGATTTCAACTAGCAATTTGAAGGTAAGTTAATTCTACACACCCTGAGTTAAATACATAGATTATGGGTAAATTATAACTAGTAAATCTTAGAAATCAAAGGTTTAGATGAAAAACCTAGATTTTTATAAAAAGCGATATGAACCACGAAAATGGTTATGGAATTGGATAGAAATTATATATTTGAGTTGTTGAGATTATGGGCAATGTTTTCATCCGAAAATTTCCGGAATACGGGCATGTAGGCCCGGGTGAATTTTAGGAATTGTACCATTTTGGGTTGGGTAATTAATTTAATAGCCTAAATTTGAATTATTGAACATGTATTAATTATCTTGTATAATATTTGGATAGTTTCGGATTTTTCGGCATCGAATTGTGAATTTAACGAGACATGGTGATCGGAAAGTGGACTTTGAGACAAGGTAAGTCTCTTGTCTAATCTTGTGAGGGGAAAATTACCCCATAGGTAATTAAATTAATAAGTGTTGTTAATTATGGGGGCTACGTACGCACGAGGTGACGATAGTCCGTGCGTAGCAACTATTAATGTTAAAGTCCAAGTAGTTTAGGACTCAAATCATGAATTACTTGTGTAAATTATATTCTTTACTTAATTAAATTATATATATATATATATATATATTAAATTATTTGATATATATATTGTGAATTGTTAGGGAAGATATTAAAAGATGGAATCTCATATGCTTAATTTTCTATTTTAATTAATTAATTGTTAAAAGAAATTGTTCATCCTCTCGAATTGATCTCATAATAAATATACTCTCCTTCCGGAGGTACATAAGAATATGTCCTCCTTTCTTGTGGAGCGAGCCGAACGCCTCGGCAAGATAGATGCATCTATGGATCGCGCCGCACGTCCCTCGGCAGTGTACACGACACTCTAATAATAATAATAATTACGCGATACCTGGCTATTTTAATTGTAGCTTGTGAATTTAATTAATAGATTGGGAAATGTTGCATTTGAAGGATTTTATTATTTCTGCTAATTGAATAAACTTATTTTAACCCTGTGAATCATGCTGATTTAAATAAATCTATTTTATTCTTTTTATTATTGTTGACCCTTAGTGAGTGTCAAAATCGACCATCTCGTCTCTACCTCTTTGAGATTAGGCTTGATACTTACCGGGTACACATTGTTTACGTACTCATACTACATTTGCTGCACTTTTTGCGCGCTCCCACGATTTCCCGAGGTTTAGTGGTGAGCTGCCCTTCTGAGGCATTCTGCAGCTACCAATACCTCTTCCTGGAAACTTTGTTCTGTCTGTTTTATTGCATATAGTATTTGAAATTATTGTATAATCTACTAGATGCTCATACACTTGTGACACCAGGTCTTGGCACACAGATTGGTAGAATTTGGATTCGTATTATTTTTCTTGGATTTAAATTAATCGGTATATTTTCTAATTTCTTTAATATTGCTAGTAAAATAATAAAATTTCTTAGAAAATTATTCTGAAAATAATTGATATATGTTTAATTTATTAGTTGGCTTGCCTAGCCGTTGTGTCGGGCGCCATCATGACCTATAGGCAAAATTCGGTCGTGACATCCATAATAATTGCGATGTCTAAATACCATCTCAGAACTGGAGTCACAAGTGCACGAGCTTCTAGAATAATACAAACAAGGGTCTGAATAAAAATAAAATTGTCTGGAAGAAAACACACAGCCAAAATAAAGTAGAAGGGGACTTTAGAGCTGCGAACGTCGGGCAGCTATACCTCACGTCTCTACTGGTAGCTGAATCCAAGCACAATCTATAGTACGACATTGGGACCAACTCCGGAATCTGCACAAGAAGTACAGAGTGTAGTATGAGTACAACCGACCCCATGTACCTAGTAAGTGTCGAGCCTAACCTCGACGAATTAGTGACGAGGCTAAGGAAGGTCACTTACATTAACGTGTAATAATAATAATAATAATAATAATAATAATAATAATAATAATAATAATAATAATAATAATAATAATAATAATAATAATAATAATAATAATAACAACAACAACAACAACAGAAATAAATCTGGTAACTCATTTTAACAGTTGAAGCCAACTCGGCAGTCATAACTAATTATTATTTCAATCAATTTTCGTTGCGGCGTGCAACCCGCTCCAATAATATAAACTTAAAATATAATCCATTGTGACGTGCAACCCGATCCAACCATATAACCTTTCAATTAAATTTCATTGCGGCGTGCAACCCGCTCTAACAATATAAACTTTAAATAAATCTGTTGCGGCGTGCAACCCGATCCCCCAATATAAACTTTAAATAAATCTAAATCTGTTGTGGCGTGCAACCCGATCCCCCAATATAAACTTTAAATAAATCTGTTGCGGTGTGCAACCCGATCCCCCAAATACTACATGTCAAATAGCAATTTAATCACATAAGTCAAATAAATATGTAAAAATAATAGCATGGATTCAAGACATAATATTGAGCAAGGAATATGAGAGAAATAATTAATATAATAATTAATTCATGATTTAAACAATTTATGATTTTCAAATAATTAGGCAACTAATTAATTTGGCGACGTATAGACACTCTTCACCTTGCCTATAAGTCGTTCACAGGAATTTCACACAACAAATAATTCAAGGGTTCTATTCCCTCAAGTCAAGGTTAACCACAATACTTACCTCGCTTTCCAACCAAATTCAAGATTCCAATATACCTTTGCCTCGCGAATTCATGTCCGAAATTCTCAAATCTAGTCACAAACAATTCAATATACTCAATACGCATCGTAGGAATTAATTCCAAGTGAATTTACTAATTTTCCGAATTAAAATCCGAATTTTATCTCAAAAATTAACAGTGGGGCTCATGTCTCGAAACTTGGAAAAACCTACAAAATCCGAACAACCATTCCGATACGAGTCCAACCATATAAAAATTATCAAATTCCGATGTTAAATGGACCTTCAAATCTTAAATTTTAGTTTTTGAAAAGTTTTACAAAAATTCCCATTTCTTCCATCTAAATCTGAAATAAATGATGAATATAGACATGGATTTATGAAATATAATAACTCTTGGTTATATAACACTTACCCAATTTAAAGTCATGAAAACTCCCTTCGGAATCGTTGTGGGGGAAGATGGAGTTCTGCAAATGCAAGGTCGTATTCGTATGCCTAATATGGATGGGCTTCGTGAATTAATTCTTGAGGAGGCACACAGTTCCAGGTATTATATTCATCCAGGTGCCGCCAAAATGTATTAATATTTACGGCAACATTATTGGTGGAGGAGAATGAATAAGGATATAGTTGCATATGTATCGCGGTGTTTAAACAGTCAACAAGTCAAGTACGAGCATCAGAGACCTGGTGGTTTGCTTCAGAAGTTAGAAATTCCTGGGTGGAAGTGGGAGCGTATCACTATGTATTTTGTTGTTGGGCTACCACGGACTCAGAGAAAGTTTGACATAGTATGGTTCATTGTGGACAGGTTGGCAAAGTCAGCACATTTCATTCGAGTGACAGTTACCTATTCTTCAGAGCGGTTAGCTGAAATTTACATTCGTGAGATTGTTCGCCTTCACAGTGTGCCCGTATCTATTATTTCAGATCGAGGTACGCAGTTTACCTCTCACTTCTGGAGGGTTGTACAGCGTGAGTTAGGCACGCGGGTTGAGTTGAGTACAACATTTCATCCACAAACAGACAGACAGTCAGAGCGCACTATATAGATATTGGAAGATATGTTTCGCGCTTGTGTTATAGACTTTGGAGGTTCTTGGGATCAGTTCTTGCCACTTGTGGAGTTTGCCTATAATAATAGCTACCATTCGAGCATTCAGATGGCTCCATATGAGGCATTATATGGAAGGCGATGTCGTTTCCAGTTGGCTAGTTTGAACCGGGAGAGGCTCAGTTGTTGGGTACCAATTTGGTACAGGATGCCTTGGATAAGGTCAAAATTATTCAGGATCGACTTCGCACAGCTCAGTCTAGGCAAAAGAGTTATGCTGACCGCAAAGTTTGTGATGTTGTCTTCATGGTTGGAGAAAGAGTATTGCTCCGGGTTTCACCTATGAAAGGTGTAATGAGGTTCGGAAAGAAGGGAAAGTTGTGCCCTAGGTATATAGGACCCTTCAAAATTCTTGAAAGGGTGGGCAAAGTAGCTTACAGGCTTACATTACCACTTAGTTTAACAGCGAGGCTTTGGTCGCGAACGCGAAGAAGGGCGAACCTGGGCTGGGCAAAACGATTTTTAAGCGGGGTTTGAGTTCATTTCACCCATATTTCACAAGGCTTGGAGTTATATTTGGAGTTTTTGAAGAGGGGATTTCATCATCAAGCATGAGGTAAGTGATTTCTACTAGTTGTGAGTTACATACAAGGATTATACACGGATTTAGACATGAAAATTTGTAGAAATTTGGGATTTTAAAGAAAAACCTAGAATTGATATTTTTGGATTTTAACCACGAAAATGGCTATGGAATTGGATGGAAATGGTATATTTGAGTTTTTGAGGTTATGGGTAATGATTTCCTCTGAAATTTTTCGGAATCCGGGCATGTGGGCCCGGAGTGAATTTTAGGAATATTACCATTTTGGATAGGGTAATTTATTTAATAAATAAATTTCAAATTATTTAACATGTATTAATTATTTCATATAACTTTTGGATAGTTTTGGAGTTTCGGCACCGAATTGGGATTTTTACACGACATCGTGATCGGAAGTGGGCATTGAGACAAGGTAAGTCTCTTGTCTAATCTTGTGAGGGGAAAATTACCCCATAGGTAATTAAATTAATAATTATTGATAATTGTGGGGTCTACGTACACACAATGTGACGAGAGTCCATGCGTAGCAACTATTAATGCTAAAGTCCGAGTAGTTTAGGAGTCAAAGCATGAATTACTTGTATAAATTGTATTCATTATTTAATTAAATTATTTGATATAGATTGTAAATTGTTAGTGAGAGATAGTAAAAGATGGAAATCTCATATGCTTAATTTCTGTTTTAATTAATTAATTGTTAAAAGAAATTGTTCATCCTCTCGAATTTATCTTATCATAAACATACTCTCATTATGGAGGTACACAATAAAATGTCTTCCTTTCTTGTGGAGCGGGCCGAACGCATCGGCATGATAGATGCATCTATGGATCGTGTCACACGTCCCTCGGCAATGTACACGATACTCTGGATCGGGTCGTATGACCTCGGCAGAAATCGTGCCTGATAATAATAATTACACGATACTTTGATAGTTTATTGCAGCTTGTGAAGCTAATTGATAAATTGGAAAATATTGGAATTCAAAGAATTAATTATCTCTTCTTGTTAAGGAAACTATTGTTAATCCTATAAATGAGACTAATTGATAAATTGAAAATTTATTGGAATTGAAGGAATTTAATTATTTCTGCTGGTTAAAGAAAATTATTGTAAATTCTATAAATCATGTCGATCTAGATATTGCTATTTTAATTTCATTTATTATTATTGACAATTAGTGAGTGTCAAAGTCAGCCATCTCGTCTCTACCTCTTCGAGAATAGGCTTGATACTTACTGGGTATATGTTGTTTACGTACTCATGCTACACTTGCTGCACATTGTTATTGTGCAGGCACAGATATGTCTAGCGGCCTTGTGGGCGCAGAGGTGTGGTTAAAATGCTGGGACTTAGGTGAGCTGCATTCTATATTACGATCTACAGCCAATAGAGTCTCCTTCAGAGTTATTATATTTTTCTTCCTGTCTAATTTGCATTCTGGACAAATGCTGTATTTTATTTTAATTCCCTAGTAAATGCACATGCACTTGTGACACCGGGTTTTGGGAATGATTACGAATTGTTTAGAAATTTAGTTGCTAAAAATATTATCATTTACTCTATGAGTTCTATCTTTACTATTTTATTAAAGAAATTTTGATTTTAAAAAAATAGTAAAATGGGTAATTAAATGAAGTATGTATTGTTGTCTTGCCTGACAGCGGTGTCCGGCGCCATCACGACCTTTACTGGATTTTTGGTTCGTGACAACATGGTATCAGAGCACTAGGTTCACTTAGGTCTCATGAGTCATGAGCGAGTCTAGTAGAGTCTTGTGGATTGGTACGGAGACGTCTGTGCTTATCTTCGAGAGGCTACAGAGCTGTTAGGAGCATTTCCCTTCTTGATTCCGCATCGTGCGATTCGATTCCTTTGAGGCTTATGCTTTAATTTCCTTCCTATTCAATCCTATGCGGCGTGAAACGCTTGTTATAAATTAGGGATCGGGAAAAGTTTTAATGGTGTCGCAGATGTAGTGCAGGATGCTTCTCCCTGCGTATTTGATTGGGCTATTGTCATCGCCTTGCGGAAGGCCGCTCTGTCATTTCAGTTCAGTATCAGTACTACCTAAGGTTTTGAGATTTGGCATTGATTGTTATGACAATCCGTGCGTTGTTATCGCACAGTGTTTATGTAATGGTAGAATGTTTATCTATGTGTCAAGGCAGTAAACAACTTGAAAGAAGGTTTTTCTTAGTACGTGATTCAGAGGTCCATTATTTTATTCCTAGCAAAGAAAAGATAATCGTACTATGAATGTTCAGGTTTGGGGTTGATGGAGTAATGAAGCTTGATATTTTCGAGCGTGGTGGAATTTTCACCTGTGATGTGTTAACGTCATCCGTGATTGAATGTGTTAGGTTCGTCAGTGTTATGATCTCCTTTGATTTTTCCTTTGGGGAAGGATATTATAAAATGATTCTGGGGAAGCGGCTGTAAGAGACCGTGAGGTGCAGTGGTTCCAAACCGAAGCGGTGTTCCTAGTACTGACAGCTCTAGAAAGATGATCTTCCATGAGGATTAAGGCTGGTAGCAATTTGTTAGTTCAGGTGTTACAGAAATGGATTTTGATTTGATACAATATTTGGGCAGCGAAGGATCAAGAAGGACATGTGGAAGGTGTCTTGTGGTGGTTAAGTTCCTAGAAGGCCAAGTATGAGAAACAGAAGTCGAGTAGTTTCTTAAAGGAGAGGGTTTGACCAAAGTAAGAGAGTGGCAAGGTAGCATATGGGTTACGGGGTAGGATAACTGCACGGCTTGAGGAAAATTTGAAGTGATTTCGGATTCATGATGGACAGTGACTAGGTCTACGGACTTAAGTTGTAATATTGGCTATTATATTGAGGAAGATTGGGCGTGACAGGAGGGAGTTGCTTAATATGAAGAGGGATGCAACATGACTTTAGATTGGGATGTATCGTTGCACCTTTGGATGATGTCAACGGGGAGTCAACGGACTGGTACAGCTGGTGAACGAGCACGGGCTCAGGATGGTTTATCGGTTTATGGTAATAGTACTCGGTGCAGCATTGTTGGAGGATGTCAGCATGGAATTTCCACATGTGGGATACCTCATGTGAGAAGGTTAGCGTTTACGTGATGTTGATGGAGCTTCTACGATGAATTTTACTTGTTACCCGGTAAGAGGTCGAATAGCTAATTGTGGTTGATGGTTCAGAATGTTCGGGGAAATATTAACAAAAGGATTTTGAGAATTGGGCGGTTAACGGTGCGGGATCATGGTAAATGAGGAGGAGGAATAGTTTTGGGCTCGATATTATGTGATGGTTTCTTAGAGCTAAATGGGAGAGCCCCACCGTCTACAATTAGATTGTATGGTTGTCTATTTGTGAGGTTTTTGGTTATCGGTGTATTGGTGGGTCATTTCAACTAAGGAAAGAAAATATCAGTGGTAACTTGAACAAAGGATTTGGGGAATGTGTGTCATATTTGGCCTTATCGATTCATGTTCAGTTTTGAGAAGACTCGGGATTTATGCTTCGTATAAAGGTGAGTTACAAAGAATGTGATTCGGTCGGGTGCCTCTTTGAAAGAGTGTTCAATTGCTAGCAGTGCCTTGGAGTTGATTATATTCGGAACTAGGTCGGAATAGGTGACTCTCAACAATGGTCCTAGTAGATTCAAAATTTAAAGTGATGTGCCTAAGGATCTCGAGTTTGTAGTATGGTTGAGTGTCGAATATTTGCAGCAGATTATGAAACGGGGCTTGGAGTACTCTGCGTTATCTACAGGTTGTGGTGTAGCATTAGATAAATGGAAGAAAAATAACTTTGGATTCATAAAAGAAGTATCAGAATAGGTGTACCAGTTGAAGATGTAAAAGTGCGCACAAGAAGGGGTATGAGATGATTCGTGGGTTTTGAGACAGCATGGTCTCGTGAAAATACGGCCACTCGGGATAAGTGCGGATGTAGGTTCGTGATGTAATGAATGGAGATATTACTATTTCTAAGGCAAGTTAAGAATAAATTGGGAAAAGACGGGTCGGCTAACAATGGTTGAATTGGCATGATGGTGGAAATGATCAGTTCCTTCAGCGCATTGAGTTATGCATGTGAATTGTGGCAGTTTGTGCGAGGCTTGACGGTACAGTAATTGATTTTATTTGGAGGAATTCAAGTATTATGGCATGTTATGTGTAGATGGATCCCGGAAGAGTTACGGTGGTTTAGACCACTACTTGAGGTTAGTCTTTTTCTACGGATATAAAAATCCAGCCACGTATTGCAATGGTTCTCCTGAAATGAGTAAGGGTCGTTATTTGATGGAATGTTTGATATATTAGTGGTTCGGGAGTTATGATGGAATTCTTGTACTCTCGCGTATTGTCATGTTAGGTACAGTGAACGGCATGAGAATTTGAAATTTGATGATCGAGGTTGCGGTTCGGTTTTGACAAGAATATCACAAGTTCGGGCGAGAAAAAAAAGGATTTAGAGGTTTAAAGCAAGCTGGTATTGTCTTCAGCGACACCTGAGATCGGTGTCATGTGTAAGAGGCTTTGCGTATTGATGTGCAGATCCTTGATTCACTTTTCAACATTTGTATGGTCGGTGGTATGGATGTGCAGACTTGTAGTCTGGTGCGAAAAGTCGTGGGAGCGTATTCCATGGGAAAATTGTATAAGTATGACCTGTAGTCACTTAATTGATCAGAGATTGAGACCAAGTATAGAGATTTTGGTCTATCACTAATTTGAGAATTATGCCTGAAGGCCGCTCTATCCAGTTGGTTGAGAATTGTGAAAGTTTGATTCGAATTCGACGGTTGTTCTTGTGTGTCATAGGAAAAGGGTCATTGTGGATCCTTGAGAGATTATTTACCCAAGCATGGTATGATCAGAATCGGTTTGAGGTCCGTTGATGGGTCCAAATGTGGATGTGTACTCTACACCAGTCTGGGTGTGTTCATTTAGCGTAGCATTCCTTATGGAAGAATATTCGGGCGTGGGATGTTAATCTCGTCGCCAATGATTTCATGTAATACTTTATTGTGCCATGTGGGCTATGAGACATCTTGATTATTTGTGCAATGTGTTAAGGTCCCGCATATCAGTAGTATTATGTGAGCATGATGGCTCTCGAGATATAGATCATATATCGCACCTTAGCGTACTTGAGTTTATAGTGTATGACGCTACATGTCTCCCCAGGATTTGCATTATGCATTTGGCGTGCTTATAGTTAATATTCATACATTAGTGAGTATAAGCATTACGGTTTGATGTGTGTTTTCTTTAGATTATTAAGCATGGATCGGGTGGCAAGCAACCACGGGTATCGTATGTGAATTGGGTTGCACGCTGAAATAGCGTGATGTTGAGCATAGTTCCATATATTTATTCCTGTGTGTTTTCTTTTCTCTGAGAAAGATTCATGACATTTGTTTTCCTCTTTTCAGTTGTTAAATTAGTTACACGGGTTGAGTAGTTCTTTCTAGAGTTCATATTTCCTTATGTATCACATTCGAGTTTGTAGCATGTTGGCGCATTGTTGGCGCCATACGAGATGTTGGTCAGGGTTTGAGGTGGCTTAATTCCTGTGTAGTTTATACTGGGTGAGACGAGACTATTGGACCTAAAATCAGTGGAATCAGATTTATATAAGGTGTATTAAAGAATAAACATCGCTATTCAGTTCAGAATGAGATAATGGTCCTTGTCAGAAGGAGAGACTCAGTAAATTATTGACTCGGCGGTTGGTTATGAATTTCTACATATTTCTTCCATCGTGGAAGCATTGCAGGAGTTGGAACAGGACTTATATGTATCATGAGATGTGTTGTGGATATTAGATTCGTGAAATCTCGGCTATTGTTATCGGGGGATGTTATTATGGGCATGTGAATGGTGCGATGCATGGTTTAAATTCAACAAAGGTATACAATCTTGTATGGGTGCATCATGTAGTGATTGATACGGTGTTCATATGTTGGAAACATGCATGGTGAAGAATTCTAGATGTTAGAATTGGGCTCTAAGGCTTATTTGCCTAAATAAAGGGGAGAATCTTCAGATTGGCTCGAGCTAATGTGCTCAACTGGGTGTAGTAGCACAAGTAGGTGCATGAGGTGTTAAATAATGATTTTTGGACAGCTCCGAAATAGTCCTTAGCACGTTCGAGGACGAACGTATATTTAAGTGGGAGAGAATGTAACGACCCAACCGGTTGTTTTGACTTTTAGAACCTCGTTCCCCTAAATAAAACTCTCAGTATGTGCTTTTATTAATTTATGACTTGCGGGGATGGTTGGTTCGGAATTTGGAAGTGATTGAGTTGAAATCGAAGCAATTGGTTCATTAGTTTGGCTTTAAAAGGGCAAGTTTGACTTCGGTCAACATTTTGAAAAAATGACCTCGGAATCAGGATTTGACGGTTCCAACAAGTTCGTATGATGATTTTGGACTTGGGCATATGTTCTGATCGGGTTCTGGATAACCCGGGAGTGTTTCAATGCCTATTGTGAAAATTGGCATTTTGGAAGAATTTTATAAATTTGGGTTGAAGTACATTTCAATGTTACCGATGTTTGTTTGGGATTACCGGTCTGGGAATAGCTCCGTATAGTGATTCTGGTATTTGAAGTGCATCCGGAAGTGGTATCGGAGGTCCGTATATCATTTTGGAGTCATTTGGCGAAAGTTGGAAATTTGGATAATTTTGAAAAGTTTGACCAGGAGTGGACCTTTTGATATTGGGATCGGATTCCGATTCCGAAAGTTGGAGAAGGTCTGTAATGTCAACTATGACTTGGGTGAAAAATTTGAGGACAATCGGATGTGATTTGATAGGTTTCGGCATCGATTGTAGAATTTGAAGTTTCAAAGTTAATTAAATTTGAATTAGGGTGCAATTCATGGTTTCTATGTTGTTTGATGCAATTTGAGCCCTCGAGCAAGTTCGTGTCATGTTTTGGGACAGGTTGGTATGATTGGACGGGGTCCCGGGGGCCTCGGGTGTATTTCGGGTTGGTTTCGGGTCATTTTCCCATGTTTTTCTGCTGCTGATGTAGGTTCTGGTATCTTTCATCGCGAACGCGGGGAGAAGATTGCGTTTGCGAATAAGGATTTGTGGGCTGGAGGAAATTACACATCACAAACGCGACACAGGGGTTACGAACGCGAAGAAGGAAAATGGTGGCTGCTATCTTGGCCTTCGCATACACTAGGCAAGATCTAGGCAAGCTTCCGCGAACGCGGCCAATGCGACGCGAACGCGAAGAAGAAATGATGAGCTGGGCCTAAGGGCGATTTTTGGAGCTTTTGAAGAGGGGATTTCATCATCAAGTATGAGGTAAGTGATTTCTACTAGTTGTGAGTTACATGCAAGGAATATACACGGATTTAGGCATGAACATTTGTAGAAATTTGGTATTTTGAAGAAAAACCTAGAATTTGTATTTTTGGATATTAACCACGAAAATGGCTATGGAATGGGATGGAAATGGTATATTTGAGTTCTTGAGGTTATGGGTAATGATTTCCTCCGAAATTTTCCTGAATCTGAGCACGTGGACCCGGGGTGAATTTTATAAATTTTACCATTTTGGATAGGGTAATTTATTTAATAGATAAATTTTGAATTATTTAACATGTATTAATTATTTCATATAACTTTTGGATAACTTCGGATTTTCGGCACCGAATTGAGATTTTTACATGACATCGTGATCGGAAGTGGATATTGAGACAAGGTAA
Organism: Nicotiana tabacum; assembly: GCF_000715075.1. NCBI lineage: Eukaryota > Viridiplantae > Streptophyta > Magnoliopsida > Solanales > Solanaceae > Nicotiana > Nicotiana tabacum. The sequence continues at coordinate 5,238,138 of NC_134102.1, read as the reverse complement.
GTATCTTCTCTAATCTTGTGAGGGAAAAATTACCCCATAAGTAATTAAATTAATAATTGTTGCTAATTGTGGGGTCTACGTACGCACGAGGTGACAAGAGTCCGTGCGTAGCAACTATTAATGCTAAAGTCCGGGTAGTTTTGGACTCAAAGCATGAATTACTTGTGTAAATTGTATCCGTTATTTAATTAAATTATTTGATATATATTGTAAATTGTTATTGAGAGATAGTAAAAGATGGAAATCTCATATGCTTAATTTATGTTTAAATTAATTAATTGGTAAAAGAAATTGTTCATCCTCTTGAATTTATCTTATAACAAACATACTCTCATTCCGGAGGTACATAAGAAAATATCCTCTTTTCTTGTGGTGCGGGCCGAACGCCTAAGTAGCATAGATGCATCTATGGATCGTATCGCACGTCCCTCGGTAGTGTACATAGACACTCTGGATCGGGCCATACTACCTCGGCAGAAATCGTGCCTAATAATAATTAGTATACAATACTTTGATAGTTTATTGCAACTTGTGAAGCTAATTGATAAATTAGAAATTATTGGAATTGAAAGAATTAATTATCTCTGCCTGTTAAGGAAATTATTGTTATTCCTGTATATGAGACTAATTGATAAATTGGAAATTTATTGGAATTGAAGGAATTTAATTATTTCTGCTTGTTAAAGAATATTATTATAAATTCTATAAATCATGTTGATCTAGATGTTGCTATTTTTATTTCATTTATTATTATTGACTCTTAGTGAGTGTCAAAGTCGGCCATCTCGTCTCTACCTCTTCGAGATTAGGCTTGATACTTAGTGGGTACGCGTTGTTGACGTACTCATGCTACATTTGCTACACATTTTTAATGTGCAGACAGAGATATGTCTAGTGGCCTTGTGGGCGCAGGGGTGTGGTTAAAATACGGGGACTTAGGTGAGTTGCATTCTATATTACGATCTGCAACCAACAGAGTCTCCTTCAGAGTTATTATATTTTTCTCCCTGTATAATTTGTATTCTGGACAGATGCTATATTTTATTTTAATTCCCTAGTAAATGCGCATGCACTTGTGACACCGGGTTTTGGGAATGATTGCGAATTGTTTAGAAATTTAGTTGCTAAAAATATTATCATTTACTAAATGAGTTCTATCTTTACTATTTTATTAAAGAAATTTTGATTTAAAAAAAATACTAAAATGGGTAATTAAGTGAAGTATGTATTGTTGGCTTGCCTGACAGCGGTGTCCGACGCCAACACGACCTTTGATGGATTTTTGGGTTGTGACAACCTGAAATTTTACAGACCCATCAAAAGCGACCTAAGGAACATTAGTCATCGCCTCACTATGATCGTTCCTCATTTTTTAGCATTTTAGGGCCATAAAACTGGAATTTCATCTGATTATAAGATTTTCATGAGCTATAGCCCACGCCATCTGCGTGGGCCTAGGCGCCCGGACCCGGATCGCCTAAAATTATGCCGGTCCACCACAAATTACCTAAGGAACATTAGTCATCGCCTCGCCATGACCATTCCTGATTTTTTGACTTTTTGGGCCATAAAATTGGAATTCTACCTGATTCTAATATTTTCGTGTGCTATAGACCACATCATTTGCACGAGCCTGGGCGCCGGACCCGAATCGCCTAAAATTTTACCTACCCATCGAAAATTACCTAATGAACATTAATAATCACATAACCATGACTGTTTCTTATGTTTTGGCGATTTAGGGCCATCAAACTAGAATTTTGTGTGATTGCTAGATTTTTGTATGCTATAGCCAATGCCATCTGCGTGGGCCCATACACCGGACACAGAACGCCTAAAAATTTTCCAGCCCATCAAAAATGACTTACGGAACATTAGTCATCGCCTCGACATGGCCGTTCCTCGTTTTTTGGCTATTTAGGGCCATAAAATCGGAATACTGCCCGATTCCCAGATTTTCTTGTATAGCCATCGCCATTTGCGTGGGAATGGGCGCCAGATCCGGATCGTCTAAAATTTTTCTAGCCCATAAAAATTTACCAAAGGAACATTATTCATCACCTCACTATGACCGTTCCTCATTGTTTTGGCGTTTTAGGGCCAAAAACCAAGAATTTTGCCCGATTCCCAAATATTTGTGTGTTATAGCCCACACCATCTAGGTGGGCCAGGGTGCCCCGACCAGCTTCTTTTAAAATTTTAAACACCCAACAAAAACGACCTAAGGAACATTAGTCATCACCTGGTCATGATCGTTCCTCCTTTTTGGCGATTTAGGGCCATAAAACTGGAATTTCGCCTCATTCTCACATGTTTGTGTGTTATAGCCAACGCCAGCCTGGACCCGGATCACCTAAAATTTTGTCATCCCATAAAAAGCGTCCTAAGGAACTTAGTCATCGCATATCCATAAGTGTTCCTTAATTTTAGCATTTTAGGGCCATTAAAATAGAATTCCAGTCGACTCTTAGATTTTCATGTGCTATAGCTCACACCATCTGCATGGGCCCGGGCACTAAAACTGGGATATCCTAAAAATTTGTCGGCCCATCAAAAACGACCTAAGGAACATTAGTCATTTCCTTTCCATGATCGTTACTCGTTTTTTAGAATTTTCGGGCCATAAAACCGGAATTATGCTCGATTCCTAGATTTTTGTTTGTTGTGTTCCACGCCATCCGCACGAGCCCCGGCGCAAGGACCCGGATCGCCTAAAATTTAGTCGACCCATAAAAAATTACCTAAGGAACATTAATCATCCCTCGCAATGACCGTTTCTGTTTTTTGGCGATGTAGGTCCATAAAACTGGAATTCCGCCTAATCGTTTTCGTATTTTATAGCCAATTCCATCTGCGTGGGCCTGTGGGCCCTGACTTTGATCATATTAAATCTTTCCAGTCCATCCAAAACGTCCTAAGGAACATTAGTCATCACCTCTCCATAACCGTTTTTCATTTTTTAGCATTTTAGGGCTATAAAACTGGAATTCCAGCTGATTCTCGATTTTTGTGTGTTATAGCCCACGCCATCTGGACGGGCCTGATGCCGGGACCCGAATCACAAAATTTTGCCAACCCATCACAAACGACCTAAGGAAAATTAGTCATCGCCTCATCATCATCAATCCTTATTTTATTGTATTTTCGGGCCATAAAATTGGAATTATGCGTGATTCCCAAATTTTCATGTGCTATACCCCACGACATATGCACGGGCATGGGCAGCCGGATCCGAATCGCCTGACATTTTGCATAACCATCAAAACTGACCTAAGAAACATTAGTCATCGCCTCACTATGACCGTTCCTCATGTTTTAGCATTTTAGGGCCATAAAACTAGAATTCCAACCAATTCTAAGATTTTCGTAAGCTATAGCTCATGCTATGTGCAACTTGTAATTCCGGAGGTATATAAGAAAATTTCCTCCTTTCTTGTGGAGCGGGCCAAACACCTCGGTAGTATAGATGCATCTATGGATCGCGCCGCACGTCCATCGGCAATGTACACGACACTCTGGATCGGGCCGAACGACCTCGGCAAATATCGTGCCTAATAATAATAATTACACGATACTTTATTAGTTATTGCAGCTTGTGAAATTAATTAATAAATTGGAAATGGTCGCATTTGAATGAATTTAATTATTTCTGCTGGTTAAAGAAAATTATTGTTAATCCTATAAATCATGTTGATTTAATATTTCTATTTTTAATATTATTGACCCTTAGTGAGTGTCAAAGTCGATCTATCGTCACTACTTCTTCGAGATTAGGCTTGATACTTACTGGGTACACATTGTTTACGTACTCATGCTACACTTGCTGTATATTTTTGTGCAGGTACGTATATGTCTAGTGGCCTTGTGGGCGTAGAGGTGTGGTTAATGCGAAGACTTAGGTGAGATCCATTCTATATTATGATCTGCAACCAGTAAAGTCTCCTTCAGAGTTATTTATATTTTTCCTGTCTAATTTGTATTCCGGACAGTTGCTATATTTTGTTTTATATTTCTAGTAAATGCCCATGCACTTGTGACACCGGGTTTTGGGAGAATTATGGGTTGTTCTGTATTGAATTTATTAAAAGTATTATTATTTACTCTGTAAATCCCCATTCTTTACTATGTATATTAAAGGAAAAATATGATTTCAAAAGTAATAAAAATGAGAACCCAATTTAGTATTTATTGTTGGCTTGCCTGACAGTGGTGCCCGCGCGCCATCACGACCTTAATGGATTTTGAGTCGTGACACTAGGAGCCTGAACCCGGATCGCCTAAAAATTTTCTGGCCCATTAACAACGACCTAAGGAACATTAGTCATTGCCTTGCCATGACCGTTCCTTATTGTTTTGCATTTTTGTGCCATAAATTGGAATTCTGCCTCATTCCCAAATTTTTGTATGCTGCCATGTGCACGGTCCTGGGATCCCGGACCCGAATCGCCTAAAATTGGACCGGCCAATCAAAAATTATCTAAGGAATATTATTCATCACCTCGCCATGACCGTTCCTCATATTTTTGTATTTTTGTGCCATAAAATTGGAATTCTACCTCATTCCCAAATTTTCTTGTGCTATAGCCCACGCCATATGCACGGTCCTGAGAGCCCGGACACGGATCGCCTAAAATTTTTCCAGCCATAAACAATAGCCTAAGGAACATTAGTCATCGCATCTCCATAACGGTTCCCCAGTTTTAGCATTTTAGGGCCATAAAAATGGAATTCCGACCCATTAACAATGACCTAAGGAACATTAGCCATCGCCTCGCCATGACCGTTCCTCATTTTTTTGCATTTTTGTGACATAAAATTGGAATTCTGCCTCATTCCCAAATTTTCGTATGTTATAGCCTACACCATCTGCACGGTCCTGGGAGCCCGTACCTAGATCGCCTAAATTTTTGCCAGCCCATAAAAATGGCCTAATGAACATTAGTCATCGTATCTCCATAACCGTTCGTCATTTTAGCATTTTATTGCCATAAAAATGGAATTCCAGCCGATTCTCACATTTTCGTATGTTATAGCCCACGCAATTTGCATGGGCTCGGGCGCTAAGACCCGGATCGCCTAAACTTTTTCCAGCCCATCAAAAACAGCCTAAGGAACATTGGTCATTTCCTTGCCATGACCGTTACCCGTTTTTGGCATTTTCGGGCAATAAAACTGTAATTATGCTCGATTCCCAGATTTTTTCCTTATGCATCATATTTGAGTTTGTAGCCTGTTGGTGCATTGTTGGAGTCATACGAGATCTTGGTTAGTGTTTGAGGTAGCTTATTACATGTGTAGCTTATATTGGGTGAGACGAGACTGTTGGACCTGAAATCAGTGCAATCAAATTTATATAAGGTATATTAAAGAACAAATATCGCTATTCAGTTCAGAATGAGGTAATAGTTCTTGTCAGGAGGAGAGACTCCATGAACAAAAGAAAGAAATTGCAACCGAAGAGGATCAAAAGTAGTAGTGGGGTATGGATTGAAGACTAGGAGCAATTGGCTACAGCTGCAGTGGACTTCTATCAAAAACAGTTCATAAATGAAGGTGATGCTTCTGAATTTCCCTTGCTCAATAATGTACCTTCAATGGTCACTATAGATCAGAATTTGGAACTTAGCAGATTGCCAACAATTGAAGAAATAAGGGCAGCAGTTTTTGAGCTTAGTGGGGAGAGTGATAGTGGCCCTGATGGATTCACTGGCTTGTTTTATCAAACATGTTGGGATGTTATTGGTGCTGATATACACAACATGGTGCTACACTTCTATGGAGGAGCTGCATTGCCTAAATCCATCACTCACACCAATCTAGTGTTGCTGCCCAAGAAACCTAGAGTTGAGACCTTCTCTGACTTAAGACCTATTAGTTTGAGCAACTTCATTAACAAGGTTTTGTCTAGGGTGTTACATGACAGATTGGAGATTTTTTTGCCATCTCTAATAGCTCCTAATCAATCCGGATTTGTAAAGGGTAGGAGTATATTTGAGAACATCTTATTGACTCAAGAAATTGTCACTGACATAAGGTTAAGGGGAAAGCCAGCTAATGTGGTGATCAAGCTTGATATGGCTAAGGCCTATGATAGGGTCTCATGGAAGTACTTATTGCATGTGCTAAGGAAGATGGGATTTTCTGAACACTTCATCAACATGGTGTGGAACTTGATGTCAAATAACTGGTATTCAATATTGGTGAATGGGCAGTCCTCAGGGTTCTTTAAGTCGACAAGGGATGTGAAACAAGGGGATCCCCTATCTCCAGCATTGTTCATTCTGTCAGTTGAGGTACTTTCCAAGTCTTTGAATAAGCTTTTTGAAGACAAGTCATTTGTGGGATTTGGAATGCCTAAGTGGTCTGATTCATTAAACCACTTGGCGTATGCTGATGATACGATAATCTTTACATCTTCTCATCCTCCCTCTTTGAGCAAGATTATGGCAGTGTTGGGGAACTATGAGAAGATATCAGGTCAGATGATCAACAAAGAAAAGAGTTCATACTACATGTATTCAAAGGTTGCTAATGGATTATTTCAGGCAGTTGGAGCTATTACAGGATTTGCAAGAGTTAAATTCCCATTCACATATCTAGGGTGTCCTATTTTTTACACTAGAAGGAGGAAGGACTATTATGATGAGCTTACCAAGAAGGTGAAGGCTAAATTGCATTCATGGAAAGAAAAACTATTGTCATTTGGAGGAAAGGAAACACTCATCTCTAGTGTGTTGCAAAGTAAGTCAGTTCACATGTTATCAGTTCTTGATCCACCAAACAGCATCCTAGGGCATCTACATAAGACTTTTGCTAGGTTCTTTTGGAGCACAAAGGAAGAAGGGAGAAGCAGACACTGGGCTTCATGGAAAAATCTTTGCTTTCCTAAAGAGGAAGGGGGGATAGGTTTTAGGTCCTAAAATGATGTCTCAAGGGCACTGTTTGCTAAACTATGGTGGAGGTTTAGGACCACAAAATCTTTGTGGTCTAATTTCATGTGGAATAAGTATTGCAAGAAGGAGCCACCAATTGTGGTGCGTTTTAGGGGAGGGTCTCATGTTTAGAGACAAATGCTGAATGCTAGGGAAGAAATAGAATATGAGATCGTATGGGAATTGAAGAGTGGAACAACTAATAGGCATGAAAATTGGACTGGATTGGGTGCACTTTATCATGTATTGCCTGAAGACTTTCCAATCAATGAAGGTCTTCAGGAGGTGGCAGAACTGCGGCAAGGGGAAACATGGGATGATCAGCTGCTAGATCAAACTTTCAATGAGGAAATTGGAGAACATATAAGGCTAAATGTGCACTATGAAGGCAGTGAGGGATATTGGGATAAGCCATACTGGATGCCAACTCCTTCAGGCAAGTTCAGTGTTAGCAGTGCTTGGCAAATATTAAGGCATGGGGTAGATCCTAATCAGGAATTCAAGTTAATGTGGATTAAAGGTTTTCCATTCAAGATATCCTTCTTCTTGTGGAGATTGTGGAGGCAGAAAATAGCCACCGATGACATGTGGAGGAGGCAAGGGCAAATGGTGATGTCTAGGTTTTTGTGTTGTCAGCAGCCCCAAGAGGAATCCATTGAGCATATATTTGTCACAAGTCCTACTGCCTCTAAGGTATGGAACTTGTTCATGGGGGCTGCTGGAATTTATGTGCAATTGATTCAATTGAAGCAGATTATAAGGCATTGGTGGTATGCTCAGTGTTGTCCAAAATTAAAGCCATTATTTCAAGCAGTACCAGCTATCATCACTTAGGAGCTGTGGAAGAGAAGAAATGCAGGTAAACACGGTGGTTCAATGTCCACAAATAGGGTGATTCATGAGATAAATAGGACATTGCATCAACTGGGAAGGGTGAGGTATGCTTGGATCCCTAATATTCCATTGTTATGGCCAGACATGATTCAATACTTTGAAGGATATAAACCTATATTGATCACTACAAGAGTAACATGGAAGCTTCCTTGTCATGGTTGGTACAAATGTAATATTGATGGAGCTTCAAAGGGCAATCCTGGACCTAGCTCCCTAGGCTTTTGTGTGAAGGATGATGAAGGTGATGTGGTGTATGCTAGGGCAGTAGACCTGGGAGTTACAACTAATGTGGTGGCTGAAGCTAAGGCTATTCTTCAAGGGTTGGAATATTGTGTGGAGCATGATTTTCACCCTCTCATACTGGAGACTGATTCATTGGTGATGAAGAAGGCGATGGAAGGAGAATGGGATCCTCCTTGGGTAATTGCACAGGACGTGAAGAAAATTATAGAGATGAAGGACAACTTCAATGTGATCTTTCAACATGTGTTCAGAGAAGGCAACTCAGTGGCGGATTTTATAGCTTACATTGTGTTCTCTTTTGCAGGTACATCTAAGTTTCATTCATTCTCTGAACTGCCTAGTGCAGGGATGAGATTGATCAATCTAGACAAATCTCAATCACCTAACCTTAGGATTAGGATAGCAAAGAGAAGAACCCCAGATTGATGGCATCACAAGATTGGACTCTGAACAAACTGATATGTCCAAATGCTAAGGAAGATGCTGAACCCATCATATGTATTTTTGGAGATTGATGAATCATTTCCCAATGGTATTAGCATGCTTTCAAGCTCAATATAAGGATGGATTAGCAATGTTTTGAATGATTTCAGCATTAAAGGTTCTAGTAGGGAAGGATCTGAGCTTACAAGATCACAAAAAGGCACGGGCTGGCCTTTGCCTTGCAAAGTCTTCTTAAAGCCAGATCATTCCTGGCTTTTGCCTTGTAAAGCCAGCTCATGCCTGGCTTTTGCCTTGTAAAGCCTGCCTAAAGCCAGCTCATGCCTGGCTTTTGCCTTGAAAAGCCTGCCTAAAGCCAGCGCATGCCTGGCCTTTGCCTTGTAAAGCCTGCCTAAAGCCAGCTCAAGCCTGCCTAAAGCCAGCTCAAGCCTGGCTTTTGCCTTGCAAAGCCTGCCTAAAGCCAGGCTCCTCTTCTATACATTAATCTTGATGAGTGAGCACATGATTAATACTTGAACAAAATCAATCCACTGCATATGGAGATCATATAGTAGCGACACTTGGAGGACGATGCGGACTTCAACTCTGCGGTGGAGATGTTTGGAATTCACTTTAGCCTATGGACAATATACCCTGGCGCTTGGTGAGAGCTTGATAGGTGTTGCTTGGTATTTTCCAATGACAATTGGATTCACATGCACTAAAAGGAGAAGGAAGCATTCAACTTATCATGTTGTAATAGTTAGTTCATTAGATTTTAGCTTTTCTATCCTTTTTTTAATAGCTAGTAGCTTCATGCAACTTCTATTTTGGTTTTTGGTTTGGACTCTTGTAAGCATTGGACCCATTTTTGAAATTTTATTTATATATTAGCCCTTAGGCAAAATCAAAAAAATTGGGATTGTAATTGTAGCTATCAATTTGTTGGTGGCGTATGAGCATTTTACTCAATGTTACGATATCGGAAGAGGATTAAAGGTTTGTGAATATTAAGAATGCGAAAGCGAGTTTTGGATCGTTAGGCATCGGTCGAGTTGTTTGAAAGGCTTGGGAGCCGGCTATGGAACTTCGGAGCGAGGTAAGTCTCTTGTCTAACCTTGTAAGAGGGAATTTATCCCTAGGTGATTTAAATTAATAATTATTGCTAATTATGTGGGATACGTACGCACGGGGTGACGAGAGTCCTTGCGCAGCTACTAATATTGCTAAGTTCAGGTAGTTTAGGACTCAAATCATGAATTACTTGTGATAATTGCATCTTTCAGTTAATTGAAATATTGGAATTTTTGTTGTAAATTGTTAGAGGAAATAATAAGAGACTGAAATTTCACATACTTGAATTTTTGCTCAAATTATTTAATTGTTGTTATAAACACTACATCTTGGTGTGTAAATCTTAATAAATATAAATATATTCTCATTCCGGAGGTACATAAGAAAATGTCCTCCTTTTTTGTGAATGCATCTATGGATCGCGCCGCACGTCCCTCGGTAGTGTACACGACACTCTGGATCGGGTCGAACGACCTCGGCAGACATCGCGCCTAATAATAATAATTACACGATACTTTGCTATTTATTGCAGCCTGTGAAATTAATGAATAAATTGGAAATGGTCGCATTTGAAGGAATTTAATTATTTCTGTTGGTTAATAAAATTATTGTTAATCCTATAAATCATGTTGATTTAATATTTCTATTTTTAATATTATTGACCCTTAGTGAGTGTCAAAGTCGACCTATCGTCACTACTTTTTCGAGATTAGGCTTGATACTTAGTAGGTACATGTTGTTTACGTACTCATGCTACACTTGATGCATATTTTTGTGCAGCTACGTATATGTCTGGTGGCCTTGTGGGCGCAGAGGTGTGGTTAATGTGGAGACTTAGGTGAGCTGCATTTTATATTACGATATGCAACCATTAGAGTCTCCTTCAGAGTTATTTATATTTTATGTCTAATTTGTATTTCGGACAGTTGCTGTATTTTATTTTATATTCCTAGTAAATGCTCATGCACTTGTGACACCGAGTTTGGGAGGATTATGGGTTGTTCTGTATTGAATTTGTTAAAAGTACTATTATTTACTCTGTAAATCCTCATTCTTTACTATGTATATTAAAGGAAAAATATAATTTCAAAAGTAATTAAAATGAGAACTTAATTTAATATTTATTGTTGGCTTGCCTAACAGTGGTGTCCGGTGCCATCACGACCTTAATGGATTTTGGGTCGTGACAACATGGTATCAGAGCACTAGGTTCACTTAGGTCTCACGAGTCATGAGCAAGTCTAATAGAGTCTTGCGGATAGGTACGGAGACGTCTGTACCTATCTTCGAGAGGTTACAGGGCTGTTAGGAGCACTTCCCTTCTTGATTCTTCATCGTGCGATTTAATTCCTTTGAGGCTTATGCCTTTGTTTCCTTCCTATCCAATCTTGTGTGACGTGAAACGCTTGTTATAAATCGGGAATTGAGGAATCGTAATGGTACTACAGATGTGGTGCAGGATATTTCTCCCTGCGTAATTGATTGGGCTATTGTCGTCGCCTTGCAGAACGATGTTCTGTCATTTCAGCTTAGTAGCTATATTTCGGATGGTTTTGAGGCTATGCACAGGTTGCTACAATGTTCATGAGTTATTATCTCATGGAATTGATGTAATGGCAGGGTGCTCGTTTATGTGCTGACGCAGTGAACGACTTGAAAAAAGATTTTTCTCAATACATGATGTAGAGGTTCGGCGTTTAATCCCATCAAAGGAAAGGTAATTGTACTATGAATGTTCAGGTTTGGGGTTGATGGAGTAATGAGGCTTGATAATTTCGAGCATGGTAGGGTTCTCAATTGTGATGTGGTGTCATCGCCTTGTTAAATGCATTAAGGTTTGCCGGTGTTATGGTTTTCTTCAACTCGCCTTCACGGCGGAGTGTTAGGAATTGGTCTCGGGGAAGCAGTTGTCAGAAATCGTGGTGTGCGGTGGTTCAGGATCAAATCGGTGTTCCTAGTGTTGATGGCTCGAGAAAGATGTTCTTCGGAGAGGTTTAAAACTAGTATCAATCTATTGGTTCAAGTGCTATAGAGACGGATTTTGAGTTAAGGCAACAACTGGGCAGCGGAGGATGAGGAACGACATGTGGGAGGTGTCTTGTGGTGGTTAAGTTCCTAGAAGGCCAAGTGTGAGAAACAGAAGTCGAGTAGTTTCTTAAAGGATAGGGTTTGACGAAAGTGGGAGAGTGGGACGGTAGCATATGGGTTACGGGGTAGGATAACTACACATCTTGAGGAAAGTCTGGAGTGATTTGGGATTCATGGTGGACAGTGACTAGGTCTACAAACTTAATTTGGAATGTTGGTTGTTATACTGGGGGGAAGATTGGATGTGACAGAAATGAGTTTGCCTGATATGAAAAGGAATGCAACATGACTTCGGGTTGGGATGTATTATCGCACATGTAGTTGATGTCAACGGGGAGTGAACGGACTTGTACAGCTGGGGAACAAGCACGATCTCAGGATGGTTTATTAGTTTCGTGGTAATAGTACTCGGTGCAGCATTGTTGGAGGATATCGGCATGGAATTTCCACATGTGGGATATCTCCTGTAAGCAAATTAGCGGTTACGGGGTGTTGATAGAGCTTCTATGAAGAATTTTACTGACAATCCAGTAAGAGGTCAAGTATGTGAATGTGGCTAGTAATTCAGAATGTTCATGAAATATTTAACATAAGGATTTCTAGGAATTTGGTGGGTGGATTATGCGAGATTGTGTCAATGGGGGATAAGGAGTCTTGGTGGGTTCCAAAGTCATGTAATTGTAGCTTCAAGCTAAGTGGAATAGCCCAACCGTCTACATTGGATTGCATGGTTGTCTATTGTGAGGTTTCTGGTTATCGGTGTATTGGTGGGTCATTACAACTAAGGAAAGAAAACATCAGTGGTAATTTGAGCAAAGGATTTGGGGAATGTATGCCATATTTGGCCTTATCGATTCATGTTCGGGCTTTGGGAAGACTCAAAGTCTATGCTTCGTGTTGATGTGATGTACAAGGAAGGTGATTCAGCCGAGTGCTTCTTTGAGAGAGTGTTCAATTGCTAGCAGAGCCTTGGAGTTGATTATATTCGGGACCAGGTCAGAATGGGTGACTCTCAACAATGGTCCAAGTGGATTCAAAACGTTAAAGTGTGGTGCCTAAGGATTTCGAGCCTGTATTATGGTTAAGTATCAAGCTTTTGCAGCATATTATGAAAAGGGTTTGGGGTGTTCTATGTTATCTTCGGTCTGCGGTGTAGCATTGGAGGAATGGGAGAAGATGACTTCGGATTCATAAAGGAAATATCAGAATGGGCGTATCAGTTAAAGATGTGAATGTGAGTACAAGGAGGGTATGAGATGGTTTGTGGGTTTTAAGACAATGTGGTCTCGTGAAATGGGATCACTCAGGATGAGTGCGGATTTGGTTCGTTACGTTGGAATGGAGCTATTGTTACTATTTCTAAGGCAAGTAGAGAATAAATTGGAAGAAGTGGGGTCGGTTAGTAATAGTTGAATCAGCATGGTTGTGGCAGTGATTAGTTTCTTTAGCGTGAAGTTATACATGTAGTTTGTGGTTATACACTTGGGCTTGAGCGCCACCACCACTTGGTTGATTTGGGAGGTATCTGATTTGAATGGCTTTATTGTGTAAATGGATCCCGAAAGAGTTATGGCGGCTTAGATCATGACTTGAGGTTTGTATTTTTGCGGTTTGAGAATTCAATTACGTGTTGCAATAGTTCTCCTGAAACGAGTAATGTGAAAGGTTTCTATATGATGAAGTTGTGTATCCTATTAGTGGTTCAGAAGTTATGATAGAAATTCTTGGGTTTTTGCGTGTTGGTAAGGTGGGTGTGGTGAGCGGCACGAATTTTGAAAATTGAGGATCAAGGTTGCAGTTCGGTATTGGCAGGGATGTCCCGAGCTCAGACGAGCACGGAAGGATTCAAATGTTTAGAGTAAGCTGGTATTGTTTTTAGCGTCACCTGAGATCGGTATCATGTGTAAGAGGCTTTGTGTATTGATTTGCGGATTTCCGATTTTTCTCTACAGTATTTGTGTGGCCAGCGGTATCGATGTGCAGACTTGTTTCCTGGTACAGAAGGTCATGGGAGCATATCCCACGGGAAGATTGTATAAGTGTGATATGGAGTCACCTGATTGAATAAAGATTTAAAACCAAGTATGGAGATTGTGGTACTATCATTCATGTTAGAATTTATGCCTGAACGACGCTCGGTTAATTTGGTTGTTAGTTGTGGAAGTTTGTTCCGGATTCGATGGTTGTTCTTACGTGTCATGGGAAAAGGGTCATTGTGGATCCTTGAGAGACTATTTACCCAAGCATGGTATGATCAGAATCGGTTTGAGGTTCGTTGATGGATCCAAATGTGGATGTGTACTCTATACCATCCTGGGTGTGTTCATTCGGCATAGCATTCCTTATGGAAGAATATTCGGGCTTAATTTTGTCGCCAGCTATTTCATGTGATACTTTATAGTGTCGTGTGGGCTGTGAGACGACTTGATTATTTGTACAATGTATTGAGGTTCCGCACAGTGGTGGTGTTATGTGAGCAAGATGGATCTCGAGATGCAGATCATATATCGTACCTTAGTTGTGCTTGAGTTTTATATCGCATGACGCTACCCGTCTCCCCAGGATTTTCATTATACATTTGGCGTGCTTATGGTTCATATTCGGACATTAGTGAGTATAAGCATTACATTTCGATGTGTGTTTTCCTTAGATTATTAAGCGTGGATCGAGTTGCACGCTGCAATGGTATCATATGTAAATTGGGTTGAACGACGAAGTAACGTGATGTTAAGCACAGTTCCCTATATCTATTCTTGTGTGTTTTGTCTGCATTTTCTGAGAAAGATTCATGACATCTTTTTAGTTGTTAAATTAGTTACGCGGGTTGAGTAGTTCTTTCCAGAGTTCATTTTTCCTTATGCATCACATTTGAGTTTGTAGCATGTTGGCACATTGTTGGCGTCATACGAGATCTTGGTGAGTGTTTGAGGTGGCTTATTGCCTATGTAGCTTATATTGGGTGAGACGAGACCGTTCGACCTAAAATTAGTGCAATCAGATTTATATAAGCTATATTAAAGAACAAATATCGCTATTCAGTTCAGAATGAGGAGAGACTCCATGATTTGTTAATTCGGCAGTTGGTTATAAATTTCTTCACATCTCTTCCGTCGTGGCAGCACTTCAAGAGTTGGAGCATGACTTATAGTGTCATGAGTTGTGTTGTAAACTTGTAGGCATCCGATTTGTAGAATTTTGGCTATTGTTATCAGAGGATGTTATTATGGTCATATGAATTATACGGTGCATAGTGTGGATTTAGCAAAGGTATGCAACCATGTATTGGTGCATCATGTAGTGATTGATATGGTGTTCTAATGATGGAAACAGTCCTGGCAGATAATTTCGGATGTTGGAATTGGGTTCTAAGGCTTATTTGACTAAAAAGAAAGGAGAATCTTCAGACTAGCTCGAGCTAGTGAGCTCAACTAAGTTATGGTAGCACGGGTAGGTGCACGATGTGTTAAACATTGACTTCAGACAACTCCAGTGCAGTTCTTAGCACGTTCGAGGACGAATGTATGTTTAAGTGGGAGAGAATGTAATGACCCGACTGGTCATTTTGAGCCCTAGCGCGTCGTTCAGCAGTCTAAGACCATGAGCAGCTTCACTTTAGGTATTATGACTTGTACGCGTGGTCGGAATTTAATTTCGGGAAGTTCAGAGTTGATTTGGAAAGAAAATTCTTATTTCGAAAGCTTTAAGTTGGAAGAATTGACTAAGGTTGGATTTTTGAGTAAACGACCTCGGAATCGGGATTTGAAGGTTCCAATAGGTTCGTATGTTAATAAGTGTACGAGTCATATTATAAGTGATGTGGGGTCTAAGGAGAGCCCTAAGTTTAAGTCAAGTTGGAAATTACATGATAGACTAAAGTTCCAAATGTTTGTGTGTTTGTGTATGTGTGTGTGTGCACAACCTATCAAATGCAAGATCTTCGAGTCTAGTTTCTAACGCTTTAAACCGTTCGTCATTTGGATATTTCTACAAGAAGTTATGGACGTTTTAGTAAAAGGTGTCCAGCAAGGGAAAACTTGTAATATGAGGTACAACCTGCACATCGCAAGGTACAACTCGTTGAAGCACTTGTGCCTATATAAGGCAGTCACGGGCAACAGCCATTTTTGGGGATTTTCTTGAGCTAGGGATTGGTTCGCTAATGGTAGATTAGACCATGGGGACTACTTAAGAATACAAGGTGAGTTGTTTTGGATATTTTAACTTAATTACATCCTATTAACACTAGTATTAACATCTTTCAATCTTTGAAGTCCCTAGAAATCTTTCAAGTTCTTATGAGTCAGTGAGAGTAATTCTAATATTTGTTTCAAGTTGTTATGGTTGGATAATTGATTTCATAAACCCTAGTTTATGACATGAATAGTGTTCTTGAGAAAATGAGGGAAAGATAAATAGTGTTCTTAGAAATGAAATTAAAGGATGCAATGAACCTATGGAATCACTTTCTAGCTTAGTTGGAAGTGTTCAACTAAGTAATCACCAAATTGAATGTTTTGGACATGTTGGTTAAGGAAGATGATGAATAGTAATTTGGCGGTGTTGGAGAATTAATGTAGTATCATTGATGACTTCAAATGGGTATTAAATTATAAAAGTGGAGTTGAATGTGCTAGTAAGTAAACCTATTAGATGTTTTGAGCTGGAGGCTTGTAGCCAACTTGTGAGCCATAAATAGATATTGATAATTTCTTTTGAGTCATATTTTGATTGTAATTGGGATTGTAATTGTAGATATCAATTTGTTGGTGGCGTATGAGCATTTTACTCAATGTTACGATGTCGGAAGAGGATTAAAGGTTTGTGAATGTTAATAATGCGAAAGCGAGTTTTGGAGCGTTGGGCATTGGTCGAGTTGTTTGAAAGGCTTGGGAGTCGGATATGGAACTTCGGAGCGAGGTAAGTCTCTTGTCTAACCTTGTAAGAGGGAATTTACCCCTAGGTGATTTAAATTAATAATTATTGCTAATTTTGGGGGCTACGTATGCATGAGGTGACGAGAGCCCGTGCGTAGATACTAATATTGCTAAGTCAGGGTAGTTTAGGACTCAAATCATGAATTACTTGTGATAATTGCATCTTTCAGTTAATTGAAATATTGGATGTTTTGTTGTAAATTGTTAGAGGAAATAATAAGAGACTGAAAATTCACATACTTGAATTTTTGCTCAAATTATTTAACTGTTGCTATAAACTGTACATCCTGGTGTGTAAATCTTAATAAATATAAATATATTCTCATTTCGGAGGTACATAAGAAAATGTCCTCCTTTCTTGTGGAGCGGGCCAAACGCCTCGGTAGTATAGATGCATCTATGGATCGCGCCGCACGTCCCTCGACAGTGTACACGACACTCTGGATCGGGCCGAACGACCTCGGCAGACATCGTGCCTAATAATAATAATTACACGATACCTTGATATTTTATTGCAGCTTTTGAACGAATTTAATTATTTCTGCTGGTTAAAGAAAATTATTGTTAATCCTATAAATCATGTTGATTTAATATTTCTATTTTTAATATTATTGACCCTTAGTGAGTGTCAAAGTCGATCTATCGTCACTACTTCTTCGAGATTAAGCTTGATACTTACTAAGTACACGTTGTTTACGTACTCATGCTACACTTGCTGCACATTTTTGTGCAGGTACGTATATGTCTAGTGGCCTTGTGGGCGCAGAAGTGTGGTTAATGCGGAGACTTAGGTGAGATCCATTCTATATTATAATCTGCAGCCAGTAAAGTTTCCTTCAGAGTTATTTATATTCTTCCTGTCTAATTTGTATTCCGGACAGTTGCTGTATTTTGTTTTATATTTCTAGTAAATGCTCATGCACTTGTGACACCGGAATTTAGGAGGATTATGGATAGTTCTGTATTGAATTTGTTAAAAGTATTATTATTTACTATGTAAATCCTCATTCTTTACTATGTATATTAAAGGAAAAATATGATTTCAAAAGTAATAAAAATGAGAACTCAATTTAGTATTTATTGTTGGCTTACCTGACAATGGTGTGAGGCGCCATCACGACCTTAATGGATATTGGGTCGTGACAACCAGGAGTCCGGACCCGGATCGCCTAAAAAAATTTTGGCCCATTAACAATGACCTAAGGAACATTAGTCATCACCTCGTCATGACTGTTCCTCATGTTTTTGCATTTTTGGCCCACGCCTTCTGCACGGTCCTGGGAGCCTCATTGATCGTTCCTTAGGCTAGAAAATTTTGGCCCACGCCTTCTGCACGGTCCTGGGAGCCCAGACCCATATCGCCTAAAAATTTTCTAGCCTATAAAAATGGCCTAAGGAACATTAGTCATCGCATCTCCATAACCGTTCCTCAATTTTAGCATTTTAGGGCCATAAAAATGGAATTTCGGCCCATTAACAATGACCTAAGGAACATTAGGCATCTCCTCGTCATGACTGTTCCTCATGTTTTTGCATTTTTGTGCCATAAAATTGGAATTCTGCCTCATTCCCAAATTTTCGTGTGCTATAGCCCACGCCATCTGCACGGTCCTGAGAGCCCGGACCTGGATCGCCTAAAATTTTGCCAACCCATAAAAAGGGCCTAAGGAACATTAGTCATCGCATCTCCATAACCGTTCCTCAATTTTAGCATTTTAGGGCCACACAAATGGAATTTTAGTCGATTCTCATATTTCCAGGACCTAGATTGCCTAAAACTTTTCCAGCCCTTAAAAATGACATATGGAACATTAGTCATTACTTCGCCATGATTGTTCCTCGATTTTTGGCGTTATAGGGCCATAAACTGGAATTTCGCACGATTTCCAAATTTTCTTGTGCTAATAACCCACGCCATGTGCGTGGGCCCGGACGCCCTGATCGGGATCGCCTAAAATTTTTCCATCTTATCACAAAAAAACTAAGAAACATTATTCATCACCACGTGATGATCGTTCTTCCTTTTTGGAATTTTAGGGCCATAAATCGGAGATCGGCCCGATTCTAAGATTTTCGTGTGCCATGTTCCACACCATTCGTACGAGCTCGTGTGCTAGGACCTGGATCGCCTAAAATTTTGTCGACCCATAACAAATGATCTAAGGAACATTAATCATCCCTCGCCATGACCGTTCATCATTTTTTGGCAATGTAGGGCCATAAAACTGGATTTCCGTCCGATTGCCATATTTTTGTGTGTAGCCTGATTCTCTATGGCATGGATGTATTTGATTAGATGGAGACAGATATATAGAAAGTGTGCATTGAGGGTAATTGCAACACTCGCCCAAGCAATGCCCAAAAGTCCCATGCCTTTCTTGGTCGGACCAACCCAACCATTGATTTCCAACAAGTCTTTCTGAATTGGAAGAGCAAGAAGCGAAACTAGAAGAAAACTTTCTTTCTCTTTATGTATAACCAATTCATTTTCAAATATAGTTGGGAGACTTTACCCAAGAAATGGGTCAAAAAAATGGAAAGATCAGAACATGGGAATAGATCTGATACCAATACGGACTACCTATTTTATAGCCAATGCCATCTACGTGGGCCCAGACTTGGATCACCTTAAATTTTGCCAGCCAATCAAAAACGGACAAAGGAACATTAGTCATTGCCTCGCCATGACCGTTTCTCATTTTTAGCATTTTAGCGTTATGAAACTGGAATTCCAGCAGATTCTCGATTTTCGTGTGCTATAGCCCACGCCATCTGGACGGGCCCGCTGCCTGGACCCAAATAGCCTAAAATTTTGCCATCCCATCAAAAACCAACTTAAGGAATATTAGTCATCGCCTCGTCATGCGTGGGCATAGGCGCCCAGACCCGGATCGCCTAAAATTTTGCCAGCCCATTAAAAATGACCTAAGGAACATAAGTCATCGCCTCGCCATGACCGTTCCTCATTATTTTGAATTTGTGGGCCATAAAATTGGAACTCTGCGTGATTGTTAGTTTTCCGTGTGCTATAGCACACACTATCTGCATGGGCATGGGAGCCCAGAGCCGAATCGCCTAAAATTGTATCGTCCCATCAAAAATGACCTAAGGAACATTATTCATTGTCTCGCCATGACCGTTCCTCGTTTTTTGGTGATTTAGGGCCATCAAACTAGAATTTTGTCCGATTGCCAATTTTCGTGTGCTATAGCCAATGCCATATGCGTGGGCATGTACGTTCGAACACAAAATCACCTAAAAGTTTTCCAACCCATCAAAAACGACCTACAGAACATTAGTCATCGCCTCGCCATGACCGTTCCTCATGTTTTGGCGATTTAGGGCCATAAAACTAGAATCCCGCTCGATTCCTAGATTTTCGTGTGCTATAGCCAACGCCATTTGCATGGGTATGGGCGCCTGACCCGGATCACCTAAAAAATTTCATGTCCATCAAAAATGACCTAAGGAACATTATTCATCGCCTCGCTATGATTGTTCCTCATTCTTTTTGGCATTTTAGGGTCAAAACTCAAGCATTCTGCCCAATTCCCAGATTTGCGTATGTTATATCCCACGCCATATACATTGGTCCTGGGCGCCCGGACACGCATCTTTTAAAATTTCCCATGCCTAATAAAAATGACCTAAGGAAAATTAGTCATCGTCTCTTTATAATCGTTCCTCTTTTTTGGCAATTTAGGGCCATAAAACTGGAATTCCGTATGATTTCCAGATTTTCATATGCTATAGCCAACGCCATCTGCATATACACGGGGGTCCGTACCCGGATCACCTAAACTTTTGCCAGCCCATAAAAAACAGCCTAAATAACATTAGTCATCACCTTTCCATAATCATTCCTTATTTTTTTCCGTTTTATGGCCATAAAATGCTAAACAATGAGGAACGCCATCTGCACGGACCTGGGCGCTAGGACCCCGATCGCCTAAAATTTTGCTAGCCCATCAAAAATGACCTAGGGAACATTGTTCATCGCCTTGCCATGACCGTTCCTCATGTTTTGGCATTTTCGGGCCATAAAACTTGAATTATGCCTGATTCCTAGATTTTTGCATGCCATGTTCCACGCCATCCGCATGAGCACAAGTGTCATGACCCGGATCGCCTAAAATTTTACCAACCCATGAACAATGACTAAAGGAACATTAATCATCCCTCGCCATAACTATTCCTCGTTTCTTGGTAATTTAGGGTCATAAAACTTGAATTCCGCGTGAATCGCCTAAAATTTTGCCAGGCCATCCAAAACTACCTAAGGGACATTAGTCATCGCCTCACCATGGCCAATCCTCATTTGTTTGCATTTTCGGGCCATAAAATTTGAATTCTGCCTGATTCCCAAATTTTCGTGTGCTATCGCACGCCATCTGCACGGGCCTGGGCGCCTGGAACCAAATCGCCTGAAATTTTGCATACCCATCAAAAGCGACCTAAGAAACATTAGTCATCACCACACTATTACCGTTTCTCATATTTTAGCATTTTAGGGTCATAAAATTGGAATTCTAGCCGATTCTTACATTTTCGTGAGCTATAGCCCACGCTATCTACGTGGGCCTAGGCGCCCGGACCCAGATCGCCTAAAATTTTATAGGCCTAATAAAAATAACCTAAGGAACATTAGTCATCGTCTCTCCATGACCGTTCCTTATTTTTTGCATTTTCAAGCCATAAAATTAACCTAAGGAAGATTTTCGTGTGTTATAGCCCACGCCATCTACACGGGCCTAGGCACCTGGGCCCGAATTGCCTAAAATCTTACCGGCCCATCCAAATTGACCTAAGGAACATTAGTCATCGCCTCGCCATGACCATTCCTCATTTTTTGCGATTTAGGGCCATCAAACTGGAATTTTGTCCGATTGCCACATTTTCGTGTGCTATAGCCAATACCATATGCGTGGGCCTGTACACCCGGACACGGATCACCTAAATTTTTTTAGGCCCATCAAAAATGACCTAAGGAATATTATTCATCGCCTCGCTATGACCGTTCTTCATTTTTTGGTGATTTAGGACCATAAAACTATAATCCCGCCCGATTCCCAGATTATTGTGTGTTATAGCCAACGCCATTTTCTTGGGTATGGGAGCCCGACCCGGATCGCCTAAAATATTTTTGACCCATCAAAAATGACCTAAGGAACATTAGGAATCGCCTCTCTATGACTGTTCCTCATTTCTTTGACGTTTTAGGGTAAAAAACAAAGAATTTTGCACGATTCCCAGATATTCGTGTGCTATAGCCCATGCCATCTACATGGGCTTGAGCGCCTGGACCCATATCTTTTAAAACTTTTCACGCCCAACAAAAACGGCTTAAGGAACTTTAGTCATCGCCTCGTAATGATCATTCCTCTTTTTGGTGATTTAGGGCCATAAAACAGGAATTCTGCCTGATTTTCATATTTTCGTGTGCTATAGCCAACGCCATTTGCGCGGGCATGGGAGCCTGGACCCGGATCGCCTAAAATTTTGCCAGTCCATAAAAACGGCCTAAGGAACATTAGTCATCGTCTCTCCATAACCGTTTCTCATTTTTAGTATTTTAGGGCCATAAAACTAGAACTCCAGTCGATTCTTAGATTTTCGTGTGCTATAGCCCAAGCCATCTGCATTGGTCCATGCGCTAAGACCCGGATCGCCTAAAATTTTTCCAGACCATCAAATACAACCTAAGTAACATTCTTCATCGCCTCTCCATGATCGTTACATGTGTTTTAGCATTTTCGGGCCATAAAAACTTGAATTATGCCCGATTCCCAAATTTTTGTGTGCCATGTTCCACGCCATTCGCACGAGCCCGGGCACCAGGACCTGTATCGCCTAAAATTTTGTTGACCCAAAACAAATGACCTAAGGAACATTAATTATCCCTCGTCATGGCTGTTCCTTATGTTTTGGTGATTTAGGGCCATAAAACTGGAATTCCGCTTGATTGCCAGATTTTCATGTGTTATAGCCAATGCCATCTGCGTGGGTCCGTACGACCGTACTTGTATCGTCATAAATTTTGCCAACCTATCAAAATGGTCTAAGAAACATTAGTCATCGGCTCACCATGACTGTGTCTCATGTTTTAGTATTTTAGGGCTTTAAAACTGGAATTCCAACTGATTCTTGATTTTCATGTGCTATAGTCCACACCATCTGGACGGGTCCGTCGCCCTGACCCATATCGCCTAAAATTTTACCAGCCCATCAAAAACGACCTAAGGAACATTAGTCATCGCCTCTCCATGACCAATCCTCATTTTATTTGCATTTTTGGTCCATAATATTTGAATTGTGCATGATTCCCAGATTTTAGTGTGTTATAGCCCACGTCATGTGCATGGGCCTAGGCGCCCAGACCCTAATCGCCTGAAATTTTGGATACCCATCAAAAGTGACCTAAGGAACATTAATCATAGTCTCGCCATGACCGACCCTCGATTTTTGGCGTTTTAGGGCCAAAACACTGGAATTCCGCCCGATTCCAAGATTTACGTGTGCATAGCCCACACCATCTGCGTGGACCTGGGCTCCTAGACCCGCATCTTTTCAAATTTTTCCGACCCATCAAAAACGCCTTTAGCTACATTAGTCATCGCCTCTCCATGACCACTCCTCCTTTTTTGGTGTTTTAGGGCCATAAAACTGGAATTCCGTCCGATTCCCAAATTTTCATGTGCTATAGCAAATGCCATATGCGTATGCCCGGGCGCTCGGACCTAGATCATCTAATCTTTTGTTGACCCATAAAAAACAACCTAAGTAACATTATTCATCACCTATCCATGACCGTTCCTCATATTTTGGCGTTTTAGGGCCATAAAACTGGAATTCCGCCACATTTCAAAACATTTGTGTGCTATATAACCCGCGCCATCTGCACGTGCCCGAGCACCCGGACCTGGATCGCCTAATATTTCGTCGGTCCATCAAATACCACCTAAGTAACATTAATTATCACCTCTTCATGACCGTTCCTCGTTTCTTGGCTTTTTAGGGCCATAAAACTAGAATTTTGCCCCATTCTCAGATTTTCGTGTGCTATAGCCCAAGGCATCTGTGTGGGCCCGGACGCCTAGGCCTGGATCACCTAAAAATTTGTCGGCCCATCAACAACTTCCTAAGTAACATTATCCATCCCTCGCCATGATCGTTCGTCATGTTTTGGCGATATAGGGCCATAAAATTGGATTTCCGTCTGATTCCCAGATTTTCGTGTGCTATAGCCCACCCCATCTGCGCGGGCCCTGGCGCACGGACCTAGATTGCCTAAAATTTTTCCAGCCCTTAACAAATGACATATGGAACATTAGTCATCACTTCGCCATGATTGTTCCTCGATTTTTGGCGTTATAGGGCCATAAACTGGAATTCCGCACGATTTCCAAATTTTCTTGTGCTAATAACCCACGCCATGTGCGTGGGCCCGGACGCCCTGATCGGGATCACCTAAAATTTTTCCATCTTATCACAAAAACACTAAGAAAAATTATTCATCACCACGTGATGACCGTTCCTTCTTTTTGGAATTTTAGGGCCATAAATAGGAGATCGGCCCGATTCTAAGATTTTCGTGTGCTATATATAGCCCACGCCATTTGTACGGGCCCTGGCGCACGGAACAGGATCACCTAAAAAAAATTCGGCCTATCAGAAATGACCTATTGACCATTATTCATCATCTCGCCAGGATCGTTCCTCGTTTCTAATGTTTTAGGGACATAAAACTAGAATTCAAGTCGATTCTCATATTTTCTTGTGGTATAGTCCATGCCATCTGCACGGGCCCGGTCGCCCGGACCCGGATCATCTAAGATTTTACAGTCCCATAAAAAATGACCTAAGGAACATGAGTCATCACCTCCCCATGACCGTTTCTCGTTTCTTGGCTTTTTAGGGCCATAAAACTAGAATTTTGCCCCATTCTCAGATTTTCGTGTGCTATAGCCCAAGGCATCTGTGTGGGCCCGGACGCCTAGGCTTGGATCACCTAAAAAAAATGTCGGCCCATCAACAACTTCCTAAGGAACATTATCCATCCCTCGCCATGATCGTTCGTCATGTTTTGGCGATATAGGGCCATAAAATTGGATTTCCGTCTGATTCCCAGATTTTCGTGTGCTATAGCCCACCCCATCTGCACGGGCCCTGGCGCACGGACCTATATTGCCTAAAATTTTTCCAGCCCTTAACAAATGACATATGGAACATTAGTCATCACTTCGCCATGATTGTTCCTCGATTTTTGGCGTTATAGGGCCAAAAACTGGAATTCCGCACGATTTCCAAATTTTCTTGTGCTAATAACCCACGCCATGTGCGTGGGCCCGGACGCCCTGATCGGGATCGCCTAAAATTTTTCCATCTTATCACAAAAACACTAAGAAACATTATTCATCACCACGTGATGACCGTTCCTTCTTTTTGGAATTTTAGGGCCATAAATCGGAGATCGGCCCGATTCTAAGATTTTCGTGTGCTATATATAGCCCACGCCATTTGTACGGGCCCTGGCGCACGGAACAGGATCACCTAAAAAAAATTCGGCCTATCAGAAATGACCTATTGACCATTATTCATCATCTCGCCAGGATCGTTCCTCGTTTCTAATGTTTTAGGGACATAAAACTAGAATTCAAGTCGATTCTCATATTTTCTTGTGGTATAGTCCATGCCATCTGCACGGGCCCGGTCGCCCGGACCCGGATCATCTAAGATTTTACAGTCCCATAAAAAATGACCTAAGGAACATGAGTCATCACCTCCCCATGACCGTTTCTCGTTTCTTGGCTTTTTAGGGCCATAAAACTAGAATTTTGCCCCATTCCCAAATTTTCGTGTGCTATAGCCAAAGGCATTTGTGTGGGCCCGGACGCCTAGGCCTGGATCACCTAAAAATTTGTCGGCCCATCAACAACTTCCTAAGGAACATTATACATTGCCTCGCCATGATCGTTCCTCGTATTATGGCATTTTAGGACCATAAACCGAAATTCCGTCTGATTCCCAGATTTTCGTGTGCTATAGCCCACCCCATCTGCGCGGACCCTGGCGCACGGACCTAGATTGCCTAAAAATTTTTCAGCCCTTAAAAAATGACATATGGAACATTAGTCATCACTTCGCCATGATTGTTCCTCGATTTTTGGCGTTATAGGGCCATAATTTGGAATTCCGCACGATTTCCAAATTTTCTTGTGCTAATAACCCATGCCATGTGCGTGGGCCCGGACGCCCTGATCTGGATCGCCTAAAATTTTTCCATCTTATCACAAAAAAAACTAAGAAACATTATTCATCACCACGTAATGACCGTTCCTCCTTTTTGGAATTTTAGGGCCATAAATCGGAGATCGGCCCGATTCTAAGATTTTCGCGTGCTATATATAGCCCACGCCATCTGTACGGGCCCTGGAGCACAGAACAGGATCACCTAAAAAAAATTTGGCCTATCAGAAATGACCTATTGACCATTATTCATCATCTCGCCAGGATCGTTCCTCGTTTCTAATGTTTTAGGGCCATAAAACTAGAATTCAAGTCGATTCTCATATTTTCTTGTGGTATAGTCCATGCCATTTGCACGGGCCCGGTCGCCCGGACCCGGATCATCTAAGATTTTACAGTCCCATAAAAAATGACCTAAGGAACATGAGTCATCACCTCCCCATGATTGTTTCTCGTTTCTTGGCTTTTTAGGGCCATAAAACTAGAATTTTGCCCCATTCCCAGATTTTCGTGTGCTATAGCCCAAGGCATCTGTGTGGGCCCGGACGCCTAGGCTTGGATCACCTAAAAAAAATGTCGGCCCATCAACAACTTCCTAAGGAACATTATCCATCCCTCGCCATGATCGTTCGTCATGTTTTGGCGATATAGGGCCATAAAATTGGATTTCCGTCTGATTCCCAGATTTTCGTGTGCTATAGCCCACCCCATCTGCGCGGGCCCTGGCGCACGGACCTAGATTGCCTAAAATTTTTCCAGCCCTTAACAAATGACATATGGAACATTAGTCATCACTTCGCTATGATTGTTCCTCGATTTTTGGCGTTATAGGGCCATAAACTAGAATTCTGCACGATTTTCAAATTTTCTTGTGCTAATAACCCACGCCATGTGCGTGGGCCCGGACGCCCTGATCAGGATCGCTTAAAAATTTTCCATCTTATCACAAAAAAACTAAGAAACATTATTCATCACCACGTGATGACCGTTCCTCCTTTTTGGAATTTTAGGGCCATAAATCGGAGATCGGCCCGATTCTAAGATTTTTGTGTGCTATATATAGCCCACGCCATCTGTACGGGCCCTGGCGCATGGAACAGGATCACCTAAAAACAATTCGGCCTATCAGAAATGACCTATTGACCATTATTCATCCTCTCGCCATGATCGTTCCTCGTTTCTAATGTTTTAGGGCCATAAAACTAGAATTCAAGTCGATTCTCATATTTTCTTGTGGTATAGTCCATGTCATCTGCACGGGCCCGGTCGCCCGGACCCGGATCATCTAAGATTTAACAGTCCCATAAAAAATGACCTAAGGAACATGAGTCATCACCTCCCCATGACCGTTTCTTGTTTCTTGGCTTTTTAGGGCCATAAAACTAGAATTTTGCTTGATTCCTAGATTTTCGTTTGATGTAGCCGACGCCATCTGCGTAGGCCCGGGCGCACGGACACGGATCGCCTAAAATTTTTCCGACCCAACAAAAATTACCTAAGGAACATTGTTCATTGCCTTGCCATGACCGTTACTTGTTTTTGGAATTTGCGGGCCATAAAAATGGAATTATGCTCGATTCTCATATTTTTGTGTGCCATGTTCCACACCATCCACACGAGCCCGGGTGCTGGGACCCAGATCGCCTAAAATATTTTCGACCCATAAAAATGAGCTAAGGAACATTTATCATCCCTCGCCATGATCGTTCGTCATGTTTTGGCGATATAGGGCCATAAAATTGGATTTCCGTCTGATTGCCATATTTTCGTTTGTAGCCTAATTCTCTATGGCATGGACGTCTTTGATTTGATGGAGACAGATATATAGGAAGTGTTCATTGAGGGTGCTTGTAAATCACTAGGTAGACATGCAAAACTCGCCCAAGCAATGCCCAAAAGTACCATGCCTTTCTTGGTGGGATCAACCCAACCAGCGATTTCCGACAAGTCTTTCTCAATTGGAAGAGCAAGAAGCGGAACTAGAAGAAAACTTTCTTTCTCTTTATGGATAACCAATTCATTTTCAAATATAGTTGGGAGACTTTACCTAAGAAATGGGTCAAAAAATGGAAAGATCGGAACATGGGAATGGATCTGATACTAATACGAACTACTTATTTTATAGCCAATGCCATCTGTGTGGGCCCGTGTGCCTAGACTTGGATCACCTTAAATTTTGTCAGCCAATCAAAAACGGCCTAAGGAACATTAGTCATCGCCTCGCAATGACCGTTTCTAATTTTTAGCATTTTAGCGCTATAAAACTGGAATTCTAGTTGATTCTCGATTTTCGTGTGCTATAGCCCACACCATATGGACGGGCTCGCCGCTCGGACCCAGATCGCTTACAAGTTTGCAAGCCCATCAAAAATTGACCTAAAGAACATTAGTCATCGTCTCGTCATGACCAATCCTCATTTTTTGCATTTTCGGGCCATAAAATTGGAATTTCGCTTAATTCCCATATTTTCGTGTGTTATACCCCACGCCATCTGCACGAGCCTGGCGCCCGGAGCTGAATCGCTCGAAATTTTGTAGACCCATCAAAATCGACCTAAGGAACATTAGTCATCGTCTCACTATTACCGTTCCTCATTGTTTAGCATTTTAGGGCCATAAAACTGGAATTCCAGCCGATTCTAAGATTTTCGTGAGTTATAGCCCATGCCATCTACGTGGGCCTAGGCGCCCAGACCCGTATCGCCTAAAATTTTTTCCGGACCATTAAAAATGACTTAAGGAACATAAGTCATTGCCTCGCCATGACCGTTCCTCATTTTTTTGAATTTGTGGGCCATAAAATTGGAATTCTACCTCATTCCCAGATTTTCGGGTACTATAGCCCACGTCATTTGGACGGTCATGGGAGCCCGGACCCGAATCGCCTAAAATTGTATCGGCCCATCGAAAATGACCTAAGGAACATTATTCATTGCCTCTCCATGACCGTTCCTCATTTTTTGGTAATTTAGGGCCATCAAACTGGAATTTTGTCCGATTGCCTGATTTTCGTGTGCTATAGCTAATGCCATCTGCGTGGGCTCGTACGCCCGAGCACAAAATCACCTAAAAATTTGTAGCTCATCAAAAACGACCTACAAACATTAGTCATCGCCTCGCCATGATTGTTCCTCGTTTTTTGGCGATTTAGGGCCAAAAAATTGGAATCCCACCCGATTCCCAGATTTTCGTGTGCTATAGCCAACGCCATTTACATGGGCATGGGTGCCTGACCCGGATCGCCTAAAAAATTTCCTGTCCATCAAAAACGACCTAAGGAACATTTGTTATCACCTTGCTATGATTGTTCCTCATTCTTTTTGCCGTTTTAGGGCCAAAAACCAAATATTCTGCCCAATTCCCAAATTTGCGTATGTTATAGCCCACGCCATCTATGTGAGCCCGGGCGCCCAGACACGCATCTTTTAAAATTTTGCATGCCAAATAAAAATGACCTAAGGAAAAGTAGTCATCGTCTCTTCATAATCGTTTCTCTCTTTTGGCGATTTAGGGCCATAGAACTAGAATTCTACGTGATTCCTAGATTTTCGTGTGCTATAGCCAACGCCATCTGCACATACACGGGGGCCCGGAACCAGATCACCTTAAATTTTACTAGCCCATAAAAAACAGCCTAAGGAACATTAGTCATCGCCTCTCCATAACCGTTCCTTATTTTTAGCGTTTTAGGGCCATAAAACTAGAATTCCAGCCGATTATAAGATTTGCGTGTGCTATAGCCCACACCATCTGCATGGACCTGGGCGCTAGGACCCCGATCGCCTAAAATTTTGCTACCCCATCAAAAACGACCTAGGGAACATTGGTCATCACCTCACCATGACCGTTCCTTATGTTTTGGCATTTTCGGGCCATAAAACTTGAATTATGCTCGATTCCGAGATTTTTGCGTGCCATGTTCCACGCCATCCGCACGAGCACATGCGCTAGGACTCGGATCGCCTAAAATGTTCCCGACCCATAAACAATGACCAAAGGAACATTAATCATCCCTCTCCATGACTGTTCCTCGTTTCTTGGTGATTTAGGGTCATAAAACTTGAATTTCGCCTAATTGCCAAATTTTCGTGTGTTATAGCCAATGCCATCAGCGTTGGCCCGTGAGCCCGGACTTAGATTGCCTTAAATTTTTCTAGCCCATCAAAAATGGGCTAAGGAATATTATTCATCACCTCGCCATGACCGTTTCTCATTTTTTAGTATTTTAGGGCTATAAAACTGAATTTCTAGCCGATTCTTGATTTCCGTGTGCTATAGCTCACGCCATCTGAACAGGCCCTCCGCCCGGACCGAATCGCCTAAAAATTTTCCAGGCCATCAAAAACGACCTAAGAAACATTATTCATCGCCTCTCCATGATTAATCCTCATTTGTTTGCATTTTCGGGCAATAAAATTTGAATTTTGCCTGATTCCCAAATTTTTGTATGCTATCGCACGACATCTGCACGGGCCTGGGCGGCCGGAGCCGAATCGCCTAAAATTTTGCATACCTATCAAAAGCGACCTAAGGAACATTAGTCATCACCACACTATGACCGTTCCTCATATTTTGGTATTTTAGGCCCATAAAACTGGAATTCCAACCAATTCTCACATTTTCGTGAGCATAGCCCACGCCATCTGCGTGGGCCTAGGCGCCCGAACCCAGATCGCCTAAAATTTTGTAGGCCCATTAAAAATGACCTAATGAATATTAGTCATCACCTCACCATGGCCGTTCCTCATTTTTTGCATTTTCGGGCCATAAAATTGGAATTTTTCCGGATTCCAAGATTTTCGTGTGTTAGCCCACACCATCTACACGGGCTTGGGCGCCCAGACCCGAATCGCCTAAAATATTATCGGCCCATCCAAAATGACCTAAGAAACATTAGCCATTGCCTTGCCATGACCATTCCTCATTTTTTGGCGATTTAGGGCCATCAAACTGGAATTCTGTCTGATTGCCACATTTTCGTGTGCTATAGCCAATGCCATATGCGGGGGCCTGTACGCCCTGACACGAATCGCCTAAAATTTTTCAGTCCCATCAAAAATGGCCTACTGAATATTAGTCATCGCCTCGCCATGACCGTTCTTCATTTATTGGTGATTTAGGACCATAAAACTAGAATCCCGCCCGATTCCCAGATTATTGTCTACTATAGCCAACGCCATTTGCGTGGGTATGGGCGCCCAACCCGGATCGCCTAAAATATTTCCGACCCATCATAAATGACCTAAGTAAAATTAGCCATTGCCTCGCTATGACCATTCCTCATATTTTTGACGTTTTAGGGCCAAAAACAAAGAATTCCGCCTGATTTTTCGATATTTGTGTGCTATAGCCCATGCCATCTGCATGCATCCAGACGACTGGACCTGAATTGCCTAGAATTTTGTTGGTCCATAAAAATAACCTAAGGAACAATAGTCATCGCTTCACCATGACCGTTCCTCATATTTTGGCGTTTTAGAGCCATAAAACTGGAATTCCGCCTGATTCTCAGATTTTTGTGTGTTATAGCCCACGCCATATGCATGCATCCGGGAGCCTAGACCCGGATCACCTAAAATTTTGACAGCCCATAAAAACGGCCTAAGGAACATTAGTCATCGTCTCTCCATAACCGTTCCTCAATTTTAGCATTTTAGGGCCATAAAACTAGAATTCCAACCGATTCTTAGATTTTCGTGTGCTATAGTCCAGGCCATCTGCACTGGCCCATGCGCTAAGACCCGGATCGCCTAAAATTTTCCTAGCCCATCAAATACAACCTAAGGAACATTCTTCATCGCCTCGCCATGACCGTTACATATGTTTTAGTATTTTCGAGCCATAAAACTAGAATTATGCCCGATTCCCAAATTTTTGTGTGCCATGTCAACGCTTTCGCACGAGCCCGGGCACCAGGACCTGGATCGCCTAAAATTTTGTTGACCCAAAACAAATGACCTAAGGAACATTAATTATCCCTTGCCATGATTGTTCCTTATGTTTTGGCGATTTAGGGCCATAAAACTGAAATTTAGCCCGATTGCCATATTTTCGGGTGTTATAGCCAATGTCATCTGCGTGGGCCCGTACGACCGTACTTGTATCGCCTTAAATTTTGCTAGCCCATAAAAATGTCCTAAGGAACATTATTCATCGCCTCACCATGACCGTGTCTCACCTTTTAGCATTTTAGGGCTATAAAACTAGAATTCCAACCGATTCTCGATTTTCGTATGCTATATCCCACGCCATCTGAACGGGCCCATCGCACGGACCCATATCGCCTAAAAAGTTTCCAGCCCATCAAAATGACCTAAGGAATATTAGTCATCACCTCGCCATGACCAATCATCGTTTTATTTGCATTTTGGGTCCATAAAATTTGAATTGTGCCTGATTCCTAGATTTTTGTGTGTTATAGCCCACGCCATTTGCACGGGCCTCAGCGCCCGGACCCAATCACCTAAAAATTTGTATACCCATCAAAAGCGACCTAAGTAACATTAGTCATCGCCTCGCCATGACCGAACCTCGATGTTTGGCGTTTTAGGGCCAAAAACTGGAATTCTGCCCGATTCCAAGATTTTCGTGTGCATAGCCCACACCATCTGCGTGGGCCTGGGCTCCGGGACCCGTAATCTTTTCAATTTTTTCTGAACCATCAAAAACTCCTTTAGCTACATTAGCCATCGCCTCTCCATGACCATTCCTCATTTTTTGGTGTTTTAGGGCCATAAAATTCGAATTCCGCCTAATTCCCATATTTTCGTGTGCTATAGCAAACGCCATGTGCGTGGGCCCAAGCGCTCGGACCCAGATCGCCTAATCTTTTGTCGGCCCATCAATAACAATCTAAGGAACATTATTCATCACCTCTCCATGACCGTTCCTGATATTTTGGCGTTTTAGGGCAATAAAACTGGAATTCCGCCACATTTCAAAACTTTTGTGTGCTATATAGCCCACGCCATCTGCAAGGGCTCGATCACCCAAACCTGGATCGCCTAATATTTTTCAGGTCTATCAAATACCACCTAAGGAACATTAGTTATCACCTCGCCATGACCGTTCCTCGTTTCTTGGCTTTTTAGGGCCATAAAACTGGAATTCCGCCCCATTCCAAAATTTTCGTGTGCTATAGTCCAAGGCATCTGCGTGGGCCCGGACGCCAGGCCTGGATCACCTAAAATTTTGTCGGCCCATCAACAATGACCTAAGGAACATTATTCATTGCCTCTCCATGACCGTTCCTCGTATTATGGCATTTTAGGACAATAAAACTAAAATTCTGTCTGATTCCCAAATTTTTGTGTGCTATAGCCCACCCCATCTGCGCAGGCCCTGGCGCACGGATCTAGATCGCCTAAAAAATTTCAGGCCCTTAAAAAAAGACATATGGAACATTAGTCATGGCCTCGCCATGATTGTTCATCAATTTTTGGCGTTATAGGGCCATAAACTGGAATTCCGCATGATTTTCAGATTTTCTTGTGCTAATAACCCACGCCATGTGTGTGGGCCCGTACGCCCTGGCCGGGATCGCCTAAAATTTTGCCGGCTTATAGAAAATAACCTAAGTAACATTAGTCATCACCACGTCATGACTGTTCCTCCTTTTTGGCGTTTTAGGGCCATAAATCGGAAATCAACCCGATTCTAAGATTTTCTTGTGCTATATATAGCCAACGGCATCTACGCGGGCCCTGGCGCACGAAACTGGATCACCTAAAATTTTCGGCCCATCAAAAATGAACTATTGACCATTAGTCATCATCTCGCTAGGATCGTTCCTCATTTTTAATGTTTTAGGGCCATAAAACTAGAATTCAAGCCGATTCTCAAATTTTACTGTGTTATAGCCCATGCCATCTGCACGGGCCCGGGCGTCCGGACCCGGATCATCTGAAATTTTATAGGCCCATCAAAAACGACCTAAGGAATATGAGTCATTGCCTCTCCATGACCGTTTCTTATTTTTAATAAAACTGGAATTCTGCCTGATTCCTAGATTTTCGTGTGATGTAGCTCACGCCATCTACGTGGGCCTGGGCATACGGACACGAATAGCCTAAAATTTTGTCGGACCAACAAAAATGACCTATGGACCATTAGTCATCGCCTTTCCATGATCGTTTCTCCTTCTTTGGCATTTTAGGGCCATAAAACTGAAATTCTGCCCGATTCCTAAATTTTCATGTGCTTGTAGCCCATGTCATCTTCGTGGGCTCGGTGCAAGGACTCAGATTGCCTAAAATTTTGTCAGCCCATAAAAAACAACATAAGGAACATTATTCATTGCCTCGCCATAACCGTTCCTCCTTTTTTGGCGTTTTAGGGCAATAAAATTGAAATTTCGCCTAATTCCCAAATTTTCGTGTGTTATAGCTCTCGCCATCTGCGTAGGCCCGGGTACCCGGACTCGGATCGCCTAAAATTTTGCCGGCCAAACAAAAACGACCTAAGGAACATTAGTCATTGCCTCGCCATGACCGTCACTTGTTATTTGGCATTTTATGGGCATAAAACTGGAATTTCGCCTGATTCTCATATTTTTGTATGATGTAGACCACGAAATCTGCACGGGCTCGGGGGCCCGGACCCGTATCGCCTAAACTTTTGTCGATCCATAAAAAACAACCTAATGAACACTAGTCATTGCTTCGGCATAACCGTTCCTCCTCTTTTGCCGTTTTAGGGCCATAAAACTGTAATTCTGTCTGATTCCCACATTTTTCGTATGCTATAGCTCTCGCCATCAGCATGGACCCGGGTACCCGGACTTGGATCGCCTAAAATTTTGTCGGCCCAACAAAAAATACCTAAGGAATATTAGTCATCTCCTCGCCATGATTGTTCCTCGTTTTTGGCATTGTAGGACCATAAACTAGAATCTGCCCGATTCTCATATTTTCATATGCTATAGCTCACGAAATCTGCACGGGCTCGGAGGCCCGGACCCGTATCACCTAAAATTTTCGGCTCATAAAAAATGACTTAAGGAAAATTAGTCATCACCTTGCCATGACCGTTCTTCATTTTTTGGCATTTTAAGGCCATTAAATTGGAATTCTACCCGATTCAAAGATTTTCGTGTGCTAGCCCAAGCCATCTACGCGAGCTCTGCTACCCAGACCTGGATCGTCTAAATTTTTATCGGTCCATCAAAAATGACCTAAGGAACATTATTCATCACCTCTCCATGACCGTTCCTTTTTTTTTTTGCATTTTAGGGCCATAAAAGTGGAATTCCGCCCGAATCCCATATTTTTGTATACTATAACACACGTCATCTGCACGGGCTCGGGCGCTCGATCCCATGTCTCCTATAATTTTTCTGACTCATCAAAAACGACCTAAGAAAAATTAGTCATCGCTTCTCCATGATTGTTCCTTATTTATTGGCGTTTTAGGGCCATAAAAATGAAATTCTACCTGATTTTCACATTTTCGTGTGCTATACCCATACCATCTGCGTGGTCTTGGGTGTCGGGACCCGAATCTCCTAAAGCTTTACCAGCCATCAACCCAAGGAACATTAGTTTTCGCCTCGCTATGACCGTTCCTCATCTTTTGGCATTTTAGGGCCATTAAACAGGAATTCTTTTCGGATTCTCATATTTTCGTGTGTTATAGCCCACGCCATTTTGCGTGGGACTGGGTGCCCGAACCAGGATAACCTAAAAAAAATTATCCCATCAAAAATAACCTAAGGAATATTAGTCATCGCCTCGGCATGACCGTTTCTCATTTTCGGCACTTTAGGGTCATAAAACTAGAATTCCGCTCAATTCACACATTTTCGTTTACTATTGCCCACGTGGGCCTGGCGCCCAGACCTGGATAGCCTAAAATTTTGTCCGCTTATAAAAAATGACCTATGGAACATTAGTCATCGCCTCGCCATGACCGTTCCTCATTTTTGATATTTTAGGACCATAAAATAGGAATCTGCCCGATTCCCAGATTTGCATGTGCAATATAGCCCACGCCATCTGCTTGGGCCTAGGCAGCCAGACCAGGATCTCCTAAAAATTTTCTGGTCCATCAAAAATGACCTAAGGAACATTAGTCATCGCATCACCATGATCGTTCCTCATTTTTTGATGTTTTAGGGCTATAAAACAAGAATTTCGCCTAATTCCTAAATTTTCGTGTGCTATTGCCCACACCATTTGCATGGGATCGGGCTCCCGGACCTGGATCAACTAAAAAGAATCCGGCCCTTCAAAAATTACCTAAGAAAATTTAGTCATCGTCACATCATGGCCGTTCCTCTCTTTTTGACATTTTAGGGCCATAAAACTTGAATTTCGCCCAATTCTCATATTTTCGGGTGCTCTAGCCACATTATGCACGAGCCTGGTTCGCCTAAAATCTTGTCGGCCCATCAAAAAAGACCTAAGCAACATTAGTCATCGCCTCGGCATGACCGTTCCTCGTTTTTTACCCTAAATACCAAAAACAAGGAATGGTCATGGCAAGACGATGACTATTTTTTCTTAGGTCATTTTTATGGGCCGACAAAGTTTTTGGCGATTGGGTCCGGTCGCCCGGACCTGTGCAATTAGCGTAGGCTATATCACACAAAATTTTAGGCCCGATCGAACCGATGACTATGGTTTCGAACAAGCAAGCCATCTACATTTTCCAGTTTTATGGCCCTAAAATGCTAAAAAAATGAGGAACAATCATAGAGAAATAATGACTATTATTCATTAGGTCGTTTTTATGGGTCCGCAAAATTTTAGACTATTTGGAGCCCGTTGCCCGGATTCATGATGATGGCGCAGACACTGGCACACGAAAAATTAAAAATCGTCTTGAACTCCAATTTTATGGCCCTAAAATATATAAAATAAGGAACGATCATGGTAAAATGATGACTATTATTCATTAGGTCGTTTATGATAGGCCCACAAAAGTTTAGGGGATTCAAAGCCCTTTCGCCCGAATTCATGAATATGGCGGGGATATTAACACACGAAAAAATGGGAATCGTCCTAAATTCCTATTTTATGACCCTAAAACGCAAAAATGAAGAACACTCATTGCGAAGAGATGAACATTGCTTATTAGGTCGTTTCTAATTGGGCCACAAAATTTTGGGAGATTCGGAGTTAGTCGCCTGAATTCATGAAGATGGCGAGGACATTAGCACACAAAAAATTTGAAATCATCTTAACTTCCTATTTTATAGCCCTAAAATACCAATAAAACAAGGAATAGTCTTGGCGAAACAATGAATATTGTTCATTAGGTCATTTCTGACGGCCCCACAAAATTTTATATGATTTGGAGTCTGTCACCCGAATTCATGAAGATGGTGTAGATATTATCACACGAAAAATTAACAATCGTCCTGAATTCTTATTTTATGGCCTTAAAACGCCAATAAATGAGGAACAGTCATGGTGAAGCAATGACTATTGTTCATTAGGTCATTTCTGATGAGCCTAAAAAATTTTAGGTGATTCAGAGTGCGTCGCCCGTATTCATGAAGATGGCGTGGATATCAGCATACGAAAAATTGGAAATAGACTTGAATTCCTTTTTTATGGTCCTAAAACTCCCAAAAATGAGAAATATTTATGGCGAAGTAATGACTATTGTTCATTAGGTCATTTATGACGGGCCCATAAAATTTTAGGCAATTCGGAGCCCGTCTCCCGAATTTATGAAGACGGCGTGAACAGCACAGGGAAAAACAAAAATCGTCCTGAATTCCTATTTTATGGCCCTAAAACACCAAAAAATAAGGAATGGTCATGGCAAAGCAATGACTATTGTTCATTAGTGCGTTTCTGATGGGCCCACAAAATTTTAGATTATTCGAAGTTTGTCGCTCAAACTTATGAAGGTGGTGTGGATATTAACACACGAAAAATCAAAAACGGTCTTGAATTCCTGTTTTATGACCCTAAAACATCAAAATATGAGGAACGGTCATGTCGAAACAATGAATATTGTTCAGTAGGTCATTTTTAATGGGCTTACAAATTTTTAGGCGATTCGAAACCCGTCTCCCGAATTTATGAAGACGATGTTTATATTAGTACACGAAAAATTAGAAATAGTCATGAATTCCTATTTTATGGACCTAAAACGCAACAAAAAAAAACGAGAAACATTCATAGCGAAACAATGACTATTATTCATTAGGTCATTTCTGATGGGAGTTTTAGGCATCCGAAGCCCGTCGCCGAATTCATGAAGATGTCGTAGAAATTAGCACACGAAAAAATAGAAATCGTCCTGAATTCCCGTTTTATGGCATTAAAATGCCAAAAAGAGGAACATTCATGGCAAAGCAATAGTTATTGTTCATTAGGTCATTTTTTATTGGCCCACAAAATATTAGGTGATTTGGAGCTTGTTACCCGAATTCATGAAGATGGTGTGGACATTACCTTGTTTTCTTTCATTGTTGATCACCTTTATTGTCTTGTTATTTTTATTCTGCTTTTATATGACTTTTTGATACTGTCACTTCTTGTTTATATTTTCATGGATGTGGTGCTTATAATTTCCTAAACCAATGGTCTAATGGAAACAGTCTCTCTATCCTTAGGTGTAAGGCATGCGTATAGACTACCCTCCTCAGATCCTACGGTATGAAATAATACTGGGTATGTTTGGTGTGGACATTAGCACACAAAAAATAAAAAATCGTACTGAATTCCTGTTTTATGGTCGTAGCACATCAAAAAACGAAGAACAATCATGACGAAAAAATAATTATTTTCATTATGTCATTTCTGATATGCGCACAAAATTTTAGGCGAATAAAACAAAAAAAATTATATTTCTCTTATTAAATTTGACATGTAAAAATAAAAATATATTTTAATATAGTTGTCAAATAAAAGTAAACTCTAAGTACATATTAGAAATCTCCCCGATTAAGTAACACAAACTCTAACCATATTAACAAGGGTTACCCACCTTTTAACTATTTGATTGGCTTGTGTAAATAACAGTGCAGGTTTTTACCTAATGTGTCTTGGGTTGCACATTTCAAACATGGACAATCGCCGGGGTAATAAACTCCATTACTATACATTTCATTAGTGACTCTTATGGGGTTGGCCGTAACTTCTCTCTCTCTGTCTCTCTCTCTCTATAAACAGGAGTAGTAGGCGATACGATTAGCCCTTTCTCTTTCTCTTTTTTCGTGCCCTCAAAAATTTTCAGCTTCCCCTTTTCGACCTTCTTTCAATTCCTATGCGAATAAATATTGTTTAACTAAATACAGAGAGAAAGGAGATTGAGCTGAGCTGACTCAATGTTTCCGAGATTGATTCAACCACAAGGGGAAGATGAATATAATATGAATGTTGGGATTCATCATACTCATAATATTAATGGAGATCCTTGCCTTGTGCTGACGTCAGATCCGAAGCCTCGACTTCGTTGGACTGCTGACCTTCACGAACGCTTCGTTGATGCTGTTACTCAGCTTGGCGGTCCCAGCAGTTAGTATTTCATTTGCCCTCTTTTCTGTTTTTTTTTTTTTTTTTTTTTTTGTGTTATTGAACTTATCAAGAATGTTGCTCCTTTGGCTTAATGGTCAATGAAGCGAATGCAAATAGATCAGGGTTGAAATCCCATTTTTACAATTAATAAACACTAGGCTAAAGTCTTGGTACTGAGTTACTAGATACCAGTGCTAGTTGGAGTTGGAGGTAACAAGTACCCAATGAAATAGCTGGTAGGTACCGGTGGAATAGTCGAGCTGCCCACGGGCTAAAGTCTTGGTACTCGATACCGGTGATAGTTGTAGTTGGAGGTAACAAGTACCTGATGAAATAGCTGGTAGGTACTGTTGGAATAGTCGAGCTGCCCACGAGCTTGTACGATCACTACTGTTATTAGTAAGAAAAAAAAGAATGTTGCTCCTTTGGCTTAATGGTCAATGATGCGAATGCAAATAAATCAGGGTTGAAATCCCATTTTTACAACAAAAAAACACTAGGCTAAAGTCTTGGTACCGAGTTACTCGATACCTGTGCTAGTTTGGAGTTAGAGGTAACAAGTACCTGATGAGATAGCTGGTAGGTACTGGTGGAATAGTCGAGCTGCCCACAAGCTTGTATGGTCACTAGCGCGGTATTAGTAAGGAAAAAAAAAAGAATGTTGCTCCTTCATGGAGGACCCCTAAGCTATTTTCTGTGTTACATTTAGTGTTTAAAACATGCTTCTTTGTCTCTCTTTTTTTGCCGAGTAAATGGCGTAGTGCACTTGTAGTTCACCAACTGTTGTGCAGATTTCAAATGGCTAGCATTCTATGGAGACTTGACAGTTAATTCTTACAGTTAAGATGAGTTCTAACCAGAACAAAGCCTTTCGGTCCAACTACTCGTTAGATCTTCCTATTTCCACTCTCCTCAATTCGCCCACCCCCCAAATACCCCATTAGCAAGAATGGAGAAAATTTAAAAGGTAAAAACCCAATTAGCAGTTAAACTGGATTCTAGGGCTTTGGTCTAGTGGTTAGAGCGCAACGTGTGATGCGTAGGTTAGGCGCCATCTCGAGTTCAAACCCGCCGTAGACAAAAGTTATTTGAGTGGAGAAGAGTAGAGGGCGAGCCCATTATTCATCGAGCTTCAGAACGTGCGCCACTAGCCCTCGGGATTTCTCATGTATCAAAAAAAATTCCATAGTTAAACTGCTAAGACATTTCCAATTAGCCTACCAAACTTTACCTAATAGTGATATCATGTGGGTTGGATATCAAGACTCTTCTCTATAAATTATTTACTATATTTGAAATCAATTACTTCGCAGCCTTTGTCCTGAAGGAGAAAAAGAAAAATTACATTGGGGTGCGTAAAAGGAAAACAACTGGGCTTTTCTACCCTCTGAAAATCTTGCTTAGTTTTGACCAATACCATAATATACAAAAAGACACATGTTCAAAATGCTGATATAGCATTAGAAATACAGTTAAATGACTCCTATAGAGTGTTAATATTTCAATTTGGTTTCTATATTTGTCTTTACGTGAAGATTCGCATCTTGATAAGGAGCAATTTCAGTAACTTGAGATAGCATCAAATTTAGCTTTACCTTAATAGTCACAAGATATTGCCTTCTCCTTTTGCATGACACAAGCAAGTTTATTCACCTATCCTAAAAGAGAATGACACTTGCAAGTTTAGTTCAATTCCTTTACTGCTATAATTGATGTTGTGTTGTGCTTCAGTTCTTCATTATACGCTTTTCTTTGCTAAAGCGTTCACTTCGAGCTTAATCTCCCAACCAATTTTGGCAGTTTTCGGTGTTTTTCGCTTTAGCAACACTAGCAAGAATTTCTAGGGCAGATTCATGATTAGTATTTAACTGGATGAGCCTGGGAAAATCTGGACAAGATGGCTTCGGATTGTGAAAGATACGCTACTGACTTAAGTTGGAGAAAAATTGAAAGAAGGCTGAATCTGGTGCTATTTTGTTACCATTAGTACCAAGTGAATTGTTGCTGGAGTACTAGAGTTCCTAAGTCTCTGCCCTTATCCTTTTCAAAAAAAAACGTCTCTGCCCTTACCCTTCCTTTCCCTACCCTGAAAGCTCGAACAAACACAATATTACTCTGTCAACGGAACATAATTTTTCAGTAACAATATGCAATCGAGATAAGATATTGAAGTACTGTCTGATATCTATCTTTCAGGTTAAGTGCAGATGTACTTAGCAATAAAAGAATTAAGTGTTCCTAGAGACCTACATATTCATTCCAAATTGTGTGATAATGTAACTATTTTCTCTTGTTAGTTGCCTTTACCTCCTTTTTCTTTTAACAAAATTTATTTGAGTACGGGGTTTCACTCTTTGTTTGGCTGAAACAAGGACAAGTTATCTTGTTGGACGATTTCTCCTTTTCTTGTCTTTATTATCTGTATTTGGATTCAAATTGTCATAGATTTTTCCAACCAAGAGAACCAAAAGATACAGAAAGGAGTGTTCTTTATTTTTTTTTTTTTTTTATTTTTTGGAGGGGGGGGGCTTTGTATTACTCTACTTGTCCTTGCTAGTATAATGGTTGCGCACTTGATATCTCACTACTGGAACGCCAACTTTTCTCATGCGTATACTATGACTATCAATTGCAGAAGCTACGCCAAAGGCGATAATGCGGACAATGGGTGTCAAGGGACTGACCCTCTTCCACCTAAAGAGTCACCTTCAGGTTTATTAGAATGCATTAAATTTTCTTATTGCTCACAAGCCCACCTCACATCCTTCATTGATTTCACAGATGTTAGAAGAGGTGGGGTGGGGGAGCAAAACCTTATATGTTTTTTGTTGAGCTAAAATGAAGTATGCTTTGCTCAATTTTTAAATATGATGCTGTCTTTGTTCATTGCAGAAATACAGACTAGGTAAGCTATCTCAGAAAGATCTCGGTGAGGCTTCAAAAGATGGTAGGTATAGTTGACTCCCATTTTCCTATAACTGGAAACATGGTTGCGCTGGTAGTTTCACAACTCTCTAGGCATATATGTGCTAATTAAGCTTCAAAATTTGCCTAGTGGCTAAGATATAAATCTTTCCTTCGCTAACTTGGCTGCCTTAGGGTTGATATAACTGCTCCCTACCCCGTCCCCCTTCACATGGAAGGAATATCTTAGGGACAATGGTATCCCATTTGGAATGTATACTCCAGCAACTCCATTAACCCCCTAACTTCTTAAATAAGCCAAAATAGTTCCTTTATAAAAAAAAAAAAAGGCAAAAATTAAAAATGGAAAAATGCAGGAAAAATAGCATAAACTTGGGCTGTGATGTGTGAAGCTTACAGAATAGCCAAGAAGACACCGTGATGTTTATGTGTGAGAAGAGATCAGTTCAGAAGGCTCTAGGAAGAAGCTCTTTTTGAATTTTTCTTTTCTTTTGAAACTGGATTCTTGTTCTTCATTGAAGGACTTACAGCTACATATTCATTAGAGAGCCCTTGTTCTGGTGGTACTCCTCAGCAGTTGCCGGCATCGGACTTGAATGAGTAAGGGTTCATCCTATAACTAAGACAACTATTACTACTTGTTTTTAACCTAACCACAATAAATTATATAGCGATGCTTCTGTTTAAGCTTTGCTTGAAATACACCACCTAGTTTAAGGATTGGATAATGTCTGCAGAGGTTATGAAGTCAAGGAGGCATTGAGAGCTCAGATGGAAGTGCAAA
This sequence comes from Nicotiana tabacum, assembly GCF_000715075.1. Classification (NCBI taxonomy): domain Eukaryota; kingdom Viridiplantae; phylum Streptophyta; class Magnoliopsida; order Solanales; family Solanaceae; genus Nicotiana; species Nicotiana tabacum. Next base: position 5,195,126 of record NC_134102.1, on the reverse strand, counting down.
GTAAATTGCACCTGCAAGTTGAAGTAAGTTTTCTGCACTACATCGGATGAGTAAATTGCTTTTGAATGTTTCTCAAAATAAATAGGTGGAGTTGAGTTTAGAGACTTATGCTTAGAACACGTTTACCTGACAATCTTTTCTTTTTTAATAAACGTTTTCAAAAAAAGTTTTTCAGATAAACGCGTTCTTAGTCTATGGGAATTGATAGTTGATAATTGCTTGGTAAAATATGCTTGGGCTAGGGTCGAATGAATAATTTGATGGTTAAAGAGGAAGTGGTAGATGACATTATGCAATTCAATTTGCTATCTATGGACTACAGTCCAAAGATATTCTGGCTGGTGATTGTTCATATTTTTTGTTACACAGGCTGAGAAGCACTTGCAAATTCGGCAGGATGCTGAACAAAGGTATATTAGCATGCTGGAGAAGGCCTGTAAAATGCTTGCTGATCAATTCATTGGTGGTGTAGTTACTGAAAATGATCAAGAGACTTGCCAAGGATTAGGAACAAGGACACAAGTTAGCCCTCTTTGTAATCCACTTGGATTATGCCCCTCGGAATCTGCTGATCTTGTTGGAATCCATGGTCCAGAAGAAGTTTCCCCCAGAATCCATCCACAATTCACCGATTGTTCCACTGAAAGCTGCTTAACTTCGCATGAGAGTCCTGCTGGACTTCCCCTAGAAGGAACTTCACCTGGAGGAAGAAAACGAGGGCCGAATGGAGATTCAACACATGCATCAGTTGTTTGGGGTGAAGCAGATATGATATCGTCAGGTGTTCGTCTGCTTCAAGTTAATCGCTTTGGGATTACTAGCTCTAATGTTCAAAATGTCTCTTCTTAAGAGATTAGTGCTGAGTTTATCTACAGCCATTGATTCTCAAACTGCATATTGCGGTTTCTGGGAATACTGATGGGCCTTGGACTTGTCAAGTTGTAAATGCAAGCTGATGACTTTCTAACTCTAACTGCGCCCCCTGAACATTAAATCCTAAAAAAGGAAGAAAATTGAGATGCGAGTAATGCTTTATATCTTGCTTTTCAGTGTCTCAATTTACTTTGCTGTCATAATTTTCGTTTAAATGTTTAACTGCTTTGAGTTTGACTGCATGTTAGGGAATACTTCAGTTTACCAAATGAACTTTTGCTTGTGCAAAATGTTTGCATGAAGTTCAAGTTCTCTTGGGTTGGGGATATGCTTGCCTTTTCCTCCAAATACCCAATGAAGGTTGATTATATCGACCCAGTCGAGAATGGTCACATGTATTTGCGTTACAACCAAAAATTGTTCCATATCGTACACATATATATATATATCACATATATTGTGAAGACAACCAGGTGGTTGGGATATCGACGGAGAAGATTATGCATGTTTGGACATCCGTTTTGAGCTCCTCAACAGTCTCAGTTGCATCTCTTGTTTATCTCAGACCTAAAGAATCCATCTTCCTGTTGAAGAATTTTCTCTACTAATGACCATATAATTAAGCTGACTTCACAATCAAACTAAAGGCAAACATTTGAAAGAAAAGGGAAACATGAATGTGGTTTACTTGCATTGGAGTTTCCTTGAACCAATGGGCAACAAATTGAACTTTACAAGGATGAGTTATAATTAGTTACATAAATCTAAGCTATTGCGTATAAAATAGTAAATGGAATTGCTAGCCATACATACACGCAAGAGCCACTAGAGAAGAAGTTACCAACTTCCCCATTTATAGAACAGAGCTTGTGAATAGAATTGTAAAATGAACTTTACCGATCATCCTTGTCAATGGCAGAAGATGGTTAGGAGGAGCTGTATCTCCTATGGTTAACTCTCTTCATAAAGCAAAGCCGTAATCGCTGGCTAAGAGCCTCCAACTTTTCAAACTTCTCACGCTTAGATTTCTTTGTAACTTGTGGAGCTTTCTTTTTTTCATCGTCCTTTGATGAGTCCAGTGCAGTATGTTGGCTATCACAAAGAGGGGTCGCAAGCACATCGGTCGTAATCTGCAACTCAAGCAGAAACTTGCAGCTGTTTATCAAGAAGCATATACCAGTAAAGCATAAAATCTATTGGTTGAAACAGACTCAAGTCAATGGCTCTTGAACTTTATATCATGAAGCAAGTTGGTGTTTTATTTTTCATTCAGCTGAATATCATATCCAATCCCGAAGTGTCTTGGCTTCTTTCCTTTTTAGAGGGTTAATGTAACAGTCTTTCGGAGTGATATCGAATATGAATAAATAATATTTAGGGACTTGAAATTAAAAGAAAAATGCTACATGGTCAAATATCAAAATGTCAAAGGTTAGGACTTAACACAGTTAACGTTCAAATAACGTATGGTCCATAAGATTAGGATAGAGGGAAATAATAACCTTGAAGAGTATCTGAGGGTGAACACATGCATGTAGATGGGCAAAATTTAGGACAAGAAAATCACAGTTTTATAAGACTGTCTTCAATTGAGAAATGAGACTTCGTTGTGGTCAATCCACGCTAACCTTGTTGTAACATATTAGCTTAAATGAACATGTACATGAGCTTTTGATTGGTAGAATCTTCTTAGTCACCAGCAGGTTTCCAGAAATTACTTCGATGTCAATAAATGGTGGAAACATAAATATGAAATCAGGTGAGGACTTATTAAAAAGAGAAGGAAACCCAGGTGTGTAAAGCAAATCTGTGTTATTTGTGCGGGAAAGGTGATTATCCTCCCTCTCGTTCTTGCATTAACACTTCAAAAATCTGATTGTATTTAGGTGAGTTATTCTTGCTGACTAAACTTGGATCCCATGTCCAGACTGTGAACATGGGGAGCGCCTATGCATTCGTGAAAAAGGGAGAAGCACATGATGAAATTAAGATACATGTATTTAGATTAGGTACATGTTAGAAGAGTATCTATAAATACCTATGTATTATAGTCATTATATGTAAGACAAATTGAAAGAAGTACAGAAGAAAACTTTCCTCCACTTGTCTTCCAGAGAAAATGACTGATTGAAAGTGCTTTTCCTCCCCAATATTTCCAAGAAAATAACGCCACCCTCCAAGAGGGAGGTACAAACTTACATTTTATAAGAAATTGCAGGGTTGACAAATAAAATTGCAGGGCTGACAAATAAAAAATAGCTATTTCCAAGTATGGCAATGTGGATTCAAATCGAATTATCAGAGTGGGGGCAGAAGATAAATACCTGACTGCCACCGATGGCATCTACAAAATCTGTAGAAATCTCAGCATCACTTCCCAGAGATGAGCACCTTCCCCAACTCTCTCTGTTTGAGCTTGTGTAAGAGCAACAGTCCTCATCTTGGCCACTTTGCTTGTCCTGAGAATCAGAATATCTGGAATTTTGGCAATAGGGAAAAGCAACCAAAGCCAGCACCAAAGAAGAGTACAGTATTCTAAAACACTTAAAACTGCCATCAACCTGATATTCCAGCCTTCTAAAACGAAGGGCCCATTTTTTCAAGTGTCAAACAAATTTTTTCTTTTAATATTTTTTGATATCTATAGATGGATATCAACCATGAGTTTGCTAACTAACACCTGGTTTATTATTCTTCAAATATTCTCCACCAAACCAATGGATATGAAATCCTTTAAATCATTCACTTCATTGTTCTTTGGGGTGAGCATAATAAAATAGACTCTTCTCAAAGAGCCTGTCTGGTAGAAGTGCTCTAATCTTTCCATCAAGTCATCACAGAAAATATCACAACAATGATGAAATAATACCATTGTGAATCCACTATTGACGTTCTATCTCCTGTTTTCCACTGCCTCCTCCACCTCCTCTCTTTCAAAAGGTTTCTCCAATTTTACTTGGTTCTGCTAAATTGATGCTCTGAAATTCCATCTAGAGTCGGTCTTCAACTCTCCCTTTGTGTAGAGGCACTTGTAAAATTGTATTGCTCCTTTAATTTCCTGCTCCTAAGTCTAACATTATATGAGGCTAAGGATCTGTATACTGATAGAACACAAGATTTTCCACTTATTTGGTTGAAAGAGAAAACCATTTTTACTTCTCCAAATAGAAAAAAGAACCTCTCTGGGAACTAAGAGCTCTACTTATTCTTAAAGTATAAGGCACGCTAATGCTTTAATCTTTTAATCGACTAGTCAACACCTTTAAGAGTAAACTGTGCTAAAACACATACCTCTGTTTGTGGAGTGTCATGACCAATGAGTTCTTCTCCTTTATTAGTTAATGGATTCTGTAATCAGTACACATATCAATCAACTTTTAGTAAAGCAGCTTAACATCACTGCCATAGAGAAAACCTCACTGACGAAGAGATAGGGGTGGAAGAAAATCGGAACTTGATAGTTAAGGAGAACTCTTACAATTAGACAGGCGACTGGGGCAATGTTAGAAAGAAGTTCGGCAGCAGACTTTGCTGTAGAAATGCTAGGTGGCACAGATGAAGAGCTTGCTGTATCAGAAGTAACATTCCTAAGACTTGCAATTATCTCATATAAGAGATTCTAGGAACAAATCACCAAAAATATTGCATCAGATTGCATGTGTTAAAACAGCACTCAAGTAAATATGCATCGTTAACATCAGATCAACCAGACAAGAAACAACTAGTAATACACAATAGTGTGGAGAATTTATGTCAGACAAGTTAAGCCCCATGGGTATTTAATTTTTAATATTTCATAAAATAATATAGTTACAATAAATATTTTTAAATAAGTAAAATTGCATAAAAATGGAAGAAAACTATAAATAAGTGAAAAATATATATAGATGTGCTCCATTCCCATAAAAAAAACTAGTCAAAACAATTCATTATACGCTACTTATAAGTACAAGTAACTTGAGTTTCTACATGAAGAACAAAAAGGATGACTAACCTGCAATTTGAACTTTGAACTTGCTGCTATTGGGGAGAAATAATGGAGTTCTCTTTGTATTTGCAAAAAAAGAAAAATTGATTGTTTGTTGCTTTTGGGAGATAGTAGCAGACTAGTGGACAAGATAAAGAATTAGGAAAGACCATAAATTAGGGCTTCTAGAAATAAAAAAAAGGTCTTTACTTTTAAATTTAATGTTTCTGTTACTTTTTAAAACGTTTGAGTGATTACAAGTTGACTTTTAAGAATTTGGGTATTGTATTAAGGACTTATTTAACAAATTTTATTTTAATTTGAAAAAGTCCCTTGGGCTTACGCCTCACTTCAAAAACGCGCCTCCACGCCTGGGCGTAGGCCCTGAATTGCTGGGCGTACGCCTCATGAGACCTTCCCTCCACCATCGCCTCGGGGCATTTTTGGTGCGCCTCGCCCCAGGGCTCGTCCCGGGACTAGCCCCAAAAACGCCTTTTAAAACACTGATACATACATGTACATATTTACACACACACACATATCTTACACCACTTTGGATAAGGTAACAAGATGCATATTTTTTCAAATAAAGTGGCTAAGGGGTCTTTGGAGCTAGACAAGTTCTCCTCTTGGATGCTCTCATGGATTTGTGAAATCACTTGTCATTTTGCAACTTACAAGGTTAAGAAGGTAACTATGCCTTTAAGCACCCAAGGGTGTGGCCTAGTGGTCAATGAAGTGGGTGAAAACCATGAGGTCTCAGGTTCAAATCTCGGCGGAAGCAAAAAATACTAGGTGATTTCTTCTCATCTATCAAAACCTTGGTGGATAGAGTTACCTGTTACCTGTTGCTGGTAGGAGGTAGCACGTACCCCATGGTATCAGAATAATTCCGTTTCTGCTCTGATACCAATTGTCACGGGGCCATTTTGGGCCAATTTTTCGCGCCCAACTTGACACCGCGCGGCAGCAACCTGACACTCAAGTTACTCAGCCTTTTCCAACACTTAGCCAACTTTTCATCAAGTTTGGCTTCCCACAAGATTTGGCAGCAACATAAAGAGAACACCAACATTTACGGGAAAAACCCAACCTTTGTATTAATAACAAAATATACAAAGGACCCCTCTTTGCCATGAACACAATCCGTTCACAGCCCACTTCGTCCGGCCAAGATCATAAATAGATCTTGTCACACTAAGACCTGCCAACGCTCCAGCCTTAGCCCACTTTCGGAAACACTTAGAAACCCTCACGTTTCCCTCTTGGTTCCCATTTTGCTATGAACACAAGTCGTTCATAACTACAAAGACCTGACCATGCCAAGCCCTAGCCCACTTTTGAAAACACTTAGAAACCCTCACGTTTCTCTCTTGTTTTCCCATTTTGCAAAGATCACAAGTCGATCTTTGCTCACTAAGACCTGCCCAAAGCCTAGCCTTAGCCCCCGTTTTGAAACACTTAGAAAGAATCACCTTCCTAACCTGTTTCCGTTTCTTTGCTATGAACACAAGTCGTTCATAGCCCACTTAGTCAAGATCACAAGCCGATCTTGACACACTAAGACCTGCCCATGCCCAGCCTTAGTACCACTTCGTCTTCGTCTCGGAGACCCTCTTCTTCATTTGAAGACCCTCTCCTTCTGCTCAAAACTCTTACAGTCTTGATTTTCGTCTTGATCTAAGACTCTCACAGTCTTGATCCTTGATGCAAGACTCTCTCAGTCTTGATGCTTGATGCAAGACTCTCTTAGTCTTGATGCATTTACTTCACGAAATGCCCCCATATATATAGATATAGGGGCTTCCACTGGCAGATTTGAAGGGACAACATACAAAGGGGCAATTCCGTCATTGTGCTTTGACCAGTCAAAGCACTAATAAGCACTTAATCATTTAATGGGGCACTTACCCACGAAATGGCCCTCTTCAGCACTTATTTCTGTTTGTGGAGCACTCAGCCTTCACGGTGGAACACTCAGCTCTTCTGGTGGAGCACTTAGCCCACTGGTGGAGCACTGGTCCCACCTCCCACTGAACCAAGCCTTTACACACAGCATTACTAAATCTGATCCTATCTTGTAGTTGACATCCCCCAACTACATAGGCCATTATCTTACACGAAATGACATTAGCTACAAGCACTAAACAGACATGGATACAAGTCATTACAAAAATACAACGGCCCACTGCTTTGGCATGTGCACTACATGTGCCCTTTTTCTTGGTCAGCTATTGCACGCCCCAAGTCTGGCATTGCGCCCAGCCTTGGCTGATTCTGACATTGCTCCGCGCCAATGTCTCGTCCGCAACCTGCTGTCCATGATTTTACCGCACACGCCCGACGCTTGTCGGTCGCACATTGCCTTAGCCGCATTTCTGCCTTGTCTTTGTCAACACTTGTTTCATCCATGCCATTGTTTGTATTTTGTCTCACATAGCTTTGCCTTGGCTATTGAAACCCTTTGCCATCATTCCGTGCCTCCGCAATTTAGCTTAGCTTGTACTTGGCGCTCCCACAACTTGAACTGCCCGTACCTTTGTCTTTGGCGCGCATGCCGCTTCATGCCGCCCAAACTTGCCCGCACTGCCTCATCAAGCCTTTGCCAAGCCCGTCTTGCCTGTCTCAAGACCTTGGCCAATACTTGTTCTCATGACAATGTTTCTCGTCCATTGTCCCGCATGATCGTTTTGCTCCCGCATAGGCCAACGGCAAGGCCATCACGCCCCAATCCTTGCCATAGCCGCGCCACGTCCAATTGACAAAGAATCGGGTCCTAACAGTTATCCACAAAAAAAAAGGTAACTATGCCTAGTCAAATTGCGTGAATCCTATGAACACTCTTCTCTGAACAATACATAATCTAGAAAACTAGCTTCGAGACAAAGTAATTATTCTCTAATTAATTATACAATTCCAGATTAATCCAAAACCCCGCTCACATAAGCTAGAAAAGTCTATAGCCAAGATATGATTCTCTGCGTCACTAATTTAGGTACTCCATGTGTTCCGAAAGGTATGGTACCATTGCACCAAATCTTGGCATAAATGAGGTGGGGCTACTTTACCCACACCTGGTGTCTGAACCATTGTTCATACTCCTTCGCTCCCATGTGTCAATGTGATGGACCCCGTTGCTTATTTAACACTACATATAGGTACTAATGTAGTGCATGTCTAGGTTGTTATGTTCCTAGGAATATAGTATTTAGAGGGTTCAACATATTAAGAATATTTTCATGTTGGCCGTCAATCTACTGCAAACCATATCATTTATCTGGTTTTGGGACTGATTACATGTTGCAAAGCTCACATAGGTGGTGTTACACGAACGAAGACAATAGCCAAAAACTATAAGATCTTTCAAAATATCCTCCCGCTTTGACCAACAAAAAAAAAACAAGAATTTCATATAACAAATTTGATTTCTTCTGCTTTCAAAATTGTTAGGAATGTATTTTTTGCTTTATTGACACAAAAGGTAATATTCTTTTACATTGAATTCACCAGCTAAATATAATTCTTGGTAAGAAATAAGCTAAACTTCAAATCTTGGATAATTAATGAGTTTTTTATTCTCATCTGGAAGTACAATGCAATTGGGAAAAATTACCTCATCCATTCCAGCACCGACCTTGATGTCGCCTAGATCGTAATATTTCTCTATTTTAGTTGAAGTTGGTGAAATCCGGGGAGGGTGTAGGACATTGTAGAAGAATATGGACACAGAATCATAATAAAATTGTGGCCGGGAGGAATTGTGGTCACCATCAAACTTGATAATATTTTTATCACCCTGTACAAAGAACAATAACAGATTATGCATAATTCACCACATTGTAACTTACTCCAAAGATCTCCAAAATATTCTGTACCGCATATGACTTATAAATGAGATCAGAGTGGTGGGGTTGAATGAACTTATCATCCTTAGCATGTCCAAAGAGAGCAGGAATATAAGTTTTAGGAGCCACCTGCCAGATTCGGTAAAATTTTGAAGCATCATGATTAATACCTATTTAATCCAAATCAGATATGTGCATAGTAGAAAAAGATTCATGCCTGTTGTAATACTCAGCTTAGTTATATGTTCGCCCAGAATTAAGTGCATTTATAAATATATTAACTACATGAACTAAACAAGCTTTTATCAACTTCAAAGGCAAAATTGATTATACTCGACACAGTCATGAGCTCAAGTACCTGTAAGCAATTAAGGCTCATGATATCAAACTTGGCCTTCTTCTGAATGACGCGCCGCATATACTGCACAGCAACCTTTACCTGCAGAGAAAGAGAGAGAAAGGTCTCACTACTTTATGAGAATGACACGGGTCTTCTGAAGTACTTCAAGACTACCTTACAACTTTCTTAAGACAATTAACACTCTTCTTGTTGCCTTCTCCTTCTGTTTGATGTAACAGTAGGGAGCCTTGACAAAATATGCAATTTTTAGCTAGAAAGGACATAAATAAGGCGGATTACATGCAGCATGTTTCCTAGTTTTCAGCAAATTATCCAGCAGACACGATCCATAAATCATATTCTTGTCTGTGATCTTGAGCTAGTAGAGCCAAGGAGAAAAGTACATTTTAAACTCATAATTCAGTCTCTTCTTTCCTCTTCCTAGTTCCTTGTGTAATTGTTTGAAGAGAACAAACAAAAACTGGGAAATAAACCACATTCCCATGCAAAATAAATGGACCAAGTGAAATGTCCAAAAAAATAATGACATAATATCCACATGATAGCAATTTACTTGTCAGAAAGAATAGTTAGATACAAATCGATGTCTCCCTACACAAAATAATAAAATTATATTGAGACAGAAATTGATGTCTCCGCCACAAGATGATGAAACTAACACATTAAGGAATAGCATATAATTGAGTGCTAGTGGCGGCATGCCATCTAAAAACAAAAGCAAACTTTTGGGTGGAATATCACATTCCAGAGAATACCTCCAATTTCTTTCAACTGGTTTGTAAAATCCAAAGATTTGGTATGTGGAGGCGCAAATCAAAAGAATGGGGAGGGTTTGGTATGTGGAGGCGCAGCTGTTGACTAGACATTCAGGGGTAAAACACCTATTCGGCGCATCCATAAAACATTTGTAGTACTTAAAACACAGGCATAAAGCAGAAACATCGTCGGTACAGCAGCGTAAGTCATACTTGCGAAACCAAAATTCTAAAAACCATATCTGACCACATGCAGATTCATTAAACAACAATCATAGTACAGCTTTTTTTTATAACCAAGAAATTCCCGAGAGCCAGTGGTGCATGGTTCGAAACTCGGTGGATATGGGCCTACTCCTCTAGCCTTCTCCACTTAAATACAAGGCTTTTGTCTAAGGCAGAGTTTGAACATGTGATGTGTGCCTAACCAACACATCATGCGTTATGCTCTTACCACACATCGAGCATGGTATGACTTATAACTACCTTTTCTACCATAAAGAATTTCTTTTTAACCCCCCTTTCTAAGAAAGAATCATAAATATGCAAGTACTTATTTAAGATCACATAATAGATGTCCATTTACAGAAAAGAAGGAGATCCATACAGTGAATTTAGGAAGCCTGATTTTGTAGACATCTACAAGCTCCATCATTAGATCAAATAAGTTAGAGAAAGCACTATCCAAGACCATTCCAGCAATAGAAGGATCTTCTGCTCCATATAGAAGGCTGGACATTGAACAAAGTTACTAAAATCGTGATCATGGAATTAGTGAGAAACGTAAAAATCAGAACCATTGCCAAACTGTCTGCTAAAATCTAACTTGTCTTTCAGAAGAACTTGGACTGCAAATTAACGAGCAGATGAGTGCAATGTGAAATACCTTGTAACTGCACCCATTGACCGCCCCCATAGACCTATGCGTGATACTTTCAGGTTGCTTCTCAGATGTGACACAACTACCTTGAGGTCATCTTTCTGAAAAAGAAACGAAGAATTTTCATATATCAAGAGCACCACTAAAATAATTCATGCAAGACAAGGAAAAGGAAGTACCTCATGCCAACCAAGACTAACGTAATCACCATCTGACAAGCCCGAACCAGAAAAGTCAAGGGTTAACACAGTGATGTTTGAGGAAAGAAGTATTACAGCTGCCTCATTCGCATCAGCCCTACAGCCGCTGCAGGGTCCAGAAAGTTAGTAAAAGCTCAACCTTGAGAATAATATGTTAGAAAATATGATGCATTTGAGTACGTATTTACTCAATACTTAACATACTAGAATGTATGTGATTGTATAAAAAAGGTCCACAGCCTAACAAGACTAATGGAACACTTAATTATTGAATATTTAATATTTTGACTTTCATAAACTGCTCATAGCCTAAGCAGATTAGCATTCATTTCAATGAACTAAAAGTCATAGATGCAAACAGTAAACCTGTTTCCATGGCAGTATATAACACAAGGAAGAGGAGCACCATCAGGAAACGATGATGGAGTATAATGACTGCATTGCAAGGTATGCCCTCTTTCATTCTTAAGCTGCAAAAATAAAAAAAAATAAAAAAATAAAAAAGAAGAAGAAGAAGAAGAAGAAGATAGATGAAACAAGGATAATCAAATTATATAGAAGACCATGACAACACAAACAAGCAAGGGTGACCACTTTAGGTAAGAGGTGACCGTACTTGCCTCAAAGTCTTCTCTTTTGTACTTTCTTCCCCCAACACTAAACTCTTTCTCCCATAAAAACTGTTCTGGATTGTAATCTGCCCTGTTATACAATGGAGAGCAGTTGACAAACCTCTCAAGAACTATCAAACAACTAAAAAGACTCAAGATGATAGATTGAAACTTTATAGCATTAGGTTAGAGGTTATTGCATCGAAGACCAAATACAAAATGGAGCAGTGATTGCTCCATAACTCAAGCTGGAGACCTAGTTAGAAGAGTTGACTGAATAATTTGAAAACTCATGGACCTAGAAAAGCAATGGCAAACATACTGCAGGCATATCTTAAAATGTTAATGCATAGTAGTGTATACAAAAACAACTACTTCTGCTAGCCTCAGTCCCAAACAAGTTGAGGTCCGTTGTATGAATTCTCACTAACCATATTACTCAATTACTCTGTTTAAACTCATGTCATGTCAATATTATGAAAATACATAGAGAATGTATTAGTTCACTATATTTTTCTTTAACTCCGCTAGTGTTGAAAGAAAATTATGTACAGGTTGCTGAATCTTTACTTGATTTTCTAGGATCATTGTAAAGAATTATAAGTAGTTCTTGTAAGATGAACAAGACCTCATGATTCTCCTTCCACTTTATTGGCCACTACATCACACCATTGGATGCTGAAAATTAGGACAATTTCTCGACTTGTGCGTATCATCCTTGCTCAGGGGCCAATCCTAATTTTCTCTGTATCATTCCAATTTGCTTATTTTTTACTGAGACAGTTACATATGAGTTAATTTAATCTTCGCATTCACTTACTTTAGTACTTTACAAGGGGAAAAAGATTCAAAGAATGAACTTATGAGCTATAATGAGCAGGAAAAAAAAAACATAAAATATTCTAACATGGACTATGCAATCAAAAACCTACATTACCCAATTAAGCATACAAATAATCAAATAAAAAGTAAAATACGCAACAACTAGAGTAAAATTCAATTTAATCCTCAAACAGTGCCCTAAAAAGACAAAAAGGAAATTAGTGGATAAACGCACTCACCTCGGGGGACGAATAACAAAATTGATGAACTGCTCAATCATATTCTAAATTAACTCGCATCCAAACTATACTTAGACCAAATTAAAGCTGCTGTATTAGTGGTTTAAGAGCTTAATTTGAAACTGCATCGCGTGGGCAAAATGAGGATTTGAGATAAGTAGAAATCACAGTAATGGCAGTACAATATTGTTGTAATTTTCAATAGTTCATTGCGAGAAGTTTAAAGCGATCTAAATGCTGGATTTATTTTTGGAAATATTAGGGGATGAGATTCTAATTGCAGACGTCTGGGGGTTGGGATATAGTACTACTTGGAGGAGCTCTCACTGCTACCTCACTTTCTATTTACACATTAATCTCCATTAGATTTTGGTTTAATATTAACTGCCCTTAGGAGAAAGTCTATTTTTTTCCTTGACGAAGTTTCCATAATTTTTTAAAATTATAGTTAAAAGTTAGAAATGATTTATGGAAAAAAGTTAGAGAAATGATTAACTGCCTTAATCCCTAATCACAAGTTATAATTTTTGCTTGACATGAACTTGAATTAATCATACCAATGAATTTCCAATATCGGATGTTAGTCCAAAAAGAATAGGAATGGTCCAAACATAGGTGTATTTTTGTTGTTTACTTTTTTTTAGTCGGTGTTGTTAAGGATCTTTTGTTTCTGAGCCGAGGGTCTTCCGTAAATAGTCTCTCTACCCCTTCGGATAGGGGTAAGGTATGCGTACACTCTATCCTCCCAGACCCCACTAATGAGATTCGACTAAGTTGTTATTGTTGTTGACTAATATTAGCCGGCATACATAAATTATATACTGGTTATATACGATTGTACATTTGCTAGTTGTTTTGAATTTAAGCGGTTAAGTGGATAACTATTTTGGTCATAGGTTCAAGCCGTGAAAACAGTCTCTTGCAGAAATATAGGGTAAGGCTGCGTACAATAGACCCTTGTGGTTTGGCCCTTCCCCAAATTACACACATAACGAGAGCTTAGGGTACCGAGTTGCCCGCTTCAATTATTAATAGATGACAAAATTAAGCAAAGTTGGATAGTATAAGGACAAATTTGAATATTTTCCCCTTTGTTTTTTCTCAATTAGCAATAGAAATCTTTCTTCAAATTGTACGTCTTGAGAAGTCCATTCACTATCGGATCACGGATGACCATAGTAACGTGAAAAGGAACCTCGATGACAAATGTTGGGACTTGAATCTGTTGGTGATAGATTTGAGTGTGGAGAATAGCCGAAATTTGAGACCATTATAAGTAAAAAAAGAAAAAATTATTGCTATAATACGTGAAATTATTATTTTTTATTTTACATTAAAGCATCGCAATAAAACAATGACATGAATATTAAGGAGTCGCCGATAAAGTTCCTATTGTGCGTGCTTTGACCTTTGGGGTTTATCTCGTGCAAGCTTTGAGTGCGTTAGTTACAAACACTTATATGAATCTTCATTTACCATATTGACTATGCATGTTTCTGAAAGACGGAATGTATAATACGATGCTAAAATCACTTGCATACATCCTCTTCCATATCAATTTCGGCATTAAATTTATGGACTAAACCATGCAAGAACCACAAATTTAGTTTAATAGACTTTTGGCCAAATTCAAATTTACAAATTTATTGTTCTGCTACATAGTGGTTACATGAGTATAAATCTAGCAAGACAAGCTGGCTTGAATTATCCAACAAAGTTATTCAACACATGAGATTGTTGGCATAGCCTCTACCTTTTGAGTGAAAATCAACCTTTTAGTACAAAGACAATATACATCTTAGAGGTTGTTTGGTTGAATGCATAAGAATAATGTTGAATATGGTGTAGTTATTAATTATGCTTATATTAGTTATGCTGACATATTTCTTATCCATTGTTTGCTTTGATATATTAAAGCATTGCACAATTTCTAAAAGAATTATTTGTTTACAAAAATACCATCATAATCAGTCCATCACGTTATCTTTTTAAAAGAAACATATGTTGCGGAATGTTTTTATATGAAAAAGGCTTTAAAAATTATTTGATTTGTCTACTTATATTGTAGTATATAACTTAATTATTATTTATAAAAAAAAGAAAATATGCTAAGTATTTATTTATTTACTAGGGATATAATTGTATTTCTCACTTTCTTGGATTATTTCAAACTTGCATTAATATAATAGCATATTTTAATCAAGCATAAATTTTGAAGGACAATTTTATCTTTAACTAAGTTAATGCATGCATTAAAACTCATTGCATTATTAATACCATGATTTCTTATGCATTAGTTATACATATGATAATACCAAATAGGGTGTATAACTAATGCTTGCATAACTTATGCATAGGTTCAAAAAGTGTATCAAACAATGCATTATTAATACACAAAGTTAATGCATCCTACCAAATGACCCCTTAGTATATGAATCTTCATCGACCATATTGACCATATTTCTGAAAGACAGAATGTATAACACGATGTTAAAATCACTTGCATACATCCTCTTCCATATCAATTTCGGCATTAAATTTATGAATTCAACCAGAAAAATGTGCAAGAACTACAAACTTTTGGCCATATTCAAATTTACAAATTTATTGTTCTGCTACATAGTGGTTACATGAGTATAAATCTAGCAAGACAAGCAGGCTTGAATTATCCAACAAAGTTATTCTACAATGAGATTGTTGGCATAGCCTCTACCTTGTGAGTGAAAATCAACCTTTGAGTACAAAGACAATATACATCTTAATGACAGTGTCGAACGTAAGTGAAGGCCTGGGTGGTGGTGTTAGTAAGATACCTGAATACGGATCGGAACGAACAATTGACAAATTTTAATTCACTCTGCTTCTATCCTGCAATTTTGTGGCTGCTGGTTCTCAAATGGCTGATTATATTCCTTTAACTGATATAACTCTAAACAGCAGTGTCTGGCTTCACAAGCCCTTGAAGTTTCCACCCACCAGGTCCAGCCAGAGAAAATGCCTAAGGAGAGCACTTAAGTCAGATAAGATCAAATATCTTAGAAACTTCATTTTGCAGATTAGGGAACTATTAAAGTTCAATAAAGCATGCACGTCGTCATCATCACATCTCAAGATTCGAATATGGTTCGTTACTGACAAGTTTGCGGATTTAAGTTATTTTCTCGGGATGATGGGGCCCTATTTTGCAGTCAATAGCATTTTCACTTCACATTGAAACTCTCTATACCAACTTACCATATGCTACTTTGACATTCATGATGCAATTGAATTTGCAAAGTAGGACTGGCAAAAATGGAACCAAAAGTTACAGAAGAATGACCAAACCTCTTCCCACGACTTCCCAGTGGCTTCAAGCAAAGCAGCATTACAAGTCTTTAGTTCCACAGTAACACCTGAAAACATTGAGGCTGCCTCCTCCCATCCTCTATTATGACCCATGCACCTGAATAGAGGATTAAATCTTAGTAATTTGCTATGAAGCACTTTACCCAATAACTGGAAATTGACATATCAAACTGTCATTTCTCTCGCTGAAGATGAAACAGAAGATTGTACATGTCTCAATTTTATTTCTTAATCAAGTTAAATCATTCGAAATAATGGGAAAAACCTTTTGCATACAAACTGTATACAAAAAGCAAAGGGTTTCACAAAAAAATGATTCTTTATAAAGAGCATCTAGTCGTCAATACTGACTGAAATATCATTTATGCTCCAAAAGTGTACAAAAAAGAAAAGAAACTTCACCAATTGTAAAGAGGAATTCATTAACTCTTTCAAACTCTTTTATGTTTCTCCCTTTCCATCTGATCCACAAAAGTGATAAAGGAGCTATTTACTATGCTCTCCTCCACATCCTCCTGCCGAATGCCCACACTAGTAGCATATCTTTGACGATCACGACACCACCCAATTCAACTCCCAACATATTCCATATCAGTTGGATAGTGAAGTAACAAATGATTGACATCTCTCATGTCTCCATGCGCACAAAAACAACCAACAAATATGGGTCGTCCTTTCCCTCAAGTTTTCTGCAATGAAGAATGGCTCCCCATGTTGGGTCCAATAAATGACACTTCTCTCTGTACCCTAAACACTCATATCGAGGAATGAAGAAAATTCCTGTCCTTCCTCCTAAGTAGCCTGTTATGATACGATTTCACAAACAACATGCCGTCCCTCTACCCTTAATATTTTCAGTGGTCTTTGTCAGTGAGCGAGACATGTTTTTGTATAATAATTCAAGCAGCTTGAGCTCTCCGTTTTTTTGAGTCTTGCGAATTTCTTTTGAGTTTCAAGTCCTATAAAATTCTTCTTTGCTCTTTATATAGTCTGAATTCTGAGCAACTACTGCTTCTTATGGTTGGTAATACTAAAAATGATGGGAAAAATTCACACAAGAGTGACTTCCATTGTTAGAAATCCAAATTAAAAAACAGGAAAACATATTAGCTCCAGATAACTTCTTTCAATCAAGCACCATAATAGATTTCCATGTAGTGTACTAATGCTCTTTCATTATGTCAAATGCCACCACCAAAGAATCAAAGGCAGAAGGAAAACTCACATGACTGTAAAGATCTCATCCCTCGAGTATTTACAAATTGCTTGTCGTAGGTGCTCAGCGGTCTGCCCGTCCATCGCTGCAACAGAATAAAAGCTTGAAATAAAATGTACTTCAGCTTCCAAGAAGGCTTGGACTTGCTCCTGCATTATTTTCAGTGTTTCCCGCGTTCTCATTGCATCACTATGCCATAAAGAAAAAGAAACAACCACTTAGTTTGTAAATATGAAATTAAGTTTTCCGGCAGCTTAAAAATCTCATAGAAAATTCCTCTCTAGATACTCTTAAAGAACCACTTACCTTGATAAAATAAGTTTTGGAATCCAGCCCAATTCTAGGAGCTTTTGCGAGACCTTGATCGCATCTAGTTGTCCAGCTCTACTCAAAGGACGATCATGATCTGCTCAAACATAATGATGAAATATTATATTAAACCTATGAATAAGTACTCTTTTTTTAATTTTTGGTTATATTGTTAGAGTTGGTATCTTTTGTTTATAGAGCAACACAATGAACTTTTTACTGTAATTGTTTTTTTACAAAGGAACATTTCCACGAGGCAGTAATTCAAGTCTTAGGAGCATGATATTTGAGCTATGTCTTTGTTACAACTCACAGTCATACAAAAACCAGAATCTAAAGAGTTCTTCCTGTCTCTCTTCACTTCAAATTTTAAAAGTATAGCGAATTTTCAGCGTTAAGAACTTCAAAGGTTAAACATATCAAGTTAAAATCTTGGAACCGCCTTTGACTTCTTCCTTGCAGGCTTGTAATAATATCATTTAGCATCCAAATAGAAGGATAGATGAAATGACATACGGAAATTGGTGCCCTACGGCACAGATTTGAATAGGTTAGGTGCTGAATCATCCAACATAACAGGAAAAGAAAAGGATTCATGTATATAGCTCGAGTAATCGATCAAACCCATTGTCACTTACTGACTTACTGTTAAAAGTTGCAAACTCCTAAAGTTGCAACTTGTAATTCCCATAAGTTGATTAAGTTATTTGTAATCAATCCACCAAACAGAAAACCTTTTAAAAATTGAGTTTTAAGTTATAAACACCTGTAAAAAAATTTACACTACCAGATGATCAAAGATATCTACAGGCAATTTGTAATATTAAAAATAAGACAATGTTAATTGCTACAACAAATAAAGGTGAAAAAATTACTCACACTGCAAAACATGCAACTTTTTCATATATTGGTTTTTAAGTTATTACACTATCATATTAAAGAATTTTTTAGACTATCATGTCAGGCAAAGGATATCTATGTTTGTTATCTTGAAATAACATATCACCTGCTACAATAGGTAAAGGTAACTTGATTCAATGGCGGATGCAGCACTCAGTGGCCGACCCATATTCAACACCCCTTACCTGGAAAATTATACTGTATTGCTAGATAAATTTTTTTGTTTTATGTATATTTATTGTATGTTGACTCCCCTTGCCTTTTTCGGGTACCTAATTTTTTATATTTTGATACCCCTTGATGAGAATTCTGGCTCTGCCACCGGTAGCACTCACACACCGGATTTTTGACGCAGAACATAAATTTATGTATAAAAAACTACTAAAATTATAACAAATAATAGGTCTGAATCCATAATTTTAAGATTGAACCCCTATAACTTAAATCCTAAATTTTCTTACACTAACTTTATAAATAACTTAAAATTCTTTTAAATTTTAGTGGGGTGAAATGAGTGAATAATGGTACCCCGAATGGAGCGATTGTCCCAAGAACTCTTTGCGTGTCGAAGCAATATGAGTCGACGTGCTGTAACTGACTGTGTCGTTGGGGTTTCCATTGAAGTCGAAGTTTGCCCTTGAATGGTATCATCAATTACAAGAGAAGTAGCGCCAGAGGCTGAGGCCACACATTTTGGATTTCTGTTCCGATTCCTGCTTAGGGATTTTGTACAGCAGCAATATGGTACTTGCAATGGCGATGCTACAACATTCATTTTCGTGGTGCTGTCAATGGATTAATACCTTCAATCACTCAGCATTAAACTCAATGAATTTCTCCCTCTGACTTTGAGCTGAGCAATACTTCGTTGAATGAAGCTGCAGATTATCCGGCGGTAGCCTGGCCCTTTGCCCCTACAAATATAATCGCTCCTTCAGTCCAGATTGAGGAGTTGTTTGGATTTTGTGTAAGGAAAAATAATCCTAGAATAAACTTATGCATAACTATTATCCTTTTCTCTGGCCAAATGTATTCTATTTTTTTTTAAGTCAAAGTGTTTGGACAATTTTTTACAACGATATTTTTTTTTAAGTTTGAGAAAAATACACTTAGAAACACTTTTAAATGAACGAAAGTAAAAGTTTCGCTTTAGATTTTTCGAGGCAAATTCAAATTTAATCGGACCCTAGTACGAATATTGGACACCGGAGAGCACTTAGGAATATAACCAACTTTCCAATACACCTGCACTTGGGAATATAACCTACTTCTAGGAAGGGTGCTATATCTCGCTAAGCCTCGGACAGTCAAATACTAATTACAAATTCGTACAATCAATCCCTGACAACTATTAGCTCTTCTCCTATGTTGCATATCTTCTACTCTAATTCTTGTTTCCTTTTATATCTGTGCTATTACACGATTTATATGTACATCAGTTTTCCTAAAGATCTTCTAATTTTGCGTTTGCCAGATATGATAAATCATGGCTCCCCGTACTGCAGCAACTATCTCTTTCTTCTTCTGCTTCCAATACTTGCTTTTAATCCACTGGATACTTTGTTGAATATTCATCTGAGGCAACTTGATCCCCATCCAATTGGACAGTCCTTCTCTTACTGCTCTAGCCCATGTACACTCTGCAAATAAGTGCTTCTAAGTCTCCAAACTCCCTTGATCACATAGTTTACATGTTTGATCCTCCACTGGAATATGCAATCGAATCATTCTTTCTTTGGTTAGTAACCTGTCTTGGTTAGCTAACCAAATACAAAATCCGTGCTTAGGTTGCATCACTTTATTCCACACCAAATTTGCCTTCTGCAATCTTACATGTGGTCCTGGTAGTGCATTGTAGCTCCTTTTTTTAATTAAGTTTTTATTCCCTTCCTCCAAGAGCTCCCCACCTTGATCTTGGGATGACTCGAACTCACAACCTATTGGTTGGAAGTGGAAGGTGCTCACCACTTGAGCAATTCACTGTTGTCAGCACATAGTTCCCATTCTATATAGCTCCTTGTTAATGAGTATTCTCCATTCTCTGTGAGCACATAGTTCCCATTATTGTACCATTGTGTCATCACTTCTTTTAATGAATTTAATTTCCTCCAGTACAAGCTACTATCAATACGAGGGTTGTGATTCCAAATGTCTCTCTCCTGCTTCATGTATATCCCATGCACCCATTTTACCCACAATACATCTTTCTTTATTGCCAATTGCCAGAGTAGTTTCCCTACAACAGCTATATTCCAGTTCCTGCACCCTTTGATGTTCAGCCCACCATACTTCTTAGGAGTACACACTATGTCCCAAGCTAATAATGGAAGTTTCCTGTGATCTTCAGTACTACCCCAAAGATAATCCCTACATATTTTGTCCGCCTCTTTCAGAACACTCTGAGGTAGGATGAACACAGCTCTCCAGAAGTTATATATTGGGAACAATACAACATTTATAATTTGTAACCTCCTTGCATATGATAGGCATCTTGAGTAGGCATTTCTGACCTTATTAGTTATCTTCTCCACTAGTTCATGACATTCTATTTTACTCCATTTTTTGAAAGAGAGGGGAAGTCCAAGGTACTTGATAGGAGGATCCCTGTAGTAAATCCTGTTCTAGCTAGTATTTGTTCTTGTGTAGCAGCATCAATTACTGCCATATAAATATTAGTCTTCTCAACATTTGCAACTAAACCTGTAGTGCTGCTAAAATGGCTTAAGGTCTCCATCACTCTAGCAATGGACTTTAGATCACCTTTACAGAAAATCATCAAATCATATGCAAAGATCAGATGAGTTAACTTGAGAGCCTTACACATTGGGTATGTGAAATCTGGAAGCTCACTCATTTTTTAAGTGTTCTGGATAAGTACTCCATGACTAAGACAAATAGTAGTGGGGATATTGGGTCCCCTTGTCTCAGTCCTCTTCTCCCTTCAAAATACCCAACACCTTCTCCATTAACCTTCACTGTAAAATTAATGGTGGTAACACATGTCATGACTAGCTGTATGAAAGTCTCAGGGAACCCATATCCAATCAGTGCTTCAGCTATGAACTCCCAACTCACCATGTCATATGTCTTCCTTAAATCTATCCTTATTAAACATCTTGGTGATGTTTTCCTGTTATAGTGTGTCATAAGATCATGGCATATAAGGACATTGTTTACCAAGGATCTCCCTTTCACAAATGCTGCCTGATTTGGTGCTACAAGATAGTTCAAAGCTTATTTCAATCTCTTGCATATTAGTGTGGACATACACTTGTAAAGGACATTGCAGCAGTATATTGGTCTAAATTACCGGAATATGATAAGTGGAAATTTTGACTATTTATTAGCGCATTTTAGCTTTCGTTTTAGTCCAAAAGTGTCTAATTGTATTCCCGAAAACTGATAAAATATGCTTACCTGCAGGAGTATTGAAAAATGAGCTACTACGATGAAATCCAACTCAAGTAGGAGTGATCTGAATAAGGACAAAAAGCAGGCACAGAACCGCAAAATGTGAAGGAAAATCAACAGAGCCCCAGTGCAAAGTGCGGACCGCATAATTATTGTGCGGCCGCAGAAGCTACGTAAGAGCCAAAATTCAGAGAGTTTTATTTTAAGCTCAAGAAGAAATGCAGACCGCACAATAACTGTGCGACCGCAGAAACAACTACGCGACCGCACTCAGGAAATGTGCAGTCCGCAAAAGAGCCCAGTGCGGCCACACCCAGAATTATACGGACCGCAGAACATGAGAGATGCGGCCGCAATCCAGAATTGTGCGGCCGCATAATCAAATCCTGTCAAGATCTGAAGAGAAGTGCGGACCGCACATATAATTGTGCAGTCACAGAACATCCGAAAGGGCAATTTTGTCCGAAAATTCTACCTTTGTATAAATAAACTACTTTCACGAAATTAGGTCAAGTTTTGAATATTGAAAGTCCTGTAGCCATTTTTACTTACCCCTTTAGGCAACTTTAGCTTACTTTGGTGATTTAAGATTGGATTTTTATCTTTTAATCTTGCAATATGAGTTTTATCATCTTCTCTTTTTTATTTTCTTTTATACCCATTATGAGTAGCTAGAATTTTAGCTAGGGTTGTGACCCAACCCTAGAGTGTGAACCTAATGGGTGTTTGATTTATGGCTTGTTTATGGTTGGGTGTTTATTATTTAGCCTTATTCTTGCCTTTAATTATAGAATTAATGGTTGCAAATATTAGTTTATGCCTATTTGACTTAGTCTCTACTTGAGAAAGAGAGACTTAGTCTAAGAAAACTTGGCTAACAAGAATTTGGGATAAAATCAAGAGACTGATAGTCCCAATTAAAGGATTGAACCTAGAGATAGTAAAACCTGACTTGAGCATTTTATCAACTGTTTTATTCAATAGCCATTTGGACTTGAGAAAGCCAAATTGGGCAAAATCACTCTCTTACCGAGAGGTATTGAGTGGGTATTTGAGTGTTGATTGCTATAATACACCCCAAAAACAAAATAAGCTTTAAAGTTTACAAACCGTTAGGCAAACACCTAGGTGAAAGTCATACCCCTAGGACTTTTTATATATTTGAAAACCATCCAAAAACAATATTCTCTAGTTTTATATCTTTAGAATTGTAATCTTTAACGTAATTTTAGAAGTAAAAACAAAATCATATTTGTGGAAGTGCAACCAAGATACTTCACATGCTTTATCCAAATATATACCACTAATCCCATCTCAGCTCCATGTGGATTCGATCCCGACTCCTTGTTAGGGTATTATTATTGCAACCGATCGTTTCACAACCCCGAATAGAGGTGTGACTTGGACGAGATCGATTTTTGGCGCCGTTGTCGGGGAGCATAAAAACGGATTTAGCTATATATTTGATTTTGTATGTGAATTGTCTTCTTTTCCTTCGGTGTTACTAATCGTTTTGGTGAAACAATTGTAGGTGAAACAATGGCTCTCAACAACAATGATTATCTCGGAAACATGCCTTTGGAGGATATGGACGTGGAAAATGACCAAGTTGAAGAGGTTTCTCTTGAACCTCAAGCAAATAGACGAGGCCGACCGCCTCAAGACAACGCTCCCGTTCCACCCCCAAATCCACCAAGAGTGGCTCCACACCGGGTGTTGCCGAATAAAGGGTATGCAAGTACTATAGTCCCGCCCCGCATTAGGGCGGGCAACTTTCAAATCACAAATGTTATGCTCACATTTCTAGAGCAACATGGATTCTTCATCGGGGCTCCGAATTAAAATGCGTACAAACACTTGAAAGGGTTTGTGGACACTTGCTGGGGGAGTAAATAGACAAACGTCTCCGAGGATACTTTAAGGTTGAGGCTATTTCCTTTCTCTCTACGGGGGAAAGTCGTGGATTGGTTAGAAAGGTTGCCAAACCATTCCATCCATACATGGGATGAATTGGCGGAGAAATTTATTTCCAAGTTCTTTTCTCCCGGGCATATGGCTACTCTTAGAGACGAGATTTTAGCATTCAAACAAGAACCCAATGAGCCTTTGCATGAGATATGGGAGAGGTACCGAACTATGGTGAAAGAGTGCCCAAACTATGACATGATGGAGGCTATGATTCAACAAACTTTCTCTAGGGGGATCAATACTACAAATCAATGCGTGGTCAACCAACTTGCCGGTGAAAATTTCATGACAATGCCATATGCGGAAGCTTGTGAGATCTTAGATGAAATGGCGAATACTTCATTGGCATGGCAAAGTAGAGCAAATGTTCCTCAAGGTGATCCAAACATGATTCACCTACATAAAGAATTGCATGATCATGGGCAAGCAATTGCCGATTTGACCACCACAATGAATTAATTAGCCAAGGCTCAACTTCAACAAGTGCAAGGTCCTAAGAAAGTAAATGCAATGGAGGGAGTTAATATGATGGTAAATAGGAGAAGGCAAAAGGGTCCTCAAGTGCAAAACCATGCGGAACATTATGTGCAAGAAGATAGTGGGTTTGATCAAGATAAATCTTACAATGACCAAGAGGAGAAAGTACAATATGTGAACAATTTCCAAGGGCAAAGAAACAACTCTCAAGGCCCAAATCAACAACAATGGCGACCTCATGGTAATCAAGGGAATTTTAACAATCAAAACAATCAAGGAAATTGGAATGGTCAAAATAACCAAGGCAAATGGAGTGGCAATAGTCAAGGATACTGGGGAGGCAACAACCAAGGGGGGTGGAACAATAACCTAGGAAATCGGGGGTCAGACTTTCAAAGGCCCCCGATGTATCAACAACCGAGTAACCCACCTATTTATCCTTCCAATGGTCCAAGCTCTTCCAACAGTGAGATGAGACGAATTGAGAATATGTTCAAACAAATGATGGAGAAGAATGCCAACTCCGATGCCTCTCACAACATTTCAATTCGCAATTTGGAAGTTCAATTGGGGCAAAGTTCGCAAGCTTTAAACACTCATCCTAAGGGGGCACTACCAAGTGATACGGTGGTGAACCCAAAGGGTGAAAACAATACGGGACATGCCATGGCCGTGACTACAAGGAGTGGAAAAGGTGGGGATGCACCCACCTCAAGTCAAAGGAAAATTGTGGATGATGAGCAAGTGGTATAAGAAGATAAGATCCCGAACAATGTGGTGCAAGTAAATGATAAAGTAAGAATTGATATTGATGATAATGTGGAGGAGACTCGAGAGGAAGTGAACCCGTCTAGGGAGCACATTGTTGACAGGTAGTGCTAAAGGCTAAGGCACCAATGCCAAGGACTCCTCCTCCATATCCTCAAAGTCTTGCCAAGGAAAATGGCAAGAATCAATTCAAAAAGTTCATTGACATGATGAAGAGTCTATCTATTAATGTGCCATTGGTTGAGGCTTTGGAGCAAATGCCCGGTTATGCAAAGTTCATGAATGACTTGGTGACAAAGAAGTGGTCGATGAATTGTGAACCTATAAAGATGACTCATCAAGTAAGTGCAATTGTGCACTCAATGGCTCCTAAATTAGAAGATCCCGACACTTTCACAATCTCTTGTACCCTTGGAAGTGCCGACTTTGCTAAAGCTCTTTGTGATCTTGGGGCAAGTATCAATTTGATGCACTATTCAGTTTTCAAGACTTTGGGAATTGGGCAACCAAGACCTACATCTATGAGATTACAAATGGCGGATCGTACCATGAAGAGACTGTTGGGTATCATTGATGATGTGTTAGTTCGTGTTGATAAATTCATTCTCCCGGCGGATTTTGTGATTCTTGATTGTGAAGTGGACTATGAGGTGCCGATTATTCTGGGTATACCTTTCCTTGCTACGGGGAAGGCTCTTGTTGGTGTGAAAATCGGTGAACTCACTTTCCTGGTGGGTGATAAAAAGGCGGTGTTCCACGTGTGCAAATCTATGAGGCAACCGAATAGCAATGAAATGTGTTCGTTTGTGGACTTGCTGATCGATGTGATTATTGATGATACTAGTGCCACGATGAATGTTGATGATACTTTGCAGGACGTTTTGCTTAACCTTGATGATGACGAGATGGATGGCTATGTGGAATGCGTGAACTCATTGCAAGGAATGGGGTCGTACACTTTGGACCCTACAAATTGTCCTTGGATATTGAAAATCGGAAGACTCCTCCAACAAATCCCTCAATCGAGGAGCCTCCCACTTTGGAGTTAAAACTATTGCCTCCGCATCTCAGTATGAATTCCTTGGCCCTTGTTCTACTTTACCGGTTATTCTTTCCTCTTGTTTGACTAACATACAAGTAGACTCCACGTTGGCGGTGCTACAAAAGAGTAAGAAAGTTATTGGATGGATATTGGTGGATATTCGGGGAATAAGCCCCGCATTTTGCATGTACAAGATTAATTTGGAGGAATATTCCAAACCCTCCATTGAACATCAAAGGAGGTAAATGAAGCAATGCAAGAGGTGGTCAAAAAGGAGATCATCAAGTGTTTAGATGCAGGGATTGTTTACCCTATTTCCGATAGTTCGTGGACCTCTCCGGCACAATGTGTCCCAAAGAAAGGGGGCATGACGGTGATTACCAATGACAAGGACGAGTTGATTCCTACAAGAACGGTGACCGGGTGGAGAGTGTGTATGGACTACCGCAAGATCAACAAATTCACAAGGAAGGATCATTTCCCGCTTCCCTTCCTAGATCAAATGCTTGATAGGTTGGTCGGTCGTGCTTTCTATTATTTCCTTGATGGGTATTCCGGCTACAATCAAATTCTTATTGCTCTGGAGGATCAAAAGAAGGCTACTTTCACATGTCCTTATGGTACTTTCGCATTCTCGTGGATGCCATTTGAGTTATGGAATGCACCGACGACTTTTCAAAGATGTATGATGGCTATCTTCATGGACATGGTGGAGGATTTCCTTGAAATATTCATGGATGACTTTTTGGCGGTCGGGAATTCTTTTGATGATTGCTTGAAAATTTTGGATAAGGTCTTGGCAAGATGTAAAGAGACGAACTTGGTGTTGAATTGGGAGAAATGTCATTTTATGTTTAAGGAAGGTATTGTCCTTGGCCACAAAATTTCAAAGAATGGCATTGAGGTTGACAAGGCAAAAATAGAGGTGATTTCTAAACTTTCACCTCCAACATCCGTGAAGGGAGTGAGGAGTTTCTTGGGTTATGCGGGGTTCTACCGGCGTTTCATCAAGGATTTTTTCAAAGTGGTGAACCCCTTGTGTAAGCTTTTGGAGAAAGATGCCAAATTCCATTTCAATGAGGATTGCATAAGGTATTTGAATTGCTCAAGTTCAAATTGACAACTACTCCTATTATCACCGCCCCGAATTAGAGCTTGTCTTTTGAGCTCATGTGTGACACTAGTGATGTGGCGATCAGAGCAATTTTGGGGCAACGTGTCAACAATATCTTTTCATCCGGTCTACTATGCTAGTAAGACCATGAATGATGCCCAAGTCAATTACACTGTGACCAAAAAAGAGCTCCTTGCTATTGTTTTTGCTATGGAGAAGTTCCGCCCGTACTTGATGGGTACAAAGGTGATTGTCCACACGGATCATGCGGCACTTCGGTACCTTATGAGCAAGAAATATTCAAAGGTTAAGTTAATGAGATGGGTGCTTTTATTTCAAGAGTTCGATCTAGACATCCAAGACCGCAAAGGTAGTGAAAACCAAGTGGCGGACCACTTGTCTCATTTGGAGGAGGAGGGGAGGCCGCATGATGGCCTTGAAATCAATGACTCATTCCCCGATGAGCAACTCTTAGCCATTTCAATGAAAGAGGTACCATGGTTCGCAGATCTAGCAAATCTTCTTGTGAGTGGTATCATCCCGGATGAGTTCTCTTCAAATCAAAGAAAAAAGCTCAAACGGGATTGTTAAGACTATTATTGGTATGAACCACACCTCTTCCGAATTTGTACCGATGGCGTGATTAGAAGATGTGTGCCGGAGGAGGAACAAGTTAAAATTCTTGGGGCTTGTCATTATTCACCCTACGGTGGTCACCATCGGGGAAAAAGAACGGCGACCAAAGTGTTGATTTGTGGATTCTATTGGCCTACTCTCTACAAGGACGCCAGTGATCTATTCAAGCGTTGTGATAAATGTCAAAGGGCTGGTGGGATTTCAAAAAAAAATGAGATGCCCCCACCACCATCTTGGAAATTGATATTTTTAATGTGTGGGATATTGATTTCATGGGACCGTTTGTAAGCTCTTGTGGGAACACCTACATTTTGGTAGCTGTGGATTATGTGTCCAAATGGTTTGAAGCCGTTGCTCTACCTAACAACGAAGCTAGAAGTGTGGTGGCATTTTTGAAAAAGAACATCTTCACAAGGTTTGGTACTCCGCGGGCCATTATAAGCAATGAGGGGTCGCATTTTTGCAACAAAGCCTTTGATACCTTGCTTAGCAAGAATGGTGTCACTCACAAAGTCACGACCCCTTTATCACCCTCAAGAAAGCGGACAAGTGGAAGTCTCCAACCAGGAGATCAAGAGTATTTTGTCAAAAACAGTGAATGCCAACCGGACGGATTTGTCAAAGTAAATTGATGATGCTTTATGGGCTTATAGGACAGCTTACAAAACATCGATTGGGATGTCTCCATACCGATTAGTGTTTGGGAAAGCTTGTCACCTTCCGGTGGAACTTGAGCACAAGGCAATGTGGGCTTTGAAGAAGCTAAATCTTGAGTGGGATGTCGCCTCCAACTTAAGGGTGGCACAATTGAATGAGCTAGATGAATTTTGGTACCATGCATATACAAGTTCATCCTTATACAAGGAGAATATGAAGTACCTCCATGACAAGTACATTCAGAACAAGAAGTTTAAAGAAGGTGATATTGTGTTATTGTTCAATTCTCGGTTACGGATGTTTCCAGAAAAGTTGAAGTCTAAATGGAGTGGCCTGTTTGAAGTTGTGAGTGTGACACCCTTTGGTGAATTGGACTTGAAGAATAAAAATGATGAAGTGTTTAGAGTCAATAGTCACCGGGTAAAGCACTATCTGGGAAAAGTTGGTGATGGCCACGTAGTGACAATGATTCATTTCAAGTGATTGATGGTAATCTGTGTCGTACCGTGACGTTAAATCAGGCGCTTCTTGGGAGGCAACCCATGTTTCTTTTCCTTTTTTTTCTTCTTTAGATAGGTCTTGTTTTGTGCTAACTGGTTTTGAAGTGTGTTGCAAGAATGAGTGCTTTGCAGGAACTGTGCTCAGGAAAAGTGGCTAAGTGTAAAAAAAATTGCGGACCGCATAATTTTGAAGGCCATATCAGAAAGGGATCTACGGCCGCACAACTGGAGATCAAAAATTGCAAACTTTCTGAAGTTGTGCACGTCAGAGAAATGGACAAAGTACGGCCGCACAAGGAAATGTGTGGTCCGCACAAAAATCTGCTGTCGCACTCAAAAATGTGCGGTCCGCACAAAAATCTGCGGTCGCACTCAAAAATGTGCGAACCTCAGATCAACAAAAGGGTAATGTGTAATAGGTAAAGGAGTGAGGACCGCACACAAAATTGTGCGACCGCAGTCATCTATTAAACTTTTGCCCTAACCGGTCAAGTATAAATAGTAGCCTTCTCACTACTGTTGAGACTTTATGAACTCTAAACAATTAACACAAAGGCAAATACAGTGCACTCAACTGATTCACGCATCTAATACTCATTTCATCATCTTTGATTCTTACTTAGCATCACTACATTACTAGTATGTTCAATTCATCTTTAAATTTTTCAATTTTCTTAATTTTGTTCATAATTAGTTTTGTTATTTTTAGGCCTAATGTCAAATTCATCATCATGTGAGCTTAAATTTGTGTGGGTAACTTCCTATTTGCTATTTGGGGGATGGGTAAAATGTGCATCATGTCTAAATTGCTACTACCATGTCTAAATTGTGCGTGAATTAGAAACCCTAAGAATCTACCCGATAAATTTTTGAATTGTGTGGCCGCACAAGGAATTGTGCGGTCCACAGATCAGTAGGCTAGGGCATTTGGTGTAGAATGATTGTGCGGACCGTACTTGAAATTGTGCGGTCCGCAGAAATTCAACAGCGGCCGCAGAAAAGTGTGTGCAGCCGCAGATCAAGCAATTCTCTGTATCCAGAGAGTTGTCATTTTTGAAGTTTCAATGTGCGACCGTACCCAAAATTGTGCGGACCGCACTTTAGATGTGCGGCCGTACTTAAAATTGTGCGGACCGCAGAATCATCAATGCGGCCGCACTTTCAAATTATACGGTCCGCACAACCCCACCTGCGGGCGCACTAAAAAATGTACGGCCTGCACTTCCCCAATCTGCAACATGTTTTGTTCTACAAATTTTATGCTTGCCTGTATTTAACTATAACTGATTCCTATTGCTATGTATTGTAGACAATGGTTAGATCACAGAGACGAGGTGATACATCTAAGGGGAAGGGTGAACCATCTCGAGGCTGAGGTAGGGTTACCATACCACTCTTCGTGCAAAAAGTGATCAGTAAAAAGCAACAATAGGCCGAGGTAGACAGTCGTAGCCCTCTGAATCAAGTTTATATGCCCCATCTAGGGAAGCATCAGAGGGCGACTCAGTGCAAAGGCAGCCTACTATGCAATCACAACCACAGCTGCCCCAGGAC
Source organism: Nicotiana tabacum (assembly GCF_000715075.1). Classification (NCBI taxonomy): domain Eukaryota; kingdom Viridiplantae; phylum Streptophyta; class Magnoliopsida; order Solanales; family Solanaceae; genus Nicotiana; species Nicotiana tabacum. The sequence continues at coordinate 5,164,676 of NC_134102.1, read as the reverse complement.
AGATACTTACTGAGAGATGAGATTACCTCTTCTGAGAGTACTTCTGAGGGGTCGGAAGGGAACGATCAGGCTTTGAAGCCCCCAGCTACTCATGTCCCCGCTGCACCAGTCACAGTTGATGATGATGATGGTATTCCGGATGACGGTCGGGGGACGGGGGGATACCAGAGTTGCAGGCCTAGAGAGGCCAAAGAAGAAGGAAGTTTGGGAAGATAGGTTTGTAAGCCTGACTGCATTTAACAAGTTTCGAGAGTGGTGGCCGCAGAGATCGCTCACTCTTGAGTGACAGTTTGTGTTGAAAGATCTGGATAGATACAACCCGAATGTGTTAAGATAATTTCGGGAAAGAAAAGGGTGAAAATGGTTCATGAAAAGCATATTGGATGCCAATGAGTACTTAGTCGCCAATGTGGCGCACATCAAGAAGGGGACTAAGGTGACTAAGGTGCGGAACTTGAAAGTACGATTTGATCAAACCAATCTGAACACTTATTTAGGGCTCGAGGATAAGGAGTCGGTGCAGTATTTATAGAAGTTCGCACTGGTGATGTAGCTCGCCCTTGGCTAGTTGAGATACTAGCAGCTCCAGGACCACCACCACTATGGATCACAACAGGGGTTCCTATTCAGCGGAACACCCTCAACTTTGAAGCAAAATGGTGGCAAACATTTGTGTGCAGTCGCATAGACACAAGCCGAAATGAAAACAATCTCCCAATCCCTCGGGCAGTCCTGGTTGCTTCCATCATGGCCGGGTACCCAATCAATGTGAGTGACATCATGTCGGCCAACATATCTCAAGTTGTCAGGCAGGGTGAAAGCTCCTATCCGTATCCCAACACTATCACAGAGTATCTCACGGATACGGGGGTGGAGCCCAAGATCTTTGATATGAAGGTTAGGGCTAAGCAGCCCTTCTCCTGGTACTCTATGAAGGACCCAAGGAACCCGAAGAACAAGGGTAAGTCGACTACTACCATAGGCCAGTCTGATGGGCCGTCGATGGTAGTTGCAGATTCAACTGCCATGCCTTTCACAACAGCCGGGCCTTCCACTGATACAGCTACCATATCTTCACGTCCATCTTCAGGGCCATCAATATCAGTGCCTTCCTCCTCTACTCATCCACTCTCTGCGCTGCGAGTCTCCCTGGCGAGTCTTAATAACTGGATGCAGGCAGCTACTGCAAAGCTGTCTGACCTATCCAGTGCTGTTGCAGCTCAGACTTCTACCCCAGCACCCCAGATTCCTTCGTCAGTAGAGGAAACTTTAAAGAAAATATTGGAGAATCAAAAGACTATCATGGACACCTTGGTGGCACATGGGGAGAAATTGAGGAGTTTGGGTAGCAGGTGAAGAAGTTGAGGAAATCTCAGGCTTCAAGGAAATCAGTTGACAAATTGAGATGAGAAGTGACCAAGATAGCAGCTGTTGGGGATCTTCCATTTGACTTATTGATGGAGACAGATCCATCAGTACTAGCAGACCCAACAACACTATTAGTACCAGTGGCACCAACTGGCCAGTCTGAAGAGCCAGACCTTACTGTCCACACGGCTGAGACGGTGCTACAGATGTTCACCAATCCAGCTACTCTCCGAGCAGAGGATGATGAGATCCAGTTGGAGGAGCCTGAGGGAGGTGATGCTTCTATGGACACTGAGACCACATAGGGAGTCCTCTATATTCTTTACCTTCCTTGTTTTTATTTTGCTAAGCATTGAGGATAATGCTTATTTTTATTCAGGGGGTGGAGTCTATTTTGATTTGACATTTGACATTTGACATTTGACATTGGCATGTAATAACTGATAACATTCTCTTTTTATTTTTACTTTCATTATGTACATATTCTTTCTCTCTCTATTGATGTATATATTCTCTTTCCCTTTCTCAGTTTGTATATTCATTTATGCTTTCAGCAGTTTATTTCATAGCTTCTTTATTTTGTTTTCTCAGTAGTCAATGTTTAGTCTAATAGCTTCTTATTTACTTTAATAGCTTCTTTTTAATTTAGTAGTTTCTTTTCATGTTTAAGTGATCAATAAGCCTTTGGTTTTTTTAATGCCACGGTTCTTTCCAAAGGTAATTTTTATGTGAACCGGGTGACTCTTCCCAACAATGGATGGCGTGACAACCTTCTTAAGGGATTGAGTCCGTTTTTGATGTATCGGTAAGAACAATAGTAATAATGAATAAGAGGACCTAATTGAGTCGAACTAGAAGAGTCAAGCATTCTTCACTTGGTACCAATACACTTAAGTACATGCTTATGATTAAAAATAAGTTCTTGGAGAGAAATAGCTCTAGTTAGTGACCGTTTGACTGTTGTGTTGACTTAAGCAATCATCGAGTGATTTAGTTGAACCATTAGTGATTTTCAATCTCGAATATGGTTGTTGTGGGCCTTCGACTCTATCCTCTTGAATAATCCAGCTTTGTGCGAGGTGAGATGTTTTGTTGCAAGTCCAAGTACCTGTGCGAATGGTCTAGAACTTGCCCTGAATGTGTTTCTAGGCGAAATTCTAAGTTTTGCTTGGCTTGAGAAGTGATTGTAGGCTCTCCTTGACCCGTTTTGAAATTTTTCATGATCCACCAATATTGTTATCCCTAGTCAACTCTTTTGAGCCTAAAACCTTTCTTATTTGATAACTATGTTATAAGCCTTTACCCGTTTTGTAGTGATCCTCTCTTGGCACCCGAGCTTTTCTTAACACTCTTGAGAAATAATTGGCTAAAACATAAGTTTGGGGGAGAGACGAGAAATTTGAAAGTGGTATCGAGGTACAAAAAGAGAAAAAAAATGAAGAAAAGGAAAGGCAAAGAAAAAGAAAAAAAGATGCAAAGAGAAAGTGAATAAGTTGAAGAGTTGAAGGGATTCAAAGAAAAGCAAAAATACAAAGCATGGAGAAAACAAAGAAGGAGAAAATGAATATCATGACCAAGAAAGAATGATGTTAAGTCTCTCTAGTTCCCCTAAGGAAAAAGAAAATGACTCAAAGAGTCGGCAAAGCTGTTACATCCCGCATTTTTGTATGTTAAAGTTTCGTCGTAAGTTAATTGACATAAAGTTCGGGAATGAGATTATTTTGAGATTATAAGCATTATTCTATTTCAACAAGTGATCAGTAAATTCGTGAAGGTGAGAGGTAAGAAAATTCAAAAAAAAGAATTTCGTCAAAGTTTGACATTTTGGGATAAAATACGGCCCGAGCTAAAATATCCGATATTTATGGACTAGTACCATACAAGATATTACATGACAATGATAGTAAGGTGTATAAAAGTGAGTAGTATTTTAAGTAATTTGGGATAAATGTTAAGTATGTAGGTAATTGATTAATTATTGATTAGTGGGAGATTAATTAAGATTTTGGATAAGTTTAAGAAGGCTTTTAATGTGGCAGCAAGGCCTTAAGGCATTATGACTCATTGGTAGGTGGCATGTGTATGGAAAGTTTTGGATTAAATAAACCCCAAAAGTGGGGCCCACAAGTCTTTAAAATAAGAGAATGTGGATAACTACATAAAAGACTAATAGTAAATTGGTTATTTTGCCCTCTATTTTCTCATAATCTGTCGACATATGAATTGCTACAAGTAATGTAAAATAAGAGAAAGAAATCCATTGTTTGAAACTACAAGAACATAATTGTGATACACCTAACCCTGAGTCGTAACTTCTGTAACTATACTTCAATATACTTATTATATTTGTTTACCCAAAAAATCGGATAACATTAAATTTAGACGTGGTTCTAAGGGTATACAAATTCTTTTGATACAAAATGATAATACAGGTATTTTTGCTATAAAATGAGAATGATGGACGGGAAGACTGAAATGAGTTAGAAAAACAAGCACAATGAAATCTTAATGTATCTTGGAGGACTTGCCTCTATTGCAGTCTATCCTCCTTTTTATAGTAGAGGGCCACTGCTTTATCTATAACAACATAATAAAATAATACATATAGTGGAGGACCCATGATGGTTTGTCTCTTCCTTGATTCTCGCCAAGATTCTCTCTCTCGGTGCGGTTGTAACGGCTCTTGTCTGCGAGCTTGGCACGGGCTCGAGCTCGGTGTTAGATCGAACCCCCAGTCATGGTTCGAGCTCGGTTCTGCCTTGGGGCATCGATATTCGGGGCCTGTATCGATCGGTGTTGCCCCGTAGTCCGATTCGGACATGATCTCGATAATGATATCAAGTTTTGCCGTTGATTTGTCTTATAGCTCGAAGCTCGACGTCCCTACTTCGGAATTCGTCCGAGCTTGTCATGTGGATACCCTTCGATTGAAACGTCATTGTCTCGATCGGTCTTTATGACTGAGAATCGATTTTGACCGTACACAGATAGTCCCCTCGTTTCTCGAAAAGGATGTGGCGAGGAACGATATGATTTCCCTGCGGCTCGATCAAATTTATGTTAACATTTCTATCGAACCCGATCTTAACATATGTGATAGCTGTCCCATCAACTCGGTTTTACCGAAGCATTTAATATGTGTTAGACGGTGGTCGGCCACCGCTGATACCGAACCGTCATGCCTTAGTCTATAAATAGTCTTTCCATACAACCTTTACCACTTTTGCGCCTTCTCTTCTTCCAAACTTTCTTATTTATCCTCTCTATTTCGCTGCTACGGGGTCACCCACACCAGAATTTTGGTGCTGTCTATTTCATCACCTTCCTTTGCACTCTTTCCTTTCATATCAATGGCGAAAACATCCAAAATCGTACCTCAGAAGGAGAAAGCTTCTTCCTCACGGCCGTCTGATGATAAGGCGCCGGTGGAGCCGTCAGTTCATGACTATGTTCCTGGCCCGTGCACTTTGAAGACCGATTTTAAGGTGGAGAATCCTTCCTCCGTTCCAGGTCGATGTGAACACGTATCGATGTATACGTGCTCTATAACGGAGGATCACCTCGAGGCCGTCCGAAAAGACTGCAACTGGGGTTCCGAGGTCGTGTTGCAAATTCCATCTTCCGATGAGAGTGTTACCACTTACGTGGAGGGGTTTTTAAGCGTTTATACTTATTCCTTCACACTGGGACCCGTCGACCCGGTGATTATTGATTTCTACAAAAGGTATCAAGTCACCCTTGGCCAAATTCATCCCTCTCTATGGCGTATAGTGATCTTATTGTGTTTCTTCTCTATCAAAGCCGGGGGGTTGGATTTTTCTCTGAACCACCTCATACGACTGTATCGGCCTCAGATCTTTCGAGGACTAATCAGACTTCATCGTCGGGCATCGAAGTCTTTGATGTCGAGCATCGATAAAGACAAGGATCAGGGTTGGATGGGTCATTATATTCGAGTGAGGACTAGTGATCTCATTCCGGAGGAGAAGATGTCGTTCCCTGAAGAATGGAATTTTGACCGTAAGTGATTTTTGTTCACTTTTCATGTCCTTTTTCAATTTTTTCTGATGTCCTTCCCTGTTGTTTAGCTGCCCCTTGGATGCCACAAGCGGTGCCTGACCTCGAGGACTGGGTTCGAAATTTAGCCTCGACCTCCTTTTATGCCGAGCGCGCTTGGCGTGATTTGGCAAAAGGCAGATGGGAGGCCAAGAACCATGGTGAGGTTTGCTTCTTGTTTCCTTCGAAGTATTCTTTGCGTTCTATTCGTTACCGATTTCCTTTTGTACAGGCGTAACCAGGGATGTCGCTTTGAGGCCTTCGAGTGGTGAAGAAGGAAACAAGTCCCAAGTCCCTAAATAGGGGGAAGATAAGAAGCGAAGAGCTTCCTCTCAGTCAAAGGACCCCAAGCCCAAAACTAGAAGGGTGAGGAGAAAAGTAATTGTCCTTTCGATTGACTCGGTCCAACGACTGAGAGAAGAAGAAGAAGAAGAAAATAGCTCCTCGGCTTTGCTAGTCCGATCTACGGAGGCCATCGAGGTTGCCAGAGCTCCCGAGATGATCGCGGCTGTGACTGCCGGGGTTGTTTCCGAAGACCTGAGTCTAGACTGGAGTACTCCGAGTGATTTGCTCGGGGCTATGACAATGGGTCATTCGCCTTCTCTTCCATCTTTTTCTGAGGAGGCGTTGAAGGAAGCTCGAGAGTTGAAGGCTCCCGATATCAGCACAGGCTCTGGTGCAGGGGATCCTTTTAGGGATTGTTTTATTGGAGTCGACGATGGTTCCGATATTGGTGACGCTTCTCTTTTATTAGAGGAGGCTCAGCGTTTCATTACTCGGGTAATGATTCTTCCATGCTTAGTTTCTTTGTTCTTTTCCATACTTGACTCGTGTTTCTTACTGTGCAGACCATTAGTAGGTTTCAAATCGATCTTAGCTAGTGTAAGGCCGAGCTCCGGAATGTCTCAGGTGAGAGAGATGCCCTGCGGCTTCTTTGCAGCCAAAAGGACGAGGCTATAAAGGACCTCTAAGCGGATTTGGCTAAGGTCCATGAAGAAGGGGTTGAGCTCGATAAGCAGGTGAGCCTCGTTCTGTTAAAGTATGGGTCTGACTCAACCGTGGAAGTTAACCCTTCGTTGTCTCAGTTGCAGCAAAAGATCGAAAAGATCGGGTTACTTCGAGAAGAAGTCGATCAAATCCGAGTTAAATGCAATCGGTGGAAGGAGACCCTCGACCGCCTGGCAGCGGAAAAAGAAACCATCTTAACAAAATTATTATCGGCCAACATTCAACTTCGAAGTGCCAAGAAAAGGGGTCGGTTCAAGCTAAGAAGAACGAGGAGCTTGAAGCACGACTTGCTGAGGCTAAGGCGGAGGTTGAGTCGTCGAAAGTCTTGGCAGATAAGTCCATTGCTGTATATCGAGCTGATGCTGAGGCTGCTCAGATGGAGGCCCGGGAAGCGGCGAAGACCACCGATACTCGAGCTCATTGGGTTGCCGAACTTGCCAAGTGTAGGTCTCGGAGGGAGACCCTCGAGGAGATATACGCTCGAGGTTTCGACCTTACCGAAGATGTTAAAAAGGCAAAAGAGCTCGAAGCTGAAGCTGAAGCCTTGGCTTCTGATGATGATGATGGTAGCAAAAGCGGATCCGAGGACGGGGAAGAGCTCGACCAGGAAGCTTAATTTCTAATTTTTCATGTTTGCAATTTAATCACGTAGGCAATTTTTGTATATATATGTATAACGAGGTCGACTTGTTTTTGTTTTATGAAGACTTTTAATCGAATGTTGACCTTGTAGTCTCTCTGATCGATCAGATTTGTAGCCCCTGGGTTTGCTTGTTGAGTCGATGATTCAAACTTTGAAGGAACATAATCCGTAGGTGTAATGTACTGGTTGAGTTAATGTAAACTCGGAGTAAAAGTAGCTTATTAGCCGTTGAGTGAATGTTTTGAACTTGAAATATTATAGCCCGTAGGCGTAATGGTCAAGTGAGTGCTTGCTCGAACTCAGAATAACAGTAGCCTGTAGGCTTAATAGTCGAGTGAATGTTTCAAACTCGAGATAATATGGCCCGTAGGCGCAATGGTCGAGTGAGTGTTTGATCTAACTCGAAATAAAGGTATCCCGTAGGCTTAATAGTCGAATGAAGAACTCGAGATAATGTGGCCCGTAGGCTTAATGGTCGAGTGAGCGTTTGCTCGAACTCGAAATAAAGGTAGCCCGTAGGCTTAGTCGAGTGAATGATTCGAACTTGAAGTAATATAAGTAGCCCGTAGGCTTAATATTCGAGTGATTATTTTGAACTCAGAATGAAAGTAGCCCGTAGGCTTAATGGTCGAGTGAGTGCTTGCTCGAACTCGAAATAACAATAGCCCGTAGGCTTAATATTCGACTGATCATTTTGAACTCGGAATGAAAGTAGCCCGTAGGCTTAATTCTGGTTGCACAATAAATCTCAAGTCATTGCACATGTGTTTATGTTTGGGCCAATCTATATGAGCATGGTTCATTTTGACCATTTGGCTCTTACAATTTTTCCTGTTGGAACCCTATTGTTGTGAGATGACTTTATTGCATCTGAACTCGATATATTTGAGGGCCCTGATGCCCCCCCGGTATTCGAGGTCGGTTGGAAAGAGGCCTCGGATATTGTTAAAAGTGCAGCACGATCGATGGTTGCCTCATTAAAAACCTTGCCGAAAAACCCATTTGGGAGAAAACCGGTCTAAGGAAAAAAGAGTGCAATGCATGCTTTTAAGCGAAATATCTTCTTCAGCTCTTGTTCGGACTTCTGCATGGGTCAGTTAGATGAAAATGGAAAGGTCGTACCTTAGCAGTAGTACCATTTTAGATGTGATACATTCCAACTGCTTGATAGCTGTTTGCCGTTTATGATGCCGAGCCTGTATGATCCTTTTCCAACGTTCTCGAGCACCTGGTATGGTCCTTCCCAATTTGGTCCTAATTTTCCTTCGTTTGGATTCCGAGTATTGATGGTGACTTTTCTTAACACTAAGTCCCCGGGCTTGAAATGGCGAAGTTTAGTTCTTCGATTATAATACCTTTCGATTCGTTGCTTTTGGGTGGCCAATCGGATGAGGGCAGCTTCTCGTCCTTCGTTTGATAATTCAAGGCTAGTGTTCATAGCCTCGTTATTTGATTCTTCCGTTATGAATCAAAATCTGGGACTAGGTTCACCGACTTCGACTGGTATTAATGCTTCGGAACCATATACTAAGGAGAATGGGGTTGCCCCCGTACTGGATTCTGACGTTGTTCGGTATGCCCAAAGGACTTCGGGCAGGATTTCTCTCCATTTTCCCTTCGCGTCGTTCAATCTCTTCTTCAGGTTTTGAAGAATAGTCTTGTTCGTTGATTCGGCCTGACCGTTCCTACCAGGGTGGTATAGTGTTGATAATATCCTCCTTATTTTGTGATCTTCGAAGAATTTTGTGATTTTGCTTCCAACGAATTGCTTCCCATTGTCGCACACTATTTCAGCGGGTATCCCTAATCGGCATATGATATGATCCCAAATAAAGTCTATAACTTCTTTCTCTCTTATTTTCTCGAACGCCTGCGCTTCAACCCATTTAGAAAAATAGTCAGTCATAAATAAAATAAATTTGGCTTTATCTGGGGTGGATGGCAGAGGGTCGACGATGTCCATTCCCCATTTCATAAATGGACATGGGGATAGGACCGAGTGAAGTTGCTCTTCCGGGTTGATGGATCATTGGCGCAAACCGTTGACATTTGTCACATTTACGAACAAATTATTTCGCATCCTTGCCCATATCGATCCAATAATACCCCGCTTTGATCACTTTTCGAACTAATGTGTCGGCACCGGAGTGATTGCCACAAGTGCCCTCGTGTACTTCCCGGAGGATGTAATTGGTATCTCCTAGACCCACGCATACCGCCACCGGTCCATTGAATGTTCTTCGATATAGTGTTCCGTCCGCAGCCAACGTGAATCGAGCAACTTTAGTCCGTAGGGCCCTGGAATTTTTAGGGTCTGAAGGGAGCTTTCCGTTTCTTAAGTATTCAATATACTTGTTTCTCCAATCCCAGATTAAGCTAGTAGAATTTATTTCGGCGTGCCCATCTTCGATTACCGATCTTGAAAGTTGAACGACAGTCCCTGAGCTCAAATCATCTACCTCGACCGACGATCCCAAATTTTCAAGAGCATCGGCCTCATTATTCTGTTCTCGTGGAACATGCCGTAGGGTCCATTGTTTGAAATGGTGTAAAGTGATAAGCAGTTTGTCCAAATACCTTTGCATCCTACCTTTTCGGACTTCGAAGGTTTTGTTTACTTGACTCACCACCAGCAAAGAGTCACAATACGCCTCAATGACTTATGCTCCCAAGTTTTCTAGCTAGTTCGAGACCTGCAATCATGGCTTCATACTCGGCCTCGTTGTTAGTTAATCTGATAGTTTTAATAGCTTGCCTAATAATGTTACCCGTGGAGGGTTTCAAAACTATGCCTAACCCGGACCCCTTTATATTCGAAGCACCGTCCGTAAAAAAGATCCATACCCCAGACGACATACCTGATTTCAAAAGGAGTTCCTTTTCGACTTCGGGTATGAGGGTTGGCGTGAAGTCGGCCACGAAGTCTGCCAAAATTTGAGACTTGATGGCCGTACGGGGTTGATATTCGATATCGTACCCACTGAGTTCGATGGCCCATTTGGCCAATCGGCCTGATAGTTCGGGCCTATATAAAATATTACGGAGTGGGCAGGTGGTTAATACGCTTATGGGGTGACATTGAAAGTACGACCTTAACTTTCTAGATGCGATTACCAGTGCAAGTGCCAATTTTTCTTAGTGTGGATACCTAGTTTCCGCTTCTCCTAAGGTCCGACTTACGTAATAAACAGAAAATTAAGTACCTTGATCTTCTCGAACTAGGACATTGCTTACGGCGACTTTCGACACCGCCAAGTACAAGTATAGTTTTTCATCGATTTTTGGAGTGTGAAGCAGTGGTAGGCTCGATAGATATCATTTCAAATCCTGTAACGCTTGTTGGCATTCTGGTGTCCAGGCAAAGTCGTTCTTCTTTTTGAGTAGGGAGAAAAATTTGTGACTTCGATCTGATGATCTTGAAATGAACCGGCCTAAGGCTGCAATTCTTCCCGTTAACCTTTGTACAGCTTTCACGTTGTCCGCGATGGTGATGTCTTTGATGGCCTTGATTTTGTCGGGGTTGATCTCAATTTCCCGATTTGACACCATGAAGCCGAGGAACTTGCCCGAACCGACCCCGAAAGCACATTTTTCGGGGTTGAGCTTCATGTTGTATTTCCTCAGAATCTCGAACGTTTCCTGCAAATGGGCCAAATGGTCCTCTGCGCGTACGGACTTAACTAGCATGTCATCAATATAGACTTCCATTGTTTTACCTATTTGTTCTTCGAACATTCTGTTCACTAGGTGTTGATAAGTAGCTCCTGCATTTTTTAGCCCGAAGGGCATTACGTTAAAACAATATGTTCCATATCGGGTCACAAATGAAGTCTTTTCCCGGTCGTCCGGGTTCATCTGAATTTGATTATACCCGGAATAGGCGTCGAGAAAGGTGAGGATCTCGTGGCCGGCTGTGGCATCGATCATGCGATCGATGTTGGGCAGTGGAAAGGAATCTTTGGGGCATGCTTTGTTCAAATCCTTATAGTCCACACACATTCTAAGTTTGTTTCCTTTTTTAGGTACTACAACCACATTGGCTAACCATTCGGGGTATTTTACCTCCCGAATGGACCCTATCTTGAGAAGTTTGGTTACCTCGTCCTTTTCCTCAGACTGGGGCCTTCTTTTTTTCTTCACCGGTCTGAACCTAGGGTTCAAGCTTAGCTGGTGCGCCGTTATGTCCGGCGGGATCCCTGTTATATCTAGATGGGACCAGGCAAAACAGTTGATGTTATTGATAAGAAATTGAATGAGTCTCTTCCTGAGTTCGGGGCTCAAACCCGTTCCCAGGTATACCTTTCGTTTGGGCCAGTGTTCGATCAATATGATTTGCTCCAGTTCCTCAATTGTTGATTTGGTGGAATCGAAATCATCGGGGGTTACGAAGGATCGAGGGATCCATAGATCATTATCATCTTCTTCAATGTTCTGCTTACCTGGCTGGGTCGAAGCCGATGTCTATGATTGCTATTTGGCGCTCTGCTCTCCAATTGTGTCTCCTTCTGAACTTGATCATTTTATCGGAGAAGACGAGGATATTGATTTTGCTTCTTCGATGGAGAACATTTCCTTTGCGGCCGGTTGTTCTCCGTACACTATTTGACACCTCCCAATGTTGGAAATTTGAGGACCTGGTGTAGGGTCGAGGGTACGGCTCTCATACTGTGGATCCACGACCTTCCAAAAAGGGCGTTATATCTCATATCACCTTCGATCATGTGAAACTTTGTTTCCTGGATGGTTCCGGCCACGTTTATTGGTAGGGTAATCTCGCCTTTGGTGGTTTTACATGCCATATTAAATCCGTTTAGAACCAGAGTTGCGGGTACGACCTGATCTTGCAGGCCGAGCTGTTCTACGACCCTCGATCTGATGATATTGGCCGAGCTACCTGGATCAATTAACACACGCTTAATCTTAGTTTTATTCATGAGTACAGATATTACCAGTGCATCGTTATGGGGTTGGATGGTTCCCTCTATATCTTCATCACTAAAGGACAAAGTCCCTATGGGTGTATAATCTTGAGTTCGAGATCGCTTTTCTCTCACAATCGATGTTTTAATACGTTTAAGCATCGGTCCCTGAGGGGCATCGACGCCGCCGATGATCATGTGAATGACGTGTTGCGGTTCTTCTAGCTCATTTTGCTTGCCGAATTCCTTGTTCCTAAAATGGTTCTTCACCCTATCACTCAGAAATTCTCGAAGGTGTCCTTTGTTAAATAAGCGGGCCACTTCCTCTCTTAGTTGCCTGCAATCTTCCGTTATATGGCCATGGGTGCCATGATATTCGCACATTTGATTAGGATTCCTTTGGGCAGGATCAGTCTGCATGGGTCGAGGCCATCTGGTGTCTTTGATGCGTCCGATGACCGATACGATGGCAGATGTACCAATGTTGAAGTTATACTCCGATAATCGAGGGACTTCTATAGGATCGACATATTTATCAAAGCCGCTCTTGCTCATAAGTCCTCGAGAATTTTGTCCCTGATCAGTCCTTCGGTTGTTCCGAACTGCATCACATGCTGAACCGTTGTTCATTTGATCTGTGTCGTATGGTTGGTATCGGTCTCTGTTCGACCTTTGTTCTCTGTTGATTTGCCTCTGATTTTTAGTGGTTGTGTGGTTCTGACGTACATGCCCATACGGAGCTCCCAATTGATCATCTTCAACCCTGATTTTTGATTAGTATCGGTTGTGTACATCTACCCAAGTTATTGCTAGGTACTCGATCAAATTTTGTTTCAGCCGACGTGATGCTGTCGAACTTAGCCCGTTCAGTCCTTGGGTGAAAGCTTGCACGGCCCAATCGTCTGTGATCGGTGGCAAGTCCATACGTTCCATTTGAAATCGGGATACGAATTCCCTCAGCATTTCATTACCCCTTTGTTTTACTTTGAAGAGATCTGATTTCCTTGTTGCAACCTTTATGGCACCAGCATGTGCTTTTACGAACGAATCTGCTAACATGGCAAAAGAATCAATGGAATTTGGTGGTAAGTTATAATACCATATCATTGCTCCCTTTGCGATGGTCTCTCCGAACATTTTCAACAACATGGATTCGATCTCATCATCCTCCAAATTGTTGCCTTTGATGGCATATGTGTAAGAGGTGACGTATTCGTTAGGATCAGTCGTACCGTAATATTTGGGAATTTCGGGCATACGGAATTTTTTGGGGATTGGTTTTGGGGCCACGCTCGAGGGAAAAGGCTTTTGTATGAATTTTTTTGAATCGAGCCCTTTTATCATTGGCGGAGCCCCCGGGATTTGATCGACCCTAGCGTTATACGTTTCCATATTTTTGTCGTTAGCTTCGACTCGTTTTGTGAGTTCCTCGAGCAATTTAGCAATTTCAGGAGCGGTCCCCGATTCCTGCTCGTTTGATTTCACTACGGCGGGCTTCGTTCTGGGGGTGAATTCTCGAAGAAGCGGATTGGAGTTCGGCCCGCTTTACATATGAGTTCGGCTCTGCAACTGAGCTATCGCTGTTTGTTGGGCTTGTAACATTTCAAAAATCATACGCAAGCTGACCCCGATTTCCCCCATGCTGTAGGCGTCTCGGGCTATGGGTCGAGCACCGCCCTGAATGCTTCTTTCCGGTTCAGAACGCTGATTCGCTTCTAGAGCTATTTGTGAATTGATATCCAATGGTACTTCGGCTCGAATTTTGCCGTCGTCAGGTAGCCTTCCGGCCCCGGCCGCCAAGTTGTTGGTTTCATCTTGAAGGCCGGCTTCGAGGTTGATAGGTAGAGCCATTTTGAAGTTGTAAGCTGGAGTGTACTGTAGATTTATATCAAACAATCACTGTTACCCTTAGCCCCACGGTGGGCGCCAACTGTTTACCCGAAAAATCGGATAATGTTAAATTTAGACGTGGTTCTAAGGGTATGCAAATTCCTTTGATACAAAATGACAATACAAGTATTTTTGCTATAAAATGGGAATGATGGACGGGAAGACTGAAATGAGTTAGAAAAACAAGCACAATAAAATCTTAATGTATCTTGGAGGACTTGCCTCTATTGCAGTCTATCCCCCTTTTTATAGTAGAGGGTCACTGCTTTATCTATAACAACATAATAAAATAATACGTATAGTGGAGGACCCGTGATGGTTTGTTTCTTCCTTGATTCTCGCCAAGATTCTCTCCCTCGGTGCGGTTGTAACGGCTCTTGTCTGCGAGCTTGGCACGGGCTCAAGCTCGATGTTAGATCGAACCCCCAGTCTTGGTTCGAGCTCGGTTCTACCTTGGGGCATCGATATTCAGGGCCTGTATCGATCGGTGTTGCCTCGTAGTCCGATTCGGACACGGGCTCGATAATGATATCGAGTTTTGCCGTTGATTGGTCTTATAGCTCGACGTCCCTACTTCGGAATTCGTCCGAGCTTGTCATGTGGATACCCTTCGATTGAAACGTCATTGTCTCGACCAGTCTTTATGACTGAGAATCGGTTTTGACCGTACACAATATCCTACTGATAGATTATATACAAATATATTATACTCCAAAGAAATGCTTTAATGGAAAACTGGAAGGGAATCACAATAATAAATAGAGCACTTGTGTTGCTAAGAAACGAGAAAAGTCTCAAACAAGATTTCATGCAAATCTTTTACAAAGTGAGATAAATCTACGTGATTTTGCTTCAGCAAAACTGTTTTATCCGAAATTATACTGTGTAATAGTAACGGAATTTTGCGATTCTAAGGGGAGTACGGTGCAACCTTTTCCAAGAATATCATACGAATTTTTCCCTACTCCGGGTATGTTAAGGTTAAGCACTTTCTTCATTTTGGCATGATCTCGTAATTACACAAGTTTGATAACGAGGTATAAAGAAAAACGTTCATGTCCCAAAATTTACGTATATTTTCCTAGCCTTGTAAGTTACAACATTCTCCTTATCGGGACTTCATATTCAATTGAGTATTTCCCTTTTCCAGTCAAGAGAGTAGAAAGTCTATATATACAGTATTACAATATTTTCATTACCATCGAGCTATAATCGATGGGCAGGCCCCTATTGGGCAGCCTCTGATCAGATGGTAAGTTATATACCGAGCCTACTGTGGCCGAGCGCCTATGAGCGAGCCCAGTTAGCCGGGATACAGAGCCTAGTATGGCCGAGCGCCTATGAGCGAGCCTACTACGGCAGAGCAGTTATATATATACCGAGTCTTATAAGGCCGGACAACTATTTTACTTACTATATTGAGAGAGTTGAGTCAGTATCAGCAGGTAAGCATATCTTCAGATTATCATTGACTTCCAGTTGCTTTCAGTTATTATATTATCAGTTCAGTTTCAGCTTTCAGTATAGTGCCTTACATACTCGGTACATTATTTCGTACTGACGCCCCTTTTGCCTGGGGACGCTGCATTTCATGCCCGCAGGTCCCGATAGACATGCTGAGAGTCCTCCAAGTAGGCTATCAGCTCAATAGAAGATGTTGGTGCGCTCCATTTGCTCCGGAGTTTCTTATTTGGTCAGTATAGTTAGGATATGTATTGATTGGTATGGCAGGGCTCAGTCCCGACCTTTATGATACTTATGTAGTCTTAGAGGCTTGTAGACAGATGTCATGTATACGAATACTTGTATGGCCTTGTCGGCCTATGTTTAGTTTACAAATGATCATGTTGGCCTTATAGGCCCATATGTCACATTTATAAGTTTTTATATCAGATTGGTTCGTCCTATATTGAGTATTCCCCTATATTTATTCTGGTTAGCCCATGACGGCCCGTTTGTCCCAATTGACAATGAAAGTACGATAAGAAAGATATGTATATTGGTACTCGGTTGAGTAAGGTACCGGGTACCCGTTGCGGCCCATATATTTGGGTCGTGACAAAAGTGGTATCAGAGCAGTTTTGTCCTAGGGAGTCTACAAGCCGTGTCTAGTAGAGTCTTGTTTATGGGTGTGTTGTGAACCACCCTTATAAGCAGGAGGCTACAAGGCATTTAGGACTGTCACTTTTTCTTCTTACTCTAGATCGTGTGGTAGCGCTCAGTTGTAGGTACTCAATTTCCTAAACTCTATCTTATTCATATTACGATGATGCCTATATCTAGAAAGACGGTTGGTAAGAGATTATATGTGGATGTGAAACAGTCGAGTCAGAGGATCTCAATTTTGCATGATGCTTATAATGGATAAATATAAGGTTTTCAGTAGATCATGTGTGTACTAAGACGGGTAAGCCTTTTGATAAGGAGCCTTAAGATAGGAATATCTATCCACCTCTATGGTGAAAGGCAATGAGAGATCCAGAAGATAGATACAAGTTTCAATAAGTAAAAGAAGCAAGAGGAAGAAGGGTACGAGGGGCCCAGCTAATGAAGATTATTAGTATTTACAATTCAGACAGAGGAATATAAGCCTTTTGAGTTACCTTCAACAATAACAGAGGTATGTATAATTGGCCACACCCATCTCAGTTATACCCTATATGGGAGCTAACAGAAGTAGTATAAGAAAAGGATGGATATCAAGATCCGGCTTGGGTTAGAGTAACCCAAAATATTGGAATGGATTGTTTGCATTAGTTGATATTTTCGAAGGATATAGAAAATGTGCTAATAGATCTCCTTATGAGACACCCAGATGGTGCACTCTAGAATAGTACAGGTAGATATGAATTCTAGAATGTTCAAAGACGGGCACTGGAATCCTGGAAGGAATAAATATTACCTTAGTATGGCTCCCGTCCCTAGTAGAGCGAAAATGCTAGGCAACCCGAAGAGTCAATGGATGAAGCAAGGGGAGCTAAAAACAAAAGAATGTCTTGTTGAAGTTTTCAAAAGAAAGTGATAGGCAAAAATATTAGCGGGAAATAAGAAAAGAGTTAATGAAGCATTATGAGTAAGATATGATACATGAATGACAACGGTGGATCAAAAAGATGATAGTATTATAGAGTCTATAGTCAATCGAAGGAAAAGACGAGAGTTGACAGGCCTTGAGACAACAAAAGAGTATAGGCCATAAAGTCATATCCTCATTTCAAGAAATAAGTTTGCAACTCCAACTCGACTACCGGAAGGAAAAGTTAGACTCCAAAACAATAGAAATCAGTATGGGCTGGTGAACAAGATAAACTAAACATGAATTAGGGACTGAGTGATTGGATAATAGTCAGCATCATGAGAATTTCAGATTTCGTTCCGGCGATAATAGAGTGGACAGCAGAAGAAGATTCATGAGAAATTCAGAGAATGGTCATTCAGGAAGACGCTTCACTAAAGCAAGCAAGGTGAGTAAAGTTAAGCTTAAGTGACTATATATGCCAGTTACACTAAGTGCCACCCTCACGAGTAAAGAAATTTTGTTGTCCTTGATACAGAAAGATTACCGAAAGGCAAGCAAGGGTCATCGATGATATGAAAAGATTCTAAAGAGGAAAAGGTAAAACATCTATAGGTAGGTCCTTGTGGATCCAACTCTTAGTACTCCCCTAAAGTGAGGAATATGGGTGATATGGCATTAAGTCGGAATTAAGTGGTTCTAGTAACTATGGAATAGTGAAGGAAGAATGCGAAAAACAAAATGAGAAAGGAATGGGATTGCACTTATCCAAATCCTACAGATATACTACGATTCCAGAACATTATGCAAGAACGACGTCAAGGAGAGGAAGTAAGGGTTCCGGCCCGGGAAATTTTTGATAAATAAGGAGCCAGTGCGAGACATAAATTAAGACAAAAGAAATAACCTAAGAAAGATTATGCGGAATATTGACATGAGTATGGGCCACCGAGTAGTTAGTAGTTGATTCATGAAGAGCCTAGTCATGGCTAGACAAGAGGTTACAGACAAATCAACAGATCGTGCAAGATAAACGTAGTGAAACCCAACATGGCAAATTCAGTCTCGCAGAAATGACATCGTGATCCTTGAGAAATATTCAGATAGGAGTTGGGGTAGTTAAAGGCACTGTATGAGTATTACGAAAATAAAAGAGAGTCTCACTGGGAAGACAGTCAAAACTTCAGTTCAGAAGTAATCGTACGAGCACATAAGTGTGGAGGTAAGTAACTAAGGATAATTATAGGTGAGTACGAATATAAAAAAAACTAATAATAATAATACGATGTGCTAAGATCGCAGCCCTGCAAGAATCAGAGGGTCCTCCCTAAGTATTATAATGAAAGACTAGCTGAGGAAGTAAGGAAGGAGGCTTTAACCTAAGCACAGTGACC
This sequence comes from Nicotiana tabacum, assembly GCF_000715075.1. Lineage (NCBI taxonomy): Eukaryota > Viridiplantae > Streptophyta > Magnoliopsida > Solanales > Solanaceae > Nicotiana > Nicotiana tabacum. The sequence continues at coordinate 5,146,382 of NC_134102.1, read as the reverse complement.
TAAAGAGGAAATGATCGTGTAACAACAGTCTCACAACAACATTATATGCACTCCATAAGAAAGTGACACCTATCGTGGCTAATGAACGGGAAGAAAAAAAAAACCAAAAGGTGATATTCAAGATCATATGGGTTGTATGGAATTTCAATATGCGTGGGCACTAAGATAAGCCAGGTATTCATGCAACAAGTGGTAGAATGACCAAGAAAAGCAATTGCTTGCATTTAAGGAAAGTTGAGAAGGAACAGAAGAAAATATTTGATCAATGATCCAGAATTAGTTATGGACGCACATAAGACTTCAGAGTATTATCCGTGCAGTATATGTGTTGACAATCATACAACCGTAGAAGACTCCGGTATAAGTTAAAAAGAAGAAATTGAGTCAAGGTCATAGACAACGGATTGAATTATTAGAAGATTGTATCATGTATATTCCAAAGCGTCCATGAAAGGCTAAAATAATAAATAATACCATGAGCCGCAGATCAGATGATAGCTTAAGACTACATAAAGGCTGATCAGAAGGAAGAGAAAACTAAAAAGTTACATCAATGAAGTAAATCATGAGTCTGATTATTGGACCCAGAAACTTACAAGAACCGTGTTTGAGAACATAGCAGAATCACTCTTAATATCAAAGGTACAAGAGAGATATTACAACAATAATATTCTATAACGGCTCTACGAGAAAGCCAGTTAGAAGAGTACCATGCTCATAAGAAGTCAGTATGAAGCTCCCACCAGATTGTGTATGCACTAGAGGTGCAAGTATTATAATAGAGCATCAAGTTGTGGATGTAAATTATACCTATGTGGAAAGGAAGTCTTGAAAGAAATAAAAGATGTGATGCAAGATTTTAAAGCAAATAAGGTAAAGGTGAACAACGTATGAGATACTCAAGTGCAGAAGGTTCTGAATAGTCTATACTTCGGATAGAAGACTAGAAGCGCTGGGATTCAGTATTCCAGTAATGATAGCGGCATCGTCAGTGGCATATCATCCAGCCTATGGTTTCTAGGTATCGAGAGGACTAGTTAAGAAAGTAAAGAATAGTTAGAGACGATGCGATGGCTCGCTTGATGTTCCATAATAACATAAGAAAATCTATGGTACAAGCAAGCTGAAGAAAGGTCGCAAGTAGTATAAATAGATAGGTGTAGGTCGCAAGCTAAGGTATGGTAAAAAGATAAGGTTTTAGGAAGACGGGAGTAAGGATAATAAACGGCAAGTGAGAAGGTGACGAGAAGGGATAAGTCCTCGGAATTAATCCCTGAGAACAAAAATTATAGAAAGTTCAGTATAGTCTGAATATACTCAAGGGAGTCTAAGACTAGTAGAATTTAAAAAGAGATGGAATGCTGCCCTGGTATTGTGTTAGATAGAGGATGACGTTTGGGCCTTCGATTGAGTAATGATTTGATGAATTGTAAAGGATTAACATACCCTCATAAGGAGAATCACATTGGGATGCTATGAAATATGGTTATTGAAGTATAGTATCGCCCCTAGGTGGATCAGTCTAATCACTTCAGATGTTTCCCCAATGAGACGTGAGCCCTAGTGACAATATATTACGTAAGAAATTTCAAGTTATCAGTGGTAAATTGTAGATCAATATTGAGGTGAATCAAAAATGGATGGACAAAAGTCACAAATTATGAGATGAGATTAGGCCACCATTCTTAAGATGAACAGTAATGACGAAACATTAAAGGACTTAGATTTATACATATAGGATAAGCACGAGAGTAATCTGGAGTTTGGTAGCAGACCTCAGTAACGATAAATCATAGTAAGAGTTATGGCAGTAAATTCATACGGATGGATAAACGGACCTATGAAATAAGGTATAACGATATTCGTAAAGTTCAACAAAGTACCGAGCAAAGAATTCAGTATACTCAGAGATGTCCAGAGGGATATCTTATCAAGCTCTGTATATGTTTACGAAGTGAGGCCTAGAGATTGGCTAAAAGATGAATGGAAAAAAAAGGAAGAAGAGTCGCATAGGTACACTTAAAAGGTCAGAGTCGTATAGGGTGCATGACAGAAGGTAGCGACAGTTACAAGATTAGAAGGATTCTGACCACAAGTCGTGGTGTAAGAAAGAGGCCTAAAGGGGGGAATGCCCAGGCCTTTAGATTTATTCACAAAACAGTTGCCTAGATGGCAAGGAGAGTACTAAAGTATTCGGAAGACAACAGTTATGAAAATGATAAGTGCATCAATCGACATTCGAGGACGAATGTTCCAAAGGGGGAATGATGTTACATCCCACATTTTCGTATGTTAAAGTTTCGTCGTAAGTTAATCGACGTAAAGTTCGGGAATGAGATTATTTTGAGATTATAAGCATTATGCTATTTCAACAAGTGATCGGTAAATTCGTGAAGGTGAGAGGTAAGAAAATCGAAGAAAAGGAATTTCGTCAAAGTTTGACATTTTGGGATAAAATACGGCCCGAGCTAAAATACCCGGTATTTATGGACTAGTACCATTACAAGGTACCACATGACCATGATAGTAAGGTGTATAAAAGTGAGTAGTATTTTAAGTAATTTTGAATAATTCTTAAGTATGTGGGTAATTGATTAATTATTGGTTAGTGAAAGATTAATTAAGATTTTGGATAAGTTTAAGAAGGCTTTTAACGTGGCAGCAAGGCCTTAAGGCATTATGACTCATTGGTCTTGATAAATAGGTGGCATGTGTAGGGAAAGTTTTGGATTAAATAAACCCCAAAAGTGGGGCCCACAAGTCTTTAAAATAAGAGAATGTGGATAACTACATAAAAGACTAATAGTAAATTGGTTATTTTGCCCTCTATTTTCTCATAATCTGTCGACATATGAATTGCTACAAGTAATGTGAAATAAGAGAAGGAAATCCATTGTTTGAAACTACAAGAAAATAATTGTGATACACCTAACCCTCAGTCGTAACTTCTGTAACTATACTTCAATATACTTATTATATCCTACTGATAGATTATATACAAATATATTATACTCCAAAGAAAAGCTTTACTGGAAAACTGGAAGGGAATCACAATAATAAATAGAACACTTGTGTTGCTAAGAAACGAGAAAAGTCTCAAACAAGATTTCATGCAAAAATTTTACAAAGTGAGATAAATCAACGTGATTTTGCTTCAACAAAATTATTTTATCCGAAATTATACTGTGTAATAGCAACGGAATTTTGCGATTCTAAGGGGAGTACGGTGCAACCTTTTCCAAGAATATCATACGGATTTTTTTCCTACTCCAGGTATGTTAAGGTTAAGCTCTTTCTTCATTTTGGCATGATCTCGTAATTACACAAGGTATAAAGAAAAACGTTCATGTCCCAGAATTTACGTATATTTTCCTAGCCTTGTAAGTTACAACATTCTCCTTATCGGGACTTCATATTCAATTGAGTATTTTTCTTTTCCAGTCAAGAGAGCAGAAAGTCTATATATATAGTATTACAATATTTTCATTACCATCGAGCTATAATCAATGGGCAGGCCCCTATTGGGCAGCCTCTGATCAGATGGTAAGTTATATACCGAGCCTAATGTGGCTGAGCGCCTATGAGCGAGCCCAGTTGGTCGAGAAATAGAGCCTAGTATGGCCGAGCGCCTATGAGCGAGCCTACTACGGCAGAGTATTTATATATATACCTAGCCTTATAAGGCCGGATAACTATTTTAATTACTATATTGAGAGAGTTGAGTCAGTATCAGCAGGTAAGAATATCTTCAGATTATTATTAACTTCTAGTTGCTTTCAGTTATTATATTATCAGTTCAGTTTCAGCTTTCAGTATAGTGCCTTACATAATCGGTACATTATTTCGTACTGACGTCCCTTTGCCTGGGGACATTGCGTTTTATGCCCGCAGGTCCCGATAGACATGTCGAGAGTCCTCCAAGTAGGCTATCACCTCAGCGGAAGATGTTGGTGCGCTCTATTTGCTCCGGAGTTTCTTATTTGGTCAGTATAGTTAGGATATGTATTGATTGGTATGGCAGGACTCAGTCCCGACCTTTATGATACTTATGTAGTCTTAGAGGCTTGTAGACAGATGTCATGTATACGAATACTTGTATGGCCTTGTCGGCCTATGTTTAGTTTACAAATGATCATGTTGGCCTTATAGGCCCACATGTCACATTTATAAGTTTTTATATCAGGTTTGTTCGTCCTATATTGAGTATGCCCCTATATTTATTCTAGTTAGCCCATGACGTCCCGTTTGGCCCATTTGCCAATGAGAGTACGATAAGAAAGATATGTATATTGGTACTCGGTTGAGTAAGGTACTGGGTGCATGTTGCGGCCCATATGTTTGGGTCGTGACAAAAGCATGAGCCAAAAAGAGAAAATGGAGTGCTTAAGGAAAGATGAACCCGTTCTATTCCAACAATTCTTACCTTAGTCCAAAAGCCTTCATTACATTTCAAAAAAGCCCTACGTGATTTCAAGCCGAGTGAACTTACGTTAGTGGTGATTTATATGAGGGGCAAGTATATGGTACTTAGAGCCGTACTTCTGACATTATTTTGAGAGAGATAAGAGAACTTTTCACAAATCCTTGAAGAGATATGCTAACATAGAGTAGACGAAGAGGAGTTTGGGATCCACAATGAACTACATGAAAGAGCAAACTTCCTTGATGAGTAAAGTCAATTCTTGATGCTCTAGTGTCACATTAGAACTATTTGTGCTTAAAACTTCAAATCATTGCCTTGTTGATAATTCATAAGTGTTGTGGATAATTGTTGGTCCCAATTGATGTGTGTTTGATTCACCTTAGATTAGTTGGAATAGATCTTATCTTGTAGAGGTGGGAATTACCTTATTTGCTTAAGGACAAGCAAAATCTTAAAGTTTGGGGGAGTTGATAAGTGGGAATTTTGACTACTTATTAGCGCCTTTTAGCTTTCGTTTTAGTCCAAATGTGTCTAATTGTATTTTCGAAAATTGATGAAATATGCTTACCTGCAGGAGTATTGAAAAATGAGCCACTACGATGAAATCACACTCAAGGAGGAGTGATCTAAACAAGGACAAAAATCAAGCACAGAAGCTCAAGTGCGGGCCGCAGATAGAAAATATGCTTACCTGCAGGAATATTGGAAAATGAGCCACTACGATGAAATCCAACTCAAGGAGGAGTGATCTGAACAAGGACAAAACTCAGGCACAAAAGCTCAAGTGCAGACCGCAGATTTCTATCTATGGCCACAAAATGTGAAGAAAAATCAACAGACCCCCAGTGCAAAGTGCGGACCGCACAATTATTGTGCGACTGCAGAAGCTACGTAAGATCCAAAGTTCAGAGAGTTTCATTTCAAGCTCAAGAATAAATGTGGATCGCACAATAAATATGCGGCCGCACTCAGGAAATGTGCAGTCCGCAGAAGACCCCAGTGCGGCCGCACCCAGAATTGTGCGGACCACAGAACATGAGAGATGCGGCCGCAATACAGAATTGTACGGCTGCAGAATCAACTACTGTTAAGATCTGAAGAGAAGTGTGGACCACGCATATAATTGTGCGGCCACAGAACCTCCGAAAGGGTAATTTTGTCCGAAAATTTTAGCTTTATATAAATAGACTACTTTCACGAAATTAGGTCAAATTTTGAATATTGAAAGTCCTGTAGCCGTTTTTACTTACCCCTTTAGGCAACTTTAGCTTATTTTGGTTATTTAACATTGGATTTTTATCTTTTAATCTTGTAATATGAGTTTTATCATTTTCTCTTCTTTATTTTCTTCTATACCCATTATGAGTAGCTAAATTTTTAGCTAGGGTTGTGACCTAACCCTAGAGTGTGAACCTAATGGATGTTTGATTTATGGCTTATTTATGGTTGGGTATTTATTATTTAGCCTTGTTCTTGCCTTTAATTGTAGAATTAATGGTTGCAAATATTAGTTTATGCCTATTTGACTTGGTCTCAACTTGAGAAAGAGAGATTTAGTCTAGGAAAACTTGGCTAATAAGAATTTGAGATAAAATCAAGATATTGATAGTCCCAATTAAAGGGTTGAACCTAGAGATAGTAAAATCCGACTTGAGCATTTTATCAACTGTTTTATTCAATAGCCACTTGGACTTGAGAAAGCCAAATTGAGCAAAATTACTCTCTTACCGATAGGTATTGAGTGGGTATTTGAGTGTTGAATGCTATAATACACCCTGACCAACAAATAAGTTTTAAAGTTTACAACCCATTAGGCAAACACCTAGGTGAAGATTATACCCGTAGGACTTTTTATATATTTGAAAACCATCCAAAAATAATATTCTTTAGTTTTATATCTTTAGAATTGTAATCCTTAACGTAATTTTAGAAGTAAAAACAAAATTATATTTGTGAAAGTGCAACCAAGATACTTCTCGTGCTTTATTCAAATATATACCACTAATCCCATCGCAGCTCCCTGTGGATTCGATCTCGACTCCTTGTTGGGTATTATTATTGCAATCGACCATTTCACAACCCCGAATAGAGGTGTGACTTGGACGAGATCAGCATACTGTACGCTTGGTACTTTAGGTATCAAGGTTATTATTGTTGCATGATCAATTGCGCTAGTAGCTTCCCATTGTTTAGAAATTGGAGTACTGCGATGGTGACATCCTTCCCTACAATCCTCCATGCCTTTTTGAAAAAGTCACTTCCATATCCATTAGGGCCTGGGCTCTTGTTGTTGTCAATACTAAATATAACATCCCTCACATCTTTCCATATATATGGTTGTATCATGTTCATCTGTTGTACTGTTGATAGCACATGCCCATTCCTCATAATTCTTCTTACTTCTCTTGTTCTGTCTACTGATTTCTTCCCCAATAATTCTTTATAATACTCTACAAAGATCATGCCTATCTCTTTTGGTTCTGTGTGTATCCCATCATTGCCATCCCTCAATTGTGTAACAACCTCTTGAAGTTTCATGTGTTTAATTATTGAGAAAAAATATCTTGAATTGTCAACTCCAATCCTTATCCATGTTTCTTTTCTTCGTTGTTGTAGGAAGCTTTTTGCCAGGTAGGAAGACCTTCTGAACTTCTGGTATTGTGCTATTTCCTTTCTCTGTAGATCCTGGTCTTTGGGGGTTATGTGTAATTCTCTTTGTATCTCCTCTAATTGTGTTCTGTCTTCCTCTACTTCTGCTAGGATATCCCTAAAATGGCGTTTGTTTAGTTTCTTCACTGCCTGATGCATAGCAGATCCATGCACCTGCAATTGCCATGTTGTCTTAACTCTCCCCAAGAAATCTGGATGACTTGCCCATATATTGCAGTATCTGAAAGGTCTACTTGTATTTTGTTTTGTGTGTAATTGTTCTACCTTAATTGGACCATGATCGCTTATGCCCTCTAGTAGATATCTAGCTCCATATGCAGGCATATGATTCAGCCAATCATTATTGATGAACACCCAGTCAACTTTAGAGTACACTCTATTTCCTCCCTGTCTATCATTTCATGTGAATCTACTCCCTGTGGTAGGTAATCAGGCAGAGGCGGATGTAGTATATAACGTACGGGTTCAACTGAACCCATAACTTTCGACGCGGAGTAAAAAATTATATGTAAAAATTCATTAAAATTGCAAAAGTAGTAGATCCAAACCCATAACTTTAAAAATATAATGGGTTCAATGTTATAAATTTTAAAATTGAACCCATAGAAATTAAATCTTGGATCCGCCTCTGTAGGTAATTCTATCAGACCACTAGACTCCACACAGTGCTGGAAATCTATTACTTCCCTCATTGTCACCGGGTTTCCTCCAATTCGATCCTCCATATTAAGGACTACATTAAAGTCACAAATTGTGATTCAGGGATCTTGACTCCTTTCATCATTTGTATTGTATGCATATACCACAGTCAGTCTAACCATTATATTGTTAGTTTTGTTAGTCACCTCACATGTGATGGCCTGTGCATTGCCAGATTCATACTGCACTAGATATTGATCTGGTCTCCAAATCATCCAAATTCTACCATTGTAGTGATGCTCTAAGTTTGTAACATAGCTCCACCCATAGAATAGTTTATCAGCTATTTGTTCTATCATTTCCTTCTTTATTTTTGTTTCTACTAAACCTACCACACTTTCTCTTTTGCAGAGGAGTTGGACCTCCTTCTGCTTATTGGGGCTGTTTAGGCCCCTTACATTCTAACATATCATGTTATCCATTCCCCAAGGGAGGTAATTGATGTCCTCCCTCATTCCGGTCCTTATTCAGTGGTCCTTGCCTACTAGTTCCTTGCATATTCAATGCCTGAAATGTATTTGTAGCTTGCATCTGAGTCACTTGTTTTGTCTACTGCTTCCTAGTATTCAGAGGTGTAATCCATCCTTCCTTATCAATTTGCTGGTTAGCTTTCTGTGCCTTCCCTTTCTCCTCCTTTTGCCCAGGGTTCTGCTAGTTCTCCTATATCCTTTTCTCTTCTGTAACCTGTCTTCCTTCATTTGTTTCCTTCACTATAATTAGCATAGGTCCCTTTGTTTCCTCCCCATTAGGCTTATTCTTCTTCCTGCAGTTTTCATCAGTGTGCCCATATTTCTGGTAGAACTTGCACAACGTAGGTCTCCAGTCATATTGCACCCTTTGTTCAACCAGATTTCCCCGTTCATTCCGGAATAATATCTTTTCAGGTAGTTTGCCATCAATGTCACCTTAATCAGAAGCCTAGCAAAGCTCAAACCCACCTTTTTTTCTGTATTTTGGTCCACCATAAGTGATTTCCCGATTAAACTTCCAATTTTACTTAGTCCTTTGGAACTCCAATATTTAAAATCCAATCCAGGTAATTTTACCCAAATGGGTACTGTATGTAGTTCCTCTTTCGTGAACTCCATCTCTGGATTACAAGCTTTCACTATGAACGGCTTATTATCAAAATGATAAATGCCTCCCTGAACAACATCATCCCTCCCAATTACAGAGTCAAACCTTACTACTACTATCTCATTTTTTAGCATTAGTATATTATTTATCTCATATTTAGCCCACAAACGTTATATGTAGCCATTCAGTACTGAAAAATGGGAGTGTGCCCCCAACGCACAACAAACAACAGCAGTTTGCCAATACTCAATTTCAGAAGTTATGTCATCTACTTCAATTTCACAAACAGGTACCTCATCGATTATCTCTGGCGTAACAAAAACTAATTTGAAACCATCATTCGATATCTTGTTGATGTCGAAATTGTCCCAAACTGAGCTCTTCCAGGTCGATTTTCCTGATTTCTCCGGTTCAATCGGCTCTGCTTCAACTTCTTCTGCCCATGATATCTTCCCGTTGCTACTGGATGCTTGGATTGCAGACCATTCCTCTATAATTTGAGAATTTCCACTTGATGTACCATGTTCTTCATTCACCTCTTTCCTTTTCTCCGATGCTTTTGGGTTACTATTTTTCGTCTTTTATGCTTGATTTTTCTGTCGTTGTTGCTGGTTGCGTATTTTCTGTGCTTGTTCCTGCGCCATTCTCACCTTCTCCATAGGAATTCGAGCTCTCCTTCCTATGGATGGTGTAGGTTATGCTAACTTACGCCCAAAGAAAAATGTGATAATTTTTTTGGGACAGATTAAAAAGAAAAAAATATTATATAAAATGGGATGAAGGGAATATAGGTACAAAACATAATTTATATAAAACTCTCCATAAAAATAAATATACAATATTTGGCTCTATGTAATGTATTATTTTATATCGGATAAAATATGAAATATGAACAAAATTGAGATATCCTAGCTGTTAGGAATCCAAATGTTTAATCATATAAGCTCATTATTATACATTGTTTATTCTAATAATGACCAACCACGAAAGAGTTTCTTGTATTCTAATTTGATTAAAGGATGGCATTTTCGTTTCTTATTCTACTAGGTGCAACAATATAATTTTACACTAGAGATAATTTTGGTGGCAATTTTATTAGGCAATTAGTGAATTTGTCGCGCTCTGCGCGGTCATAAAATAAATAATTGAGATTTAAAAATTTCCTTTATAATTTTAATTCTATAAGTTGAATATGTAGAACATATTTATATTTTTAACAGTTAGCTCAGTTTTACAAAAAATAATTTGAAGTCAACAAAAAGAATGATATTAAAACTACAATGATATATGCTTAATAACTTCATATATACAACCATTTCGTAAAAAATCTTTTTGTGGTAAAAAAACAATAATTAGTAATAAAAACACATAGTATATGATTTAACTTTTTCGTCATTCATAATTAGTAAAATTGTGTTGTCATTAGCAATTTTTTTCTTTTGTAAATTAAGTAATCTATAAACCACAATAGAAATTTCTATATTCATTGTGACATTACACTTCTCCATTGAAGTAGTAGATTTCTCCAACTAAAAATCTCTTTTACTTCTTCATTACTAAAAGGGAAAAAAGGAAATTATATTTTATTTACTTTATTCACTGTCTACATGCATGAGATGTGATCTCTCTCTATATATATATGGAGGATTTAAAGACATTTATGATAGAATATATATGATCAAGGCAATCCTAGATTCCTAGCGTTCAACTTCACTCAGTGTCTCTACATTTCAAGTAATGGTTGGGGAATATTTATCTTTGTTATCTATTTTTTCGTGAAAAACTTTATGTTTTTTCGGTCGGCGATTTAACTAATTCTAGTATTCTTAAATTTTCTTAAAAAGAAAGAGAAAAAACTTTTCAAGAAAGTCATTTCTCTTATATCAGTTTCCTACTCTAAATTAAACACGATTGTCTGATCCTTAATCTTCACCAAGCGGGATTCTTCAAATAAGGGGAGGTAAAAAGAACAAAGCTAATTAGGAAAAAAAGAAGAGAAAAAATATATACGTGTTCTTTGGCCATAGGAATATATATGTAAAATCTACACTCTACACCTTCTTTTCCTTTTTGAGATTTATTTTTACGATAAAGAAAAGAGAATGGAAAATAAACCCACAAAACAAAATAAGAAAAAGGGAAAAATTTAAAAGATGAAAAAAGACGAAGAAGATAAAAATCAAAAAGTTTCAGATTAGGTAAAAATGGAAAAAGAAATGCACGTACTTTCTTCTTGTCTTTTTCCCTAATCTTACCACTTAGAAATGTTATATATAGGTGTTAACAAAAAGTGAGATATAATTAAACCTGACCAAAAAAATGTGTAGAAGAAGATTTGGAGGCTGGGAAGAAAGGAATAAAGATAATCTATAATTAAAGGCAATCATAAAAGTGAGTAAAGGAAGAAAGTAAATGCATATATTTCAAGGAAGGAAATCGAAACAAAGAGGTTGAGAAGACGCTTGCGGTGAAAAAAGGACACGTTTCAACAAAAAGTTGTAATGATCAGTGTTTTAAAAGGTGTGGGCGTAAGACGAGGCGTTTTATATATGTCTCAGTGGGGCGTAAGCCCCATAGGTATTTAGTTTTTAATATTTTATAAAATAATATAATGACAGTAAATATTTATAAACAGGTAAAATTACATAAAAATTGAAGAAAACTATATATATGTGTGCTCCATCCTCACAAAAAACTAATCAAAACAATCTATTATACGTTACTTACAAGCACAAGTAATTTGAATCTAAAAAAATAAAGTTTTCTATATGGAGGAAAAAAAAGGATGATTAACCTACAATTTAAACTTTGAATTTGCTGCTATGAAGAATAATGTAGTTCTCTTTGTATTTGTAAAAAAATTTAAATATTCGTTGCTTTTGGGAGATATTAGCAGACTAGCGGACATGATAAAAAATTGAGAAAATCATGAATTAGGGCTTAAATCAATAAAAAGGGGTCTTTACTTTTAAATTTAATACTTTTGAGTTCCTTTTTAAACCTTTTGAGTAATTATCAAACTGACTTTTGAGAATTTGGGCATTATATGAAGGACTAATTCAACAAATTTTGTTTTAGTTTGAAAAAGTCTCTGGGGCTTACTACTTACTAAAAAAACGTGTCCCGAACACCCGGGCGTGCGCCCCAAATTACGGGGCGTACGCCTCTTGAGACTTTCGCCCCACACCATCGCCTCAGGGCGTTTTTGGTACGCCTCGCCCCGGGGCTCGCCCCGAAAACGCCTTTTAAAACAGAGGTAATGATACATAATAGTGAGGAAAAAGAGGCGACGTAATAGGTGCAAAATAAGAAAATTAATGCACCGTTTTAGGAAATTAATCTTTTAGATTTATTAATTGAGTTTATTGTGTGAAAAGAGAATAAAAATCCCTAAAATTCTAAGAAAATAGATAAATACATTTCCTCATCAACAAGAGATGACACATCACTTTCTAAGGGTCCTGCTTTATATTTATATATAGATATAGATGCTTAAGGGAACTCATAACTCTAGACCCTCATAAAAAAAAATTAGAGATAAAAAAAAGGAATTTAGCAAACCAAGGTACAAGTACTAAGCCACAAGGTATAATACTCATAAAGAATACATAGTTTTGTCCACAGACTGATCTTTAGAAAAGCTAAAGTTGGGCCAAGGGCAGTCCGCTGCACGAAGCATCCCGCGTTTACACAGGGTACGGTGAAAGACCGCACCCCGATGGAGTCAAATTTGTCTCTAGAAAAAAAAAAAAAAAAAACTACAATACAAACTAGTAGGATTAAATTGTATTCCCTATAAGAATGAATGTCTTGAACTGGGAATTCCATTTACATGGAATTAATATTTTTATCTATACAATGAATACAAACCAATATATGAATGCAGATTCTAATATAAATGTAAACCGTAAAGCATTATTAAGGTGTAACAATCTTGAATCTCCCCGCGGCCTTTACTTCATAATTTCCAGCTGCAAGCAGAAATATGACAGTCGAAGGGAAAGAACAGCGCGATTATATGGTTATTCTACAGATTTTCACTTGTTTGTTCGCGAATAGACAGAGGAACCTGCAGTTTTTAGCTTGGCATTGGTTTGTTCTCCAAAAAAGATCTCAATAGAATGAAAGCTTGACGAGGGCGATGAAGTGGCACTTCGTGCCCTGCTCCTGTTACAGTTACAAGCGTCAACCCTTTGTATACTTGGCTCCATCCTCCAACCTATTTATAGAATAAATACAAGGACAAACGAAAGCATGAATTTTCGATAGAGGAGAGGAAAAGATGCAAGGTTGTCAAGAAGAAAACAGTTTGCATGTCCATTTTCTCAATTATGACTAACCTTTTTATTGTCATACCAAGGGTACCAGTTGGTGATAGTTGGAAGCTTCAAAGCATCTATAGAATAACGAGTTGCGGTTACAGGAACAACTGAATCAGTATCCCCACTGCAAAGAAAGTCAAATGTTTAGGAAAATCAGGTTCTGATAAAAGATAAGCTGAAAAGTAGACGTTATGGCACGGGTTGTCTTGGAGGGGAGCCTAAGAGCAACGGTAAAGTTGTCCCGTGTGGCCTATAGGTCACAGGTTCGAGCCGTTGAAGCAGCCATTAATACGTGCAGTAGGATAGACTGTCTACATCACACTCTTTGAGGTGCGGCCTTTCTCCGGACCCTGCGCGAAGGCGATATGCCTTGTATACCGGGCTGCCCTTTTTCTTCTGTGACGACTGACGAGGCAGTTATGCATAAATGATGATGATTCTAGATGAAACAAACGTATCAGTCCATTCTATTACTTAGTTAGAAGAGGAGACACATAATGTGAGACGTTTCCAGTTCATCTTTCATACTTGATATTCTTCATTTGAAAAGCCAAATGAATGTTTCTTAGGTCGGGGCTGAAAAATGCTCAAGTCTTATGGCAGAATAGTATACTTCTAATACTAACGGTGAAACCTACACAAATCAGCTATATATAATGCGAATAGATAGAAATTCCTGCTGAATCTCTTTTGAGGTACCTTTGTCTGCCAAAAAATAGGAAGCTGACAATTGACCATTTATTATATCATTTCGTGAAATTCAAAAAGCATCTTGAACCTTATCATAGAAGTTAATTATAGTACTTTAGCATATTGAACCTATTATTAGTGGCAGTCTTGTATTCTAATATTGTAAATTTCTATCACTACACGTTTTTCCGTTCACCTTGTTTTCTTTTATCTTGTTCTCGTTATTGCTTGTTGCTACTGCTCTTTTCTCATTTTTTCTCGTCCCGAGGGTCTACTGGAAATAGCCTTTCTACATTCACTGTAGGGGTAAGATCTGCGTACTATCTACCCTCCCAGACACCACTTGTGGGACTATACTGGGTTTGTTGTTTTGTTGTAGCATATTGAACCTTATCCCTAAAAGGAGTAACTGAAATAATGCAGTACGCCTCGCTAGCAGAGCAACTCTTAGCTTAAATATTATCAGCACATCACATAGAAGAACACAGGCCCAAAAAAAACTATTTCTTCAAAGAAAAAGAGGAGTACTTCTTTCAAATATGAGATTTTTATAGATGAAGTTCTTTCCCGTAAATAATAGTACGGGATAACCAAAGAAAAGAGATGACTGAAGAGCAAGGGATCTGTTATACAGCCTGCCTGGTGCACTAAGCTCCCACTATGTGCCAGGGAATGGCTGGACTATAATGGTCTATTGTACGCAGCCGTACCCTGCATTTCTGCAAGAGGCTGTTTCCACAGCTCGAACCCGTGATCTCCTGGTCACATGGTAGTAGTTATGCCAAGGATCTGCTATACAGCAACCTATTTTTATGAAAGTTGGTTAGGGAGAGTGAGATGAGTGTCAAACAGACAAGATCTAGGAACAAGGAAGCCAAAGTCCTCTATACGATGACACATAAACCATTTATTTGGTATACAACTACCAAAGTTTAGATCCTGGTTCAGACAAAATCTCTCAACAAAACAGCCTAAGCCCTATCAAGGCAGTATCAACATATGTAAAACACAAGTTTAATCGTTAATAATTTATCTTTACAAAAAGGAACATGTTCATCTCTAAGTCCATTAAAACAATTATCTATACATCAATAATGACTTAATTATTTAAAGTTCACTCTGACATAAAAGAAAACAAAACGTTCAAGGAAAACAAAGAACGGTGGGGAAAAAACAAAAACACGAAAAAGAAAAGAGGATGAGAAACTAGGATGCTAAAGTAAACTTTATAGGGATTACATAGTATTTGAAGGTTAAAGACGACCTAGTTACTGATGTCTGAACAACAATATTTCTGTGCTTGAAAACTTTGCATATGGTTATCCTGTCCAGCTCAAGATTACGAGCTAGTTCAACACCTTTTTCTTGGGAAGTAATAACAATAGCGCTTAAATCAAGGATCACTGAGATTAAACTTTACACTAGCTCCCTATGAACTTAAATTCCTGACTACTTTAATCATTAATGATAGGTACATGTGCGAATATGTCTTCTATGAGATACAGGTAATCACTGAATTTTATGAAAGTTGAACCAGAAGAAAGACGCATTTCAAAATCAAGCAACAAACACCATTCTTGCTTGATTTAACTGCTTATTGGATTTACAATAGGGAGATCTGGACTTTCCGTAGTAATATATTTAATTTTTGCGTCTAATAAGAATAAATCACTGATAAAAGAGGGAATAAATGTATAGGCTCCTATACGACAAATTTATGGTATAGTATTCATGTCACTTCCAATTACCGATATTGAAATAATTAAAGGTTTCCAAAGGTGCAAATGATGTTTAATAACCAATGAAAATAGAGGGGCAAAAGAAGACTGTGAAAAGGAGGATTTACTTAGCCTTACCTGAATACCCATATCCTGAGACCAGCAGCTATTAGCTCTTGGTAGATGGGAAGCATTGACAGAGGAGAATCGGCCCAATAGTTTCCAACAATGTCACTGGAAACCAAAAAAGATCCAATTAAAATCTATCAACAAGTTTGAAGATAGGAAACTTTTCAACTGCCAAAGTTTTTCAAACAGACCTGCATGTTTTCCAAGGATAGGCAACCTTAGTTACATTAGCATGGAATGCCTTTTGTACCTCGGGGAGATTAAAATAAATTTCAGAATATCTCTCGGTACATGGGTCATATGCTCTGGACATCCACGGCTGCATGTTTGAAACAGGAAGAGAAGTTTAAAAACTTGAATGTACAAGAACGAATAGATAACCAAAAGGACTTAAATATCAAGATCAGATGTGTACACAACCAAATGGTGAAGTCTAGAATGATAAAGTGTCAAAACGTATTTTAATAAAAAGAATCTGAAACATGTAACTTGAAATAAAATAGGGTCAAGTAAGAACTTGTTTTAGAAACAAAAACAAAGATAGGTGGACTACTAGTCAAGAAAGGAGATTTAAGGGAAATTGCTGGCATCGACGGGTTTCCTTGCAGATGACGCGCTTGTTTTACAGGTCCAAAAAATTAAGTCATTTGTGATTTTACTGCATGGGAGCATCCACAGAAAAGGAAAGAAGTATATGGAAATCTACAACAAGCATGTTATCGATGATAAGTGAAGAACAGCTCCGGAATCTGCTAGTAGCTTCTAACACAACTCTGACAGACAGCTTTTACCACAAAGAACTCTGATAGTTTTTCTTCTGTCTTTTTCTTTTCGAAGGGGGAAGGAGGGAGTGGATGGGGATGCATGTTTATGATATAGCAACATCCACAGGTTTTATTTCACAAGTCATCTGTCTATTTGAGGGTGCTAAAGTAAAGATGCAAGTTTTCAAGAATTGATGATACTCCAAATCCTCTCCCTCCAAAAACCATATTGAAGAGGCACTCCTCTGAAGGAAAGTTTACAAAAATACAGTAAGCTTTCTTTCTATGACCTAATATCAAAGATAGACCGACCATTTGAAAACATAAAGATCTTGTATACTGGCGAAAGTTAGTCATTTATGGCACTGTCTCACTAAAAAAGGGATCAGTGTTACTCACTGCACAAGAAAGATACTCTAATGCTTGCGTTCTCTCTCACACATGACCAAACAAATAGATTCAGATGAAAATACAGGCACCTAGATAATAAACCATTCAGCGCCTCCGAACCATCAGAAATGCAATCCTCCAATTTAACTTAACAGTTGGCAGGTACCAGCATAAAACACTGATCCACTGAGAAAGGGATCCATATCATAAGGAGACATTACTTTGATAGATGCTTATATTTTGATGAAGGGTTAAGAACTTCAAAATCTTCACAAGGTGAAAAAGAAAACGGCAGTTATGTTTTTGGATCTTTGTTAGTCATCTTTAAGGATGTAAAATTTTGGTAAAGCTAACCACTTGCCAAGTCAGGCACCAGAAAGAGGGTTCTACTTCAGATTGAGATATCAATTCTAAGTACGCACACTTTCAACCATATAATCTAAAGCTCCAATTCTTTCACATTGCAGGAACTTATCTGTCTCTTTGATTTTTTTAAGCATGTAATGTTTTTCTAGGCATTCTAGAAAACTAAAGTTTTGTAAGTGTTTACAGAATCAAACCAATATTATCACAAGTAGTATATCTTCTTATTCTTTTCCAGTCTTAGTTAAACATTCTGCAATTACCTGCATTTGCGACTGCGAAGTGGAGTGACATAAGAACATAAAGAAAAAGACTCACATAATGACCCCTTAAGTTGCGCCGAAGTGATGAAGTACTAGCACAAGGACGAGTATATATGCTATAAGGGTCAATATTTCCCTGCTCTTGTTCTGCAAGAAGAAGAGCTTTAGTACAATCAGTGGAAGGATGTTCAGAAGATCCTTTGTCACATGTTATCTGGAGAAGCTTGTACGTAGAATCCGAAATCAAGCCATGGGTCCACCAGTACTCGAACGTGCCAATATAGTCATGGTAATCATCGGTAACAGCATTCCCCACCTAAAAAGTACAGCCAGAGAAATAGACCTTGATAAAAACAGACTGTAACTTAACATTGCATTCAACGTTAAAATTTTCATTACTACTACCATAAAGCCCTTGAAATTAATAATCGGGTTCTTGATTCCCTTGTTCCTTCGGTAGACAAGTTGAGATAGCTGTGGAACATAATGCCCTAAACATATACAAGAAAAATGAAATTAGTATCTTATGATAGCACTCGTGCACCGGGTAACTCAGAACTTTCGGCACGGAAGTAGAAATTCACTAAAATTGTAGGTCTGAACCCATAATTTTAAGAATACAATGGGTTCAATACTAAGAAACTTAAAAGTTGAATTCATAGAACTTAAAATACTAAATCCGCCTCTGATGATACTAGGTGTTGGCAAAATATGTGTAAGCAACCAGTCAGAATGACAAAGATAAATGCTACTCGTAAGTAATGTGTTATGAATAATTACCTGCATAACTTTCTCCAGCAATGTAAAATTCTCTATGCTTGTACTGGGGAAACCTTTCGAACCACTTAACGAGAAACTGGTACGTATCTTCAGCTACAAATCAAAACGCCAGGATTCAACATTTCAGCTTAAACAACATAACTACTATGAATCCTCAATATTTCTCACATTGAAAGCACATACATAATATACAAACATTCAATTACTCAATTATCCTTACCTGTTCTTTGATCACCCGCATTATACAAGTCTGAGGAAGTATTCGTATACGAAAATCCAACCCCAGCTGGCGATTCAAGGAAAAGCAAATTTGCCACTGCCCATAATAACACAACTTCATCAGAAAAATTCAAGAAAAAACAGAATTTAAAACACAGAGTTGTTAAAAACCGCTACATACAATTGTTCCAGGAGTATGGATTCAAGTAAAGTGTCTTCCCATCAGAATCAATATGAAACGGACCGATTTCTTCAGCTGCTCCATAAGCTACTGAAGAACAACCTGGCCCTCCATTTAGCCATAAAATTAGTGGCCTTTTCTCAGGATTTCTACTCACTGGTGACTCAATTAACCAGTAAAACAATGCTCTTCCAGCTTGTTCATTTACAGTAACATAACCTGAATACTGATTGAATTGTACATTTGCTGGTTGACCAGGCAAATAAGTAATTTTATCCCTCAATTGTTCTACATTTATGGAACAATAACAACTACTCAAAAACAACAATGACAAGCAAATTACAAAGGGGGGAATTTTCTCCATAAATTGAATCAAAACACAGAAAATATGAATAGGCACAAAATAAAGCTGGGATCTTTTTCAAGAATTATGTACAGGGGGGGCTAAAATGTTTTTGCACATGTATCACATGATTACAATTCTTGAATTTATACAGATAACAAGGTGAGGTAGTAACAAATACAGTGAAAAACAAAGGGACAAAAACACAATTTTTTTTTCAAGAAAATAATGAGACAAGGAGAAAGACAATAATTGAATAGTACTGGACAGGAGGAAATGAAAATGACATAAAGGTACTACACACTAAAATGAGGAATACCCAGATGCACAGATCTCTAAAATAATTCTTGGAATTATAGTTAAGTAGTTGGAGATTTGATCTAAAAGATTCCTACATAACGAAGTTACACATATTTTAAAACCAATTTAATCGCCGCCTTGTGGCCACTGAAAGTGGACTATTTTAGTCAACTCACTGCTCAATTTCTCTTTTTCTACTATTATTATTGAAGTTCACTTTTATTTGTCCAGTATTTTAAAAATAAATTTTTATTTTTATTTATTATTTTTAGCATATTAAGAAGATAATTTCTTTTTTCTTGTTATATTCACAATATTAATTACTTATTTTAAATTATTTTTCCAAATCCATTAAATTAAGTATGCATTAATTAATATGAGTATTATGATAAATTATACACTTAATTTATTATCTCTTAAAGGGTGCAAAACTTACAGTGAACAAGTAAAAATTAACCTAAGGTAATATTACTAAGTATCCACCTTTTGGGGTTTACAATCACTGCATGATTGATGGTTTCGTCATAATTATTTTTAAAAAATTTCATTGTTGTCGACTAATACGAATTTACGCTGTATAAGGTCACTAAGCTTGTTTGGATGGTTGTTACTTATTGTATTGTATCGTATTGTTATTTAAAATACGATGTTTATTTTGATTGTTACTTAAAATTTATTGTATCGCATCGTTAAATCCGTCGTTACGTAACGACGAAATGTAATGACCGATTTGGTGTGGTCGCGTCGTTACCTTGTCTCTTTCTCTCATCTCACCCTTCATTATTATTAAATAATTTTATTTTATCATTTACCCTACTTTTTTATATAATAATTTTATCCCGTATTATAATTTTCTTTATATTGCAAGTTTATTCTTCATATTGATGGTGCGTGATATCATGAAACAACGGCAAACGATACAATCTATCCAAACATTGTATTTATCAAACGATAAAGTACAATATAATACAATAAAATACAAAACAATACAGTACAATACAATACAATATAATACATTATGAAACGATATGTAACAACCATCCAAACAAGTTGTAAAGTGGGAAGCATTCCAACCATAATATTTTCCTTTCTCTGAGGCTCATACCTGAGATTGCATCGTATCATTAAATTTATCGTTACTTAAAGACAAAATATGTCACTTTATGTAACGACCGATTTGGTGGTATCGCGTATCGCATCGTTACCTTCTTTTTCCTCTCATATTGCCCTTTCTTATTATTAAATAATATTATTTAATCTTTTATCTTACCTTCTTATATAATAATTCTATCGCGTACTATACTTTTTCTTTGTAATATTGCAAGATTATTCTTCATATTGTTGATATATGACATCATGAACGACGATGCGTAATGTAATTTATCCAAACATTTAATGAATCAAAACAATACAACACAATGATAAGATACATAATGAAACGATGCACAACTACTAACTAAACAAGTTGTAAGGGAGGTATCATATCTATCCCACCATAACCTTTGGTGGTTCGGCACAACTATTCTAAGAATAATACTAGCTTTTTACATTTAAAAAATAATAATTTAAAATCTTGTATTATCATAGGCAAATTTAAAATTTTAACTTGATTTGTTTTGACGTTCTTAGCACTGAAAATATAATACTTTTACAATTATAGGTTTGGATCATATATTTGTTAAATATTTTATGGGTTTTCACATAAAAAATTATACTTCGCGTCAAAAATATTGAATTTGGACAAGCGAATACCAAATCATTGGATCCGACCCTACATTTTACCTTAAATTAAATTAGAATAGTCACACAAAATGTTATGACGATTAAGACAAACAAAATTTAATTCATTAATTCCTATATTTCACGTCAGTCAAATTATGTCACATAAATTAGAATGAAAAAAATATTAATTCATCAATAAAGTCGAAATGAAAATCATTAAAAATAGTATTTGTGTGTGAATTAGAGCTGTACTTACATTCTAATTCCCTTCTTTTTCACATAACCCCACTATTGGGTACCGGGAAGTAGAGAACAGTATTGATTAAGGGATACACTTTTTCTCGATTTCTGACGTTATAAAAATAATAAATAATAAAAATAAAGATTTTCTTACGTTACAAAAATAATTAATTATATAAAAAAAAAATTCTTACGTTAGCCACTTTTGGAGCAATTGACCTAACAGGTAAGAGGAGCACTTTTTTTTTTTTTTTTTGTCTAATTTAGAATACTCGATTGGGATTGGCTGGCAAACTCTCATTACAAATTCACATGGGATATTCACTGACTTTTTTGCCATGATTTTTTTAATTCATATACCGTTGAATACGAGGCATAATTTGAATGGACGAAAAGCTCCAAAGCTTTAATAACCAAAATCACTTTTGATTAATTTAATCTGGCAAAAAAAATATAGAATTCTCGAGTTAGAAATTTAAGAATAAAGAAATTTATTTTTCCTTTAATGTAGAGGAGTATGTACCATATATGATAATTTAATAGCTTTGTTTCAGACCCTATATAATAAATTACGAACCATATAGCATAAATGGGTTGTGGCTTTGACGGCAAGCGAGAGGTCGTCAGAATCATAAACTTCAAATTATAGATCAAATTCTAACTTCAGTTAGTTAGATCAGTAAATTTCGTAGAAATGACATTAGGTAGCCATTTTAAAGGGCTGCTATTTAGGAATGAGTCAATGTGTCATGAAATTCATTTTTCCAGTTCAATTTTTTAGGACAGAAATGTCCTAAATTGTCCTGAAAATTAAGATTTTTAGTTCAAAATTTCGTGACAAATTAGGTATTGACTAATCCCTAAATAACAGCCCTAAGAATGGTTGTTTGCAGAGGCGAATGTAGTGTACAACCTACGGGTTCAACTGAACCCATAACTTTTGACACAGAGAAGAAATTATATGTAAAAATTCATTAAAATTACAAAAATAGTAGATATGAACCCATAACTTTAAAAAAATAATGGGTTCAATGTTAAAAACCTTAAAATTGAACCCATAGAATTTAAATCCTGGATCCGCCTCTGATTATTTATGTACTTTTCAGTAAATTTAGAATACGAGATGAATAAAAAGACAGAGAAGAATTGACATAGGAAAATGTCAAAAGTAGATTACAACAAATATTCTATGTATTTCTCGTTGGACTAAAGACAATATAGCAGGTTGGAAGTTTTAACTACTATTTGTACTTACTTGATAATTGGTTGGGATTAGTCAACTTGATGCGCTCAACCGCGTTAAGATTAGTTATTTAAACCTCTCGATTGCGTAAAGGAAATCAACGTGATTTAAGTAAGATAGCTGTCGCAACTAAGTCAAATTCTGAATACTAAATATGATCTCAAATGAATCAAATTGATAAATAAAATTGTATCAAGAAGTTTTGTTTGTTGAAAAAACATGAATTCCGTATTTATTAATTTTAATAAACTGATATAAATTATACACATCAGATATTGAAAAAATAAACTGTCTTGATTATCCGGTGTTCGAGTTACAAAGAGTCGTAATTATCTAGTGTACAAATTTAGAGACAACATCTAAATATTTATATATATATATATATGCTAGTTTCTCTACGTGTATTCCATATAAATTTCTTACTAAATGCTAAAAAATAGTTATAAATTTTTTATATGCATACATAGCCGAAATACATTTGATTGTGTTATAAAGTAGAAAATTAGATATACAAGAAGTTTACATCTCCCATATGAAAATTGATTGCTATCTTCTCTATATACTTCGACCTTAACAGTGTCAATTGTGTATTGGCATAGCTATCTTCTCAAGGTTGATTGGTCGTTTATGAAATATTGAAGCCTCCTTTGTTATATTTCAACACACATGTCATGCACAAAATCTTCAATTTCTTTGTGTACATCTACAAGTAATATGTATTTAATACACTAATAAGTGTTAGAGTTCAAATTTCATCATTGAAATGAAGAATTGAATTGCCAAATGAGTCCTTTTTTATCTATTGACTGGAAACAAATAGGTAACCATGTAAGACAAATTAAATAAAAAGATTCACATATGCCCTGCACTATTTAAAATACTCAATTTTATATTTTTCAGTAAAATCTTTGAGCATATATATCATCATAGGAAAAAATAATTTGAATCGCATAATGAGTCATCTTTTATTTGCTGACTGAAAATTAGGTAATCAATAGGTCACAATATAGAATGTGCTACTCAAAATTGCTTCAATTTTATATTTTCATTAAAATCTTTGAACTTGATATCTTATTAGAGTGATTATGGTCCTTCGGGAGAAATTCAAAAATAGCCAGATTTACAAGTGGTAATTGAAAAATAGCCACAATTTTAAAAGTAATCGAAATTTAGTCACTTTTCATGTAAAGATAAATCTGAACGAAAACACTGTTCAAAATCCGAAAAATATTCCAGCATAATATACTGGAGTTCCAGTATAATATACCGGTCCAGCATAATATGCTGGAAGTTCATACACAGGTGCTCCAATCTCTAGTATATTATGCTTGAACTTTCTACGTGTTGGAGTTCCAGCATAATATGCTAGAAGTTCATTGCTTGAGGACGAGCAAGAGTCTAAGTGTGGGGTGTTGATAATCGGCTTAATGTATGCATATTTTGATATATATCGCCTCACATTTTGCTCATGTCTCGACGATTTGAGATGTTTAATATGATTATTTGTGCTAAATTTTGGTATTTCTATGTGTAGGGATCATTCGGATGCAATTTGGGACGAAAGGGCGCGAATTGGAGCGAAATCGGGACAAAAACGCAAAAAGTGAAATTTGAGGGCCACAGCGAGCGTGGGATTTATGAGCGCCAGGGCCAGCGCCCCACGCTGCCCTGGACGCTCAAGACGGGAAAGTAGCCTTTTTCGACTAGGACTCGGTTATTTCGACCCCTAGACGCCCCCAACTCATATAAAAGCCAACCTAAACCTATATTTTAGAGGGAGGACGTGACTTAGAGAGAAGAGGGAGGCGCCAAACACTCGGAAGCAAGGATTTGATCAATTCTTCCACCCCTTTCCCAGTACTCATTGATTTTATGTTTGAAAATATTATTTTTGATGATTGTATGAACATGAGTGGCTAAGAACCCTATTGTTCTAGGGTCATGGGTATACATGAATGTTGACGTTTGAAGTTTAATTTGACGAAGTTGATTTTATCATATTGGGTTGTTTATTTAATTCTGTTTTTAATTATTTTGCTGAGTAGCTAACAGTGAAATACTATCTACGAATCTAGAGTTGAACTCGAAAGTGGGAATTCTAGATTGCATATAGAATTAAATAGAGCAAGTTCTTAAACCCGGGCATCGGGGAACAGATTCGCAATTAGGATAGACATATACCTAATTGCCTTGCTCGGTTGCAATACATGAATTGTAAATGCGTTCTTGTTAATCTTAATTCCATAGACATATAGGTATTAAGTTAGCTTAAATAGGCGAGTAAGGACTCGACAGATTCTTATGAGTAATATCAACCCTGTCAATCAACAATTCAGATAACTCAATTAGTTATTTTAAGCTAAGAATGCAACATGATTGTTAGATAACCCTTGACCCTGGAATATTATTTCCTATTGATTGTTATTCGAAATTATTTAAGTGTTGTGGTTGATTTCTAGTATTTCATTACTTGATAGTTTTTAGGTAGTAAATTAGAAAATTATCTATTTTGTAAGAAATCATTTGAATCGATAAGTTATTTGAGTTTGAATTAATCAAAAGTTAATCATAAGTCTTCGTGGGAACGATACTCCACTCACTACTCTATTACTTGACGACCACGTATACTTGCGTGAGTGTGTTTGGTCGCAACAAGTTTTTGGCGCCATTGCCGGAGACTTAGAAATTAGCTACTTGACTGAGTTAAGCTTTTTATTAGTTATTTGTTCAAGCTCTAATTTTCAGTTTACCTTGTTTGTGTTAATGCATGCTCTTCTTTTGAATGCGGAGGAGTAAAAGTGCAAACAATCTCCTTCCTCTTGATCCTGAAATTGAACGAACACTTCACAGAGTGAGGAGGGAAGTCGAAGCAAGAACTAGAATAGAAGGAGAGTTGGACATCGTAGTTCAACCACAGTCAATAGAGATGGCAGGTAATGAAGAGCGTGCGGTGATAGAAGCCGCAAGGCCCAATCTTGCTAATATGACTCAGGCTATTGTGAAGCCTGATATCACAAGGCATTTTGAACTCAAACAATACATGATACAGTTGATTCAGTCCACAGGGCAATATGTGGGTCTATCTCATGAAGACCCGCAGAGGCACATTCAGAATTTTCTGGAAATTACGGACACCTATAATTATCCGAGCGTTTCCAAGGACTATGTGAGGCTGACAGTATTTCCCTTTTCACCGTTGGGGGAAGCTAAGGAATGGTTGCAAAAGGAGCCCGCGAACTCAATCCACACTTGGGATGATTTAACAAGGAAATTTTTAATCAAGTTTTTCCCCACTAAGAAGACAAAGTCGCTGAGGAGCCAAATTCTTGGGTTCCAACAACGGGATGGCGAGACACTTCGTCAAGCTTGGGAAAGATACAAGAAGCTAGTCAGAGACTGCCCGCATCATTGTCAGACTGATGAGGTATTGGGTCACACTTTTGTTGATGGGCTAGATGAGGCATCAAAGATGAATCTTGATTTAGCTTGTGGGGGTAGTTGCATGGCGAGGCCGTATAGTGAAATACAACTCTTGCTAAATAACTTCATTGCTAATGACCATAATTGGCAAGAAGATGGGGACTCACGAAGGGCAATTAAACAGAAGGCAGCCGGGTTGATTGAGCTTGATGACTTCTCAGCCATGAGAGCCGATATAGCAAAATTGGCAAATCAGATGAATAGAATGACAATGCAACAAACATAACAGATGCAACATGTACAGCAGATGTCTATTTGCTGTGAGCTATGTGGTGACAGTCATATGAGTGACATGTGCTCTACGAATCCTGAATCTATATACTATATGGGGCAACAGAGTAGAGGTCCAATGAATCAGCATGCACAATATAGGAACACTTACAATCCAAATTGGAAGAATCATCCCAACTTCTCATGGGGAGGAAATCAGCCGAATCAGAATCACTATAGGCCCCAAGGAAATTTCAATCAACCTCAGAAACCACCCTAACAGATAAAAGAGAGTACGAATGACTTGCTGAAGAAGTTGTTGCTTGACAATCAACAGCTCAGGACCGATTTTAAAAATTTTGAGAGGCAAATAGGACAGTTAGCAGCAAATCAAAACACTAGACCTACAGGCGCTCTTACCAGTGATACAGAGAAGAACCCTCAAGTTAATGCAGTTACACTCAGAAACGGGAGGGAATTAGAAGAAGTGCCAAAGAAGAGAAATGACAAGCCTATACCTGAGGTGGAGCTGATCCCTAAGGCAATACACGAGTCAAAGAAAAATGATGCAGGTTCAGAGCCAGTGGAGGCTGCAAGGCCACCACCACTTTTCCCCCAGAGATTGCAGAAAAAGAATGATGATCGCATGTTCAACAAATTTCTCTCTATATTGAGCCAGGTTCAATTGAATATTCCATTGGTAGATGTACTTTGTGAAATTCCAAAATATGCTAAGTACATAAAAGATATAGTGGCTCACAAGAGGTAATTGACTGAGTTCGAGACAGTTGCACCTACTGAGGAGTGCACTTCAAGGGTCCAAAACAAGCTTCCTCAAAAGCTTAAGGATCCTGACAGCTTCACCATCCCTGTGCGAATTGGTAATATTAACATGGGTCATGCTCTTTGTGATTGGGGGCAAGCATAAATCTAATGCCCTTGTCCTTATTTAAGCAATTGGGTCTAGGAGCTCCAAGACCAACCATTGTGATATTGCAATTAGCTGATAGGTCCATAGCCTACACTGAAGGAGTGATTGAAGATGTGTTGCTGCAAATTGGGAAATTTATCTTCCCAGCTGACTTCATTATTCTAGATTTTGAGGCTGATGAACAAGTTCCATTCATATTGGGACGACCTCTCTTGGCTACTGGTGATGCAATAATTAAAGTAAGAGAGGGGAAAATGATTATGAGGGTGGACAACGAGGAAGCAATTTTTAATGTCTACAAAGTGATCCAACTTCCCCGCCACTATAAGGAGCTCTCTATGATATCTGTTGTGGAGGTGGATGAGCAACTTCTTGACACGAGTGTATATCTAGACGATTCTCTAGAAAAAGCACTCATGTTGTTCGATAGCTTGGAGATTGATGATGAGGTTGAGGAGATGATGCATATCCTAGATGCATCTTGTGCTTACATGCAGGGAATACACCCGTTTGAGCCCCTGAATAGGCCAAGTGGATCTCCTCCAAAGCCGTCAATTGAAGAAACTCCAAAATTGGAGCTTAAACCCCTACCCCCTCACCTTCAATATGCTTATTTGGGTAGTTCTGACACTTTACCTGTTATTGTTTCTTCTGACTTGTCTAAATTGCAGGAAGAAAAGTTGTTGAGAGTGTTAGGTGAGCACAAGCGAGCAATTGGGTAGACGATGTCTGACATTAAAGGCATTAGTCCAGCTTTCCGCATGCATAAAATCCTCATGGAGGACGGACACAAGCAAAGTGTAGAGCAACAACGCCGCCTAAATCCAATCATGAAAGAGGCGGTAAGAAAAAAAGTGATTAAGTGGCTTGATGCAGGTATTGTATTCCCAATCTCTGATAGCAAATGGGTAAGCCCCGTTCAATGTGTTCCTAAGAATGGGGGATGACTGTAGTGGTTAATGAAAATAATAATTAATTCCTACAAGAATTGTCACTGGGTGGAGAATTTGCATAGATTATAGAAAATTGAACAATGTCACCCGAAAGGACCACTTTCCCCTCCCTTTCATTGACCAAATGCTTGATAGGTTAGCTGGCCAAGAATACTACTGCTTCCTAGATGGTTATTCGAGGTATAATCAGATTGCTATAGCCCCAGAGGACCAAGAGAAAACCACATTTACGTGTCCCTACGGTACGCATGCGTTCAAGAGAATGCATTTTGGTCTCTGTAATGCACCTGTGACTTTTCAAAGGTGTATGATGGCTATTTTTAGTGACATGGTTGAAAGATTTGTGGAAGTGTTCATGGATGATTTTTCTGTGTTTGGGTGTTCTTTTGATAATTGTTTAATGAACCTTGATAAAGTGCTTGCTAGGTGTGAAGAGACAAACTTGGAACTAAACTGGAAAAAGTGTCATTTCATGGTACGTAAAGATATAGTCTTGGGGCACAAGGTGTCAAAAAATGGTCTGTAGGTGGATAAAGAAAAGGTGGAGGCGATTGAAAAATTTCCTTCACCGACATCCGTCAAAGGCATTCGCAGTTTCTTGGGCCATGCAGGTTTTTATCGTCGATTCATTAAAGATTTTTTGAAAATTTCTTCTCCGCTGTGCAGGCTTCTAGAGAAAGATGTCACCTTCAAGTTTGATGATGCATGTCTGAAAGCATTTGAGGATCTGAAGGGAAGGTTGGTGACTGCACCAATTATCATCGCCCCAGATTGGGGACAACCATATGAGTTGATGTGCGATGCAAGTGACATAGCAATCGGAGCTGATTTAGGGCAAAGAAGGGGCAAAAACTTTCACTCCATTTATTATGCGAGCAAAACTATGAATCCAGCTCAAATGAATTACACAGTTACTGAAAAAGATTTGCTTGCAGTGGTGTGGGTGTTTGACAAGTTCAGATCTTATCTAGTGGGAACCAAAGTTATCGTCTACACAGATCATTCAGCTATCAGATACTTGTTTGAAAAGAAAGACGTCAAGCCGAGGCTGATTCGTTGGGTCCTCCTATTACAAGAATTTGACTTAGATCCGAGATCGAAAAGGAACAGAGAATCAAGTGGCTGATCACTTGTCCAGATTAGAAAATCAGAACCATGTAGCTGAAAGGGGGGTTGATCAAAGAAACATTTCCTGATGAGCAGTTATTAGCAGTCACCTCAAGTGAAGCCCCGTGGTATGCAGATTATGTGAATTTTATTGCAAGTGGGGTGACGCCACCAGAATTGACACTTGACAATAGAAGAAGATTCCTACATGATGTGAGGCTCTACATGTGGGATGAGTCATTCCTGTATAGGCAGTGCGCAGATCAGTTGGTGCGAAGGTGTGTTCCTGAGGAAGAGATAAATGCAATATTGCATGGTTGTCATGCTTAGCCATATGGAGGTCATCACGGTGGGGATAGAACCACCCAAAAAGTGCTACAATCAGGTTTCTATTGGCCAAAATTATTTAAGGATGCACATGCCTTTGTTAAAAAGTGTGACAGATGCCAAAGAACCGGAACTATCACGAGGAAGCACGAAATGCCTTTGCAAAATATTCTGGCAGTAGAGCTTTTTGATGTTTGGGGGATTGATTTCATGGGACCGTTCCCATATTCTAATGGTCACAGGTACATCTTGGTGACGGCCGACTATGCTTCTAAGTGGGTGGAGGACATTGCTCTTCCTACTAATGACGCAAAGGTAGTGGTAAGCTTTGTAAAGAAGCACATCTTCACGCGCTTTTGGACTCCAAGAGTGTTAATAAGCGACGGAGGAACTCATTTTTGTAACAAATTGCTGAATAATGTTCTTGCAAAGTATGGAGTTAAGCACAAAGTTTCCACTGCCTATCATCCCCAAACGAGTGGTTAAGTAGAAGTTTCAAACAGAGAGGTAAAGCAGATTCTGGAGAAAATAGTAATTGGAAATAGAAAAGACTGGGCCTGGAAGCTGGATGTTGCATTATGGGCATATCCAACTGTATACAAGACTCCCATAGGTACTTCTCCGTACATGTTGGTTTATGGGAAGGCATGTCACTTGCCCGTTGCGCTTGAACATAAAGCTTATTATGCGATCAAAAATCTAAATATGGATATGGACTCAGCTGGTGAGAAGAGGTTGCTGCAACTCAACGAGCTTGATGAGTTTCGATTGCACGCATATGAAAATGCCAAATTATATAAAGAAAAGACGAAGAGGTGGCATGACAAGAACATTCAACATTGAGAGTTTGAGCTGGGTCAAGAAGTTCTCTTATTCAATTTGAGGTTGAAGTTATTCCCTGGAAAGCTTAAGTCTCGTTGGGCAGGTCCTTTTGTTGTGGTAAGTGTGAAGCCTCACGGAGCGGTGGAACTGCGTGATACGAGCTTAAGTGGTACCTTCTTGGTAAATGGTCAGAGAATAAAACATTATTGGGGCGGTGACATCGCACGTCACAAGACCTCAGTGGACTTGGCAGATGCTTAAACACGTGTTGAATCGTGCCGCGACGTTAAATCAGGCGCTCGTTGGGAGGCAACCCAATTTTTACCGCTTTCGAAGCATAGTTTTTTTTGTTTTCTTTTAGTTAGAATAGGCTAATTTTTTCTTTGTAGTTGCAAAAAAAAAAATCTTAGGTGGAAATGGTGTGGAATATGTGTAATGTATATATTGAGTGCTCGGGTAGTCGGGATTGTTTATTTTTTAAAAAAAAATAGTGAATTGAGCACAAAAATTGAAAATCAGTGAATTGAGCGCCCAGGCCAGCGCCCCACGCTGCCTGGGGCGCACTTTCCAGTATGTCTGAAGCTTCAACGCCAGCCCCAGCATGGGGCGCTGGGCTGGCGGGTCAGGTATGTATTTTTTTTATTTTTTCTTTATTTTCGTTTTCTTTGTTTAATTAAAAATACCCAACCCAATTACCCATATATACACACAACCCAACCCATACCCAATTACCCAAACCCATCCCTCACCTAAATTAAAATAGCTAAAACCCAAAACCCCTCCTTTCTCCAAAAACGCTGAACACTGCCCGCTCCTCTTCTCCCCTTTTCTCTCAAGTTCTCATATTCTTCCATCTTCCTTGCTCAATTCCATCTCAAGACTCTAAGGTATGTTCTTCTTGTTATCTTTTTTCTTGTATTTTGGAAGTTCTTAGAGTATTTGTAGTCTTCTTTCTCCCCCAATCCTCAAATCCCCTAGGTCTCTTAAACATACTTTGATGTTATTGTGAGTGGAATGATTATACACGAAATTGGTGCAAAATTGGTTGTACAGTTGTGTTTGAAGTAGTAAACTATAATTCCCTCTACTTCATGTAAATTTGGGAGGCCCACCTTCTCCCACCATTGTTGAAATAGAAGAGAAAAATTGATGCCCACAAGGTATTTGCTAAAATGCTTAAGAGAGTAAATTTGAACACCGGTGAAGTCTAAGTAGCCGAGTGTAGTTGTATATGAGTTTGGGCGAAGTGTGGGGTGTTTTGGGGGTATTGTATCTTGTTGTAAACTTTTGTAAGTTGTAGTTAGTGTACTAAAATAGTGTAGTAATGTAGACTTTAGCTTTGTTATGCTTGCACCATAGTTAAGTTACGGCCATGTTAGACTAATTGAATTTTATGGCATAGGGAAGTCTAAGTACCTATAGCCTTGTGATGACACATTGGTGCACGTTAAATCAATAATATGATTCGATTATACATAGACTTTGATTTTAAGTATAGGGTCATCTTGCCTCTCACGATGACCTTAGGCAACATCTCTTGATTCATTCTCATCTTTGTGTTTATCATGTGTAGGTTACTATGGATCGTGATGATACCGCTAAAGGAAAAGGGGCGGGGAAGTCCTCCACTACTGCTCCCCCTCCAAAGAAACGCAAGCAAGGCGAGAGCTCTTCCCGACAAGCCAAGGGAAAGCAAGTGGCTAGCGGGTCTACGAGGCCACCACGGCCTCGGGTGGAACTTGTTTAGGATAACGCCATCAAATGGCATGATACTTTTGTTCCATATGGGAGATATGTGTCTGAAATGGGGATAAATGTGAAGGCTTTAGAACGGAACTTCCCAGATGTACTTGCTACATTGATCGAAAAGAAGATGGATAAGCTCTTCGAATGTCCGGGCCCGACAAATCTCAGCATGGTAAGAGAGTTATATGCCAACTGGAATGAGAAAAATGATGAGTCGTGGGTCAGAGGAAAGGAAATTCCAATGGATAGGGAAGCCTTGTGTCATTTTTTGGGAGTTGATAGCCCTAACCCACGAAGGCTTCGAAAGTTCGTCAAAAGTCCACGCTACTAAGCAATACGTCACACGCTTTGTGGCGTTGATTCTAATGCAAAGTGGACGCGAACTAGGGGAAATATTCACCTTGAAATGCTCCGGTTCGACTTCAACAAAACGGCCAAGGTCTGGCAAAACTTTGTGCAAGCTAGATTAATGTTCGTTGAGCATAATAGTAAGTGCACTCGAGTTCGAGTGTGCGTGATCTCCTTTTTGATGACCGGGTGCCCCATAAATGTGGGTGAGCTCATGCTTGGGGAGATGACCCGCACCCGTTTTGGAGGAAGGATCAAAAGCTTTTTTTTTGGCAACATCCTAACACAATACATGCTCTCTCGTGGGGTACCAGAGTACCCTGGCTATGATGAGGTAGTGGAGGCACCCACAACATTGTTAAACATCACATCCATGCTAGAGTCCACATCCAAGCTCACCCAAGCTGCTAGGAATGAGAGGGACAAAAATTTCAACAGGTATCTTTACAAATCCCTCAATGTTATTATGAGCAGGCTAGGGGTGTCAGATGAGAAGCGCACGCGATTGCGAAGTGATCTCTCCAGTTCTTCCAAGGAGATGTTGGGCATAGAACCAAGCAGTCATGTTCATCCGTCTGAGGATGAAAACACTTACAAGGAATCTGATAATGAGGATGCGGATGATGATGAAGTTATGGGACCAATGGCTTTGGTACCCTTAGGAGATGATGATGAGCCCATTGCCGCAGCTGGTTGGCATCCTGATGAGGCAGACTCCGACTAACATGGAGTTCTTTCTTTCTACCTTACTTTATTTTTGAATTTATTATGCATTGCACTATGCATTGTTTAAGTGTGGGGTGGGGGAATACTCATTGAATTGTATAAAACTTTTTTTTTAGTGTTATTGTTTTTTTTTTTCTTTTATCACCTTTTAGCTTAGTTTAAGACTAGCATAGTCTAATTAGCTAGATTACATTTTAAAAAATATATAAATTAACAAAAACTTAGACTTTTCCCGACAATGGATCTGTTGGACAATTTTCTTGAGGGATTAAAGTCCGATTAAAAATACCAAAAAGATTTTCTTTTGCTTTATTTTTGATAGTTAGTTAGTATCCCTTGGTTTTTCTTTGGACGCCGGTTCTTTTCCAAGGGCGTAGCTCGAACAGGGTGTTTTGTTTTATTTTTTTTAGTAGGATAAAGGAGAAAACTGAGGTGCTCGGAGATACCTTTTGACATGTTTGGTGTTGGCAAGTTAAGTTAGGGCATGTGCTATGTCTTCCTGCATATATGATTTGAATTGTAATACCCAAGTAGATTAAGTAGCCTACTCTTTGACGGCTTTTTCTCAGTTGATTGACTTGTATGCCACTTAGTGCATTGTTGCTTACAAATTCTCAACTTGATATGCTTGCTTGACCTGAGATTCACACAGAACCGTTTTGAGTGAGTCAAGTGCCATGTGTGTGTAAGGATTGTTGATATTTTGTGCTATCCTGTGTAGTCTAGAACTTTTCCCGTGTGTTAATCAACGCGAAATCATTAAGTTGTGCTAGTCTAGGAGATGACGTAGGTGTTTCTTGCTTGACCATAAAGGTGCTTGTCACTGTAAAAATAAAATTTTCCCATTGCTATCCCCTTTGAGCCTATAGACCATTTCCTTGTCACCCCCATTACAAGTCGTACTCCTACTTTGTTCTTAATGTGAGATTGTTGAACCTTTACCTCCTAAGGCACTTAGTCGCTAGAAGAAGTAAGGTGAGAGATTGGGAAGTGGCTTTCGAGTGGAACCATGGAAAGGCCCTTAAGGTGCACTAAAATTGTGAATAAAGGTCACTAGCTTATGAACTTCAATGTATGGAGTGTGTAAGGGGGAAAAAAAAGAGGAAATTTTTTGCAAGAAAGAGCAAACAAAAGTTCAAATAATGTAGAAAGACACACCTCCTAATCCTTCTCACTCGTGCTAGTAAAATCATAGAGGTGCTTGATGGAAAATAGGGCTATGTTAGTTATGGTGTATGACAAGTAAATGGGTTGCGAAGCAATTCCGCTTGAATTGTGAGTGTAGTGTATTAAAGTGCTTAGGAGGATTAGTCATTATGCCTAAATGTATCCTACCCATCCCTTAGCCTACATTACAACCTTAAAGTCCTAATTGATCCTAGATTTAACTAGCTTAGATTAGTAGAGATGTACACTACGGGCAAGTTTATGGTACGACCACGGGATGCACATGAATTCTTTGTGAGAGTGAGTGAATATTGTTCAATTGTGTGATGTCCTTAATTTATGTTCAATGATATATTTGAATTTTTGGACTACTTTGATATTCATGTTTTTTGCTTGTGGAGAGGGCGCTTGATCTCATGACGGATTGGTGATGTTGTACACTTTTTTGTGTTGAGTAAGTGCGTGAGTTGAGGATGCGCAGTGGTAACGAGTCTTCTATTGAGGTAAGGTGGTTGTAGAGAGGTTGCTTGAGTTGATTGAGTTGGTTGAATAACATTGAGTATACTTGGGCTATTTAAAATCGGGAAGAATGTGAAATTTGTGTGTTCATGCTTAATTGCCGGCATCGATCATAGTCCAAAGGTAGGGTGTTTGACTGAATTAATTGTGAAGTCCTCTTTCATAGTGCTAAGTACGTTTTGGGGGTGTTAATATAGTTCCATTGCTCGAGGACGAGTAAGAGTCTAAGTGTGGGGTGTTGATAATCGGCTTAATGTATGCATATTTTGATATATATCGCCTCACATTTTGCTCATGTCTCGATGATTTGAGATATTTAATATGATTATTTGTGCTAAATTTTGGTATTTCTATGTGTAGGGATCATTCGGATGCAATTTGAGACGAAAGGGAGCGAATTGGAGCGAAATTGGGACAAAAACGCAAAAAGTGAAATTTGAGGGCCACAACTAGCATGGGGCGCTGGCTGTGGCGTAATTTACAACAGCTAAAATTTGTGAGCACCAGGGCTAGCGCCCCACGCTGCCCTGGACGCTCAAGACGGAAAAGTAGTCATTTTCGACTAGAACTCGGTTATTTCGACCCCTAGACGCCTCCAACTCATATAAAAGCCAACCTAAACCTATATTTTAGAGGGAGGACGTGACTTAGAGAGAAGAGGGAGGCGCCAAACACTCGGAAGCAAGGATTTGATCAATTCTTCCATCCCTTTCCTAGTACTCATTGATTTTATGTTTGAAAACATTATTTTTGATGATTGTATGAACATGAGGGGCTAAAAACCCTATTGTTCTATGGTCATGGGTATACATGAATGTTGACGTTTGAAGTTTAATTTGACGAAGTTGATTTTATCATATTGGGTTGTTTATTTAATTCTATTTTTAATTATTTTGCTGAGTAGCTAACAGTGAAATACTATCTACGAATCTAGAGTTGAACTCGAAAGTGGGAATTCTAGATTGCATATAGAATTAAATAGAGCAAGTTCTTAAACCCGGACATCGGGGAACGAATTCGCAATTAAGATAGACATATACCTAATTGCCTTGCTCAGTTGCAATACAGGAATTGTAAATGCGTTCTTGTTAATCTTAATTCCATAGACATATAGGTATTAAGTTAGCTTAAATAGGCGAGTAAGGACTCGACAGATTCTTATGAGTAATATCAACCCTGTCAATCAACAATCCAGATAAGTCAATTAGTTATTTTAAGCTAAGAATGCAATATGATTGTTAGATAACCTGAATGTAGTGGTTGATTTCTAGTATTTCATTACTTGATAGTTTTTAGGTAGTAAATTAGAAAATTATCTATTTTATAAGAAATCGCTTGAATCGATAAGTTATTTGAGTTTGAATTAGTCAAAAGTTAATCATAAGTCTTCGTGGGAACGATACTCTACTCACTACTCTATTACTTGACGACCGCGTATACTTGCGTGAGTGTATTTGGTCGCAACAACCGGTCCGTGTTGCAGCAAAATAGTGGCTATTTTTCAATGACTTTGCAAACGGTGGTTATTTTTGAATTACCAGTCCGAAAATGGAGTAACCCGTGCTATTTTTACTGGTCCTTCTTCACATTTGCCTTATCACTGCGAGGAGCTCTCTCCAATTAATTAAATGAGCCTTAGATAAAGACAACATAAGTTCAAAAAAAAAAAAATTATACGACGGGAAAATAAACTAAAATGGGACAAAAATAAAAAGTCACACATAAACTACGGCAAGATGCAATCTGAATTCACGATCATGCGAAACTCCTTTATATTTCTTATTACTATTCTTACATATGTGATGGCTCTTTTATATATAATTTTATGACATTTATAAATTTAATTTTAACATACAATTATTTTCAAAATTTGAAAAATAAACTGTAAACGAAATAATGCAAAAAATAAATGATGACCTGGAATGATCCAATAATTTTAGTTGAACTTGCTATTAATCAGGAAAAACTCAAAATCCTTATAAACTTCAAAACAAAATGCCTGCCAACTCTAAACACTGCTTATTACTTTGGAAGCAACAATCAAATATATTAGAGAATAAATTGAGATTCTGACTTTGAATCTTAAGCCTCATTCCTCTAATTAATTCAACATCGAAATGTCTCGTAGGGTAACGTCGGTTCCTAGCCCCTAGGGGATTTTGATTTTTGCTGAAATGGCGCGTAGTTTAGGTTTTAATACGGTGTTTTTGGTTAATAATAATAAAAAGATATTTTAATAAATAATAAAGGGGTAATTTGGTAATTTGACTTTTAGATTCTGATATATATATAAATCTTTTTAAGAAGTTGGCCCCTACTATGCCAAATATTATGGTCCAACCACAAGGAATGCATAAGTTCATTTGAACATTGATTTGAGAGAGAATGAAAAAGACAGCCAACTATTCTTACATGAAACACTGAATTAAAGGATTTGAAAGAGAATGAAAAGTATAGCCAGTATTTCCACATGAAAGCTTGAATTTCATTTAACCTGCTTTATATGATTATAACTGCTCTTGTTAAAATACAAACATAAAGCTAAAATAAGTTAAAATGAACACTCCAGACAAATTTTAAAAAGCCATATAAAACATTATGTATAGTTATAGCAATGTAAGGTTAGTCAACTGTACAAATACAACACAAGTACATGTCCTCATATGCATCATTTCCGTTCTGCAGCAGCCAACTTATCAGCCAAACCTGAAACAAGAAGTGATACCGTTGGTGTTTGCACTAGAAACCAAGTAATACACGATAGTGTCTGAGCACCAATTATTCTACTTAATGAGAATACCAAAAGATTGCAAGTCAATTCGAGTTTCCAAATGAGGTCTGTAATACCCTCATGTTAAGGGTAGCGAAAGGAGCCAATGATGAATTATTAACATGTGACTATGTATTCCAACCAATAAAGGCCTGGCAAGCACAAGCTTATAAAACCCAGAGAAGCTCACTAGCTGAACCAGGACCCAGCCAACGACACACTACAACAAGTATTGTGGCGTACCAAATATGGATAGCTTTAGGAAACTAGGTCTGATTTAGGGGAAAATTTCGCTGTCTTTACCTTAATTTAGAGGATGCTCTTTGAACGAAATGAACTTTCACCCATAACTCAACGCCAGTACTGGGCCCAACGGTGAATTGTCTCAACCATTTGTGGAAATAATGCACTGACACTTTCATTAATAAGATCCTGAAAGAAGTGAATGCACTCCTCATCGTCCAAGTCTAACCGAAACTTCTCTTGAAGCTAATAAACATAAAGAGTTAAAGTCAGAAGATGGAAATAAGAGGAGCGATCAACGCGAACATGAGAGTTGTAACATAGATAAATAAATAGATAAAGCTACCTTAAGAATGCCCTTCTCAGGATCAGAAGCTATGTCAGGAATATTGGAACCGGCCATCAAATGAAACAAATTTAATATGAGGTTGCTTGATTTTCGTAGAATGTTGTATGCTTCACAACAATAGGATTTGAACCTGGTGTAGTACTGACTGCAAGAAAAGAAGAGGACAATTTAATATTGCTTTTCAAGTTTCATCACACACTTTCCACAATGCCTACAGAGGATTTATAAATGGAAACTTCCAAATCAGGACGAACTTGACAAAACTCAGTTTGGATCTTGAGACAGGTTACTTCAAAGCAAAATTAGGTACCTTTCTGCTCCACCCATAGCTTCAACCATTTCTTTGCAAAGCTTCATCGGCGGTGGAAAGGGCTTAGGATCTCGACCTAAAATGAAACCAAAATCAACATGGAAAAGGCGCCCATCATCTCTTAGCAGAAGATTGTCAAGATGCCTGCATATCAGAAACATGATTATTAT
The DNA here is from genome assembly GCF_000715075.1 of Nicotiana tabacum. Lineage (NCBI taxonomy): Eukaryota > Viridiplantae > Streptophyta > Magnoliopsida > Solanales > Solanaceae > Nicotiana > Nicotiana tabacum. Next base: position 5,107,668 of record NC_134102.1, on the reverse strand, counting down.
AGATCCAGTTAAAAAGAAACATATCACTTCGAATAAGCATGGTAATGGATGTTAGAGAACCAAGAGATCAACCCTTAATTGCTGATTTCAGTTTTAATCATTAGAAGTTTCATAAGAAACTGTGACTTGCCCTCAAAGAAACACACGTCTACACTTACATGGTAATGATATTCTCTACACTTGACCGAGATTAAGTTAGACGTAATTGACTTAGCACCAAATTAGCTGTCAAATATTTTATCTATCTAAACTTATCATTCAAGACCAAGGATTTTAAGATTACCAGAAATCCTGCACCACATTATCTAGAACTTACAATGACACTTCAATAGTGAAAAGAAAAGGAAAGAGGGAAGCAAGAATTCCAAGTTAATAGTCACCTGTCCCCAATGCCCAATATGTACGTGATGACGGAGTATCCAGCACAGCTTTTTATAAACGTCTCAAGACATGTAGATGTAATACCAAATGGTCCATTTTCATCAGGATGAAACTTCTGCAGGTAGCTTACAATGCTTCGATGCTCTGAAATAATCTGATAAAATAAACTAAGAGTAAATTTAGTTGCAGTTTAATATAATATTTGTATGTAGAAACTTTTTTAAGAACAAAATTCAAATTGAAAATATACTACCTCATCTATAATTCCATTAAAGAGTCATAAAAAAGCACAAGACGAGCGATTTAACGTAGACTATGATGCACATTGACATTAAGCACGACCATGCTCTTGAAGCTTTATATGTAAAAAGGACTCAAGACTATAACAGAAGTAATTCATCTTAAATGCAGAAGTTTGAGAGTCAGCACTTGGTGCTTTTACTGTCATTGTAGGTTACATACCTGTGCCAAAGGCTTAGACGGGATAAATTCCAGCATGCCCTCATCGTGTCCAGTTGCCAATACTCTGTATGGAGTCAAATGCAAATCAAGATTCTCCAATTTGAGCAATCGATCCATAAGTGATACCATTTGGACAACCTGCAAGAACAAGAAGTCAGTACGCTGTGTCTTCAAACAGGATCACTAGAGGCAGGAAACAGTTGCCCACCCATCAGTTTTCTTTTTCTCTCAGACACTTTTTTAAAAATAAATCTTACAATATTTAGTTGGCTCCCTCATGAATTTGAAACTAATTCTGATGCCAAAAACTGAAGGCAAGGTATGCCTCTATCTGTAAATCTCATTTCCTTTCTCATGTGAAAGTTGGGACAAAAGAGAACTTGTCCCCTCGGAGGGAGACAGACCAAAGCACATCACAAATGAACCCATTGTGTCTAAATGGTTACAGCAAAAGCAATGTACAATATCAAGCATATACCAGCTGATCTTGTCGAAGATCATCTCCTTTCTTAAATATGATCTTGCAACATCCACCATTTGCTGTTCGAAATGCCAACCGTAATGGATGCAATGCACTTTTAAATATTGAAGACTCTGATGGGATGATCCCTGTGATCAATAGATCAGGGGCAAGAGGAGATCGAATCGGCTGCAAAGCATCAATGATCAGCATATTATGATTTCAGAAATTGACATGCAATATACATGTATTATAGACGTTTACAAATTTAATGACAGGCGGACCAGTCGAAAAATGTAATTACCTCATCAAAGTAAGTGAGCTCGCTGAGGAGGCCAGACAGAAGATGTCTAAGCTTTTCAATCTTCTTTTGTGTGCCACCACGGACATTTCTTACATCTCTCATTATAGAGCATAACTGAGCAGTCAATTCAGTCTGGCGCACTAAGCTTTGCCACAACTTAAAGCCATCTTCATCTCCACTTGCACCAGCCCCTAACTATTATGACATATATGCAGTCAGTAGCCAGCACAAGCAACGAAGAATAGAGAGTGGAAGAAACCACTGAACACGCTGTTATTTACTCCAAATGTTATCATATCTGCTCTACCCGTGGCAACTTATTCATAGGGCACTTAGCCAACAATTCAAGTCTTAAATTTAATCTCAATATCCCCATTTACCTTTAAGGAGACAACAGTTTATAACGCCAATTTTCCCCTGGAGGCCAAGCTTTTCCCCCTAATTTCGAAACTGGAAAAGGGTCGGAAGAACTGACCTTCAAATTTATCTAAAGCTAAATTTCCCTCCAAAGTTTTTTTTATAAGTCAAAAAGTTTCATTAAAAAACACCAAGTTGGTATCCAAAATTATTTACAAGATGTCGTGTGACTCTGCTTGTACATTGTCTTCCGCCAGTTTCACCAACTATCCATACAACATGTTCTTTTATCCTTATGCAAAAACTACAAGTGAAAAAAGATCTCTTAATGCTTTCCAGATCATTCTCATAATATGTGTCTGTGTCTGTGTATATACATATATGATATAATATATGATGTATATAACATAAACACATATACATATTCATAATATATATGTATCTCCGTTGAAATGTCAAAACCAAGGAAGTTTTTAAAACTAGCATCTCACTCAACTCAAGAGTTCTTTTTAATATAACTATCTATATTCAGACACTTATCACAACAAGATAATCTAAATAGCCTATCTAATGACTAATGATATAATAACTGTCTCCCACCTTCAACATGCTTTCTTCCAGAATCTCATAGGTACAATAAAAGCGTTTTGCATATGCAGGATCATGAAGTTCCACTGCTACAAACCACCGGAGAAAGCTTGCCAACTCAACATTCCTTAATGCTGCAAAAAAATACAAAAAACGAAATGGTTACCTGCTTATCCTATAAGTGGGCCATGGATCTTCACGATGCACCTAGAAAACTTTCGTGTATATTACAGTAAGCATACAGCGTTGCACAAGGAAATGAGAAAGGCGAGATTTGTCTGAACGCTCAAAACGAAGAGCTTGAACCAACTGAAGGAGGTAGCACTGAAGCTCTTCATCATCAGCTCTTTCAAGAACGCTAACGGCATAGGCACGGACCTGCCACATTATTTCAACTTAGAACTCCTTCAAATCCGAATAAGATGTAATAGCTGGCGATGATAGAAAAACAGCAAAAAGAAAAAAAGATTTATCTGAAATGACTTAAGACATACAACTTCAATTATCGTTTAAATGAAAAAGAAACCCGTAAATAACCATGAGAGACATTTTATAGAAAAGATTTCCATTTCGAGAAACTATTAAGACCAGTGAAGAAGCAAGTAGTATCAAATTTTACTACCAATTCTCAGCAACTTTATGAAGAATCAACAGCCTACACAATTTTGTTCTCACTAAACAGTTTCTTTTCTTTTCCTTTGGTACTACCGTATACTCGTAGCCACCTGGGAGAGAGATTTCAAGAACCTTGACTTTGAGGGCAGCATATTTAAGGTCAAGTATTTATCTCCAATAAAACTCCCTGTCCCAAACCTGTAGAATTTCTGGAACTATATTTCTTGGATGATACTCTTGTAAGTAGCTATTTTCGAGTGCACATGATAAAAGCAAATTTCCTGTAAATTTTCACTTGCAAGGATAACTGTCTAACTCTTACCTCTTCACTCTCAAAGACGGGAGATAGAAGCTCCAATGCATCACATAAGTCAATTGATTCCCACTTGTGCATCAGTTCTAAGGCTTGCTTTGCTTCCTGCATAAAAATTCAAATTTTGTCCTTGAAATTGATTTAACTTGGTCCATGAAAGTAGTATTTGTGCACAAAGAAAATATTCAAAGTCTAAAATACTAGTCAGAAGACTTCCACAAACTTGATGTACTCCTCTTTTCCAAACAGAGAAAAATTTGATTAACTCATGCTCCAGATAAATACAAGGGTTAGCAAACAAATAGAGGAAAAGTGGAAGCCTTGATCAGAAGAGATCAATTAAGAAGATGCATATCGTGAACAGATGATAGCATCTCCTCCTTGAGACCGTATATGCCGGGCTTAACTGAAACAACTAGGGGTTATATCGAGTATTTTCTCAAACAGTATAAATATTTTTTTGAGATTAAAGGATTTTCTCAAATGTTGTATTCAGAGAGATTCCTTCAGGAGAAGTACTGAAATAATGCAGAAAGTTTGCAGTTCGTGTTCAATAAGCCGACATCCAACCCTATATGTCTCTTTCTCTATTTCATTTTTTATGTCTACTGATAGTAAATTCAACGTATGTGAAAGCACAGCCGGTCCTAAACCCGAACAAATGAGGGTTGCAGTAGATTAACAGCCAGCATAGGAATAGTCTAATTAAGATGAATCCTCCAAATAGTAAAGATATCTGGAATAGAGAATACATATAGCCGACTCCAACCAGTTTGGGATTGAGGGAGAGTTGATTGAGATATAGTGTCATAGTCTCGCTGCTTCCTAATGCCAAGCATTTCGACAAGAGGAAGAATAAAATTCTGTCACTACTTGAACTCTCTTTTCTCCCTCCCTTTTTTGTTTTTATTGGAGTGGGATTATCAAGGACTATTCTGTTGTCCAGCTTCAGTTATTGGGTTTTAGAAAGGAGAGAAAGGTGATTTAAGGGAAAGAGAGGCCTGTGTTATACCTGGACATCACTCCATTCAACACATCGAAGAAACTTAGTCAGAGCCCGTTTCTCGGACATCAACGAGAAACGGAATTTCCAAAGCAGCTGCCTCTCGTCTCCACTCAAATTTATCGTTGGAGGGTACTTCAAAATTCTTTGTATTGACCTAATAGTCATGCAATATACAACTGGTTACATTCTACCAAAGGGATACAAATTTTAAATAAAAAAGAAAAACAAGATACACAAAAAGCAAAGAGAAATAGGAACTGAATGTAGAGTAACTCAGTAACATTAAGGATCATGGAATCAGCAAATTGCATAATTTATAAAATTGTACAGACAGAAGGCATCAAGATAAGTTACTGAATCTGAACAAGCTACAGAAATAAGCACAGAAGAAGAAACTAGAGAGAGATGTAAAAGAGAATGGAAGGACAACCCTGTTTCTAAGGTTAGTGCTTAGGATAAAAAGATCAAGGTTCTTTGATTGCTCAAAAATCTGACTAAACTACACAATGTACTATTGGACATCCACACCCCAGACAGTGGTCTCCAACAATGGTGGAGAAAGAAAATACATTGAAGGATTAGAAAAGTGAACACAAAGTTTAAACAAAAAGGTTATAGGTGTGGATTCAGTGGAATGAGTACAAAGGACTCATATAGCCGGCTCCAACTAATTTGCCATGGGGCATAGTTGATTGATTAATTGATTGATTGAAAAAGGTTAAAAAATTTGGTTTGTGTCTTACTTTCGTTCTGTAGAACTTGGTTTAAGATCTCGGTCAATGATGCCACGATTTAAGCTCCTAGCAAGCTTTAGTTGTTTGTGCTCAGAGGGATTTATTTTTCCCACTTCTGGATCGTAGACAGTAACCAGTTCATTCGTTGAAGCAATAGGAGATGGTAATAAGAAGTTTGCTCCTGATTCCTACACAATAAGGTAACAAAATCAACATACTGCACCTCATTGGAAAAATACCATGCTATAACACTACGTTGATAGTCACGAGTAAAAGAAAATTATGAGCACATTTGGCGCCAGATATTAGGCTAAAGAAAATGCTAATATGAACTCTTTTAGTACCAGAAATCAGTTGGCAAAAAAGTTAGGTGACAACCAGGTAACTAAACCTAGAAAACAAACTCTGGCAAAAATGTTCTCACGTTGGGATCCTGCTGGTTTTCTTTATCTCATTTTTTATCCTAGTGGGAGGTAGCAGGTACCTCGTGGAATTAGTCGAGGTGTGTGCAAGCTGGCCCAGACACCACGGTTTTTGAAAAAAATTCCCTCATGATTTTGTTCCTATTTTATTGGACTTAATTGAAGGACAACATTACAGATTTTCCTACTATGCTCCCTTAGTTGTGTTGTGCTTACTTTTCATCTCTTAGCAGTGAACTATTCTCATCTTTTATTCTCTGCAAAAAAAAAGCAACACGAAAAGCTGTCATGTTCCGCAGAATATCAATTTTTTTCCGACGTGCTTCGTATTCTATGTTAATCAAATTACATGAAATACATGTAGAAAAGTGTGGAATGCTTGATTTTGATATTTGGAAAGTGATATGAATGTGTATGTATGATTTGGGCATGAAACATGGCTTGAAGGGATTGATTTGGGCAGTAACCGTGTGCAGCCCTTTAGATTTGGATCATGACAGAAATAAGCCGTACAAAATCTTCTATAGGAACTGTACTTATCAAAACAAAACAAAAAATGTATACGAACAGTGAAATAAAAGGAGGAAAGTCAGAAATCCAACAAAAACTTGATGAATAAGAAGAAAGATTAGCTGGCAAATCATAAATCATATGTAATAACAAGAAGAGCTTCCAGAAAATTAAAAGTAAAATGGATATATCACTACATACTGATAAAGAGATACCTGGAAGACAACTCGGTGTTCAAAACTGCAAAAATCAATAACCAGATATAAATGAGAACTTCCATTTTGACTATTTTCAGACTCCTTAATTTTCTCCATAGCTTTAAATGCAAGGCGGTCAAGCCAATCAACTCGTTGAATCTGCCCCCTCTCGTACTTGTTAACCAGTTTTTCCAAACGCTCCAACTCCCCACGTTCTTCCTTGGGGACCTAATGGAAGTCAACCTTGGTGAGTAAGTAGAAAGTTTTCCATAGCAAGTCTCTTGCGAACAATAAATGGAAACCATGAAGCTAAGCTAAAGATCAAAAGAAACCTTTCCAGGTGTAGTTGTATTAATAGATCCATCTGCCTCTTTGCCTGGCCAAAGCCTAAGCTTATGTTTCCCTGTCTTTAGCTGCTTTTTCATGTTGAAGAGATGAATTGTCGCCCCGCCAATCAATCCTTCACCTTTCCCGCAAGAAACATCCCAAACCTTTAAGTGAAAGGAGAAACCCAAATTAACCATATCAATCTAACTTAGTCGAACAAGAAAGCACTGTTGGGCAAATGTCGTTGACCCCAGGATTAGACCCAACCAAATCCGAATTTTGAAATTCTCTGCAATCTAATTTAGTAGATTTGGTGTTCCTCTAATGCAATTCAAGAAAGAAACATGAGTTCTTTGTGCAGACAGGGCATAACAAGTACATGTAGGAAAAGTGGATATACTCAAGGTCTTGCTTTGCCAGACAAACAAATCTGCACAACACTATGGACACGAAACAAAGTTAAGACACATGTTAAGATGGTTACTAATAAACTCAACAGAGCATTAAGCTTTGGGTTAAAGAACTCCTAACTAATAGTAAATAGTCTTTTTATAGCTGAAAGGAAGATAATCAATATGCTCTCAACTCACTGTAAATGCAACAACAACAACAACCCAGTAAAATCTCACAAGTGCGGTCTGGGGAGGGTATGGGGAAGGTAGAATGTACGCAGACCTTACCCCTACCCCAGAGGGGTAGAGAGGCTGTTTCCGAGAGACCCTCAGCTCAAGAAGACGAAAAAACTCACTGTAAATGCCAGTTGTGAATTTGCAGTTAAGTCTCTATACTTTGTACTCAATGTGATAAGTTCATTCCAGCAAAACGATGGACCTCTTGATTCCAGCCTGCCCAGGGAAAGGTTCTCAATTAATAATTAAGAAATTAAGTTACAAACTTACAATTCGGAAAGACTGTTCTTTCAACTCCAATTTCCATTGTAGTTAAATTAGAAACTGTCAAACACATTGTCCTAAATGAAACCTTGTTCTCATGGAAAGCCCAAAGGGAGCACCATCTATATACAATGTACTCTCCACATATAGCTCTGGCTTTTTCTCCTCAGCAGTAGAATCAACATTATCTACACAAATTAAAAGGATAGAAAATTCGTAAATGCAGAGGTCAGACAACTGTGATAACCAACAATACTGTCAGCCCATGATTGCATTTTCACTAGATTTAACAATGATTCTCTCCGCTTATGCAAAATTGGCTAGTCTACTACTACTCCCTCGGTCCCATTTTATGTGACACACTTTCATTTTTAGACTGTCCGGAAAAGAATGATACCTTTCTCTTTCTCCAAACAATTTTATCTTATAATTCCCATTTTAACCTTAATGACATAATCTTATACCCACAGAAATGTCATGACATGTTTCAAACCGCAAAGATCAAAAGTCTTTATTTCTTCCTTAAAATCTATGCCAAGTCAAACACTTAACATAAAATGTAATGGAACTACGGAGGGAGTATAATTTAGCTAAAAAATCGAGCTTTAACGATCCATGAAGCTAAAAATAACACAATGAGCGACTAGTCTAAAATCCTAGTAGGCAAAAAAGTTAATAGAGTCTAAAAGGCTTAAGCATATGGAAAGAAATCACTAGTGTTATTTGCCTACACTGGGATTTCAGACATCAGACCTTTTTTTTTATAACTAAGAAATCTCAAGGGCCACTGGCACACTTGGTTCTAAATTGATGGATAACGGGTCCACCCCTCTACGCTTTTTCACTTACTTATCAGGCTTTTGTCTGCCGCGTAGGGTTCAAACCCGTGACGTACTCCTAAGTCCGGACACCAGATTTAAACATGATCATCTCAAATTAACAGAAAATTGTCTAGTATAGTACTATAATTTAGCTCAAAAAACGAACTTTTAACTATAAACGCATATTATCACTAAATTAAAAAAAAAATAGCTTTCGAAGAAGCGCAATTTAATAACCGAATAAAGAGAAGATAGCAGATAAATTTTATGGTAAAATAAGAGGGAATTAACCTGAATCGGAATGCTTAGGCGTTAACAATTTGCCTTCCAATTTCTCAATACGGAAAGTGACAGGAAGATTGATATCACAAGATAAGAAAAAGCGGAACTCGTTTCCGCTCATGGCTTTGATCACAAAACTGTAGACGAATTTTTCAAACACTTTGTTCTAAGCTGGGTTTTGGATTTTCGCGAGTTTTATTTTTGCCGTGCAAGTTATCAATGGGTACTGAGAAAAAATGACCCAATTGGTCCTTATATTTTGGAGTAGACTTAAAATAGTCCCTTAAACATTCTCTTTAGCAGCTTTAATCCTTTAAGTTTGCCAATATTAGTATTTTCGGTCTCCGTTAAATATTTAATAAACTCTAATTGTCAAATATTTATATTGAACTTATATAGTATGAGAGTATAAGTATTTAATTTTAAAATAAAAAGTTGTATATCCAAATGTAGTTGATTACAAGGGTTTGTGTTTAATTTATCAAATATTTTAATTATATCATTCTTATACGTTGGAATCATTCATATCCTTATTGTTAGCAAATTATATTATATTTAGTTTTGATGCTAATAGAGCTCCAATGTGGATTCTAACCTAAGTATAATCAACTAGTGAAGAGTAATAATAAAGCACAATCGAAATCGGATGGATAAATCTGAATCGTTGTCACAAAGTATTTGACATGCAAAATTCATTTATTTTACGCTATATTTCCTTTAAGGTTAAGCACATAAGACAATTTGTTTGACAAAAAGAATTATAATATGAGTGATCCAAAGTATACCAAAGGGTAAACTTAAGATATTACATATGTATAGTAAAGGGTATTATGTTCTCCTTTTGTTTCAATTTATACACATTGCTACACTCATAGATGCGTATGAGTCTCTCCTCTATGTTACTTTTTGCCTTCGTGAATTTAAACTTCATAATATGGCACTCAAAAAAAAGTTATAGTTGTCCTAGACTATACGAATAACTTAGAGACAGATTAGTGGATATTCATAGTTTAATTTACTCGCATATTGATTAACAAAATATTCTTAATCGTTTGTTTCGTGATTTCAGTTATTTTTCACAAATATTATTATTTATTCAAATAAGCACTTAAAAAGTTATCATACGTCAAAATAGAATGAACGCTCTCTTTTAGATGTATTTATAAACATCTCTTAGTATCATCAAGGGGGAGAAAAAAGATGAAATTCAACAAGTTAGCAATTGTAGATCAAGAAGAAGAAGTTTGTCTTTCTTTTCGTCACCTTGTTTGAGTTCTTCAATCAAGAAGGGGGTTATCATCATCATAAATATCGTCAAGATATTATTTTTCGTGGAAAACTCATTTCTCAATAAGAAGAGAGCCTTGGAGTAACGGTAAAATTATCTTCGTGTGATCCGTAAGTCACGAGTACAGCTCGAATTAGCCACTAATGCTTGCATCCTTTCTCAGACCTTGCGTAAATAGGGATACTTTGTGCACCGAATTACCTTTTCTTCAATCCTCAAGAAAAACCCATCTCACATAGTCCTCAAAAACTCATCAAACACAAGAAAAAAGAGGGGACTATATCACATTTTTCAAAGGTAAGATCAAGAATATAAGAAATAATAAAGGCAAAGGCAAAGGCAAGGCATTATGTTGGCTAATTAAAGCCTTAGAGATGCAGTGATCAAGGGTGGGGTGAAGTTATGTATGGCCAAGGATGGTCAATTGAACATTCTTACCCAAAAATAATATAATGTATAAAATAAAATATTACTTGTTATTGATTAAATACACTTTGAACACCATTGCATAGCCCATTGACAAAGGATATTCAAATTTTGAACACTTTTATTGAATTTTCTGACTTCACCACTGACAGTGATAACTCCTACCATGCAAAGACAGTGGTGAAGGCGTCCATTAGTTACATTCCAAAGGGGCGTATGTAGAAATTTTTGTGGTGTCGAAATTTTTAAAAGAACGGAAATAAATAACTTTAGTTATCATATTTCTAGACTAGAAATAACCATTAGACCATTGGTTTTGTTGAGTGTTAAGTTAGAAAAGGTCTGAGTTCAATTTTACTTAGAGCCTGTTCGGATTAGCTGATTATAAATAGCTGATAAGCTTGAAGTGCTGAAAAGTTTTTTAACTGTTGAAACTGATTTTTAAGATAAGCATTTACGTGTTTGGATACAAGTGATGAAACTGATAATAAACAGTTAATGTGTTTAATAAAAAAATATTGATAAGCTATTCTTTTGTTAAAATGACAAAAATACTCATAAACTTTTTTCAAAAGAATATAAATTAAAAAATTTCTTTGTAAAGAAAATAATTAACAACGAATATGGAATGAAGAAAAAGTCAAGAAATTTATTTTGGGAAAAGTATTTTGTGAATTAGAAAATATTATTAAGGATAAACTAGTAAAAGTGTTGGTCAAACTGAAAGTGCTTATAAGCTGAAAAACCATAAGTTGAGGGTGACCAACCTATGACTGATTTTAGCTTATAAGCACTTGACTTATAAGTAGTTTGAGTGTTTACCAAACGCGTAGTGCTTATAAGCTAGTTTGACCAGTTTATAAGTCAGTTTGACCAGCTTATAAGCTTAGCCAAACACCCTCTTAATCACAAATTTTAATCATAGAGGCTCTCTCAAATATTTGACCTCTTAGAGCAAAATCAAACACAACCAATATGCCAAGAGACACTCTGTGTCAAGTGGTGTCATTTTTTTCTACTTATTCGTTTTCTCACAGTATAAATACATATATTTAGTAAAATTTCCAGACGAAGCGGCGTCACGTGACACCGCTTCGTTGAAGGTGCATCCGCCCCTAACATTCCACAAGTCAAGTGAAAGAAAAAATGTGAAGTCACATTTTATCTATTGTAACAATAAAGTCACTAAAGTATTTTACACATTATAACGTGACAAAAATAGTTTTGTGATTTTGTAGTTATAACAAATAAAGTTATGTGACCATAAATTAATCCCAAGTAATTAGTAAATTTACAATTTAGTTGTACCAAGTGACTTTTTCGTCTACTAGACGGGTGTTTAATTCTTATTGTCTTTTTTTTTTTTTTTTGGTTAATCTCTTTACCTGATCCCAATATAATAGAAAAGATCATTTTAAAAAAAATTGCCATATCATGTTGTCTAATTTCACTATGTATTCTCAGATTATGATTAATTAATATGTATTCTCAGATTATTGATGTGAGGAAAAAGATTTAGAAGACATATTTCAAACCATTACTCATTCAAGAATATGCTAAAAACAAATTATAGTAACTGCAAAAAGAATTCCCATATTGTAAGGATGGGGAAAAAGAAATAGCAATAAGTCTAACAAAAAGATAACTAACACTGACTCCTAAATAACACTACAGCTGCCTAACCTGAAACTCCATTTCTATTTCTAACCCTTTTCTCCCTAGCTATCACCTAAAATATGGTCATCTATTTCTTCTCTATTTCCCCTATCCTCCTTACATATTTGTACAAAGAACCAATGAACAAAGCAATAATAAAAACAGTAAGCAAATTAAACTAAGAACTGATATGACAAGGCAGAGGAGATAAAAAGACTAGGAAAAACTATTATCTGCATTCTTGTTACTCAGGGTTGAAATCTGATTGCGCAGTTGAAGTACCACCTGTGGCATTGCTCTCGGGCGGGCCAGGGCTTAGGGGACGAGTTGAGTGTGGCGCAGCCTGCTTGTCGTGTGTATCCTCGGGGATGAGGTTGCTTCTCATTTCCAAGACCTTCTTGTGAGAGTTAGAGTGCAAGGATGGAACAAATGTGGGGGCTGCAGCAGGGCGGTACTCAGGGAAGAGTCGACCTTTCTTGTAGCGAACGCCACACGCGTTGCAGAGGGTTTTTGGTCCCATTGGACCTGCCCTCCATTGAGGCGTCTTTGTTATCTCACAATGCATGCATTTCCTAACTGTTTGTAGTGCCCGCTGGCAATTCTGATTCGTGTCAACTGGAGCTAGAGGAATGGAAAATTTGATTCTCTTTTTCTTCTTCATGTGAGACTCCCCGAAATTGTCAGATTCCAATGTATCTTCAGGCGCAACAAATTGCTGGTGAATCTCGGTAAAGGATGATGTTGGAGACATGAGTTGACTTACTGGCCATGGATTAAAAGTTGCAGGGCGAGGACGCTTGCTCCGAGCACGTTGTGTACCACGGTGGCATGGACTAAGAGGAGGAGTCGTTTTCCCCGCCCCTGAGCTTGATGAGCTGCTGCTGCTGCTCTCAAGCACAGAAACAGGACTTGAGGACAGGAATTTGCTATGAGATGGCTCCTTGTTGACAGGAAAATGTTCTTTCCCCATTGTCAATCCGCCACAAGAGAAGGAATCCTCCACAAATGTTGAAAGCCATTCGAGTTGAACTATATCCTCGTACTACAAATACAGAAGAGAAAACAGAAAATGATATCATTAGAGTTTCTATAAAGTATGCGATGAAACTGCATAAACATCACCAAATTAGAAGCTACAAGAGTAAAAAGACAACATACGAATTCATGTCTGATTATCCGTTTTAACGCCTAATCAAGATTAGGACACTAAACAGCACCTAATCGATACACCTAGTTTTCAATCATGACAAGATTTTCAACAGAACGTTAGTTCAAGTGACTTATTATTGCAAACTAGTACCTGCTCATTTATTATGATGGTCCCTCAGACACCCACCAACCTTTACAACATCCATGTGCAAGTGCCAATGGATTGAAGAGAAATTGACTGACTTTACCTACTATAAGGACACTCTTTTGAGCATTAAATAGGAAGACAAAGTATCATTTTGCAAATACCCATCAGAAGGTAAATACTCTCATAATAGAAGGTTTGAATTTGAAAGTGAAATTTGAACTAAAAACTTATTAACAAGTCGTTATCAGTAGAATGTGTGGACAAAATCGTCAGATTCTAAAAGCTCCAAATGATTGAACTGACTGCACTTGTAGCAAGATTTTGAACAGAAATTTTTTAAATCCAACCTACCATTACCATGCATTTAAGATAATTACGCATGGAACAATCAAGATAATTAGTTAAGACAAAAAGCATTTTAACAAAAAACTTATGCGCGCAAGCTGGCCTGAACACCACCTGGTAGTCAAATGCTCAAAAAAGGCAACCAATCACGTGACAAGACATTCGCATACAATAGGTCCCTTCAACAGTTGCTTAAATTTATGACGCACTAGTTTTAGATTTTGATTAATGTTGCTTAGTATTCAAATATCCGACAATCAAGATAGCAAATTTAAGAGAATCACAGTGAAGTTGCTGCACTCACAGGAACTAAGAGCTCGGCTGAGAAGTCGGAAGGTGAATTTCTGTGGCTGCTGAAGAAAAGTGGGCCGGAATCCGGCAAGGGGTCGTTGCAAATGCTTGGAAAATTCTTGCAATCAGTAGAGTCAAGGTCACCACACTCATTTTCTGGGGAAAATTCAACCAAATCATCAATATGGTCAAAGAAGCTAGCACAATCTATCTCATCCACTAAATTTGACGCCATGCTATATACTCTTTTTCCCTCTAAACTATAGCTGTTACCTGTAAAAAAAATAAAACAATACGATGAATAATGAATGCCTAGATAACAATTCATCATCTTCCAATTATCCTATACTTTATAGCAATGAAGGTGAAATTGGAATGCATATAAACATTATAGAGTAAGAAGATGAGCGGTACTCCCTCTGCTACATTCAGGGGCGGCCCAACCTCATCGGAGACCTAAAGCAAAATCTTAATAAGAGGCCTAAAGCAAAATCTTAATATATATATTATTTAATGAACATCGTTTTTAAAAAAATTAGACAAGTGAGTATGTAGAATTAAAAAAAATGAGAACTTAGTTTTATAAAATACAGAAAATTAAATGAATTTAACGTTGATTGCATCACAACTGAAATGGGAGAACCAGAAAACATAAGTGACTCCTTTTTTTTAGTAAGTCCCTTTCTATATTTGGTAACAATTCAACTTTAGATTATTTTTTTTTACCATCAATGAGATGATTTCTAGCCCAAAAACTTCTATGTTTTATTTAAGATTACAAGTTTCAAAAGCCTTCCTTTATTTCATAAAATCCATGTCCAGTCAAACACTTTCATATAAATTGGGGCGGAGAGAGTATAATTTATGTAAGGAAAATAAATAATAAGTTAGATTATTAGATATAGTTACGTGACCAACTAATGAATAGAGAAATATAATTAAGTAAAAAAGTAAAATAAGATTGACAGAAAACTATTTTAGTTATATTAATTAGAGGAAGAAATCGAGTTATTAAAAATTAATATGACAATAAAGAAATAAATTTATCAATAATAAAAGATAATTATATAAATAATATACTACTATATATAGAGAATACTAGTAATTTTGGGGCCCTTAAATTTTTGGGGCCTAAAGCAAGTGTTTCAGTTGCTTTATGGTTGGGCCGCCCCTGGCTACATTTTATGTGACACTCCTTTTTCGGTATGTTCCAAAAATTGACCTTTTTGATATTCAGAAACATTTTAAGTTAAACTTCTCATTTTATCCTTAATGACATAATTTTATAGAACAGTAATATTATGGCATATTTAAGACCACAATTTCCAAAAATACTTTTTTTCTTTAACATCACACCATCAAACACCTTCACATAAAACAGACCGAGAATTTACTAGCGCAAGCATGCAGCGATTATCCTTAATGACATGAATTTATACTCACCGGAATTTTAAGACATAAGTTCCAAAAATGTTTTTTTCTTAAACATTGCACCATCAAACACCTTCACATAAAATGAGACGGACCGAGTATTTTTTGGCGTAAGCATACGGTGAAGGATAGGGGCCACCATCAGCCCCAACATAGCTTCAAGCTGGAGCAATGTTGTCACAATGATGCTAGCCAGCACAAAGGGGAGCGTGGCCCATTTTAGCAGAAAAAGGTTGAAAATTCTTTTTGGATTCTTGTCACTTACATTTGGCAAATTAATTTACAGTTGGCCAAAAAAGGAAAATTAGAAAATAAAACAAATAAGCTGGTGTGAGAATGAACAAGCACACTAATGAAAATGAGGATGAACTGATAATACTTAAATAAATCGAAGAAAATTCAAAACTGCAAATACAAATTCAAAACCATACCTCTCAAGAAATGCAGGAAGTCACAGAGCCCTTAAAATGCAGAAAAGTTCTGAGTAATCAAAACTTCTTAAAAATTCACTCCACTAATGAACATTCCCCTGAAATATATCAAGAAAAAAATGTTAGGAACACATCAAAATAATGCAAATAGCAGAGTAAAAATTGAAACTTTATGCATAGAAGTCAAAGTTTGGCTCATTTCAAGCAAAACAAGTAAAAAAAAAAAAATAGTGAAGTTTTAGGAAAGGGTAACAGAAATACATAACATTGTTTTAGCTTCGCTCAATTTTAAAGATAAGCAGAAAAATACCTAAGAAAAACTCTGAAAGCACAAGAGGAAAGAAAAACAGTACCAGCAACTAAACAGGGGCCTCAAATATAAGTATCAAACTACAGAAAAGTACAAAGATAGCAATTGAACACCATTTGTCAAAAAATTATATAGTGTATATAAATAGCGACAAAGCCAAAAAATTTGACAAAAATTGTTCAAGGATGTTCAAAATTACTCTGTAACAACATACTCATCATATAACATTCATTCACTATAAAAGCTATATTTTTCTCAAAATCGATTTTTATATTATGTTATAATATATGTCACCGTGTATATATATATAAAAAGTAATGTATAATTTTCTATACAACATAGTATAATTTTCGGGCAAAATGTGTTCAACAAATTACGGGCCTATGTGGTTGAACACACTCCGCAAAATTCCTGATTTTGCCACTTCGAATAATACTGCAATATTAACTTTAATTTAAACCATATATTTGTGGGGGAAAATTCGTTCAAATTATTAATTTAAAATTCAATAACTTAAAAAGACTTACAATCTTAAACTCATAAACTTCAAATAAACAGAGTTTTAAAAGAAGCGGTAAAATTTTAGGAAAGGATAAGAGGGATACTCAATTTTACAAAAAAAACAGAACATTTCTGAGGAATGATAAACAGAACCAGCAATTCTAAACAGGGGATTCAAATAGAACAAACGAAAAAGGAAAAACAAGACTAAAACTATAGGCTATAGGTAGTGTGAATGAAAGAAGTGTACCTGAAGAGAAAAGAATTAAGAGAAGCGGAAAGGGTTTATGAGTAAGAAACTTATACGTAGAAATGAAAATGAAGAAAGCTAAAAAAGGGAAGAAGAGAAAAGGAAGATGCTGAGTAGGTGAGGCTCTTATTCATTGCTAGCTGTACCTTTTTACCAATCTCAGCTCAGCTGACCACCGTCGTCATCTTTGATAGCCGGTTTGTGTAAAATTTCATAAAAGTATCAAAATATAAAAATTACGTCGAAAAGTCAAGACGAGTAATGTATAAATATACATCAAAATAAAAAAAATTATTTAGCAATATAAAATAATTTTCCGGCAAAGGCGTGTCATTTGACACCCTTCGTTCAATGTGGCTTCACCTGTTTCGCCAAACTTCTCAAAAAGTCAAAAGTATTTTTTTTAAAAAAATTAATTTTTTTTCAACCTAAAGTGTTTGGCCAATCTTTTTTGGAAAAAAAAAAAATACTTTTGGGAAGAAGCACGAGCACTTTTTTGAAAAGTAAAAAAAGATAATTTCTTCCCAAAAAAGAAAAACAGTTTTGACTTTTATTTTTAACAAAAATATTCTTAACAAAATAACCTTACTTATTTTAAACCTAATACTTTTATATTAATATATAAGTATTTTTTCTTATTTTTAGGATAACTCTCTAATATATAGTGACTTTAGATGTGAATACTTTTATATTTGTTGAATAATTTTTAATATAGTTAAATCATATTATAAGAATTAAAGTATTTTTTAATTTTATTTTCATATTTTACTAAAATAAAATAAAAAGATTTAATTACTGTCTTTAATAATAAATTTTTGAGATTATTTATTTACTTATAATATTAATTATTAAGTAAATATATTCATATTTTTATTCGTAATTTGGTACTTAAAAGTATTTTTTGAAAAGTTTGACCAACACAAATTATTGTTTAATTTATACCTCAGTTTATAATGAATTTCACCATTATAAAATAAATAGTTTAAGTTATATATACTTCAGTTTATAAAAATTTATATAGGCATGAATTTTGAAGAAAAATATATATTATTAGCCGTTTTCAAAAATAATAGCCGACCGAAAAAATTTATATATATATATATAAATACTTATATATATATATTAGATGCATATAATATAAATATTTAATATACTTTATGGCTAGTGATTACAATTAATTTGACTTCCAATTTTGATTTAATTGCGGAACCTTAACGTTAGTGTTCGCCCGTAATTATTGCCGGTTTTGGAAAAGCTAAAGCGCGTCAATTGCTAACGGCCGTTATTTTTGACATTTGAGATGCTTTCAGTTTGTTCTTTTAATTGTCGAATTTGACTTCCGTATCCTATGAGCAAGTGAAACTCACTGACTAATGATATCATTACACACAGATTGATTGACGTCGTATGTACCAATTAGGAAGGCGAGTGTTGTGGAAACGTTTCCTATCGCGTGGAGATTTTGGAGCAAAAATCGAACAAGGTAAAAAGTATAACTGTCGTTACTAAATGACAAAAGGATGTACGGTAAACGGCAACAGATTTACTAAACTTGTCTTTAAATTATTGCGCAAAATAAAAATCACTTTAAACAAATCAGATTAGTTCTAAATAAAATAACTTCAATGATTGGCTATGTGTATATACACTTGCATTTATACTTGGCAATTCATTTTTCAGAAGCATATTCAGAATTTAAATTTAAACAGTTTAATAAAATTATAAGTTAATAGTTTCTTGTAGAGCCGCCTCTGTCAATATTAACTACTAGTGTTTCTTTATTAAAAGGGAATAAGAAATGGGCTTCTTTTTCATTTTTATTTTTACTTGCACTTTTAATATAACTTGGATTGTACTCTTTGAATATCTTCCTTCCAAAATACTGTCCCCTTTAATTTTAATAAGTTTAAACAACAATATAATAATTTAGGTAGATCTCTATATTTCAATTTTAGTCCGATGGTTACAAATTAATCAGTTGAAGCAACCCACAATTTTCCTAAAATATATTAGGTAACAAATGTTTTTGGAGTGATGTGTAGAGAGAGCAGTTTGTCATAAGTGGAAAGCGCCTATACGCAATGGCTTAAGACGTTATTTCTATTTTCTCGCTCGAGCACTCTTGTGCCGAAGATGAACAGGGATAGGCGATCTGCCAAAACTGTGGGATGTAAAAATACATCGGTAGGGAGCGCTCCACCTGCGCGAGCGGTGATGGACGAAGCAGAAGCGAGAATATCAACTTTAATAACACAAACATTAGTGAGAGTTTGATGCCTGAAAATCTAAGGGCAGGCGGGGTAAAAAAAATTAATTTGCCTCTTTTATTTAGTGTTCATTGTCGAATCAGATGCTTAACCCCGCCCTCAACTATGGGGATTCATTATGCAAAGATACGTCGTTTGATTGAGTGCTAAAATTATTCAATTATTCATTAATAATTAATCATGGGCAAAGTAAAATTTCTCAACGACCAAAAAATAATAAAAGAAACAACCAACACTTAACTATGAAAGATTTGATTATTTTCAGTGAAAGTGGAAGAAAAGTTCTTTTAACAAGAAATTGCTCAAACAAATTAAAATATAAGTATCATATTGATTAGTTAAACAAAGTCTTTTATATAAGAAAAACTAAAACCAAATTAATGATTGTCACTTCCTTCACTTCGAAGATAAACAATTAAGTAGTTGTGTCAGTCACATAAGTTTAAGAATCTACACTAGTTTGCACTATCTGCAAATGCACATGACATTTTTTTTTTTTTTTTGTCTTTCTTAATTCATGCAGATCTAGTAAAAGATAAAAAATAACGAAAATTGAAAATTCATACAGGTGAATAGGTGATATTAACTAGAAGATCAATATTTACCAAAAAGACTCTTCGTATATTAGAGATGTAATTATTAAAATACAGTATTAGAGAACTCGTAGGGGTCGTTTGGTATGATTGATAAGCAAAAATTATCATGGTACAAAAATTTAGTATCGTCTTATCTCTTGTTTGATTACTAATATTGGGATAAAGTTATCTCATGATTAAAAATAGTACCGAAATAATTTATACTTGCAGATGGTGAAATAGTAATCTCAGGATAAATAACTAAAATTGACAATCTCAGGATTAATATAACATATCAAATGGTCAATAAGAATTAATATCATGATAACTAATCACATCATAACTAATTCCAGTATAACTAATCCTATTATAACTTGTTTTCAAACCAAAGGACCCCTTAGTGTTATAAATAATCCTTAAGTACAACGTATAAAAATATTATGAATGCTAACAGAGCACTATAATATTGAAAATTCATAGAACAAATTTCGACTAATTTGGGATTGACATGTAATAATTATTATATTAATTGTTTTGTTGTTAAAAGCTTTCAACAAATGTAATTAGAAATCCTTAGACTGAGAAGAAGAAAAAAATGTCAATAGAAAACAATACTATATGAGGTCATGCTATCATAAAACAAGGGTGACCCTTCCATAAAGTAAAACAAATGCTTTAGGACCCACATTTATGGGAGTCCCATTTTTTGTTACACCTAATAGGTTATGTATAAGTTTAAAAAAAATATTTTGTGAAGTGAAAAAGTTTGATTTTTTTCTTTTACAAATATAGAGAAGAAGTATTTGCAACTGCTACGATTTCTGCCAAGAAAATTGCACTTGAAATGAATATCGAACCCGAATTTCGTAAGAAACGTGTGATATATAGGAAGTAACAATTTGATGAGAATGTTGATAATAAAATCTAAAAATCTTGCGAAGAATCCTTTGGAGTTGATTATTTTATATATATTAGACAAGGCTATTTTTTTTACTTCAAAATAGATTTGAACAATTCGAAGGATATGAAAATATTTTTGGTTTTCTATTTAGCGGTAAAAATTAAGATCACTAGATGATGAAAATTTTAAAAAATATTGCCTTAATCTTGAATGTTCCTTAAAGTATAATAATCAATTCGGTATTGATGGTTTAGATTTATTTTTGGAATTAAAAGCATTAAGGAAAATAGAACAATTAGAAGATAACAGTTTGATTGATATACTCCGTTAGATTCTCTTCCAATGCCTATATTGCTTATGGAATAATGTTAATAACTCTTGTTACTGTCACTTCACGAAATAAGTTTTTAAAATTAAAATTGATAAAATCTTACCTAAGATCAACAATGTTTCAAAAAAGGTTAAGTAGATTAGTTATATTGTTAATTAAGAAAGACATATTAGGAGTTATTGATTATAAAAAAATTATTAATAACTTTGTATCTTAGAAACGATAGAAAAATAGACTTCAAATAAATAAATAAATTTCTTTAATTTTTTTTAAGGCACCTCATAAAATTTGGCTTTATGTCACAAAACTCGTCGGCCGCCCTTTTCAGAAAATTGGGGTAGCTGCACATGGGAATGTACATGCAAATCTAGAAATAGATCACTTACATTAGACTTCACATTACATGCATCAAATCAACGTTCCCTTAGAAAATGTCTAATAAACAAACTATAAAGAGGTTTCTTTGCCTAATTTCGAATCAAAGCTCCATTACAGTAAGTTGTATTGCTCGAACTCTTCAAAAATATTTTTCGATGCATATTAGAATTCTCCTAAAGTAATATATTTTTAGAGGACCTAGCATGAGTGCAGTAGCATTTTAGAGAATTCTCTCAACACAGATGATAAGAACCGTACCACTAGACCCTTTTCTTATTCTTAGACACGTTCCAAACAGAAATCATCTACCTTAATTTACGTGACAGTGTTCGAGTGATCTGTTGTCTAAAAAGGAACATCAAAATTTTAGAACTTGAAGCTTTAAAATATGTCTAAAAAACATATCATTAAAGATAAAATAAAAAATTGAAATTAAATTATTTTTAGATATAAAATTTTACCTCTTTTAAAAATGGACAAATAAGAAAACAATACTACATAAAATGGAACAAAATAGTATTATATCATCTGTTTCAATTTACGTGAACTTATTTACTTTTTAATCTGTGCACAAAAGAATAACTTTTTATATTTTTGGAAATAATTTACCTTTATGCAATAATTTATAGCCCAGCAAAATATACGTGCCTAATTTTACACCACAAATTTAAAAGTCTTATATTTTTTCTTAAAATTCATGCTCAATCAAATAGGTTCACATAAATTAAAAAATGAGGGGAGTTATATTTTCTAGATGTTACCACTACTCTAAGTAAATCTTTTAGTTGTTACAATGATAGTTTGTATATTGTTGTCCCCTAACTTTCTCCTAACTCCCTTGAAGTTGGACCTATTGTTAATTTATTATCATATTTTCTCTAAACCAATATAGGCTTTTAGGTCAAATTCTTCTACTCTAGTTTATAACTGCATCACCAGATATGGTGCAGTGTATGAGACTATTCTTTCCTTAATCAGAGGTCTCAAGTTCGAGTCTTGGGTATGAAAAAATTCTTGATAGGGAGCGCTTCCTCCCGAATGGGGCCCTATGCGTCGCTAATCCGGATATAATCGGGCTCTAATGCGGATACCGAACAACGGGTGAGAAACCAAAAAAAAAGTTTATAACTGCACCCTCCATGTGTATACATTATATAAAAAATTAATTCAACAGGTCATATAAATTATCATTAATTTAGGTATTCGATACCTACTACCTAATCTCATGTGAGTAGTTAAAACTTAAAAAGAGTTAAATATAAGAACTAGTTGAGGTAAAGTTAAATAGAAGTATTGACATAATTGCAATAATATGTTTGAATTGTTGTTTTTGAAGTCGCTACAACATAAAAAAAATATCTCATTCATTTCGCTAAATTTTATAAGAATTGGAAAATGGACTTTTATTACAGTAATAAAAACCAAATTTAAACGTCAACTATAAGATTTTTCTCAACATTTTCCTTCAAAAATTGAACCAAAATCAAAATTTCATAATTTTGGTCGTGCCTATGTGTGGTTGTCACGTAAATAAAAAAGGAAAAAAATAAAAGTTGAACTGGAGGTCACGTGCAGAGAGCGTGCGAGCAAGTACGAACCCATGTTCTTTTTAAGATGGGCCCACAAGCACGTTAGACACGTGGCAGCAGAGAAGTGGAGCCCACGAGAAAGACGAATCCAACGTGGTGATGCCAGCTTGGCAATTGCCCAAGATCAGGTCACGTGACTTTGTTTAGGGATTTGAGCCTCAATTTTGTTTTCTTTTTGTTTTTTAAAAAAAGCAGTACGTAGCTTGATTCAGACGAAAGTTTTTTCCATTTAAAATACTTTATTTAGTTGTTAAGATCTTGTCAAGAGACATGATTATATATAATTATTTTAGTGTCGGTTTGAAAATCACATTGTAATTATGCAATCTAGTAATTACATAATATATAATTACAAAGTCACATTATTTGTTTTAACATAATTATAATATAATTACCGACATGTTTGATTGCATAATTATCTATCTATATTATTATAAAAGTACGAATATTAAAAAATTAAATGTTGAACGAAGAAAATATTCTTATAAAATTGACCGACAGTTATACCCTTCGTAAACTAAAATTTCCTTTAAAGAAACAAATTACATGTTGGATAAACTTGAAATATTAAAAAAAAGTTAAACTATCTGGACGTTGAGTTCCGCTAAAAAAGTAGAATTCTCTATTTAAGTATACTTGGTTTATGTTACAAATTTAAGTTAGTCAATGACTCTTCCTTCTCATTTTAATAAGATAATCTGATCTCACAAAAATTATTATTTTCAATTATAAGAAATAAACCGGTTCAAAGCAAAATAAAAGTAAGACAAGAAGAACTTTCCCTAAACCAATGGCATCTTCCCTGTTAGGATCGGGAATTCGGGTAGTGCGAAATTTAGCCAAACAACGGTATAATGACAATAACAAAGACAATGGAAGATGATAATAACGGTAATTAAAGAATATAAAGAAGACACAAATTTAACGTGGTTCGGTCAAGATGACCTACGTCCACAAGCGGAGAGGAGCAATTTCACTATACCAACAAGAGTACAAAAGAGAGTACAAAATTAGAGAAAATACTCTAATTAGTCTCAAATACCCCAAGAGAATAACCTCACAAGATCACTCCAAAGAAAGGGTTCACACAAGTGTTTCCCAACACTCACTCTCTTACAAAATACTCTATAATGAAATAAAGGAGGAGAAAGAAAGACAAGAGTGAAAAGCTCTTGAATTTGTGTATTTGCAAATGAGGAGAAACTCCTCTATTTATAGCAAGAAATCCTTGGCCTAATAATGGATATTATGTCATGGCAAATGTCATGATCCACAAATTTGTTATAATGGATATTATGTCATGGCAAATGTCATGAACCACAAATTTGTTATAATGGATATTATGTCATGGCAAATGTCATGAAAATTTGGCCATATTACAAATCTCCACCTTGGCCTAATTTCGGCTTATAGTAAATTTGCTCCACCTTCTCCGCAAAAACCCCAATGGGCAAAATCATTCTTCATAAATGCCAATCAAGTTCAGGCAAATCTTGAACTTGGATACTAGAAGAGGTTTTGTGAACATGTCAGTAGGATTGTCTCTAGTGTTGATCTTCTAAACAGAGACTTTTCTTTTAGCAATGGTTTCTCGGATGAAATGATACTTTATATCAATGTGCTTCGTCCTCTCATGATACATTTGATCTTTAGTCAAGTGAATGGTACATTGACTATCACAAAAAATGATAATACCACCTTGGTGTAAACTGAGTTCCGCAAATAGACCCTTCAACCATAAAGCTTCTTTGATCGCCTCGGTCACTGCCATATATTCTGCTTCGGTAGTAGATAAAGCTACTACATGTTGTAATGTAGCTTTCCAACTAATAGCGCAACCCCTGATGCAAAATACATAGCCTGTCCGTGATCTTCTTTTGTCAAGATCACCTGCATAATCTGAGTCTACAAAACCAACCAAAGTGTTAGTATTTCTCCCAAACTCCAAACATGTGTTTGAAGTACCTCGCAAGTATCTGAGAATCCATTTCACAGCATGTCAATGTGCTTTACCAGGGCAAGCCATATACCGGCTTACCACGCTCACTGCTTATGAAATGTCTGGACGTGTACAAACCATTGCATACATAATACTGCCGACTGCACTGGAATAAGGAACCTATGCCATGTACCTTTCTTCTTCCTCTGACTGCGGGAACTGAGCAGCTGATAACTTAAAATGAGCAGCAAGAGGGGTACTAACTGGTTTAGTATCTTTCATGCCAAACCTCTCCAAGACTTTCTCTAAATACTTCTTCTAGGTCAGAAATAGCATGTTGGCTTTTCGATCTCTTTTGATCTCCATGCCAAGGATTTTCTTAGCTGCTCCCAAATCTTTCATCTCAAATTCACTTTTCAGCTGACTTTTCAAATTATGAATTTATGTTAAATCCTTAGCAGCAATGAGCATGTCATCAACATATAATAATAGGTACACAAATGAACTATTATTTAACTTCCGGAAGTAAACACAACTATCATACATGCTCCTCGAATAACCATGACCCAACATAAAGGAATCAAACCTTTTATACCATTGCCTTGGAGACTGCTTTAATCCGTATAAGGATTTCTTTAACAAGCAAACATGATTTTCTTTTCCTTCAATTTCAAATCCTTCGGGTTGATGCATGTATATTTGTTCCTCAAGTTCGCCATGTAAGAAAGTTGTCTTAACATCAAGTTGTTCTAATTCCAAATCATACATGGCAACGAAGGCAAGCAAGACACGAATAGAGCTATGCTTAACAACAGGTGAGAAAATATCATTAAAATCAACTCCTTGTACCTGACTATAGCCCTTTGCAACTAATCGTGCCTTATACCTCGCATCTTCAACCCCTGGAATGCCATCCTTTTTCTTGAAGACCCATTTGCAACCAACAATTCTTTTTCCTGATGGCATCTTCATAAGAGACCAAGTACCATTCTTGTGGAGAGACTCAATTTCTTTTTTCTGATGGCAGCTTCACAAGAGACCAAGTACCATTCTTGTGGAGAGACTCAATTTCTTCATTCATTGCAATCAGCCACTTGGCTGAGTCAGCACCAGAAATTGCTTCTGAATATTTTGATGGTTCTCCAATTTCTTCAGTTTCCTGTGCAACTAAAAAAGCAAATGCAACATAATCTCCAAACCTTAATGGTTGTTTACCTTCTCTTCTTGGTCTATGTTTGGCTATAGAATACTCCTCTTCTTCTGGTTCAACTTCAGGAGTCTCAACTTCAGGAATTTCAGCTTCTGTCTCAACTTCAGGAGTTTCAACTGTATTTTGCTCCAAAGTTGATGAGCTTGGCTCAGAAGGAATGCCAATCTCAATCTCCACCTGGTTCTGTGTACTCTTTCCTTTATCTGTATTACAAGAACTAGAAGACTCTTTTCTAGAATGTAACATAGAGGATTCATCAAAGGTTACATCTCTGCTAATTATAAATTTTAGTGTCGTGGGATCAGGATACCATAGTCGGTATCCTTTCACCCTAGATGCATACCCAAGGAAAATGCACTTTTTAGCCCTTGGCTCTAATTTTCTATCATTTACATGCATGTATGCAGGGCAACCAAATATATTTAAATCATAATAATTAGCAGGAGTACCTAACCACATTTTCTCTGGAGTCTTAAAGTTCAAAGGTGCAGAAGGAGCTCGGTTGACAATATAACAAGCTGTAGAGATAGCTTCTGCCCAAAAGGCGTTTGTCAACCCAGCATTTGAAATCATGCAATGAGCCCTTTCCAAAAGAGTTCTATTCATCCTTTATGCCACACCATTTTGCTGAGGTGCCATTCTCACAGTACGATGTCGAGCAATTCCTTCATTCTTGCAAAATTCGTTGAATTCATCATTACAAAATTCCAAGCCATTATCTGTTCTAAGCCGCTTAACCTGTTTTCCTGTTTGCTTCTCAATCAAAACTTTCTATTGTTTGAAATTTAAGAAAACATCACTTTTATTTTTCAGGAAATAAACCCAAACTTTTCTTGAATAATCATCAATGAAAGTTAGCATATACCTAGCACCACCTTTTGATGGGGTACGTGAAGGACCCCAAAGATCTGAATGAATGTAATCCAAAGTACCTTTTGTTCTATGAATCGCTGGAGATTTGAAGCTGACTCTTTTCTGCTTTCCGAACATACAATGTTCACAGAACTCCATATTTTCGGTACTTTGGCCATATAAGAGACCTCTTTTACTAAGGATGGAAAGACATTTTTCACTCATATGCCCCAATCGCATATGCCACAATTTGGTGATGTCAGAATCTGATTTATCTGATATTGAAACTGCAGCAGCACCTGTAACAGTAGATCCCAAAAGAGTATACAACGTACCAGATCTGCGTGCTTTCATGATCACAAGAGTACCATAAAAAATTTTCAGAACTCCACCTTCACCTGTGTACTTGCACCCAAGAGATTCTAGAGTGTCCAAAGAGATGAGATTTTTCTTCAAGTCAGGAACATGTCTAACATCGGTAAGAGTTCTCACCACACCATCGTGCATTTTGATTCGGACTGTACCTTTTCCAATAACTTTGCAGGCAGCATTGTTGCCCATCAAGACAACTCCACCTCCAATAGATTCATATGTGGTAAATAAATCCCGACTGGGACACATATGATAAGAACAACCCGAATCTAAAATCCACTCATTGTTAGATTTGAAACTATTATTAGTTGCTAAAAAAATAGTTCCCTTAGTCTCATCAGCAGCTACACTTGCTTCGGCAGTGTCAATATTTTTGTGCTCATTTTTCTTTTCTGTATGCTTTTCTTTGTTTTTCAATTTAAAGCATTCCGAAATAATATGACCTTTCTTATGACAATATTTGCACATGACATTTCTGTATTTGGATTTTGACCTTGATTTAGGTTTCTCACTACTTGAATCTTTCTTATTGGATCTACCTCTTATGAATAAGCCTTCCCCTTGGTTCCCACTACTTTCCCCAGTAATATCTCTATCTATTTGTTCTTTTGATTTCAAAATAGATTTGATATCTTTATAAGAGATATTATCCTTTCCATAAAACATAGTATCTCTTATATGTTTAAACGACTGGGATAAGGAAACAAGCAATAACACAGCTTGATCCTCATCTTTGATTTCAGCATCTATGTTACTTAAATCCATAAGAAGAGAATCAAAAGTATCAAGATGAGTAAGTATAGAGGTACCTTCAGCCATACGAAAAGTGTAGAGTTTTTGCTTTAGGTAAAGTATGTTTTCTACTGTTCTTTCATATATAGGGTTTTAAGCTTTTCCCATATGCCTTTGGCTGAGCTTTCTGTTGCAACTTCACGCAAAACCTCATTTGAAAGATTTAAAATAATACCTGCTTTTGCCTTTTTGTCTATGACGGCAAACTCCTCGTCCGTCATTTTATCCGGCATCTTCTCCTTTCCTTGCAGTGCCAAAGCTAAGCCATCCTGAATTAGGATAGCTTCCATCTTTAATTGCCACATTCCAAAGTTTGCACTTCGGTCAAATTTCTCAACATAAGACTTTGTTAGAGTCATTTTGGCCGGTTAGATCTGGCTTTGATACCAATTTGTTAGGATCGGGAACCCGGGTAGTATGAAATTTAGCCAAACAACGGTATAATGACAATAACAAAGATAATGGAAGGTGATAATAACGGCAATTAAAGAATATAAAGAAGACACAAATTTAACGTGGTTCGGTCAAGGTGACCTACGTCCACAAGCGGAGAGGAGCAATTTCACTATACCAACAAGAGTACAAAATTAGAGTAAATACTCTAATTAATCCCAAATACCCCAAGAGAATAACCTCACAAGATCACTCCAAAGAAAGGGTTCACACAAGTGTTTTCCAATACTCACTCTCTTACAAAATACTCTATAATGAAATAAAGGAGGAGAAAGAAAGACAAGAGTGAAAAGCTCTTGAATTAGTGTGTTTGCAAATGAGGAAAAACTCCTCTATTTATAGCAAGAAATCCTTGGCCTAATAATGGATATTATGTCATGGCAAATGTCATGATCCACAAATTTGTTATAATGGATATTATGTCATGACAAATGTCATGAAAATTTGGCCATATTACATTCCCAAAGCAAGAAAAATTTGATTCCAATTTGGAAGACAACTTAGGCTATTGGCTATCGAACTAGAGTTCCAAAATCCAAACAAATAATGCTTTTAGATTTTGGTTCTTATTGCTAATTCTTTATTCTATGATGCCCAAATATCAAGTCTAGCTCAAATTCGTTTCTTTTAAAAAAAAAAACAATCACGAAAAAAGCAGAGCTAATTAAATTTATAAAGACGAACTTCTATCCTATCTCGCATGGAAGATGGATAACCAAGAAAATCTAGGCATAAAACATCTATGAAAAAAATTGATTGGAACTTGCAGTTGTACTTATTTTATTTTTCTTTTAATACCGTTTGGAATACTACTCTAATACATAAGTTAAGATAGATTGCTATTTATTTGCATAATTTTAATGTTTCAATAATCAGTATTTTATTTTTTGTATAATTACTGTTATGTTAAGTGATCATATGACTATGTTATTTACATGATAATCTTATGTGTTTAAATTTCTAACTTTTATGAATATTTAATTGGTTAAAATTCAATGAAATAATTTGGTGAAATCAATATAATTGTTGTTTTGGTTTCACCTAATCTTCTACATCTTTTACTGTAGAAAGAAAAATGATGCTGATCAAATATAATATTTATTGGAGGTTTTTTGCATTGTCCTAAAAAATATAATATCCCATTCTTTTTATTAGTGACTTTTACTTTGCTATGCGAAGAGAATTACAAGAAAAATGAAATACTATATTTTCAGGAACTGATTATTAAACTTCGCATATATTTAGATACAATTAGTTTTAGAATACTATGCAATTGAAAATTTATTACTACTTTTTGAACGTGCTTGGTAATAGTAGATTGAAAACATTCGTGCATCACACGAACGTAGAAACTAGTTTATTATAAAAACACGAATGTTTCGTGCTAAATGTTGAGTGACTAAAATATTTTTAAAATATTAATCGACTTTTATACCCTTAACTATTTATATTAATTTTGATAGGAATTTATAATGGAAGGACACAACTAGAAATAGACACGTTAGACACGTTAGGATGAAGAGTTGTAGTAGAATAGGGACTTAATAGTGGAAGAAGTAGAGTTATGAATGAATAAGAAAAAGTAAATCCTAAAACTAAATATTCTAAACTTTCCTCTAGCTAAATGTGGAACAAATACTTTAGAATTGAAGGAAGCTAGTTCAATTGTGTATAGTCAGATATTTTCAGAGTATTACAATAAAAATAATTAGTTTACAAAATTGAAGAAAACTTTTTAGTTTTCGTTTGAATTCCAAGACGTGAAAAACAAAGGTTCGACTAATTTTATTTTCTTAAAACATTTTGAGTTTGTTATCCGAAACTAACAACGCATTGTTATTCAAAAGAATTTTTGTATATTTTTTATTGTATATTATTACAAATCCAACATACTTAAACAGTTTTGTCTTTGATTTTATAGTTTTAGAAATTTAATTTTGACCCACTTTTTCAAGTTCCGGACATTAATACTTTTTTATTTTTTATTAATAAGATAGCTATATTAATAATTATAAGCTAGCATAACTGTAGATCAAAGGAACGACTATAGGATCACATTTACAAATGCACGATCAATACTAAATCACATTGGACTGAAAGAAATTGAAATCTATTGGGATTAGGCTTAAATTATTTTTCATATAAATTATTTCACATTGAATAAAATCGTAATACATTAGGACAATCATATTTAATATTTTGAAGTAAACTAGCTAAACATTAAATTCTTTAAACTGAAGCTCTAATTCATACTAATTTCACAAAATATTGTTGAACAATGGTGAATTATCTACTAACTGACTCAAACTAATTTGCACTAAGGATTTATAAATCTGGTGAACTTTCTCTCATAAAGTTTGAATAAGATGTATACTATCGTAATTACTTTATTAAAAAAACTCAATTTTAGGTTTGATAGTTGACTGCAAACGAACGTGTGTTGGATGATCAGCCGCTGAAGATGCTGGTGTTACGACTCTTCACTTGACTCGAAAGATCATTCTAGTTCCATATAAATTACAAAGCAATGGCCAATTACGCTTTGAATTGATATATTAATTTACTAACGACGATAGTTAATTAGATACATCAATTAGTTCATTATATGTAATGATCTAAATGATACTATTAGAATATATATATATATACATGTATCGGTAGAAAATTAGTGACTTGCGAAAAGGAAGATTGACAAGAGTGGGTTGTTCTAGTGGTGAGCACCCTCCACTTCCAACCAAAAGGTTGTGAGTTCGAGTCACCCCAAGAGCAAGGTGGGAGTTCTTGGAGAGAGGGAGCCGAGGGTCTATCGAAAACAGCCTCTCTATCCCAAGGTAGGGGTATGTGTGTATATATATATATATATATATATATATATATTAAAATTTTAATATCTTTTGTACAAATTATGTGATACTTGACTTAAGATATTCGTGCAAAGCACGATCATAGAGACTAGTAATTAGATAAGTAGCTATTTTGTATTCTAAAATAAAAAGTAAAGATTTTTTTCCGGGTGAACATGTAAGTAAGTTTTACGACAAATATATGTATATATAAGACATGAAAATGAGTGTTTATTTTAAAAATACATATTTTTATGTAAAATATATTAAAGAATTATAAATTAGTAACTAATACTGTAAAGAATAATCAGTATCTTTCAAACAAATAATATTTTAACTTGAATTAGATCATAATAAAAAATCTAATAATTGTTTATCAACTTACGTGAATATAATATGAAAATCATGATTTGTTTATTTTTTTAAATTAAAAAAGAAGAAGATAAATATGATTTTAAAAAGGACTTTTCTATAATAAACATTTATACTAATTAATAGAACATAAAACTATTTATGGAAAAAAATACCAACATTATTATCAATCTATCTACAATATAATTTATACAGAAACTCGTTATTATGAACCTAATATTTTTTTCAAATTATCATATAATCAACCAAAATTCTTCCGATAAAATAATTATTTCAATAAAGATATAAAGGGAAGGAAAATAGCAATATAGCAAGTCATTGAGTTCATTACTATTACCAATACACCAAACTACAAAGTACTACAATTTGTACTAGTGTCTACGATTGCAGCAATAAGAGAAAAGATTTAAAAAGGAAGAAGAAAAATTAAAGGAGTTATAAAGTTACTAATACTATTATCTATTATAAGGGCTCGTTTGGTACGAAGGATAAGTAATAATTAATCCTCCGACTAAATTTAAAAAGAGTTTATCCCATATTTGGTTGGTAGAAAACTGTGAATAATTAATCCCGGAATTGTAGTGTTTTTTTATCCCCATGGAAAGGTGGAATAACTAATCTCGGAATAATTAATTATGGAATAACTTCTTTCCAACCGAACGATGGGAGCAAATATGTGGCTTCGCCTGGGATAAAGCTTAATCGCCTGTGACAAAATATGTGTTCCGAAATCTGCGGGGGGGCTAAATGTCTTAGATATCAGGATGCGGAACTCAGCTGCAATATGCAAGCTCCTTTGGCAAAAAGGATAAGCTGTGGATTTGTTGGGTACACATCTACTATAGTAAAGGTAAATCTATCTGGGAAACCACTGGAAAGCAAGCTTCCTGGGTAGGGGTGGCAAACGGGCGGATGGGATCATGGGCAGGTCGAAAACGGGTAATGTAAAAACGGATAAATTATCCAACCCGACCCATATTTAATACGGAGAAAACCGGGTTAACCATCAGAAAATATAGATACATATTATTCATGACTTCTTGAATGTGATCACTTTTGGGAGAATTCCTAATCTCCCAAATTTGAGAACCCCAAATTTGAGACTTTATAAATGTAAAATTTAAACTCATTAGTTATCCATTTTCTAAGTGGATAATATGGTTTTTATCCATATTTCACCCGTTTTAAAAAAGTTTATTATCCAACCTATTTTTTAATGAATAATATGGGTGAATAATTATTTTCTTTCAACCATTTTGTCACCCCTATTCCTAGGTGGTGCAAAAAATATTGAAGGCAAGGAAGTTTGTTGATGAAGTAGGGCTTAGGGAGGATTCTTTTAAGGCATTGCAGAAGTTTTCTATCAGGAAAATGTATGCATTACTCAGAGGGGATTTTCAGAAGGTCACATGGAGAAGACTTGTGTGCAACAATTTTGGAGCTCCAAGATGGATATCATTCTTAGGTTGGCAGCATATGAAAGGCTACAAAACAAGGGGACCAATCCTCTATGTGCAAATGTAAATGAGAGTAGTTCCCAT
Source organism: Nicotiana tabacum (assembly GCF_000715075.1). Taxonomy (NCBI): domain Eukaryota; kingdom Viridiplantae; phylum Streptophyta; class Magnoliopsida; order Solanales; family Solanaceae; genus Nicotiana; species Nicotiana tabacum. The sequence continues at coordinate 5,074,355 of NC_134102.1, read as the reverse complement.
TTGTTTTTCATATGTGCAACTTCTGCAGAAATATGGTCCAAGACTTAAATAGCTGGGCATATTCAGGGTACCCATGGATTGGAAGAGTGAGCTGGATTGGGCTACAACTCACTGCAGGGGAAGAACTGCTGCGCTAAGGCTGCGGTGTATAGAATGTGCTTGGCTGCTGCAGTCTATTTTCTCTGGCAAGAAAGAAACATTAGAGTTTACCAGCAGCAACAGAGATGTGCAACTGCTATTGTTCGACAGATAGTACAAGAAGTATTTTACAGAGGATATATGAAGCCACGACTAACAAGGACTTTGCAGATCCTAGATTTCTATCCAAAGTAATTTTATAGGCTGAGAGATAGAATATATGTAATTGTGATACTGAGGTTGGAGGATAGTAGGAGATAGAAGACAGAGGACTTTGAGGCGTGAAGCTCAAGACTCGGATTTGTTATGTTCTTCTACTGTATAGATCTTTTACTTGCTATATAACATACATTACTTACCAAAAAAAAAAGGATGTGGCTTCGGGTTTAAGGAGAAATTTGACAAGATGACAGGAATCTTCCTTTTTTTAGAGATAAATATTTGGAAAAGAGAAAAAGGAAAGAATTTAGAAGGCCATCTGATGACTACATGATGTAATTACCACCAATTCTCAACCCCTTGAGAATTGGAAAGTGTAATTGACTCCCCTCAATTATACCCATACTTGGCCAAATAAAAAGGCCAAACTGTGTAATTACACCCAAAACTCATAACCTGTAGAGCCATTGTTGGCTAACATGACCTACAAGAAATTGAGGACCAACTGTGACATAAGGTCTAACCTGCTTGGGTAGGCCTTGATGGATTAGGCCTGATTGGCGAACATGTTCAGTATCTAGTCAAATGATTCACTCAAGAACGACAAAACACAACCAAAATGATCATAGTTCTGGGCAATAATTAAACTGTAGACATGTTTGGCTTAGCCAACGATGAGAAGACAAGGGATTAAAAACTTCATGTTGTCCCATGCCACCATGCAGCTAGGTTTATTTTCATCAGCAATAATCTTTCTAACAGCATAGACCACAAATCTAATAGAGATTAAACTGCTGTCTAAGACATTATAACAAATCTAGCCGATAATGGTAACTCATCTTCTGGAATGACCCAAATCCTTAAAAGAGCATAGAGCAGATTAACCACATGCTAGAAGTGAGTAGATGAAGAGCAGCTCATACTTGAACTGTGAAAAGAAAGGTATAAACGGAAATGGACATTCATCAAGCTACAGTTGTTCCTTTATTTAGCCTGAGGATGAGATGCAATGAAATCAACAGCCAAATTTATCGAGTGGATCTTGTCAGCTTCATTGTCAGGAATCTCAAACACAAATTCTTCTTCAAGGGCCATCACGATTTCCACGGTGTCTAAACTATCTAAACCAAGATCATTTTGGAAGTGAGCATTTGGGACAACCTGCCAAGTAAATGTAAAATGACATCTGTAAATATAATAGTAACAGTACTACTTCATGAAACTAACAAAGAATGAAATGCAGAAAACAACCTCAAAGATCACAAGTAAACCTAAACTAAAGACTACAAATTCGGACAGCCGTTTTTGTCAGAGAAAAGGATATGCGTCCAGGCTGAAACAGGTAACATTTACATAAACATCAGCAAGACCATAAACAGGTAACAGAAACAGTGGTAGCATCACTAGCAACAAAAATTAACAAGCAGTCACGGACATTCCAAGAATGTGCTGACGTGAAATAGAACTGGAAGAGGATTTAGGGAGATGGGATAGACATGGGAAACAAGGGGGACATTGTTGGTGTGGAGATAGGAAGTGTGTTAAGAGGTTTCCTTCCCCAACATTTCGAGTGTCATACTCATGCCGGAGAAAGATGACTCTGCAACACATCCGTAGAATACATGAAAGACATGTGCATTGGAAATCGTGGTTAGGAGGAATCTTCAGAATTGGAAGATGAACGAGTTTCAAAACCTGGTGGAACTACTTCACAAGCACATCATACCAAATGATACACTGAACTCATAGATATGAAGGGTGAAGACTGAAAAGCGACAGTTTGTTTATAGCCGAATATTACAGTCATAAATTCCCAATAAGAGAAGATTCGGACTTCTCTAACCAAACGAATTGGATCCTTAGGACATCCACGAAGGTGCTTTCTTCTTACGGGTGGCAGCTAGAGATGCGAAATTGACAACAGAAACCTTAAAAAGAAGAGAATCGCTTATGTGTTGGTGCTTCATGTGCATATATTCGAGCCAAGACATATATCATATCCTCTGCAGTACAATGGTGGCGTTGTGTTTGTGGCGGCTGGCCCTGGATTGGTTTAGAATGCAGTGGGTGATGTCGGGCAACGTGAAGAAAGTGCTACATAGATGAGCTTTTAGAAGGACAAAGAGAAGGTCTAGGGCATGGATGTCCCGTTAGCTCTCGTGTGGGTTGTTTGGATAGACAGAAACAGAAAATCTTTCGAAGGGGTAGAATACGATTTTGTTAATATAAGGGATGATTTTTTTATGTTTCGGTTTCTCTTGGTGCAACCATGAAATCCCTGCATCTTTTAGTGAGAATCGTATATTGAGTAAGTTCTCTACTTTTTTGGTATTTGGCTTGTATAGGAGGTTCTCCATAATTAATAATTATTTACCTTGTCCAAAAAGCACAAGGGAGAAATTGCTCCCATAAACTAACCACCAACACTTCTTTTGACAACGGAAACTAACCACTAACACTAAAATACATAATTTCAATGAGATTTAACTATTGAAGTTTTCCTCTTAGTTTAAGAAATCTTTTACTTTGTATGTCACATCTACATATTTACTGTTTATGTAAATACGAGGGTTAAAAATCTAGAGTCATACTATGACAAGCTCTCCATTTCCTTTTTGTGCTCTTCAACTCTTCCATAAGTAAATTTCCTACTAGAATGTTAAAATATAAGCTTAAGAACGTTAGAGTTAAGAATATTTGCAGAGTTCTATACAAAAATTGGACAGTGTCTACATCAATACAAATATCACATGTATATTGTGTTTAACGCCGGTAAATAGGCATGTGTAGCATTCATTACATTATCAAGTCATTAGAATATTTCTTCTCTTATCCACTCCTCACATGATAACAAAGCATTTGTGAGAGAATAATCCTAAAAAGCAGTGTCATCACAATTCCCCCTACGATGCCTTGTCATAGACTCGGAACACCGCTTTTAAGTTGTGAAATTGATAGAGATTCTACTTATTCTGACCTCTTTCCTTTCAACAGAGCTCATATAAGAATCCTTTTTTTTATTTATAATGAGAACTTATACAAGAATCCTATTCTTCAATGACCTCAAGAACTTGTTGCTATGGAAGAAGTTTTCCTCTCTATTTGTTGTATTTCCTTGCTAGAGTTCAGAACCGATAACACTTCACCATATTGTACACTAGACTTATACTATAACTTAATTATGCACAATAGATATAAGGGCGAATTGCAAGTTACCTCCCCATGATATTTAGCAGCAGATTAGCTCCCTACCTCATTGCTCATATCTCTCCGTCACTCTAAATGACGGAGTGATAGCTCTTAATAACACTAGTATAGAAACTACAAGGGAACAATCTGCATCTTTATCACTATTCAAAAGTACCACCTAACATTGTAAGCATGAGTAAACACAAAGGGCAGTAGACTGGGGCTTTCAGACCACAAAGAGGTAATGAGCCAATTTCTTCGCCATAGATCGGCAATCCACAAGTTGCTGAACCACAACGAGGACATATTCATTATTCGTAACTTTTGCTGCATTTTGTCTTACCTCCAGTCAGATATCAGTTACACCACTTCCCTGAGGCTGAATCAATCTTAAAGCTGATTAATAGATGGACATCAGCATCCTTTTGAGCGTCCACTCAATACCAGAATTTTATCAAATTCCCCATTAGGTGCAGTACAGCTCCTATTTTTATCTTCTCAATTCTAAAATAAAAAATCTATCACCATATTCTCTAGCTAAAAGATATAATCACACTATCCTCGATAAAAATTACACACAGTATAAACCAAAAAGGACCAGCAGCCTTACAACAAATTAACGCCCAGTGGCGGAGCTAAATGGAGGGAAGGGGATCCAATTCGTTGCAAAATTTTACTGTGCAAATAGGAAAAATCTAATCTTTTTTGTTATATATAAACTGTTGAGTCACCTTGATATAAGGAAAAAGTCTAGTGAAATGGCAAAATGGGTTCAACAGGTTCAAGTTCAAATGACAAGCGTGACATTCTAGTATTTTTTTCTGAATTCCCTTGTATAAAATTCCTGACTCCACTACTATTAACGCCAATGGATAACGTTAAAAACACAAAACAGAAGTGTAACAAAACACTCCCATGCCTAAATTAGTCGGAACCTGAATAAAACCCTAATTTCACTTTAAGTCATTTCCTGAGTAACAAATACTGTAATACTGTATATATATATATATATATATATATATATATATATATATATATATATATAATGAGAAATGTTAGAAAATTTACCTTGGAGGGATCAACTTTTTGGAAGTTTTTGACGACATTGATGACGCGATCTCTGACTTCATCCTTATCGAGAAATGAGCCTCTTACTTCGTCAGAGAACTGACGCCTGAAAAGCTGACTGAAAGAGCCTCCAATTAGCCTAGGGTTTCGAAGTTGTGCCGGCCGAGCTTCCACTCTCAGGTACTTCAACAGTGCGATTCTCGCCGCCATTGAGAATGGAGAGAGAGAGGGAGGAGAAGGCCAAAGATTATGGAGAGAGAGGAATAGCCACGTCAGAGATGTTTAGGCGATTTATATATCAGACATAAACTGCAATTAAATGCGATTAATAAAGCGTTTTAGCGGTATTTTACCGAGTAGTTGTTGCAGTAATTAGTGTTTCAAAGGGCATAAGGCGAAACGTTTTACATATGTCTCAGCGAGGTGTGAAGCCCCGAGGCACGAGGCGTAAGTCTCATGAGTATTTAATTTTTAATATTTTATAAAATAATATAATTATATTAAATATTTATAAATAGTAAAATTACATAAAAATTAAAGAAAATAAAAATTGAAGAAAACTATAAATGTGTGAAAAATATATATATAGATATGCTCCATCCCCACAAAAAAACTAGTCAAAACAACCTATTATACGCTACTTAGAAGCACAACTAACTTGAGTCGAAAAGAATAAAATTTTCTACACGAAGGATGACTAACGTGTAATTTGAACTTTGAACTTTCTGCTACGAAGGAGAATGTAGTTCTCTTTGTATTTGTAAAAAATAAATTGAATATTCGTTACTTTTGAGAGATATTAGCAGACTAACAGATAAGATAAAGAATTGGGAAAGACCATGAAATCAATAAAAAAAGTCTTGACTTTTAAATTTAATACATTTCAGTTCCTTTTTAAATTTTTTGAGTAATTATCAAGCTGACTTTTGAGAATTTGGGTATTATATGAAGGATTTATTCAATAAAATTTGTTTTAATTTGAAAAAGTCTTTGGGACTTTTGCATCACTAAAAAAATGCGCCTCAAACGTTCGGGCGTACGCCTCGAATTGCTGGGCGCACGCCTATTGAGACTTTCGCCCCACACCATCGACTCGAGGCGTTTTTGGTGTGCCTCGCCGAAGGACTCGCCCCAAAAACGACTTTTGAAACAATGGTTATAATAAAGGACATTGATTAATTCGATTTACAAGCCTTTTCAATTCCCATCTTGGACTTCATTATTAGTTCCATATAAGTATCTTTTTCAAATCTTACTCTTCATTTATAATGCTTCGATAGAGAATGACTTACCAAAAAAAAATGTGGATTTCTCCAATACATAAGAATGAGTTATTCTTCGATATAAGATGACACATATTTACTAAAGGTGTAAAAAGATTCAACTGATAAACCACTATTGAATATGATCGGTGAATTCTATGAGGGCAATGAACATGATTCGATTGAGATTTGAAGAAAAAAAAGATTTGAAGTTAACTTTGAAAGAAGTATTTTAAGTTCAGTTTGTAAATGATATAAATTTCTTAAAATAATCAGTCGAACCGAAACATTAATGCCTTACGTAGAGGATTCACAATTCTATTTTGTCTCTTCTTTTTTCTTTTAATTTTTATGACAGTTGTCAACGCCTAGTTAAGCTCACCACAATTAGTTCTTATGCTGATGGGGAAAAAAATTAATTCTTAGGCTCATATGACAATTCTTTGCTCTTTCATTTCACTTAATTTATATTATTTCACTGAATAAGAAAGAAAGAAAGAAAGAAAGAAAGAAAGAAAAGAAAAGAACTTTTGAAATTTATCTTAAATATAAATGATATTTATGTGGCTACACAAGCATGTTATTAAGGATAAAATAAAATATTCAGACTTAAAAAATTTGTAAATATAAAAATATGTCAATTTTTGTTAAATAATCTAAAAATTTTAAAAAATGGTCACTTAAAATAAACTAGTTCATTTGGCCAAGTTTCTGAATAATTGAAAGCGCTTCCGTTTCTTATGTTTATCAAATTATCCCACAATATGAGAAAAAACTAACCCCATGCCTTGTCAACAACACATCTATGACCAAAGCCTCACAAAACTTGCTCCATCTCTTAATTTGTAATTTTATTTTTTTCATTTTTTAATTAAATAAAATTTAATGCCTAATTAAAGTCTCATAGTAATAAATTTTTTAATTTATTTTATTTACTCAAAGTAGAACTAATCGTGTAAATGAATCTTTATATATCCCCTTTTGTAATTTAATACTTACAAAAACACTCCTTGAAAAGAAGTGTCAAACACAAACTACTTTTCTAATACAATAAAAGTGTTCCTTAAATTATTTAGCCAAACATAAATTGTTACTTTCCCAAAATATTTATGCTAAAACTCCATTTAACGAAAAGCATCTTTCAAAATAAACAGTATCTAAAAGCTTGGCCAAAGATATTATATAGTGAACAAAGCTTGATCCATCACATTAACTTTATGGGTTCAACATTTAAAATTTTTAGTATTAGACCCATTATATTTTTAAAGTTATGGTTTCATATCTACTATTATTGTAATTTCAATGAATTTTTGTAAGTAAATTTATACAGCTCATGAGAAGTATTAGGTTCAGGTGAACCCACGGGCCACGGCCCGAAAGCTGCATCCGCCCCTGGTTACATAACTGATTGGATTAATAAAATTAGTTAGTTGCTGTGCAGAGAGGGAGGAGATCGGTTTTATGACACATTACAAGTGTTATTTTAGTTATATATCTCTTTTCACATGAGAATATGAGACCAACCAAAAATAACACATGAAATCAGTAAATAGAACACATAAGATCTATGTAGGACCATTTTCTTCTGTTCAAATTGTAACTGGTCATAGGAGCTAATTTCCTCCTAAGCAGACAAAATCCTTCCTATTTTGTTTTCTGTGTGGGAATTTCTAATGGCTATTTCTGTTTTAGGGATAGGGTGAGAATTGTTCACAAGGACCAACTAGTACAAAACATCAGTGCAGGAAACTGAGTAGCTCCATCTCTTACATAGAGCAGACCAGGTTGCAACTTGCATTTCTTTCCCAAGTTAAAATTGACAAAGCTTTCAACTTGAAAATGTTCCAAACTTCTTGGACCTTGCATCAAACCACCAAGGCTAAAACCCCATCCGAAATCATCGTCGGGGGTATCGGATACATTAACTGCCCACTGCAAATATTTGGGATTTGATCTTTTCATCTCTACCCAACCACCAATTCTTGTACTTTCGACACGTTGTGACTCTAGTGTTATAGCGATTGATCCATCTAAGAGGCCGTTTTCCTCCAAGGGCGCCTCCGAATGCCCTGACTGTTGTAAACTGCCAATAGGGAATGTCATAGCTGCGAGTCTATGCTGTTCACTTGACAGAGTAGCCGCTTTGTGTATGCCCAAGATGGATAGCTTTGTACTGCTTGTAAGTTGGCAAACAACTTGACCAAAAGTGCCAAAACAATACAAAAGTTTACCGGAGTGTGGCAATGCAGAGACAAACTGAGCCAAGGAAGCAACAGTATTTAACTTTTTTACCATCACAGCAATTGCACTACCATTTAGTTGATTCAGCAGAGGCGGCCCAAATGATGAATAATCTGTCAAGCCCCTTTCCTGGAAAATTTTTGCAAAAGGAAAATTGTTATACTAGTCATTTTGTCCTTGCTTTATACGAGGCTACACAGAAAGGCAAATGAAGATGAAGCAATACAAGTATCGAATACAATATGCAACAACCATCTAATGACCTCCCATGTGATCTTCCTTGTTAGCTAATTGATTTCTCATAATTCCTAATATGTGAGAATTTTTATACCACAAATCTGCAACTTGACTTTTCTCTATTCAATTTTTTTGGTAAAGTGCATCTGCAACTCCTTGTTCTTTTTTTCTTTTCCTTTTCTTCACCTGTTGCTACCGAGATTTTGGCGGATTGTAGACTTAATTACTGCTTGTTAAAGCTTATGCATGCCTTTCATTTATTTGTTAAATTCTGTTTCCATTTGATAGTACTGTAGGTTTGCCATATCCACTTTTATCCCTGTCATTTCCTAAAGCTAAAAGAGATTCGAATTCGATTTTACATTTCTAGTGTTATGTGCATAACATTAGCAGTTTAGCAATTTTTATATGATAGCTATGCACTTGTTCATGCCAACCCTGATACTTGACGATAACAATAAGAATATAAATATCACGAGAATGCGAAATTGATAACTATTAGTATTAGAAATCAGAAAGCAAGCTCAGTACTCAGAAACATTTACCTCACGTGAACTTGTAGGTACTGCAATATCTCTACACCGACCACCAACTGGGATGGCAACTGCGGAGAACCAATCACTAATATTTGCTGCATAAAGAACTTTTGCTAAAGAAAGTGGAGTGCCCTGGATATTTATTTGGCCTCTTTCGCTGCCAACAAACTCTGCAACAAGTGTATCTTTTTCACGAACAGTTGTTTCAAAAGTCAGCCTAGAATCAATTCCAGTCCTAATTGTTCTTTCAATTGCATTGCGCTTGCGTTCATCAATGGTACCGATCATCAACAGTGCCCCCACAGCATCAAATTCTCCCCTTACATTAGTGCTAGCTTCTTGGAATGGACTTCCTTTTGACGATTTATAGAAAGCAAGCACTCGCTCCACCTTCTCTTGTCTGTCTCTTAGCTTCATAATATCTGAAAAAGCTTCTCGCTGCAATCTCTTCAAGATCTCAATCTGTAAATGATAATATTGGAAGAGTTGTAAAGCGCCATTATACAGCTTGTTTCTACCTAGGAATTGGCAAATATATGCAACTAAAGCTTGTCGAGGGCAGCCAGGTTAGGAAATGGTTATGTCCTAAAGCTAATGAGAGTAACAACTAACAAATAGTTCTGAACCAAACTATGTATAAAACAAATCTGGATAAGTCTTTAGCCAGTATTGTCTCCTGGGAAGCTCATCGTACAGGCGTAGTAATACAGCAGCAGATAGTAAACATAGAAGAATTTGATGTTAAGACTAAAAAAGATTAGACAAAATAGAAGAATAGGCAGAAACTAGATGAGGTTAGGGTATATAGTCACTGGTCAGAGCTTTCTCATACTTAAAGAGGCCAATCAGAATAAGGCGAGCCAAATAATAAAGCTTGTGCTAACTATATTAACAACAAAAAATAAATCTTGTGGTTACTGGTAAAGTAAGAATTTGACTGCTCAAGCTCTGAATACTTCCTCTATATCACTGCGCTGCAGTGGAACCAAGCATGACGAGTAACACATAAACTCCACTTTAGATCAATAGTACAAAAGTAGGGACATGTACACTCACCCTTCTCCCTACCTTTAAAAACCACCATATACAAAGAGTTAAAGACTGCCACTCCTCACATAAGAAATAATATTTTCATAACTTTTATTATTTTCCCGATAGATTTTCATTTGCTTCATATAAGATCCACATGAACGAGATTAGCTGTAACCTTGAAGAAATATTAAAGAAATCCAATCAACAATTGGGTCCCTCACTAAATAACTTTTTTGTAATGATAATGGTGTCCGGACCAGCACGTGTGCACCTTGACTCACTGATTAACTTTCTCGGGAAAATAAAAATTTGAACTTTCATATTTTATATGTGATCCAATAGTATCTCCTTTTTTTTCACAACAACATTTACCCAACCTGTCCCCAAGGAGGTGGCTTAACAGTTGAAAAACCGTTTTAGCACCGTTGGTCAATGAAGTGGGAGGAGAACGAGGTCTCAAGTTCAAATCCAAGCTGATGCAAAAACCACCAGATGATTTCTTCCCGTTTGCCTTAACCATAGTGGGCATAGAGTTAACCAGCATCTATGCTGATGGGAGGTAGTAGGTACCTGGTTCAGTAGAATAGTCAGACACCAGCGTCATTACTCATTACAAAGAAAAAATATCTATCGAACCCAACAGAGAAGTTACCTCATAGTATTGAAATATTAAAAATCCATTCAGATTCAGGCCTACACAATTAATCCATTCCACAGAACAAAATCAGCATAAAATAAAACTCTTTTACATTTCTCATCTTTATTCTATAGGTTAATCAGCTTGCACAGGGGAAAAAAGTGAAATTTATCAGAATTAACACGAGAAAACAAAACCAAGGAAACTTAAACAACCCTAATGAGACACCCAAAAATTATATTTTGACAATGCATACTAGAGCAATTGGGTTTGTCTATATGTAATGACTGGGATAACAAAATAAATGAAAAGAAGTCACATTTAAATTACCGGACTTCGACGGTTAGAAGTGTCGCCGCCGCGGAGAACGCCGGAAGCGAAATCTTGGGTAGATTTGGCAAAGGATTTTAGCTTATCTACAACTGAAACTGCTGCTTCCATTTTAAAAGCGTATACACTGAACAATGCGTCGCCCAAAGAGGAAGAGGTCGTTTTTCTGGTTTTTCAATGGTAGCCTTGTTTGTGATTTTACTTTATTCGACTCTGTTTCCTTCTTTTTGCCTCTCTGAATTTATTACAATCTTGTTCGAGCCAAAAGGCCAAAAGAAGATGGAAATGGAATTGCTCACCACGTTCCTCACACATTGAAATTATTTTGTTATGACTTATATCCTATTCTTAATTATATATTAAGAGAAAATAGCAATGTTGCAAAGGGGTGTTCAAAACCAAACCTACCAAAACCGATTGGCTTAATGACTTATTGATATCGGGTTATCGGTTTAACGGATGGAGAACGAATTAAATTTTATTATTAACGGCTTATCAGTTTGGGGCGGATTATTCAATTTTCTTATCGGATAAACCGTTAACCCCTTATCCTACGACTTATTTAATCATGACTTATATATATATATATATATATATATATATATATATATATTAAATATCAAAAACCCTTCCACTTCTTCCCGTACTCTATCAGAATTTCATTTTTTTTTTTTGCTCAAACCTATAACATGCCAACAATCTCCTTCGTTGCATGTTATAAATATATAGGTAAATGAGATCCTAATGCCACCAAATGGACCAAATTGTTGGCCAAAAGAATATAGTAACAAGTAATGGCTTGTGTTTTAGGATCATTGAAGGTAACAGTAAAAAATGGTGGGAATACATGCAAAGTAAACTGGCTTTTTGCTGGTATTTACTAATAACAATGTAACACGAAGGACCAAAATAGGCCTCTGTAATACATATTCAACTAGGCTGATAAACTGCCCGATAATAGCTAAACCGATATCAATCCGCCCGATATCTTATCGGGTGGCTAGCGGATTAATACATTTAAAAGTCGATAACTGATAAGACGAACCGTTAAGAGTAAATAACCGTCCGATCCGCCCGATAAGGAGCCCTAATGTTGCTCCTTGAGTTACTATTTTATTTCGATGTTGGTCCATGTGTTTGTTTGGCTGAAATTTGATTTTCAATTAACCTATGGGTGTGTTTGGTACGAAAGAAAATATTTTTCATAAAATTAAGTTATTGATTAGGTAATAAAAAATAGTTTTTGACAAATATATGTAATTTAGGCAAACACTACATGAGACGAAATGAGTAAGGGTGCGGAAGGTACTAGATTGGGGTAGCGGTAGCGAGAGTAGCGTGTAGGGGGTGGCCGCGGGGTTTGGGATGGGGGTGGGGGTGGAGGTTTGGAGTGGGGTGTAAGGGCGAGGTTAGAGGGTTGGGGTGGGGAATAGGACGGGGAAGGTTGAAAAAGAGTTTTGCAAAAAAAAAAAAAAAAGACTTTTGGTAGGGAACTCATTCTCCTCCGTTAATGATAAAAATATTTTTCAAAATATTTTAGCCAACCAAACATTAGAAAATTAGAAAACTTCGTACCAAACACGGCCTAAATGTGTTATTTTAGTCCTTGAGCAAACCGATGTTAATATCTTTTAAACTGAATCGGTATTTAAGAAACATAAAAATTAAAAGAAAAAAGAAAATTTTGGTGAGATTTTTTTTTTGGTTGCTGATGAAAATTGAACCCCTCTTTCTTCTCGACCTTTGTTAAGTTGGTAGTTGAGGTGAATGTATTATGGTCATCTTAAGCCAACATATTGATAATTTCTAATAACATTATGATAGGCAATTGTTATTTTTTCCCGTTTTTGCTGTATAAAGTTTATGATTGGGAAAGATAGACAATTACAACTAAATTAGATGATAAACTAATTTAGAAAGAGATTTAAACCTTTTACGAAGATCAAACCACAAGTTTGAATAAAAACTCAAAACCATTGGCAAGAAAAAATATACCTTAATTGATGAACTAAGGTCTACAACTTACTCTATGAACCTCTCAAGTGTTTCAATCAACAACAAACCGAACTTAGCAATATTACACAAAAAAAAAATGTATTTTTAGGATTTCAGAAAAATAGGCCTAATTAAGCCCCAAAATAGAAACCTAACAGGCTAAAAATAGAAAGAAGTCCAAGATGGAAAATCTAACCATAAACAAGCTAATATTCATAGCCTTCTTGAACAACCAATACAGTCAAATCTCTCTATAACAATCTCGTTTGTTCCGAAGTTTTTAGGCTGCTATAGTTAAGTATTGTTATAGAGAACATATATTACAATCAAACATCTCTATAACAACTTCATTTGTTCTGATATTTTTTGGCTGCTATAGTGAAGCGATGTTATAGAAAATATATATTATAACATAACATAAAATTGATTTCGAGAAAAAAAATGACTTTTATAGTGAATGATTGTTATAGAAAGATGATGTTATTTTTTGGCCAAATAGGTGTACGGCCCCTTAAACTTGGCTCGAGTTTTCATTTTGACACCTTAACTTAGCTCTTTTCCTATTGAACACTTTAACTGTACTTTGGACTATACCATTTAAACACAATGCATGATCGGGCTGTAAAAACTTAAGCGCATGTTTTTAAACGCTTCCCACATGGAATAACATACCAATAATAGTCTGACACGTGTTTATTTATCCATGTCGGATAAAAAAAACTCCGATTTTACCTTACCCACATACCTCGCCTCACTTAATCGATCTTCCACCCAAAATCCCCCTTTTTTTAGCCTAATAAACTATATTGAGACCGATTCCCGGTGGAATCTTCATCGATTTTGAGTTAGATTCAACTCTCCGTCAACTATTTGGCCATTATACTACTAATACAGGTAATCGTTTGCTTCTTTTGACCATGGTGGTGAGTAGAGTTAGTCGTAACTGGAGTTGGTCGTGACTAGAGTTGGTCGTGACTGAAATTTCGAGGGTCTAGACATGTCTGCAGACGAATATATTCTTGTCGATTTTCACCATGGTGGACATATTGTCAAGGATCTTGTCCCAAGATATGTAGGAGAGAGGGGTGAGGATGGTCACATGATAGACAAGGACCACTTTTCTCTTTTTGAGCTTCTGTCCTACACAAAGGATATGGGTTATGCTGAGGTAAAGGGTTTTTATTTAATTAATCCTAAATCTAATGACTTTGTCTTGATTGAAAATGATGAACAACTGTATAATATAGTTTGTCATCTTAATCATCTTGATCATTTAGATTTGTATATTAAGCATGTAGTTAATGAGCCTGTGTTGCTTGATGAGACTGTCCCGTGTGGCCTTTTATGTGGGCCAGAAGTTGTTGAACCAAGTAAAAATACATTAAATAAAGAGGGTAGGGCAACATCTACTGTTCCAGAGGATATAAATGTCCAAGAAAGTGCTGCAGATAACACATCTGTGCCTGAGGAAAATCTAGCTGATGTTGGGGTTGCAGGTGAGAATTTACAAGGTGCTAAAGAAACAACAAACATAGATGCTAGTTTGGCATCAGATCTGTCAAGTAGCGAGTCTGGATTAGATAACATTCCTGATGAAGATGATAGTGATGTGAATGAAGAGCTCACTTCATTAAGGCATGAAAGAAGAAAGAAGAAAAAGCAGAAGAAACAAAGAAAGAAACCTACTACAACTGAAGAGATTATTGTGGGAGAAGCTGGAATAGATAAAGGCTTTGAGGATATTGGCAGACCATCTAAGGAGGACATGTTTGCTGGAAAATTAGGAAGGGATGAAGACTACTACACCAGTTCTGATATTGGAAGTGATGATAGCACATATGAGTTAGATGTTTTAGCTGAAAGGGGTATTGACTTACCTCCTAGAAGGAGAAGTAAAAAGGTAAGGTTTGACCCTGACGGTTACCTTGCTATTTTTGAGCTTGGTATGGTATTTGAAAATACTGTAGAGTTTAGAAAAGCAGTAGCTTCATATGCTGTGGAGAACAAAGTGCAACTAACAATTAGGCCTAATGAAAAGGATAGGGTTAGAGTTAAGTGTAAAGGAGCCAAGTGTAACTGGAAATTATATGCAAGCAATTATGGAGATTCATGTGACTTTACTGTGAAGAAGTACCATCCAGCTCATAAGTGCAACACCAAAAATAAGAACAAATTATGTACTTCTAAGTACATTGTCAATAAGTATAAAGATAGGATTATTTTCCAGCCAAATATTAAGTTGTGGGAGATTCAGAATTTGGTCAGGGATAAGTTAGGTTTGTATGTTGGAAGGGCGATTTGTTACAGGGCTAAATGTAGGGTGATAAGTCAATTCATGGGTGACTGGAGGATGGAATTTAACAGACTTGCTGATTATGCTGATATTATTAAGCAAACAAATCCTGGGAGTTCATGCTGGATCAGAACAGATAGTAAGACTATTCCTGACAAGAATCTGTTTGTCTATTTATATCTATGTTTAGATGTTTTGAAAAGAGGATGGTTAGAAGGGTGCAGAAGAATTATAGGATTTGATGGCTGTTTTCTAAAGGGAATCTGCAAGGGTGAGTTACTTGTTGCAGTTGGTAGAAATAAGAACAATTAAATATTTCATATTGCATGGGCTGTAATTGATCAAGAGAAAAAACACTCCTCGAGCTGGTTCATCACATGTTTGATTGTAGATTTACAGTTGGGAGATGGTGTTGGCTTAACTGTTATGTCAGATATGCAAAAGGTAAAGTTACAATCAACTTTTAATTTTTCTTTTTCTTGCTTTATATATACTGTCCACTAACAGTTATTACTATTTTTTGTAGAGACTAGTACCAACTATAAAGGAATTACTATCAATGTCAGAACACAGAATGTGTGCTAGACACATTTGGTCTAACTGGTCCAAGAATTGGAGAGGTGAAGAAAGGAGGAAATAATTCTGGAGATGTGCCAAAGCATCTTATGAAGTAAAATTCAAGGAAGGACTGGAAGCAATGAATAAGCTTGGTTATAAGATATGTGAAAACTTGTTGAAGTATGATAAAGAGTATTGGTGTAGGGCATACTTTAGAGAAGATTCAAAGTGTGATGTCATTGAGAATAACATGTGTGAAACATTCAATTCTTGGATAGTAGGTTCTAGGCACAAGTCTGTTATAACTATGTTGGAAGAAATTAGACATAAAATCATGAATAAGACCATTGAAATGAGGAAGTTTGATGAGACTTGGGTTACTGACATTGCACCAATGGCTAGGATGATACTGGAAGAGAACAAAGCCCTTTCTAGGAGGTGTAAGGTTATGTGGAATGCAGAACATGGGTTTGAAGTTGATGAAGGTGTGTACAGATTCATTGTTGATTTTAGGACCATGACATGTACTTGTAGATCATGGATGTTGAGGGGCATTCCATGTCAACATGCAGTATATGCATTCTATGATAGAGAAATGGACCCAGATGATTATGTTGCCCACTGGTATAGGAAGGAAACTTTCCTTAAAGCTTACCAGTATTTCATTCAACCAATTCCCAACATGAAGATGTGGTCGGATTCAACAAATCCATCTATAGAGCCTCCGGAACCTAAACCTATGCCAGGTAGATCAAAGAAATGTAGGAGAAAAGCCAAGGATGAACCAAGAAAAAAGCATGGTAAACTATCAAAGAAAGGGGTAAAGATGACTTGTTCAAACTGCCAACAAACATGACACAACAAATCTGGATGTAGGAAAGGGGTAAGTTCTGATATTTGTAATTCTGTCTTTTACATTCTATTTTTTGCAATTCTGATATTCTTTTCTTTTACTTCTGTCAGCATGTTCCAAGAAGTGCTACTCAACAAAGTCAAAATATGCCACTACCTTCACTAAGATCATCTCAGGAAATACCATCTCAACAAAGTAAACCATACTCTATATGTGAGGATACAAATATTGTCAAAAGACAAAGCAACAACCAATCAACTGAGCTTGGTAGAGGAAGAGGAAAAGGAAGAGGCCATGGACTAGGTAGGGGAAAAGGAAGAGGAACTACACTAGGAGGAGGCTCGACTAATGCAACAACCATTGGACATAAAAGGCCAAGGCATACTGGTTTTGGGATTTTCACTGACACTATGACTGGAAATACTATCATGAATGTAAAGGTGTATAGTTTATTATAATGCAGTTTTGTGGGTTGGAATTGTTCTGTTTTTTACTAATTCATTGTATTTTACAGCCTGGTATATCATCTGAGAGAGTCATATCAGCTGGGACATTCAAGGATACATCTGCAACTAACATAGACATTGGATTTAAGCCCCTCAGATTGAAGTTTAAAGGAAGAAATGCAGTGACAAGGTCACAACTTCAACAAATGAGTGCAGCAAGGAAAAAAGATTCTTCAAGTCAAACAAGTTCAGCTGCATCTACACTGTGAAGCAGACTAGTTTTTATTTATGTTATCTAAGATGTCACTACCAGTTTTTTGTTTGGGCAGTTATGCTCTATTAGAGTTTACTAGTTTGGGTAGTTATATGTTTGGGAAAACAATGCTCTGTTTTTTGTAATTTGTAGACCAAAACAATGCTCTATTTTTGAGCTTGGATGAAATGCTAGTCCATCACATTATGCAATGGAATGTTTAGGCAATTATGTTTTCAATTCATGAATATGAATTTGCATTTCATTCATAACACATTATGTAAGTGCAGCTGAACTTAAATTTGCATTAAAAATTGGTCATTTCCATTTCATTCGTAACAAGATAGTGTACATTAACAAAAGGCCAAATTCCTAGTACCTACTTCCAACATACTACATTTTTCTTGAACTAATAGCAGCAACTACAACACTATTAGCACCAGCATATCATAAAAATACTACATTGTTCTTCAAACCACCAGCATCACCAAAGCCAAATCCATAGAAACAGCACCACCACAACAACAAATAACCACCTCAACCACGCAATTGTTTTCTCAGTTCTTTCGACTCTCTTCAACATACCCCGTATAACCCTCTTAGCTTGGTCAGACATTTCATCATCATGCCATCTAAAATATTTGCAGCCACCCCGACCCTACAAAATTCAAAAAGAAATGCGGCCAAAAAAATTAAAAACAGATTTCTTTATTAAGAAATTCAAGGGTCTAACAAAAACAATACGATCGACTTACCAATTTACAACCATAAAATCGGCGACCTGGGTTTGCAGATGACCATGATATAGTCAGTGGCGCATTAAATCCACATTGGCAAATTTCCATTCCATTGCGAGAAATTGTTGATTTTTGTGACGTGGAACTGATAAACGAGAAAGATGAGGAAGAAATCAGATCAAGATTCAAGCTTAGGTGTAGAAGGGGAAAATGACGAATTTGCAAGGGAAGAAGACGAAAGAGGAATTAGGGCATTCTTGAGAGAAAAAATGGGAAAATCGGGTGTTTTAAAGTGGGTCTAACGGGTGGGTTTTATTTTTACTGTTGGAATATCCACTTAAGCAAATATTAATAACATTCACGCGCTTATCATGTGTGGACATAACGCTCTTTTGGCCGGACATGCGTTGTGTTTAAATGGTATACACCAAAATAGAATTAAAGTGTTCAATAGAAAAAGCGCTAAATTAAGGTGTCAAAATGAAAACTGGAACCAAGTTTAAGGGGCCGTCTATATATTTGCCCTTATTTTTTTGATAAGAATATAAAGATGATGTTATAGAAATGTCTGACTATATAGCATAACATGAAAGATTGGTTCCAAGAAATCTTGGCCGTTATAATGAAATGTTGTTATAAAGAATGACTTTTATAGAAAGGTCTGACTCTAATATGCAGTTGAACTGTGAATATGTGATCATAAGCAAAACTTAAAGTTTTGACTGAAAATGCACACTTTAAGAAACAGCAAACTTTATCATTTGCACAAACAAGAGAAAAGGAGAGTCAAAAGGCAACAGAAAATTTCCTATCCACTACATCCAAAATTATGAATGATTAACCATTCTCAGATTCTAGATTCTAGACTACATTAACCGACTGGAGTTGAGATTAAGGAAAAGAGAAAAAGAGAAAGTAAGATAATACAAAATGGAGGCAAAACAAGGTTTGCTTTGAGTTGCAGCAAAGAGCAAGAAGCAGAGAGAATGAACATAGAAACGTCGGACAAAAAAAGCTTCGATTCATCTGCCATCGGAAGATGTGAAAGAGTCAGCGAAGCCAGAGGGACGGGTTGGTATACTAGTTTGAGTGTTGTCCAAACTTGGAAGGTACGACGAAGAATATGAATCCATCTGACTTCTACCTTCATAAGCCTGCCACTTCTTAAGAGCCTGAGGAAGTGACATGTCGAGATCAATACCATATATGTCCTCTGAGCATTGATCAGACGGTCTCCATAGCTCCACTAGAGATGAAAGAACATTGACAGCATGACTCATGTCGGGTCTTTGATATGGTTCCCTCGCACAACAGTGTCCAGCTAGCTCGGCTACAGTGTTGATGCTGGCAAGCGTTTCCTCATTGAGGTCAATTGTTGGGTCAATTGCCTTTCGGAATGTGTCCTTATTAATGTGCATTCTTCGGAACCACGTTACTAGATGCATGCTCTCCTCGGGTTGGCTTTCGTCAAGAGCCCTTCTTCCCGTTAAGAGTTCCATCAAAATCACACCAAAACTAAACACATCCACTTTCGTTGTTACTCTTCCAGTCACTGGCAGACAGGTGGAAAAAAAACAGGTTTAGCTTATGCCTTATTTACAAATAGAGGTTTAGCTTACGCCTTATCAAACTGACAGAGAATTAAGCACGTAAATCTGGCCTTAAGAGGAACTTCACTTCACACTTTATCAGTACAGGGGATTTTGAAACTAGAAGGTGGTATCATCTCATTCCTTCAACCTTAAAAAGAATACATTTACCATTTTTAACTAAGTAATCACAACATCAAGTGGTTTAACACAGAGCAAACGAATGCATGATTCAAGAGTTCTTGCCCATGGACTTGAACGTAACTCAATTGACTAAGAAATGAGATAGAAACATAAATTTTCGGATACATAATTTGTAGGAGAAGAAAAACGCTAATATTGATTAGACCAACAAGTAGATTTAATAAACTAATATCAAAAGGCTAGATCTTTGGATTAGACTTAACCACTAATCATCTAACTCCCGAATGATAGAATGATAGCTACCCATAACCAAGTTTCTTTTAGATCCACCCGTCTAGGTTCAGTGCATGCTTTAAAGGTTGGCGATTGAAATCATTTATATCTAACCACAAGCAGCATAAAAACTACATCAGGAATTTAACACAAAGGACGCAAAAGAAAGCGGAAAAAGATATACCTGCATATTCTGGTGCCAGATATCCAAATGTCCCAGCAATCCTTGTCTCTATAGATCCTTTTCCTTCTGGAGCAAGTCAAACAAGGCCAAAATCTGCAACCTTAGCCCTCATATCGTCACCTAGAAGAATATTGGACGGCTTAAGATCCCTGTGAATGAAACTCTGGTGGGCTAAACTGTGGAGGTACTCTACTCCCCTAGCAACATCCAATGCAATTGTTAACCTATTTGTCCATTCCAGCGGCTTAAGCCCTTCCTCCGCCCAGTTAAAAAGATGGCTGCTTAGTGTCCCTTGAGGCATGTATTCATAAACAAGGAGCTTTTCATTCCCATCAAGACAGTACCCGAGTAGAGCAACGAGATGCCTATGCCTAACCTTGGTCAAAACTGCAATCTCAGATTTGAATTCATTGAGTCCCTTCCCAGTGATAACTCCACCTTCCATTCTCTTGACGGCAATTTTCGTCCCGTCGTGCAACTCCCCTTTGTAGACTGTGCCAAAACCTCCTCGACCTAGTATGTTATCTTCACTAAAATTATTGGTCACAGTCCTCAGAACTTGAATGGAAATCACCATATTTCCACCTTCGGCCATTGAAAGATCACTTGTTTCACTAATAGAAACAGTATGAGTCTCGCCAACTGCACCGACAGTGACACTAGATCCTGCAACTGTGACCTTCACATTATCATTGTCCGAACCAGAATGGCGTGGATGAATGACCATTGCATTAGGACTTTGCACTTGAGTAAAACGCTTTTGTTTGCTTCTGTACAGATAGAAAGCTGCTATCACAATCAAACAAAGCACCAAGATGCCCCCGATTACAGAAAATACTATAATTTGTATCCAGCTTTTGGACTTTGTATGCGTAGCTTGTGCACTTATGTCACCGCCAGAACCAGAGCCCGGTGAACCTGATGTACCGGGAGAAGTAGTGCCTTGGGAAGTTGAATTAGCCTTGTCCTTCCCTATATCAGGGTTTCCACTGGTTTTCAAGATCACATTATTCCTAAAAGAAGGTAATTTACCATATATTTGGTTGTTTGATATATCTAACTCTACAAGACCTGCCAAGGTAGTGAGTTCCTCAGGAATCGAACCCGTGAGATTATTATCTGCAAGAACTAATCTTTGCAGTGACTTCAGTGAAGCAAATTCAGGAGATATTATTCCTGAAAGCCCCATATTCTGGAAATTTACAATGGTAATGTTCCCGTTATTACAAGTTATCCCAAACCAGTCTGCACATGGATCATTTCCCTTCCAATTCTCCGCAAACTTCCTCGGATAATTCATCGATTTCGCAATTAAAAGCAATGTATTGACTCTTGGATCACAATCACCGGGTACTGGTAAACAAAAACTATTGGTATCTTTTATCAAATCCATAGAAACTGAATCTTTGAACTTGGGAACTGGCCCTTGAAACAAATTATTAGTCAAGTTAACAACTTTCAGAGATTCTTGATTCACCAAAGAAGTCGGCACTGATCCCGTAAAAGAATTATCTCTGACACTCAATACCTCCAAAGACTTTAACCCCGAAAAGTCGGGTAAAGGGCCTGAAAATCCATTGTCATTTAACCAAACCTCCCTCAAGAATGTCATGTTCTGTAAAACATCAATTCCTCCACTAAGATTCTGTCCATTTAACCACAAAGACTCAATCAGCGAACCCGAAAAACTAGAAGGCAATTCACCCTCCAAGTTATTAAGAGCTAAATGCAAGCTCACTAATCCAGGAAATTCATCAGCTCCTAAAAACTCAGGAATTTTTCCAGTAATATTAGCTGAATTTGCTGAAAAATCTTGAAGTACTGAAGCATTTTTAAGGCTTTCAGGTATACCCCAACTAGCAAATGGATTATTATCAATATTAACTGATATTAATGAAGTCATACCACTAAAGAAATCAACAGGAATTGAACTAAACTGATTATTACTAATAATTAACACTTGCAATGAACTTAATCCATTTAAACTAGGCAAAGGGCCAGAAATTTTATTCCATTGAAGCTCTAAATGCTCAAGTGCAGTAAGTTTAGACAGTTCTTGTGGCAAAGTACCTTCAAGATTATGGTGCCCAATTTGGATCCGGGTGACCCGTTTGTCCACTGAACAACCCACGTGGTTCCATTTGCATGGATCCGGATCCAACCAGCCCATTTCTTGAGGTGGATTTAGGCTCTTTTTCAAAGCCAACATCACTGTGGCATCATTTTCTTGAGACTTTACACCAGAAAAAAAAACAAGAACCAAAAAAGCTACAAGCTTTAACCCAAGAGGGGTTTTTTTCATCTTAAACAAAAAAAGATAGAAACTTTCAGCTTTTTTCTATATGAAAGAACAGGGATCTTGTTTTTTTTAGCAAAATTGGAAGATGGGGTTTTTCAAGATTTAATTTAGAGGAGCATTTAAGGAATGTGGGGTTTTGCAGGTAAGGAGGGAAGGAAACAGTAAAGAGTACGCAAAGCTTTGAGAGTAGCAAAAGTTGACTGAAAGCTATAAATGGGGGGAGTTGGCAACATGCAAGAAGAGAGTAATTACAAAAGTTGGATGATTCTTGCTTGGGAACATGGTCCCAGGCCATATAAGGTACAACTTGCAATTCATTTTATGTTTGGCCATAAATAATTAGGCAAAAATTTATCCGTTTACACTAAATCGGTAAAAGTTATTGGTAAAGTTGAGTTAATGGTAAAGTTGAGGTAGTGAGTTCAAGCCATAAAAATAATTTCTTGCAGAAATATAAAGTAAGATTGCGTATAATTGACGGCTCAAGAATATGTGAGGCCTAAATCCAAAGTTTAATATGAGACCTAAATTTTTAAAAGAAAGTTATAAGATTGTTTTTATTTGAAGTCTATTCTTCTAACCTTTTGAGATATAAAATTGTTAATAGTCTTTTTTATAATCAATTTTGTTTCAATAATTCCTTTACAATTATAATATAGCCAATTCATCATTTAATTTTTCTTGAAAAATTATAGAGCAATAGAAGTATAGAACTATTGAAGCTTAAAAGTATTGTTGAACACTTGAACTGATGAAATCTTGGAAAAAGAAGGTAAGTAACAATATCAAAGAAAAAATATACAGGAGTTTCTGAAATATGAAGAGATTGAAAATAAGAAAGATTGATTTGGACAAATTAAGGCAGAGTGTAAATTTTTACACGTTATCTAATGAAAGAGTAAAAAGTGAAAAATTAAAACGTTGGAGAAACTATTAATCTACCCATTTTTAAGTAAGTTAAGTTATTACTTTATTTATATATCTAAAAAGTTTTCTTTCTTTTTATATTAAAAGTACTAAATATTATTTTTTAAACGCCTATAAACCTATTATTTTTTATAAATAGGGCTCCCCAAATTTGGAGGCCTAAGGCACATGCCTTACCTTCCATAACATTGGAGCCGACTCTGCCGTATGGTCCGGTCCTTCCCCCGATCTCGCGCATAGCAGGTGCTTAGTGTATCGGGCTGCTTTTTCACGCTAAATCAATAAAAGCAAAAGAGTAATTACATGTGCATGCTTATACTAAAACACATGCCTTGCTTTACTTTTTAGTAATCAATGTCTCTTTCTATATTTAGTAGCTCTTTAATTTTAGTAACTCTTTACTATCTCCGTCTCAAATTATTTATTGTATTTTTAAAAAATAATTGTCTCGAATTATTTGTCTTTTTAAATTTTTATTACCAGAGAATAATATGTACAAGTATAACAGAAACCCTTCACTATCATTCTATAATTTGACATGCAGCCCCAACTATAAATGATCTTGGTAACTAATCAACACCAAATCTAATGAAACACAAGAAAACTATCAAAGGATAGAAGTTTAGATTTTTTAGTTTCTTCGCTAAGTTGGATTTCAAACTCCCTCGACAATGGACCTCTTGAATCATTAACCTGACCATGTCCTCACTTCTTGTCTTCTGATTACGAAAAGTTCTCTAATTTCTCTCTTGCCATATGTGGTATACAATACACGTTAGTAGCATTCTGTATATGGCTGCTAATGATCTCCTACCTGATGCAAACTGTGTAGCCCAACTGATCTCCTAAGCCCATCCTTTGACATCTCTGTTTATTCCAGCCCATTGTAGTAGTTTCCTCCATATAGCTGCTGAGTAGTTACATTCGAAAAATAGGTGCTCATGATCCTCGCCAGCACCTTCACACAGGGAGCAAATTGGTTTGGTTAAGATACTCCATTTGATAAGCATATCCCCTGGTGTATAGCCTACCTTGTATGGCTATGTATACGATAAAGATCCATTTAGGGCAACTAATTATTTTCTCCATGCAACCTTTGGAAATTCTCCCCTAAGTTTGTTGTATATGTCTCTGATGGATTCGAACCATTTAGTTTCGTTGTGTTGTAACAGAGACACAAATGATATACTTAATTATTATTATTATTATTATCTAATTATATATAATTATAATTAAAATAAAATGCAGTAGACTTATAGTGGGCTAATTCATGAATTGAATCAAACGAGGACTTTTAATTTAACTAATTTGAACTTAATTAAACTAAAGAATCACGCTCTTTAAGCGGGAGTAACAATCTGCAGTCATCACCTCTTCCACTTTAATATTTGCTTCAATTAGGTACCTGGCAGCACCTAGAATCTTTTGAGTTAGCCATGATGCTTGCTTAGCTTTGACAGTCCATGCTTCTCCTTGCTTTATATAGTAGTGTTTTGAAGACTAAACGTTAAATATTCAATTAATATAGATTATATATTAAGACATAAATAAGGGTGAAATAGTTACAAATTACTCTTAATTAATATTTTTTTAAGGAGTGTGTAAAAGAAAAATATGACAGATAATTTGAGACGGAGGAAGAATATGATATATTTAAAATCACAAAATCTAAAGATATTTTGGTACATTATCTACATTTTTAGTTTAAGACCATAGGATATGACATTCTTGTACTTTTTTAAAATTTTGAGTCTAATCAAACTATAATACATATATTGAAACGTAGGAAGTATGTGGGGGGTAAATTTGCATCGATAGTTATTTATTATTTGTAAATAATTCAATGTTTATCAATAAAGATTTGTTGTGATTTGTGAATATTGAACTTCAATATTAGAACTAATTGTCAAATATACTCTCTTCGGTCCACTTTAATTAATTTTTCGGCTCTTTTTTTGTGGTCCATAATATTTAATTTTTTTCAAATATCAAGAGGAATTGACTTCATTTTTTCAAAGTTGCCCTTGGAGTAGAGAGCGTATTTATTATATTTCAATGAATAAATTAAGGTTAATATGGTCAATTTTATTGTTAATTAATATTAAATGATGGATCCCTTAATATGGACATATTTCAATGAATGAATTAAGGTTAATATGTTCAATTTTATTGTTAATTAATGCTAAATGATGGATCCCTTAATATATGTGAAAGCATAAAATAAAAAAAAATAAAAAATTATGGTGGATCAGAGGAGTGATATTTAAGTAAAGTAATTATTTTCAATCACCAAACTTCTAGTTTTTTTTTTTAAAGAGAAAAAATTCCCAACTTTAAAATATCTACGTCTTCCTCAAATCCACCTTAATTTCCCAATCCTTTCCCCTCTCTCATTTTTGTTTTTCGTTTTTTCTTGTTAAATTTATTTTCTACCTGAATTTCATTTCACCCCACACAAACCATTTTAAAATATCTCTACTCATCCTCAAATCCTAAAATCCTAACCCACACAGGTAAATTTTAGCTCAACTTCATAACCAACTCTTAAACGCGTCGCTTGAAGATTCAGCAGAAAAAGCATTTTCTTTCCTCATGATTATACAATTCCTTATGTAAGAATTGTTAAAAGGCATGTAAATTCATTGATTGTTCTTATTGTTTTTTTTTTCCCATCCATGGCTGTTATTGTACTTAGCTCCTCAACAATTTGCTGCAATAATTTCAATTGTATATCTTTAACTGAGACTAGACAATTTACTACTACTACTAGTAGTGGTACACTACATTTATCAATTGGTTATAATGGGTTAGTGAGAGGAGGAACATGTTCAAGAGTCTTGAATTTTTTTCCTTGTGAGTATGTGATGAATTGCAAGAAAATTAGGAAAAAACATGTGGGGTCTTCAAGATTTGTGATAAAAAGTTCAAAAAATGATGCTTTATTGGTTAATGTGAAGAAACTTAGAAATGGCATCTCTGCCGAGGAAGTATTGAGGGATTTGAAGTCTATTTCGGAACCGAATGAAGCTTTGTGTTTGTTTAAATCTGTAGGGGAAATGCCTAGGGTTGTGCATACTACAGAGACATGTAATTACATGCTGGAGTATTTGAGGTTTCATGAGAGGATTAATGATATGGCTCAAGTGTTTGATTTGATGCAAAAACAGATAATATATAGGAGTTTGGATACTTATTTGATTATATTTAAGGGTCTGAATATTAGGGGAGGTATACGAGAAGCTCCATTTGCTCTCGAAAGGATGAGAAAGGCGGGGTTTGTGTTGAATGCCTACTCGTATAATGGGTTAATACATTTGATCCTTCAAGCGGGGTTTTGGAAGGAAGGTTTAAAGGTTTATAGGAGGATGGTTTCGGAAGAGCTTAAGCCGAGTCTTAAAACGTATTCTGCGTTAATGGTCGCATGTGGTAAAAGAAGGGATACTGAGACGGTCATGAGATTGTTAAGCGAGATGGATGGGCTGGGATTAAGGCCGAATATTTATACTTTTACCATTTGCATTAGAGTGCTTGGAAGGGCCGGAAAGATTGACGATGCTTGTGCTATATTAAAGAGAATGGATGATGAAGGTTGTGCACCGGACGTTGTTACTTACACGGTTCTCATTGATGCTCTTTGCATTGCTGGCAAGTTGGATGTTGCTAAAGAAGTCTTTGTCAAGATGAAATCTGGGTGCCATAAACCTGATCGAGTAACTTACATCACTTTGCTCGACAGGTTTAGCGATCATGGAGACTTGGACTCTATAAGGGACTTCTTGGACAGGATGGAGGCTGATGGCTATAAAGCGGATGTCGTTTCTTTCACCATACTTGTTGATGCTTTGTGCAAAGTAGGAAAGGTCAATGAAGCGTTTGCTACATTAGATGTAATGAGGGGAAAAGGGATTTTACCTAATCTTCATACTTATAATTCATTGATTAGGGGCCTGCTAAGAACTAACAGAGTCGATGAAGCATTGGAGCTGTTTGATAGTATGGAATCTCTTGGAATTAAGCTTACAGCTTACACGTATATCCTATTTATCGACCATTATGGGAAGTCAGGCGAGCCTGATAAAGCACTTGAAACATTTGAGAAGATGAAAGTTCATGGAATTGTGCCTAACATTGTTGCTTGCAATGCATCTTTGTATAGTATAGCAGAAATGGGAAGGCTTGGAGAGGCGAAAAGTATATTTGATGGAATTAGAGAGAGTGGATATGTTCCGAATTCTATCACCTACAACATGATGATGAAATGCTATAGTAATGCAGGGAAAATTGATGAAGCTATTAAATTACTCTCTGAGATGATGGAAAGGGGCTGTGATCCTGATGTGATTGTAGTCAATTCATTGATTGACATACTTTATAAGGACGGTCGGGCTAGTGAGGCATGGGCAATGTTTTACAGAATGAAGGATATGAAACTGGCTCCTAGCATTGTGACCTACAACACTCTACTGGCTGGATTAGGAAAAGAGGGAAAAATTCGAGAGGCCAATGAATTATTTGATAGCATGACTCTTCAGGGGTGTCCTCCAAACACAATCACTTACAATACACTTTTAGATAGTCTTTGCAAGAATGGCGAAGTTGATAAAGCCTTGACTCTGCTTTATCAAATGTCCGGACCAAATTGCTCTCCAGATGTTGTCACTTATAACACTGTCATTTTTGGGTTGGCTAAAGAAAAAAGGGTAACCGAAGCATTTTTGCTATACCATCAGATGAAGAAGAAAATATATCCCGACTGTGTAACTGTGTATGCTCTTCTTCCTACTCTTGTGAAAGATGGTTCAATTGAGGATGCTGTTAAGATTGTGGAGGGTTTTGTTAACCGGGGTTTGAATAGGTCAGAGAGATCCTTTTGGCTACACTTGATGGAAGGTGTTTTGGGTGAAGCCGAATTAGAGTATTCCATTTCTTTTGCAGAAAGACTGGCATCTAATCGTCTTTGCACAAATGACTTAATAATAGTACCTGTTATTAGAGTTCTGTGCAAGCAGAAAAAAGCCCTTGATGCTCATGCACTTTTTGTTAAGTTCAAGAACGAATTCGGAATTCGTCCAACACTAAGATCATATTATCCCGTAGTTGAAGGACTTCTGAATGTTCATCTTAAAGAATTGGCGTGGAATCTTTTCAAGGAGATGAAAGATGCTGGTTGTTCTCCCGATGTTTATACCTATAATTTATTTCTTGATGAACTTGGTAAGTCAGGGAAGGTTGATGAACTTTTTGAGCTGTACGAGGAAATGCTCCACAGAGGATGTAAGCCGATCACGATAACTTACAATATCCTCATTTCTGGTTTGGTGAAGTCTAATAAAGTAGAGAGAGCGATAGATTTGTACTATGATCTTGTAAGTCTAGGCGTTACACCTACTCCTTGTACATATGGTCCTCTTATAGATGGGCTTTTGAAGGTTGAAAATTTCGACAAAGCAAAGGACTTCTTTGAGGAAATGGTGGACTATGGATGCAGACCTAATTGTGCTATCTACAATATTCTCATAAATGGGTTTGGGAAAGCAGGTGATCTTGAAGCCGCTTGTGGCCTCTTTAACAGAATGAAGAAAGGAGGAGTTAGACCGGATTTAAAGACTTACACTATTCTTGTAGATTGCCTATGCACTGCAGGGAAGGTGGACGATGCTCTGCACTACTTTGAGGAACTGAAGTCAGCTGGCCTTGATCCTGATTTGATTTCTTACAACCTTATGATCAACGGAGTCGGGAAGTCTGGTAAAATGAAGGAAGCATTGCATCTTCTTGATGAGATGCAAAGCAGAGGAGTTACCCCCAACCTTTATACCTATAATTCCTTAATACTCAATCTTGGGATTGCTGGAATGTTGGAGCAGGCCGGAAAGATGTATGAAGAACTTCAGCGGCTGGGTCTTGAACCCAATGTTTTTACATATAATGCTCTTATCAGAGGGTACAGCAAGTCCGGTGATCCGGATGGTGCATATGCCGTTTATGAGAAGATGATGGTTGGGGGCTGTAGCCCAAATACTGGGACTTTTGCTCAGCTACCTAATTAAAGCCGGTCTTTTTAGGTTCTTCTTCCAAAGTGAAGCTTCTGAGATTGAGTTCCTAAACTCTGCCTCGGGCTGCTAAGGTATATACTCATTCCATCACTCCATGGAACGTGCTGGGAATGTCAATTATTTCTGCGCTTGTTGAATTTTCAAAACATGCTTACCAAAAAAGTTTTTCAAGATATAATTGCTATATTTTGTTGTTCCTCAGATCATCGTGTGCCCTGCTGTCCAATTTATCCCCGAAAAAATAAGAAAATTTGTTTCCTTTTCCATTCTCAGAACATCGATGCGTACAAGCTAGAAGTTAGTTTCTTGTCAACAATGGTATTTAGATTGGCTAAACTTTTAACCTTAATTTCTTGGTTCTTTTCTGCAGGGGTTACTTCTGCTGATCTGACATTATTATTTGAAAAGAGAGGTAGAGTTTATTCACTTGTTTGCAGCTCTTAGATGTGTGCCAGGTTTGTTAGGCTCTGCTGTGCACCTCAAAGGCTTCGGAATTCATTTGTAAGGCGCTCTGTAAATTCCAAAATGTTGTCTATATAGTGTTAATAGTTGATTGTTGTAGGTTCATCCCTGTGCATCTTGTAAGAATAGTCGACAGTCTTAGCAATAACTATAGCATATCTCTTATGCTTGGTTAGAATACATGGTTCCAAACTGTAGATAACCAACCAATGTGGAGGGAAAACTCTTACTGAAGTTTTGATTCGTTCTTCGATTTAAAATATTTTTCTTGTCAAGAAATGGAGATCACCTTACATTGTATTATTGTGTTTTAAAGTGTACCCAAGTGTTGTTCCAATTATCTCTTATGATCAATTAAGTTCAGTTTTTAGATTCGTATAAGCTTTATTGGAAATCCATTTATGTTTTCCTTATCGCTTCTGCATTTACAGCTTTCTTGTGCCTTCAACATTTCCTTTTGGTATTGGACTGTTGCTTTCCTTAGTCGAACCTCCAGAAGTGAAAAGTATCCATTTCTGAAGACATAGTCTATCTCTTGGCTAAAATCGTTTGAAATGGAGATAAAGAAACATTACCACTGTATCTAATACAAAAACAGTATTTGCTCTTGGATTACAAAAGGCAAATAGTTAATAAGAAGAATGGTGCATAACTAGCACCCCAGTGAGCACAATGCTCATTATGTGGGTTAGACACACGTCATGTTTTTTGAACTCATGTTAAGGGAATTCAACAATTTATGTACGATAATTTTTTTATTTTATTTTTATTTTTTTTATTTATAATTTTTTCGGCAAGGAATTCAATTGACTCCTCTTGCCTTAACCTGGCTATGCCCCTGACAATGCTAGGCTCTGCACAACATTATCTTCACCTGCTCAACCTTATTGCCCACAATTAATAGCCTGCACACTTAGGGTCGTTTGGTATGAGTTATAAGAAGTTATAGTGTTGGTATAAAAATTTAATACCACCTTAATACTTTGTTTGGTTAGCAAACCTGGTATAAGTTATCCCGGGATTAAAATTAGTACCGGAATAATTAATACCTTGTAGAGGGTGGGGTAATTAGTGTCGGGATAACTTATACCTCTTCTTAGAAATTATGCAGGTCATTTTTAATACAACATACCAAATAGTGGATAAAAAACAATACTAGGATAACTAATCCCAGCATAACTTATCCCGGCATAAGCCGTATTCAAACCAAACGACCCCTTACTGTATTTTTCTGAGATACAAGAGTAGCCAAATCAGTTTTATCTTGGAACTCCTTTACTACTATTTTTATCGATTATACAACAAGAACAACCTAGTATAATCCCACAGGTGGGGTATGAGGAAGATAGTGTGTACGCAGACTTTATCCCTACCTTAAGGGGTAGAGAGGTTATTTTCGATATTTTTATCGATCATGTACTTATTATTTTGCCGTCATTTTGTTTTTTGTGTTCATTATGTAGTTGAAAAGTATTTTTTTTAGCCCCATCAAGGATCCGTAGTATTCCCACTTACCCTTAACGTGACTCGAACCTTCAACCTATTAGTTGGTAGTGGGGTGCTTAACCACTAAAGCAGACCTCAGTAAGCACTATAACAGATCTCACTCATCGTTTTTTCCCCTTCCAACAGCTGAGTATCTCATATATCATTTTACCTTTTTTTGTTGTTAGACAAATTAGTGATGTTTAGGGCATTGTAGTCTTAAAAAGAAGAGGAAGAAACGTGCTGATTAGGTTAATGTTGCATTCACACAAAAAATATGTGTCTGTGTGTACATTAGTACCTACTATGCCACCAAAAACTCTCAGTCAAATCACTAACCTAAGTAGATATAAAATCCAAGAAAAAGCAGAAATGACGAAAAAGAATTCAACCAAACAAATAAACTGTAAATTCAAATTTATTCAGCAGGTCATAATGAGAATATATCAACTATTTGAATGATCAGCGGTATCTTACAAATAATTCTCCATCACTGCTTGATAGCAAAAGCTGTAAAATTACCTTGTAAAATAGCACTTTGTGGCTAATTACACTGGTATAGATACCAAAATTTACGGTAATTAACAAAAGAAATTGTTCCTCTATTTACAAAGTCACTACAATGAGAACTTCTCAATCTGAATTCCTATTCATTGATTGTAACTCTGTTTTGACGAAAAATCGCTCAAAATTCCAGAATCCACGGCTATTCACATGACATTTGTATCACAATTTGTGACAATGTAGTCATCACTTTCTTAATTGCATTTTCCCAATGCCAAAAATCTTTACTGAATGAATTATAAGACCTCTTTTTCAAGTTTTAATACAGCCATGAATGCTTCCTGAGGTACATCAACTTTACCAATAGCTTTCATTCTTTTCTTTCCTTCAGCCTGATAAAAAGATAGAGAAATGAATCATTATGCATAAACTGTGTAACCCCAGTTTACATACAACAAATAAACAAAACCACCATAAGAAATGACACGAGTACGCAAGCATAGTTTACCAGCAAGAATTTCACAAGAAATATATTGAAGAGTAAGCTCTGATTACCGTCTCATATTAATATAACCTGTTGATAAATAGTCTTGCGCCTAGGACATCAACTCTTTCCTCCAGATTAAAGATTCTCAAGTAACTAATATATAAATCATAACTGAAGGCCCAATGCAATTGGAAAGGATGACCAGGCTATTTGCTAAACAAAAAAATAAGATAAGAAACAAAAGCTAGACGATGATGGCCCCAAGGGCTTAGTTCAAGTGGCAAAGGTTGAGGGATTTGTGACTTGGGTCACAGGCTCAAGCCCTGAGCCATTCGAACTAAGCCTGGTATTTAAGTGGAGAAGGGTAGAGGGGTGAACCCATTATCCTTGAGTTTCAAAGGCAGCGGTTAGTCCTACCTGGTTGGCCCAAACGGATTTTTCAGTCATAAAAAAAAGAGCTAAGTGATGATGTAGCACCAGAAGGCAGAAGAGAGAGGTAAAGGAAAGAAAAGTAAATGGGGGAAAAAGAGCAGTAGGACCGAATCAACTCTGTAGATGCCGGAATATGCCCTGAGATTGATTTGAATATCCAGAAACAGAAAGGGACTTGGCAGATTCTATGGTCTGAAAATCCAAAATGTGAAGAGTGTTGTAACTAGATTTGATTTTCTTTCACAGCTAAGCATGAAACTAACAACAGCATATGCAAATATTTTTGTAAATGGAATACAGCCTAAACATCCATCACGAGTAATTGTAACTAACAATGATATTTATTACATAAGGCATTTGTTTCCCAGGAGAGGGGTGCAAGGTACCTGTTTCTTGAGCAGTTTCTTTTTTCTTGAGATGTCACCACCTACACGAACAAAGATGGAATGTAAAACAAATTATGAGATCATACACGTGTTTAAACATGTCTTAAGTATTAAGAGAGTTTAAGATGCTGCAGGAAACATCATAAATTCTAGATTCTCTGCAGAAGCGGAATGGGAATTTTTACAACTTTGATATGTATATCATTCTAAGAAACAGATCATTAAGATAAAATGAAGACACAAAGAATAAGAGACAATCAGGATATTTTGGAAAGCTTTCATTTCAAAACATGGAAAAAATACTAAGAGACCTTAACAGCTATAACATAAAAGGCACTTCATTGGCATGTGAAACAGTTCAATGCAACTCTAACTGTAGATTATCATACTGTTGGACGCATCTTATAATCTTACCGTAGCACTTCGCGAGAACATCCTTCCTGATAGCAGATATAGCCTCGCTGGCAATAACTTTTGAGCCAATGGTTGCCTGTGGTGACAAAATAAGCATTCACTAAAACTAATATACAAGGAATAGTATCAAAGATCAAGACTGTTACAGAATTTAAGTAACGACTTCCTATTTAGTGCTTGAACTCATTAGTAGAAAAGAATAGCACTATTCCTAAATAAATCAAAGGCGCTTAACACCAAGTAAGAAAGCTTGTTATAAACCAAACTTGAAGCAATTTATTCAGATACGGATTTCCTTATTTCAACTAAATTCAGAGAACAATGCAAAAGCATCATGCAATGAATTAATAAGTGAATATCTCGATAACAAATTCCTTTCTATGGATAATTTATGTGGTGTTCATTTATAAAACAGAAACAATGATTTTGGAAAGAGTAAAATGGGAGACCTACGTCTTCCAGACCAGAAAACCAAAAGAAAAAACAAGTAATCAACAAAAGCAAAGCTATCCAATATCATTGTTTTCCTTTTCCATCTCTTTTTTTTTTTATAAGGTACTATCCAATATCATTGTTCACTAAAGGAAGTTAACTTATGAAATAGACTAGTTGCTTTAGCCGATAGGGATCATTTGCCGACATTCATGCAATAAAGAGTCAAAATAAACTAGTCCCAAGGAACTAGGTGAAATCGTCGACTAAAACCATAAAACTTTGCTTTGGACACTCTAATTCTTTACCAAATGATGCACGCGCAGTCTTGATGCTCGTATCATGTATATCATGTCAACTCCTTGCAAATTAAAGCTTCCATGCATTTGCTACATTAGCTCCTGTCATATCCATGACATTACTACATGTTACACCATGGCAACTATTGGTTTATTCAAGCGGCCATGTGTTTTGGCCCTAAGTTCATAATTTGGGTTCGCCATATTGCCCTTTTTTCATATCTTGTTACAGCAATAAAAGTCCAAATTGCATGAAAGCTCTAGTTCTTATTTAGTCTTTTTACCAGCATTAATTACGTAAAAGGTTCAAAAATATCTTGTAAAATCCTTAACTACTTTTCCCTTATCAATTGGTTTTTGGCTGGAGACACAGCTCCTTCAACAGTAAAGCAACCACTAACCAGAAATCAAATTGAAGGGACACACTGGTTCTAAGAAATTCTTGCATTATCATTCTAATAGTATTCATGAGGTAACAGCAAAATTCCTACCGCTCTATTGCAGTTGAGCGAAAACAACTTCTCGTTCTACTCCATTTTGAATGTCTTGATTTGCCTTTGCATGACAATTTAAGGTGAGTTCAAAATGTAATTGGTTACTATATGATAGAGGAATATGGGATGCCACAAGTATTTTTTGTTACTCTGGGAGTAGAAAAGAAAAAGAGTGATATTCAAATGTGAAAGAAGCTGCATCTAACACTATGAGTTGTTCAATATAAGGTAAAACAGTAGCATGCTCTAATCAGATGATAAGTACAGCCCGATCAACACGTACAACATTGCTTCACCTTGAATCTAGGCCTACGAGATACTTAAACACACAATAAAACATCGTTTAAATTACTGATAGCTTTACACTATAACGTGCATACATGTGTCCCATTGTAAAATATCTTTTGGCTTATTAGTAGCACACCGCAACTCTTTTGAAAAAAGTCTTCTGCTCATACAAAAGTCTCGGTGGATTTCATATGCTTTCTCAAAGTACACATTCAAACAAGCACGTATCCTTTGTAACACATAAATCAATATAAAAGTCTGAAAAATTAATGCAGCACTCGAAGTTCAGAGACAATTTGACTGCTCTCTAAACGACACAGCAAAACGGGAGTGGAGACGAAGAAATTGACTTGTTATTGGGACCACAAGATAATGTCATCAAAGATTGCATCGACTTAAACTTAAATCTCTCAAAAGATAACTACTTCAAATGTATAGTACATTCTACCACCGATAAAAACACTACATTTCAACGTAAAACTCAAAAAGAAAAAAGCAAAAGAGTTTGTGGACTATACAAAACTCTTACCTAAGTATGAAGACACCCCTGAAATCAGATTGATGTGAAATACATACCAAATAGTGACGCGCTACTCTAGTGCAACACTCATACTAATTGACGATGCACTACTCTTCGAGTTCACTTAAATACTTCATGAAACAGCCAGCAAAGAGCAACATGAAATCAAGAACTAACCTAATTCTTTTCATATAATGAAGGAAAACATTGTATAATCCGTGCACTAGCGTCTTCCAAATGGATGGCCACCGATATAGGCACTTTGGATAGTTGTAGGAAACTAACCAAAGTAACCAAGCCTTTCTCCCTAAGAAGCATAGTGATGATACTAACACTATATCAGTGCTATCAAAGGCGCGCTTAAAGCACGCTTAACCCCTGAAGCGTGGCTCAAAACAAGTTGAGCGCTTAGCCTCGCTAAGCGGACGCTTCAGTGTTGTCATCAAGGCTCTAAGGCATACGTTTCCTTGCCAATGAGCGTAATCCTAAAGAGGCGACACTAAACAATTGATATTTCACCTTGTCATAAATTTTCTTCAATTTCTTTGTCCATATATTTGATATTCATGCTTATAAATATTAGCCTTGGACTACACATACATATTTGTCATTTTTCTCTATTTGTGCCTTTCTTCATTAAAGCCCACACTTTAATTACACAGTGTTATCAAAGACGAAAAACGCAAAAAAACGAACAACTTTTTCCTCTTGTAATGAAGAAAAACAATGTGAAATATGAAAGCTCTTAAAAATTACCATTATCACGAACAACATAAAAGATGACCAAATAAAGAAAGAGATGTCGTACCTGAATTGGCACTTTAAACATTTGTCTGGGTATTAGTTCTTTTAGCTTTTGGGTTAAAGCCCTTCCCACAGAATATGCCTGAAAAGATGCAAGTGTTACTTCAAATCTATGCAAAGGCAATCATTTGTACCAGATAAGATGGAATACCTTTCACATTGGTAAACGAAGGAGAAGGGCAAGATACCAGCGAACGGTAGACTCAACAAATAAATGTTTTTATTTTTGCATAATCTATGAAGATTTTAATTTGCTCGGACTAGGGTGCAGGTGTCTGATACGGGTACGGATCTAGAGGTCGGATCCTTCATGACCTAAATTTTAAGATTCGGGCATACGGATCTATGTAGGGATACGGGTGCAAGGATTCGGCTAAAAATAATTCAAATATCTAAAAATAGAGTTACAAATATATGTCTAAATTATGAGACATTATGTGAAAAACTTATAAGGTATTCCAAAAAGGAGAAAACATTGATCAAGAGGAGAATCCTAGAAGGAGATAAAAGGAATAGGACTGACTTAGAAATATCTATATACAAGGTATTCCATTTTCTTCAATTTCACCCTAGCTTTTGTTTTAATTTCAGAAATCATTGTATAAGTCCCAAATTTCACTTTTGATTTTTGTCAAAGTACCCAAAATCGGTTGACATGACCCGGTACGGATCCCACACCCACACCCACATCGTGTCGACACGGGTGCGGTACCAGAAGTGAAGAGTCCAGCAACAATAGATGATAAACAGTCAAAAAGATTATAGGAGAAGACAACATGGATTCCATCAATAACTAAGAAAAGAAAAGCAATAGATAATGTCTGCCAGTCTATTTTCAGGTAGCTAGTGAATGCTTGTGACTTGAAAAATCCTTCATGACTACACATGGAAGACAAAAGTTCTATTCTGTTCACCTATATTCATGAGGCAACAACTCTAGTACTTGTGAAGTTCTTCCGATTAAATGCATAATGTGGCTGACATTGGATGAAAGCATTTTAGTTTTTACCACGAGAAAAAGCTCCAAAATCTTGTCACGAAGAAAACACAATGCTAGCGGGGAAAAGAAGTATCTCAACACCGTCACAGCTGTCGAGCAAAAGTGCAGCAGAAGAATTTTATGCAGTAGGTTCTTTTCTCTCACATGAATTTGCTTTCCATTTTAACCACATATACATGTCATTAGACCCTTTGTTACCTTGTCTTTATGTACGATTGTTGCCAAGGGTTCGACACAATCACCATTAATGAGAATATCAAGCTTTATCAGATCACTTTCTGTATACCTGGCAGGCACAATCAGAGTAAACAGATCTCATTAGCAAGTTATCTGCAATTTTATGAACTTCAACAACAATCTTTGGATGCTAATTAGACATTTCAAACAGTTTTTCCCTTTCTCAAATATGGGAAAGAAATCCACTAATAAGTAAATGCAAACAGAAATGGGATTTAACTGAACAATCATCAAGCTAGAGAACCTTTTTTTCAAGCTAGAGAATTGGAAATTGGTACTTCTGTAAAAGATTGGAAAGCAAAGAACACATTAACTAGGTTCCAATTACGTCTTACAATTGGGATCAGTGTAAAGACCTTTTCATGCATCCAGATACTCCATTGATTTAGCAGTGCATCGAACTAAATGTTTATTTAACAGTGAGCACTCATGACAATAATACCAACTGTTTTTTTGATAAGGTAAATTGTATTAATCAAAAGGGAGAAAAAACTCCCGTATACAAGAAGTATACCAAAAAGTAGGGAATTTACATCAGAACATGATTCTCTACAAAAGACGCCCAATCTTCTACACAAGTAGGGGCTATATGGGTGCACCAAAAAGCGATCAAAGATAAAAGACTATTCTTAAGTTGTGAAAAAGGAGATTCAATCCCCTCAAAAACTCTCCTATTTCTCTCTCCCCAAACTGTCCACATGAGAGCTAACGGGGCGAACTTCCACGCCTTTTGCTTGCTTCTTCTACGGAAACCGGCCCAATTATATAACATTTCCTTTACAGTGTTTGGCATCACCTATTGAACACCAAAAAGATTCAGGATTTCCCTCCACAAACCCGAGGACACAGGGCAATGCAACAGAAGATGATCAACTTCTTCCCCTGAGCTTTTACACATGTAGCACCAACTAACAAGTGTAATTCATCTCTTTCACAGATTTTCAGTTGTCAAGATCACTCCCCTCGTCGCTAGCCATGCAAAAAAGCACACCTTCGTGGGCGCCTTAGGAATCCAAATCGAGGAGTATGGAAAAGTAGTCTCCTCTCTCACCAACATACTCTAGTAAAAGGATTTTACGGTGAACAAACCATCGCCATGCAACCCCCATCTCCAAGAATCGCAAGATGGATGGGGCATGTCTTGCCCGTATAGCAGTGCCATCAAATTTTGGAGCTCCGCAATCTCCCAATCTTGCATGTTCCTTCTAAAAGAGAGGTCTCATACTACCCCCTTCATGCTCCTTGCGAATCTGTTGGACCATCCATTCCTTCTGGTTTGAAACTCTGAAGACGTGGGGGGAAAGAGACCCTCAGAGTATCCTTTCCACACCACCTGTTATTCCAAAAGCTGATTTTCCTTCCACCTCCCACCCTGTAAGTGATGTTGCCATAGAAAGCTTCCTAGTTCTTCATGATGCTCCTCCACATGCCATACCGAACGGTGTTGTGATTGCCTTGGTCCTCCAACTCCCTCCCGTGGAATCGTACTTCTACTATGACCTCTCTCCATATAGCATGCTCTTCTACCCCGAATCTCCACAGCCACTTCCCCAGCAAAGCTCTGTTGAATATCCTAAGATCTTTTACTCCAAGTCCACCCCACTTCTTTGGGGAAGTGGCTGTCTGCCAATTCACTAGATGAAACTTTCTAGTTCCATCCGCCGCATCCCAAAAAAAATTCCTTTGAAGCCGCTCCAGTTTTTCTGTGATGCTCGCAGGAGCTTGCAACGGGGACAAATAATAGGTAGGGATACTCGACAAAGTGCTTTAGATAAGCACTTCCTTACCGTCTTTTGACAAGTACCGTTTCTGCCAGCCTGCTAATCTTTTTTCAACCCTTTCAATGACTGGATTCCAAACCGTAGTATCCTTATGCAAAGCGCCCAATGGTAGACCCAGGTAAGTAGTGGGAAGAGAGCCCAACTTACATCTGAGAACATGAGACAAAGCATCAATGTTAGCGACCTCACCCACCGGAAAAATCTCACACTTGCCGACGTTGATTTTGAGTCCTGATACTGTCTGGAACCACTGCAGGACCTGTTTCAGGCAGGTCAACTAGTCCATATCGGCATCACAGAAAACCAGGGTGTCATCCGCAAAAAGCAAATTAGAGACTCTTCGGGCACTGAGCACCCCGATCGAAGCTGAGAATCCTCTCAAGAAGCCTCCACCCGCCGCACGATCCATCATTTTGCTCAGGGGATCCATCACTAGAATGAATAGCATAGGGGATAGGGGGTCACCTTGCCTGAGACCCCTGGAGCTGCCAAAGAAACTACACGGGCTACCATTAACCAGGACAGAGAATCTGACTGAGGAAATGCAGAACTTGATCCATCCCCTCCATCTTTTCCCAAACCCCATCCGCATCATAATGAAATCCAGGAACTCCCAATTGACATGGTCGAAAGCCTTCTCAAGGTCCAACTTGCACAGTAAGCCGGGTTCTCTATTTTTCCTTATGGAGTCTACAAGTTCATTTGCCACCAAAGCAGCATCCAGGATCTGCCTACCTTCAACAAACACATTCTGGGAGGACGAGACAGATACGTCAAGAACCTTCTTGAGTCTGTTGGAGAGCACTTTAGAAATAATCTTGTAAATGCTCTCCACGAGACTGATAGGCCTGTAGTCTCTGATACAAGATGCGCCTTGTTTTTTAGGCACAATAGTGATAAAAGAAGCATTGATACTTCTCTCGAAAACACCATTCACGTGGAAGAATTCAATGGCTTCCATCAACTCCCCCTTAATGGTGTCCCAACAGAGCTGGAAGAAGGCCAAGGAGAAACCATCAGGCTCGGGGGCCTTATCACCAGCACAACTCGACACAACCTCGTGCACCTCCTCCTCCTCGAAAGCCCTTTCTAGCCACTCACTGTCTCCCTCCCCTATGTGGTTGAACTCTATCCCCCAAAAGTAGGCCTCCAACTAACTTCCTCTTTGTATAAGTTCTCATAAAACCCCACTATCGCCCCTTTTACCTCCTCCTCTCCCTTAATCCTCACCCCGTCCACAATTAAGGACTCTATGAAGTTTCTCCTTCGATTTGCGACCGCAACCCTGTGGAAAAACTTAGTATTCAAATCCCCCTCCTTTAACCAGAGCGCCCTCGATTTTTGCCGCCAACTAGTCTCCTGAGCTATTGCTAACTCGATTATTTCCCTCTTAACCTCCCCCAATCTCGCTTTCTCAGATTCATCTAGCTCCCTCACCCCTCCCCCTCTCTCTAAATCCCCCAATTCATACATAAGCTCCCTCATTTTAACCTCTACCCTCCCAAAAACCTCCTTATTCCACCTAATAATATCTCCCTTGAGCAATTTGAGTTTCTTCGAAAGACGGAATGAAGGTGACCCCGATATCCCGTAGCTTGTCCACCATTCTTTCACTTTGTCACCAAATCCTGGCACTTTCAACCACATGTTCTCGAATCGGAAGGGAGCACGCGCCCCCTCCCTCTGCATCCATCTAACAAGATAGGCAAATGATCTGAAGTCAGCCTAGGTAAAGGAATCTGCAGCACATTCGGCACCAGCTCATCCCAGGAGGGCGATATCAGAAATCTATCAAGTCTTGACCTTGAGTTGGAATCCTCCGCCCTGGCCCAAGTAAACCTTTCCCCTGACAAGGGAAGATCAATAAGAAAGTGATCATTGATGAAGTCAGAAAACTCCTCCATGGCCCTCGAAATCAAACTACACCTTAATCTCTCCTCCGGGAATCTAATAGTGTTAAAGTCTCTCCCTAGAACCCATGGAATGTCCCATTCCCCCATAATATTGGCCAGTTCCTCCCAGAAAGACACCTTGGACTCTTCCCCTACCGGTCCGTACACTCCCCCAAATCCCCACTCCACCCCTCATTCTATCTTTGACAAGAGCTGCTAAAGAAAAAACTCCTTTCTTAATCTCCTTTACCTCCAAGCTTCTATCATCCCACATAAGAAGAATGCCCCCGACACTTCCC
This sequence comes from Nicotiana tabacum, assembly GCF_000715075.1. Taxonomy (NCBI): domain Eukaryota; kingdom Viridiplantae; phylum Streptophyta; class Magnoliopsida; order Solanales; family Solanaceae; genus Nicotiana; species Nicotiana tabacum. The sequence continues at coordinate 5,032,703 of NC_134102.1, read as the reverse complement.
GCTGCTGGGACGCAGTCATATTTCACCCAACTACCTCCCCAGACACTTCTCACGATCGCATCCGACAAAGCTTCCATTTTGGTCTCCTGAAAACAAACTAGGTTGGCACCCCACTCCCTAACTTCCACTTTGATAATGACCCTTTTGTTTGGGTCATTCATCCCCTCACATTCCATGAAAGAATCTTAACTTCCATAAGTAACAATAGCCCAATTTTCCCCACCCCCCAGCCTAGGTCCCTTTCTCCCTGTCACACACCCGGCCCCTTCTCTGGTACACACTACATCCCCTAAATTATTTTGCTTAACACCTTTACCCAACTCCCTCCCTGCACCTTCATAAAAAGACTGTTGCTCAATCTCCCTCAACAGTTCTAGCACACTATCTTCCTTCCCTTCAAAAGAAACACCTAAGAACTTCCCAAAGTTTAATAGTTTATCCTCCATCCAGAAGGACATATCCCCTTCTCCATCCGTGACGAAATTGGACAGGCGTCTTCTGTATGTACCCTTTTCTTGCCCCTACCGGAGGAATACAAGACCATAGCATTGCTAGCAATAGGAACTTTAGGTGCAGGGAGGATCTCATCATTTCCTTGAGAGGCACCAACCTCTGAAATAAACGCCTCGCTGCTATTGGAATGACCAGAAATGCCAGCAGGGTATCGGGATGGAACCCTTGGCGGCATATTAACTGGTATTACTGGACCGCCACTGACATCAATTGGGGCAGGCGCAGCAATCTCCCCAGGAGAAGAAGGACCTTGTAGTGTAACCTCAGCACAACTAAGCACAGGGGGAGATGAGGGGGCGATGGAGCTGGGTTCATCAGAGGCGAGAGGTCGTGGAATAACACCACCAGCTTTAGCCGGTGCTGCCCCTGGATCAGCGGCCGAAGAGGGGCGCAAGTCACTAGAGCTTGGTGAAGAAATACCACTGTGTGAAGCACATTGGCAGAAGAAGAAGGAGCGACTGCTCCCATATGCTTAGGAGCCTTATCAGACACAAGTTGATACAATCTGGGCCCCTTGGGGTCAATTTTAATAGAATTAGGAAAAGTTGTTGGGCCCATATGTGGAGGCCCAGGCCTATATTTGTTGAAAACTTGCCCGACCCTATGATAGTTAAAAGAGGACCGGCCCATTCTACCTTTCCAGCCCGCATCACTAACCCAGGGGCATTCACGTCTTTTCCTGCTGGACAATAATACCAACTGTACGCCTGATTCAGAATATCAAGCTAAAGGTTTGCCATTGACACGCGCAGCAGAAATAGTGTGAGCTCTCTTCAGATAGACATCCATGGAGGGCAACAGTAAAAGGGTTCATAACTTTAGAATATCTACCTAACAAATTTTTACGAGTTGTTCTTGGGAAGAAAATTGGGATCTTCTTTCTGTAATAAGATCATTTTGTACAAATTAACAATCTTTCTGCAAAAGAAAAAGAAGCTACATAGGCATTTTATGAGGAAAGAGATTTCATATATTCTCCTTTAACATTTAGAACTTCTCCTATTCCTCAGACATAAGAGGAAGAGGATAGGTACAAAAGAAAATGTGAATACAGAATTGTCTCCCTTAGCTTGGAACAAAAAAAATGAACCAACTTTCATCACCTGAATCAATTCAATCGTACTAGAAGCATGAGCCAATTTAAATTGAGAACAAGAGATGAAGTTAATATTTAAAAAGTGTGTCCAAGTTCCAGAATATTAGGAGATCAAATCATTGGAGATAGATTTGACACTGCATAATATGTTGTCTTACCCGATAAAGGAGTATTCCATGCTTGCATAACCTTTGCTTCTTGACTTTAGCTGATCAAAGAAATCTCCAACCATCTGATGAAGAAAATTGACACATCATGACTGGACAAAGAAAGACCCAGCTCAACATTGATAGACGTGCTCACAGAAAAAGAAAAGAAAATTGATATTATCCCTTGATAAAAAAACAATAGAAAATGAAAAACAAAACAAAATTCAACATGGAATCCTTAAGAAAAATGAATACACAACATACATTGTGAAGTACCAAAAAACAACTAGTAAGCAAAACGAAAGCCACCCATATTTTACATCCTCCAGACATGTATTTTTTGTACCCTAACCCTTTTTCAATCCACAAGAGCTCTACATCAGGGCACTGGTTAACTAGTTACAAAATAGTACCTCAGCAAGTGGCAATTCGTATATCAGTGAAGCTCTATTCTCGGTTATATATTTCATCTCTTTGAATATTCCTCTTCGATCTTGAGCAAGTTCCATAAGAGCACCAATATAATCTTTTGGGGTGAGCAGCTCAATCTGCATGGAGAAGAATCACAAGCAGATGTCCAACTAGTTAGAATTGAGACTGCATACAAAAGACAAATTTGAAAATAGTCATGAATTCAGAGAGCAACCTTAACAAATGGCTCCTCAATTGACCGTCTTTTTCCAGGTTCAGGAAGCAAAGATGGATTTGAACACTCAACCTGGATCAGATCAGATGCATGCATATAAGACCATAACATGGAAACATAGGCTCCAATATAAAAACTGCAAATACTGGAAGATGAACATAGACTACTTCAAAGGATGAAAAACTTAAAAGATGAAAAGTAACACTCTAAGTTATAAAAGATAAAGTTTTGTCAATAAGAATGATCTCTCTTTCTAGTGTATCATAAGTTCCCCTTGTAATTTTTTAAATTACACAACCCCTCGTGTTGTCTAACAGTGATAATTTCAAAGTATCCCTGTATGTCACAAACAATCTCAATATGAAATCAGTCTTTTATTTTTGAAATAAAACTTTGTGAGAAAGAAGCATACTGAAATATTCTACTAAAGAAATCAGTTAATCCTGATGGCGTTTTAGGACGATTCTGCCTTCTTCTTTTTAAAAAAAAAATGGTAACAGTAAGGATGATACTGTTATCCTGGTAGATATCTTGTTGTTTAAATTTGTAGTTCTTCTTTTCTTTAAGTCAGAAGTGAAGGTGCAAATCGATATTTTGTACAGAAAAAACAAAGCAGCAGGACAGTCAATGTTACGCTGCAACACTATTAAGCTAAGTTGCTCGGACACGGGTGCGGGTGTCCGACACGGGTGCGGATTTAGAGGTCGGATCCTTCGAGATGTAAATTATAAGATTCGGGGATTCGGATCCTAGTACGGATACAGTTGCAGGATCCGGCTAAAAATAATTCAAAAATATAAAAATATCTCTAAATTATGAGAAATTTTGTGGAATACTTACGTATAGCTTGTAAAGTGTGGATTTATTTTTTATTCTCAAGTTGTAGATAAGTAAATGATTGATTTCCTAGATAAGGTATGCTATTTTCTTCAAATTTACCCTAGTTTTAGTTCTGATTTCGGGAATCAAATTGTATCTCGTCTCGAATTTTTCTGTCCGTCGTGGTCAAAGTACCCAAAATTGTTTGACCAAATCCGGTATGGATCCCATACCCATACCCATACTAGTGTCGTGTCGACACGGGTGCGCCACCTAATCTGTCATGTCGGAGCAACTTAGCTATTAAGGTTAAAAGAAAGTACACTTGAAGAAAGGCAAAAACAACATTGAACAGTTAACCTATGGGGAGGTCTGCGGGATGAAACTTTTAATTAAGTGGATAATTGTACTAGCAACTGCAGTAAACTAGAATGGGTATTAATGGCTTGACACAATCAACCGCAGGATTAAAAACTTCCTAGCTACCTGTGCTTAGTAGATAGACAGTATAAATACTAGCTCATTAACCTGACAACCATGATAAATTTGCAAAAGGATGCAACTAGACATGAGGGAGTAAAAGAACGCTTAAAGCAGTAGAATTTTTTCCTATTAATTAACCCATTTATCTGCCTCCAGATGACAACATCAAATCTAATAGTCCTTTCACTAGCGGTTAAATCAAGGAAAAGATTCTTGTAACTGCTCTACTGGTAAAAGCTTTCGTATTTCCTATTATGCTATCTGGAGTAGAAAGAATATAAAATTCTATGGTTTTAAGAATGCAAGCAGATATTTCACAGGGTTGTCTAAACCCAAATAATTTTAAAGAATGCCCGGTTTCCACACCAGAAATACATTATCCCATTTATGATACCCTTGAAAAAGTCAGCATTTAGAGCTAAACTCTGACAATTTCATTGGAACAAAGAGGCACAACTCAGAATATAAAGCTTGAGTGCAGGACAAGAGATGTTACAATATCACCATCTATGCAATTGACTCGGTAAACGACACTCGGGGCTGTAGTTATTAGAGACAAATCGTACTCGCGCTCGAGCCTTTCCTGTGAAACAAAAGTATATTAGAGCACATGACAAGCACAGCCGTCAGGGTAAAAAATAATCAAGTTACTAGCAGTGAAGTTAACATGAAGCTTATTCTGACCTGAACAATTTCCATGTGAAGAAGACCCAAAAACCCACATCGAAATCCAAAACCCATAGCACTTGAAGTCTCTGGCTCAAACTGCAAATTTGGAATTATAAGAGAAAAATCTTGCGTAAATTTGCAACTTCCAAGTTTATTAGCAATATCCATAATAATTGCTACATCTCCCGGTTATTTCTAACAAATTATAAGTATAAAAGGAAGATAAAATGATAAGTAAACAAGAATACTCATAAATCTGCAAATTCATTAAGTAATATTGGTCAAAGGATTATGATGGGGTCGACTACATGCACACGCATAAATTTGAACAAAAGTACAATTTCCAACATCAATGATTAAGACCACAAGTTTCGAAAGTCTTTATTTCTTTCTTAAACGTCGTGTCTCTTCAAACTACGCCATATAATTGAAACATAGGGAGTACATCATAAAAGCCAGAGTAGAATGAACGATACGTGATACACAAGATTCTGAACACTGACTACAAAACTAATGCTCGACAAGTAGTCAAAAGCATTGCAATGAGAAAGTTCAGGAACTCATCGAAAAACCATCAGTAGTTATATTGCAAATGTTTTACCTTCAATGCAGCATCATTAAGTTGCAACTTCTCCAACGCATCACGAAGCTCACTAAACCTGCAGAATTGTTGACAACCATTTACTGTGGCAAATATGTATAATTCATGTATATATATATATATATATATATATATATATATATGTAAAGTATGAGAATAGAAATATACTGGTCGGCATCGACTGGGAACAAGCCACAAAAAACCATTGGAGTAGCCTCCTTGTATCCCGGTAGTGACTGCTCTGCTTTTCTATTGAAGTGTGTGATAGTGTCACCCACCCTAGCATCAGCTACTGATCTTATGGAAGCTGAAAGAAAGCCCACCTGAAATGATAAACTGAAAATCTTACAATCTCATCACTTAAAGTAAATTGACCTATTTGAATGAAGATTTTAAGGTGCCCCATCATGATTTGTCATTGTTTATCACATCAATTATATTAGTTTCTTTGTCATTTTTCCATGATTTGCAATAATTTGACGCTATGATTTCCTGATAATTTTTCATAAAGGTGGTGTCCAATCCAACTTGCGAGCACCTGGACTATTCCATGAGGTACTTGCTACCTCTCACTAGCATGATACTGAGTAACTCTGCCCACCAAAGCTTAGGCAGATGGGAAGAAATCACCTAGTGTTTATTGTCTCTGTTGAGCATGATTTCTCAATAATTAACTGTAGAATCAAATCAATCTATCTTGGTCATCAAGGATGTAGCAGACCGGGAACTCTGAATGAGAAGTGGTGAATAATTGCTTATTATGCTTTGGACAAGAGGTAGATTCTTTTTCCTGATAAATAAGAAGAGAGGTATTAGAATTAAATTAGTCAGATAAGATATTCTACCTCTCCGGCATATAACTGATCAACTTGCATCTGGTTAGGAGATAAAACTCCTAATTCATCAGCAAAATAATCCTGCATTTGTTATAGTTAAGAATAAGCCAACAGGTATTTTGATCTATCCATCAACCAAATAAGAGAAAAGAGAAAAATTCAGAAAATTGAGAAGGTCATCTCTTGTAGACAGGTAAAGAATGAAAAAAAAATATTGTATATAAGAAAAGAGGATTGAAGTAGAGATCGGTACAACACTCCTGGACAAGATGCCTTCAAAATTTAACACATAGAATAGGTATAATTCTTTAAGACATCAAGAGATCAATGACATTATTTTATCAGATCCAAGGGATGTTGAAGGTTCTAGCAATGGACTCCTAATTCGATGGGTTGAAGCTTACTATTTCCTGTAAAAGGTTTTTTTTTAACACATATTAGGAATTCTAGCATTGAACCCCTAATTGTATGAAAAGAAGCTTATGATCTTTAAAAGATTAGTTTTTCACACACAAAGGCAGAAGTTGTCGACTGCCCACGTAATTCTTGCCTTAAATTTTCCTTGGGCAACAAATAAGGTCTTTCTTTTCGAACAATAAGTCGCACTATTATTCTCAACAGTAGAGCACCTAGAATCAGCAACTATATCATGAAATGCTAGATGATGATTTTCCAAATGATCACTTGGACAAAAGAAAAGGTAAAGTATATGATTAAGAAACCATACCTTCCCACTGGCCATAAAAAACACTCTATCACCTTTTTTAATAGTCCCATCAATGATTCGAAAATAGACAATAACACCCCGATATGGATCATAATAACTGCATAAAGAGATAAAGGGAACAATTTCAGTTAGTTATGATGTGCTATCCCAAGTTTTTCATCAATGCATGTTCGCAGCTTTTAAATTATTTTCATAATGCTGGTATTTCTCCTGCTACTGTGTAACATCTTCCAAAGTAAAAACAGATAACATCAGTAATATTGAGATTAGTAACCAATTTCTTAATATTGGATATTGCAACTGCATGATTCAAATTTCTAATGAGTATTTCCATGCATAAGCTTTCTAACATCTGTAATAGTAGTAAACTAACGCGAATATATTCAAAGGGCTGTCAATCAGATATACCTGTCAAATATAAGAGCCCTCAGAGGCCTTCCAGCAGTATCACCTGGTGATGGAATCTTCTGAACAATTGCATTTAAAATTTCCGTAATACCTATTCCTTCCTAACGAGGAAAACACACATCAAATTCCGCAAGTTGTAGTAGGGCTCATTTATTCAACCACTAGTTCACATTTCTTCTGTTTGGTTACAAGAAGAATCTGCCATGCATTCTTTGAACTAGAACGAATGGAAAATGAGAATAATAAAAGAAATTACCTTTGCTGAGGCGTGTATTGCATTGCTACAGTCCAGGCCAACAATCTATATGTGAGAAGGCACGGGAGAAAATATGTTATTGATATATTGAATGAATAAATACAATACAAGAGGTCCCTATTTATAGCTATACACTACAAGGAGATATTACTCCTCTTCCAATGTGGGACAAGACTACACTATACATATCTATAAACTAACACTCCCCCTCAAGCCGGTGCATACACATCATATGTACCGAGCTTGTTACACATGTAACTAATACGAGAACCAGTAAGAGACTTAGTGAAAATATCTGCTAGTTGATCATTCGACTTTACAAACTTTGTAACAATATCTCCTGAAAGTATTTTTTCTCTGACAAAGTGACAGTCGATCTCAATGTGTTTAGTCCTCTCATGGAACACCGGATTTGACGCAATATGAAGAGCAGCTTGGTTATCACACACTAGTTCCATCTTGCTGATTTCTCCGAACTTTAACTCCTTGAGCAACTGCTTGACCCAAACTAACTCACACGTCGCCACAGCCATGGCCCGATATTCGGCTTCGGCGCTAGATCGAGCAACTACATTCTATTTCTTGCTCTTCCACGAGACCAAATTACCTCCTACTAGAACACAATATCCAGACGTAGAACGTCTATCAAAAGGTGATCCTGCCCAATCAGCATCTGTGTACCCAACAATCTGCTCGTGGCCTCGATCCTCGAATAGTAATCCTTTGCCTGGAGCTGACTTTATATACCGAAGAATGCGAACAATTGCATCCCAGTGACTATCACATGGAGAATCCAATAAACTGACTTACAACACTCACCGGAAAAGAAATATCAGGTCTAGTCACTGTGAGTTAATTCAATTTGCCAACCAACCTCCTATATCTCGTAGGGTCTCTAAGAGGCTCCCCATGTCCAAGCAGAAGCTTAGCATTCGGATCCATAGGAGAGTCAATAGGTCTGCAACCCATCATTCCAGTCTCCTCAAGAATGTCTAAGGCATACTTCCGCTGTGAAATAACAATACCTGAGCTAGACTGAGCGACCTCAAAACCTAGAAAATACTTCAATCTGCCCAGATCCTTAGTCTGGAAGTGCTGAAAGAGATGTTCCTTCAGATTAGTAATACCATCCTGATCATTACCAGTAATAATAATATCATCAACATAAACCACTAGATAAATACACAGATTAGGAGCAGAATGCCGATAAAACACAGAGTGATCAACCTCACTACGAGTCATGCCGAACTCCTGAATAATTGTGCTGAACTTACCAAACCAAGCTCGAGGGACTGTTTCAAACCATATAGTGACCTGCGCAATCTGCACACACAACCATTAAACTCCCCCTGAGCAACAAAACCAGGTGGTTGCTCCATATAAACTTCTTCCTCAAGATCACCGTGGAGAAAAGCATTCTTAATGTCTAACTGATAAAGAGGCCAATGACGTACAGCAGCCATGGACAAAAAGAGACGAATAGATGCTACTTTAGCCACGGGAGAGAAAGTATCACTATAATCAAGCCCAAAAATCTGAGTATATCCTTTTGCAACAAGACGAGCCTTAAGCCGATCAATCTGGCCATCCAGGCCGACTTTGACTGCATAAACCCAACGACAACCAACAGTAGACTTACCTGCAGGAAGAGGAACAAGCTCCCAAGTGTCACTCGCATGTAAAGCAGACATCTCGTCAATCATAGCATGTCGCCATCCTGGATGAGATAGTGCCTCACCTGTAGACTTAGGGATAGAAACAGTGGACAAAGAAGATATAAAAGCATAATGTGGTGACGACAGACGATGATAACTTAAACCGACATAGTGGGGATTAGGATTAAGTGTGGATCGTACACCTTTGCGGAGTGCAATTGGTTGACTAAGAGGAGACAAGTCCGCAGTAGGTGCAGAATCTGATGCGGGGCGTGAATCACCTGGGCCTGATGCTGGATGTGGACGACGATGATAAGTCAAGAATGGTGGAGCTGCAGAAGGTTGAACTGGATTATGTGGAGGAACTGGAGCTATAGGTGGTGGAGCTACAACCGGAATTGTAGGTGGTGGAACTGGAGCTATAGGTGGTAGAGCTACAACTGGAGCTATAGGTGGTGGAGCTACAACTGGAGTTGTAGGTGGTGGAGCTGGAGTGACTGAATCTCCAAAAGATGAAACTGGTAGTACCTCAGAAATATCTAAGTGATGACCTGAACCTGTGAAGTATGATTGGGTTTCAAAGAAGGTAACATCAGCGGACATAAGGTACTGCTGGAGGTCAGGAGAGTAGCATCGATACCCCTTTTGTGTTCTCGAGAAACCCAGAAATACGCACTTAATAGCACGAGAAGCTAACTTATCTGTTCCTGGAGTAAGGTTATGGACAAAACAAGTGCTTCCAAAGATACGGGGTGGAAGAGAGAACAAAGGTAAGTGGGGAAACAAGACAAAGAATGGAACTTGGTTCTGGATAGCTGAAGATGGCATACGATTAATAAGATAGCAAGATGTAAGAACGGCATCCCCCCAAAAACGCAACGGAGCATGAGATTGTATGAGTAGGGTACGAGCAGTTTCAATAAGATGTCTATTTTTTCTTTCAGCTACCCCATTTTGTTGAGATGTGTACGGACAAGATGTTTGATGAATAATCCCATGAGATTTCATAAACTGCTGAAATGGGGAAGACAAATGCTCTCGGGCATTATCACTATGAAATGTGCGAATAGAAACCCCAAATTGATTTTGAATTTCAGCGTGGAAGGTCTGGAAAATAGAAAACAGCTCAGATCGATTTTTTTATCAAAAATATCCAAGTGCACCTGGAATAATCATCAATGAAACTAACAAAGTAGCGGAATCCTAAGGTGGAACTGACCCGACTAGGACCCCAAATATCTGAATGGACTAAAGTAAAAGGTGACTCTGCTCGATTATCAAGACGTCGAGGAAAATGGGAGCGGGTATGCTTACCAAGCTGACATGACTCACACTCTAGAGCTGACAAGTGAGATAAACCAGATACCATTTTCTGAAGTTTTGACAAACTGGGATGTCCCAACCGTTTATGTAATAAATCTGGTGAATCAGTAACAGGACAAGTTGTAGAAGGAAGACAAGATGTGAGTCCATGTGATTTAGCAAGGATAAGGTAATAAAGTCCGTTTGATTCACGCCCGGTACCAATGATCCGCCCCGTACTGCGTTCCTGTATAAAAACATGGTCATCAAAAAATAAAACAGCGCATTTAAGTGATTTGGCTAAGCGACTAACAGCTATGAGATTAAAAGGACTATTGGGAACATAAAGGACTGAATCTAAAGGTAAGGAAGGAAGTGGGCTTGCTTGACCTATTGCAGTTGCCATGGTTTGAGACACATTGGCCATTGTGACTTTTGGAAGAGATTGAGAATACGAAATAGTAGTGAAAAGAGATTTGTTACCAGAAATATGATCTGATGCACCTGAATCAATGACCCAAAACTCAGAGGATGAAGATTGGGAGAAACAAGTCACGCTATTACCTGTTTGAACAACAGAAGCTATCTCAGACGATGTCTGCTTACATGCTTTATACTGAAGGAACTCAATATACTCTGCTAAAGAAACCATCCGACTATTCAAAGCATCGGTCCCCATGTCGCTACAATTTGTAGTAGTAGCTGAAGAAATAGCTTGAAAAACACTGTTTACAGCAGGAAAACAGAACACTGTTCACGCTGGAAACACTGTAGCTCGCCAGAAAATTTCAAAGTTGTCAGAATTTGTTGTAACCAGGATGGATAGACTCGGAATTCGTTTGTGAGCAAGCTGTCCTGAAGAAATATTTTCAAAAAAATGGCCAGAAAAGTCACTGTTCACGCCGTAAAAATATATAAGTGACCGGAATTTGATTTGAATTAGATGGGTAGGCTCGGAATTTTGAGGAGAACACACTGTCCTGAAGAAGTTTCGCGAAAAAATGGCCGGAAAGTGGCCGGAACCCTCGCCGGAAAAGTTGTTTCCGGCGCATGGAGGAGCGTGGCGGCTTTTCTGCCGGATAAAATTTCAAGGGGTTGGTAGTCGGAGGGTGATCTACCTGATGGTGGTGTTGGTTTTAGCACAACACCGACAGAAAGTGACTTTCACTTAGACAAGCCTTAGGTCACCGAAAAAATTACACGATGACTAAGTTCTTTCTTCCCGGTTAACGCTGGAATGACGCACAGCGATCTTTTCTCACTAATGCTCTGATACCATGTGAGAAGGCACGGGAGAAAATATGTTATTGATATTGGATGATAAATACAATACAAGAGGTCCCTATTTATAGCTATACACTACAAGGAGATATTACTCCTCTTCCAATGTGGGACAAGACTACACTATACATATCTATAAACTAACACTCCCCCTCAAGCCGGTGCATACACATCATATGTACCGAGCTTGTTACACATGTAACTAATACGAGAACCAGTAAGAGACAAACCATTGACACCACAGCATGTAAAAATGTGACTTATCAATAAAGGCGTTTTAGTGGTCATCTAGCCTTAGAGAAAATTTGCCAAAATCATATAAAGCAAGTAATACTGGTTATAACAGCATTAGTAATTTAGTGACAACCAGAGCTGTACAGTAATAATAGCCATAGCTTATTCATTTAGTAGTGCAGAAAATCATAATTGTACCACTAATAGTAGCTATACTTCTAACAGATAAAAATCCTAACTGTATTTATCTCAATAAACCAACCTCTTCTATCTCTTGAGCAACACGATTTGGCTCAGCCCCTGGAAGATCAATCTTGTTCAAAACCTGAAGAGAAGAATCATCACTCTTGTAAGCAAATACATAATCAAATAAATATGAAACAACATGATTTGAACACCACGATGACAAAAGACTGGGGCGTCATGACTGATAAAGAAATGACGAGAGCAAAAATACTCCTCCATCCCTAGCATGACATAGAGCACATTTTAAAAACAAAAGCAAACTAGTGCATCACAGCTTTGAAAGAATTTGTGCACCTAACCTAAAACCTTAAGGCAATGGATTAGTGGCGCAGGGCATTATAAACCCCTTAGGGGTCGTTTGGTATGAGGTATAAGGTGGGATAAGATGTAGGATTAAATTTATATTCTGTTTGGTTGGCGGTAAGGCTGTCCAACGGGACGGGCCGTCCCGTCCCGTCCCACTTAATTCTAAACGGGATGGGCCCATGTTAAACGGGACACGGGATGGGACGGGATGGCTATTTCGTCCCGTTTGTCTCGTCCCGTCCCGTCACGCGTCCTATTTTTTATTTTTATTTTTGAATTCTAGCCGTTGGGCAACGGCTCCGATTGCAAAAATAGCCGTTCCCAACGGCCAAAAATGGCTATAATTGGCCTCCATCCTCCCAAAACACCCCCCCCCCCCCCCAAAAAAAAATTCGGAATGGAACTCATGGAATATCAATCAACATTGCCAATTCCAGAACAATGTCCGAGAGAAATTATAGATAAGTTACAACGAAGTTATATAGGAGCTTACAAATATTAGTATGATAATTCGTAATTGGCTACTAAGAGGCTTAGTTCAAACAGAACCCTTCCTAGAAGGTGGCTGCGTAGATTATATGCTCTTCAAAAGAATTATATTTGTATGTGAGATTTGAAAGTTCTATTAATAAAATAAAAGGCTCTAAGCGTTGAATTTTTTTTTATGAATTGTCTTACACTCTTACTTAGTTACTTAATGGCTTGAAATTATATTAAATAAATTATAACTTTATTATAAATTTATAATTACTAGAATATTTCATTACAAGTCTTTTGTTTTAATATTTTATAATTCTTTACTTAGTTTCCTAATTTCCGTTTAATTTTTAAGTTTATTAAATAAGTCAAAAAACTAACCGTTGCAAACTTTAAAAACTTAGTCATTGTCAAAAAAATAATCGTTGCCAAACTTAATGCTTAAATAATTTTTTTTTTAAAACGGCACTTAAGGCCCGCAAACCCGTCATGTCCCATCCTGTTTGTTAGCGGGGCGGGATAGGCCTACCGTTGCGTCCCGTCCCGTCCCATCCCGTTTGTTAGCGGAACGGGATGGGCCTACCGTTTCGTCCCATTTGTCCCGTCCCGCCACCGTCTCGGCTAAATGTCGTCCCGTCCCGTTGGACAACCATAGTTGGCAGTATAAATTTATACCTCTAACCAAACAAGGTATAAATTTAATCCCAGACTTAATCTAGGATATCTCATCGTATCCCACCTTATCCCATCAAATGTGGGATTATTTTATCCCATCTCTCGTGTGGTATAAATTAGTCCTGGGATTATTCCCAGGATTATAATCCCGGGATAATTTAATCCGCGTACCAAACGACCCCTTAGGAACCTTATATGGACAAGTGTAGCATTCTCTAACACCTTTTGGAAACCCTTAAACAAAGTTACTAAGGTCTCTACTAATTAGAAGCTCTGGTAACATGTAAAAGGAGAACAAAGAAAAGAGAAAAAGCTCTTAAGGAATTTGGTTGTTGATTATATATAAGAGGGGATCTTAAGGAATTTGGTTGTTTGATTATATACAAGAGGGGCTCCTTTTATAAGATTCTTAGTATACATTTTTTTGTTGATAAAGTACTAATTTAATGCCATATGTTTGGGCACAAAAATGCTCATATACAAGAAGTATACCAAAACTTAGAAAACCTACAAAAAGATATGATCTTCTACAAACAAACCCGGTTTTCTATAAATAAAGGAACCTCATGGGTGCACCAAGAGGAAATAAGGAATAAGAGGCTATTCCTCAATTGTACAAAGTTCATCTCTATATTTTCAAAAGCTCTCCTATTTCCTTCTCTCCAAAAAGCCCACAAAAGTGCTAGTGGAGCAACATTCCATGCCCTACATCTTCCCATTCTCCAACTACAATTCCAATTGAACATTAGCTCTTTCAAAGTGCCTGGGTTCACCCAAGCTTTTCCAAACCAACACAGGATTTCCCACCACAATCTCGAGGCTACCCGACAATCAAGGAGGAGATGGTCAACATCTTCAACCGAGCACTTATACATGAAGCACCAACTAATGCATGTAACCTTCCTCTTCCTCAGATTTTCGACCATCAATATCATCCCTCTTGTTGCCAAACAAGTGAAGGAGCACACTTTTCTCGGTACCTTAGGGATCCAACTAGATCTATGTGGAAATGCAACCTCCTCCATAACCAGGAGCTTCTCAAAGTATGACTTAGCAGAAAACACTCCATTGTTCCCCGCCCTCCACCTCCATACATTGTGGTTATCCTTCGGTGTTCCATGTTTGTGAAGCAAATAGACTAGGTTTTGGAATTCTGCCATTTCCCAGTTGTGAAAGTTCTTTGTGAACCTCAAATCAATTCTTAGTATATGTACAATAAGGTAAGTAATTAATTCCTACAAATTGAATATAGTATATGCTACAGAATATTCTTCATAAGATTCTCTACTCAAGTTCAATAAACTTAGACATGTAGTGAATGCAGACACATTTTAATATATATAACTTCGTAAATTCTCGACTTTCAATAGTTTTGAAAGCATAAACTAAGCCAATTTTAAAATTTTCAAAACCTTGATCATCTTTGAAATAGGATGCTATCACCTATTAGATGTCAAAATCATCAGGAATTGCTTGAAATTATTAAAATAAGTACAGCTTGTAACACCAGAAAAGAGCTGTTGATATTTGCCATAATTGAGATGTCTGATATAAGTATGTGCTTAGTATGTAATTCATGATATACCAATGATATACAGTAGCATTCCAACAAACGTACCGGGATGATCTCAAGATTGTTTTCCAATGCTAAATACACATTAGCCAGTGTTTGCGCCTCTACACCCTATAACATAAGAACTCAATTCAAAATTGGACACTGCAAAAAACTCCATTTATTGTAATAGGCATAAAATATGACAGTTCATATTCATTACCATATCAACTAATTAGAACTGCTACTTAGAATCATTGCATGTATTTTACGAATAGATTCTGAAATATACAGGAGGTAAATGTCTTTAAACCTGGGATGCATCAACAACAAGCAGTGCACCTTCACAGGCAGCAAGAGACCGAGAGACCTGATATTAATGAAGAATTAATATGGCATAAAATGGATATCTGTTCTGTGCTTCACAGGAAATAATTCCACAAATAAACCACCTTCGCCACACTATAAATGCATTGTGCAGTTTGGTGACTTTGGTCTGCTAATTTATAGCATATTGGGTGATTAGATCAAAGCACTTGAATAGTCACTAGAAAACAAAAGAGTTGTATCTAAGCTAGCGTTTCGCCATAGATTCCCAAATTTATTCTGAAAAATCTGATTTGGGTGAAGTTTGGTTTGAAGATGAAAATGTGTTTGGACATCTGTTTTGGGTGAAGTTTGGTTTGAAGATGAAAACGTGTTTGTACATCTGTTTTGGGTGAAGTTTGGTTTGGAAAAACATAAAACATGACTTATACCCACAAGTTCTAAAAACTATCATAAATACCCAACAATACCATTATCAATAACAGTCATTAAATTATCGCAAACCATAGTCCTGAACATAAATAAATTTGATACAAAATTATCATTTTTATAATGAACTACATGATACGCTATCAGATGACCGAGAAGAGGAAGCAACATCGTTACAAAATAATAAATGGTGGGCTCTTTTATAAAATACAAAAGCTTGGGGCAATTTTTAAAAAATATAATAGTGATATTTGGCCCAAAACCAGCTATTGAGCTGGTTTTGGGATTTGGCCAAAATGTAGGCAAAATCTATGGCCAAACATGTGTTTGCCAAATAAAACCCAAGTTTATTTTGGCAAAATTTATGGCCAAACGGGTCTTTAAGTGAAAATGCATTATTTTCATATTCAATACCAATTTTAATAGCCAACAGGTCATGTCAATAGAGATCGTATATATTTGAACATTTCCAAATCCAAATTATAAGAATCGCCAAGGAGTGGTGTATTTTACAGTCGGACCAACATATATTTGGGACCCAGACTCACTTGATCACCCCCTACCACGCAACTCAAAAATGAAATTTATAGAAAAGATCAGGAATATATTGAATTATGTGACCAGGTAAGGATTTGGAGGACATGTTATC
The DNA here is from genome assembly GCF_000715075.1 of Nicotiana tabacum. Taxonomy (NCBI): domain Eukaryota; kingdom Viridiplantae; phylum Streptophyta; class Magnoliopsida; order Solanales; family Solanaceae; genus Nicotiana; species Nicotiana tabacum. The sequence goes on along the minus strand of NC_134102.1, from coordinate 5,016,367 downwards.
TTATATTAGATAAATGCTAAAGTAGTATCAAATTGTTGGCCTCCAATCACCTTCAAGATCAATAAGAGTTGTACATCATAGTAGGCTTAACTTCTCCAATCTCTTTTGCTTTCGTTGAATCTTTTAGAATGGGCCAAATTAGCAACAACCACTAATAAGTGACATATGTCATGGTGAAAACAACTTACAATACCCTTGATGAGAAATTCATCACTTAAACCAAAAGAAATTGTTAGATAAGATACGAAAATTCATCACTTCAATTATGAGATGCTGATGCATTCATTCCACATGTATAGAAAATTTCACATGAGTGCAACACAAATTCCTTACTTTTTTGACAAAATTAACATCTTGCCCACTTATCCCGGAATATAAACCATGAAAACAACAACCATATGCATACAGAGTTTCTACCTTATAAGATCAGGATGGATGGTATATTGTAAACCAACCAAAATTGAGGGTTAGCACAACACTTTCATGTTAAGACCGTTCCTGCCACATACCTCATATGAGAAATCTACATGACCTGGAGTGTCAATCAGATTGAGGCAGTATGGCTCATTTTCATAAACGAAACGCATTCGAGCAGCCTGCAACAAAAAGCTACATGAATTTCCTTGGATTGCATCAGAATGACCAATACTGAGACAAAGAAAGGTTTCGAAAGCATATAAAACTTCCTCGAAACACAGACTGCAAATAAGAGCTATGCTCAACATTGCTTTCTTCCTCAAGCAAAAGTGAGTAGACTAAAGTAGTGAAGGTCACAATACATTTTGCAGGAACTGCGAGAGACTTAATGCTAACTGGTATCATCGACTCTTGGCCCTGGAAACTGATTTGGAAGACAAAACTGCCCACAAAAGTCATCTGCTACTCATGGACAGCTCTAAGGGGAGCTTGTCTCACACAAGATAACCTCTGTAGAAGGAGTTTCCAACTAGCTAATAGATGCTACATGTGCCAACAAAACTCGGAGTCTATTAACCATCTTCTTCTTCACTGCCCAGTAGCCACTTCCATGTGGTCTATGTTTTTTTCCATTATGGGAATAAGCTGGACCCTACCTCAGGGCATTAAGGAAGCAGTTGAAGGGTGGAACAGGTGGAAAGTTGACGGAGCCATCAGGAAAATCTGGAAGATGATCCCTCCTTGCATTTTTTGGGTCCTTTGGACAGAGAGGAATCGCAGATGTTTTGATGGAGTTTCCACTACTACTCATTTTTTGAAAGCTAAGGGTCTAGTGTACCTTTTTAGTTGGAGCAACCTCATCCCTGTAAATAACGTTGCCTCCTATCTAGATTTTATCAGTTCACTTACTTTGACTTGGACCATACTTTCGTTTCTTGTGTTTTTTTTTTTTGGTTGTTAGCTCTCCGACTGGATTTGAATCACATTGTAACGGAGCTAACAATGGCCTATTTTGTATTTCTGCATCCTCTGGATGCCATCAATGAATCATCTTACTTCATCAAAAAAAAACTGGTATCACATGGTTGCTCCAAAAATTTACAAAAGACATGAATGTTACTGTTAAGTGAACAAAGTATTTCAACCCATTCAAATGCTTTGTCTCTGAACAATCAACAATAGCACCACATGGGCTACCTCCCGTGCTACACTTCTTTGCTTTTCCTCCAGAACTTCCATCCTTTTAGCATTTCCTTTGTGTTGGGGCATTACCCCCTCAACTCCACCCATCTTCGAAACTAGGAATCATAGCCCATCTGCAACTGGGAAGTGGAGTAGAAAATGATATCCCCACATGCCTTCTTGCAGGGGCGGCCCAACCCTAAAGCAAGTGAACACTTGCTTTAGGCCCCAAATATTTAAGGGCCCCAAAATTACTAGTATTTTTTTTATATATAGTAGTATATTATTTATATAATTATCTTTTATTATTGATAAATTTATTTCTTTATTGTCATATTAATTTTTAATAACTCGATTTCTTCCTCTAATTAATATAACTAAAACAGTTTTCTGTCAATCTTATTTTATTTTTTTTAATTAATTATATTTCTCTATTCATTAGTTGGTCACGTAACTATATCTAATAATCTAACTTATTATTTATTTTCCTAACATAAATTATACTCTCTCCATCCCAATTTGTATGAAAGTATTTGACTGGAGATGGATTTTATGAAATAAAGGAAGGCTTTTGAAACTTGTAATCTTAAATAAATCATAAAAGTTTTTGGGCTAGAAATTATCTCATTAATGGTAAAAAGAAAAATCTAAAGTTGTATTGTTACCAAATATAGAAAGGGACTTACTAAAAAAAAGGAGTCACTTATGTTTTCTGGGTTCTCCCATTTCAGTTGTGATGCAATCAACGTTAAATTCATTTAATTTTTCTGTATTTTATAAAACTAAGTTCTCATTTTTTTTAATTCCACATCCTCACTTGTCTAATTTTTTTAAAAACGATGTTCATTAAATTTTATATATATATATATATCACTTGTCTAAGTTTTTTAAAAACGATGTTAATTTAATTTAATTAACATCGTTTTTAAAAAACTTAGACAAGTGATATATATATATATATAAATTAAATTAAATTATATATATATATATATATATATATATATATATATATATATATATATTAAGGCCTCTTATTAAGATTTTGCTTTAGGCCTCCGATGAGGTTGGGCCGCCCCTGCCTTCTTGCACATGAAACACCCAGATGTATACTTGCTTTTCCCCAAGTTCTCCAGCATCAGGACAGCCTCACCTGCTGCTAGCCATGCAAAGAAACATAGGTGCTCTTGGAATTCACACTGAATAATTAGGAAAGCCCCTTCCTTCTCTTCTCATAGAACTTTGATAGCATAATCTTACTACGAAGAGACCATCTCTCTATCCCTCCCATATAGGTGGACTTTGTTCTCAGAAAGTGTTGAAATTTTTTTCGAAACAACTTTTCGATTTTTCTGAAAATATTTTTCCGACCAAATACCATCGAAGAAAAGTTTTTACATTTTTTGCAAAAACTGAAAAACTTTTTACTAGTGGCAAAAACTGAAACAAAATATCCAGAAACAAACACCACCTAAGATATTTTGCCAATATAAAGTTCACGCCAAATTCTAAAACTCAACCTCCTAGTATTGCGAGTTTCTCCTAAATGGAGGTCCTATACAGTTTTCGCTTCCTGTACCCTTGATATCCTAACCACGATTATTTTTTATTTTTTCTGGGAAGTGATATTACTGTAGCCCATCATACAAAGGTCTCGCCACTATCTTCTCTCCAAAAACATACACTAGTGCTATCTCCCACTTCGAATTCAATGTGTCCATAAATATCATCTCATATCTCATAATATCTCTCTACAACATTACTCCACACGACCCAAAGGTTTTGTTTGTTCCTCACCCCCTTTGTTGTATCCGCTTATCTCTCTCAACGGTAGCATTTCTCATTGACACAATTCTCAAGAAACAAACCTAACAGCCACATGCAAGTGAATAATGCAGGCCTCCTCCTTTAATCTAAGACAACATGCAGGTTCCCCCACATCCACCCCGCAAGAAATCCTTTTGAAGCCAGTCCATTCTATCAGAGATCAAAGAAACCAACTACTACTATGTCTCTATCCCAAGCTACTAGAGTTGGCAATATAAATCGTCACTATCGATTCCGCTCCATTTGGATCCATTTTATCCAAATATTTAATAGTTTGGGGGTTCTCTAACACGAAAGATTCTCTACATTTTCTACTGACATGCAAATTTCTAAACAGACTAAAAAGACTCTTAATAAATATTGGACCTAAATACCTAATGTAACATACCAACATGTCTAAACCTTTTAATTGGTATCATCTACGAATCGTTTGCTTCCGTAATGTTCTATTTTCACTAAATTTGCATGGATTCCAAGAGATTTTAGGTCTTTAGAGAAAACTTCCTCTTATGTTATTTTAGGCATACCTCAATCTTCTTTTAACACATTCGAGCATCCTGGTTCCACGCCTACAAATGAGTGCATTTGGAGGTCTATGCAGTACATGACAAACTGTCTCAAAATATATTCTCTCATTTATCCTCTATGTCTGCTACCTGCAACCATTTCTGGTCTTGACTAATATTGTATAACTGCACACATATTGTAACATATGTACTATCAAATTACCAAAACTACACCAGAAATGTTACTCAAAACTCACGCGTAAACCAAGTAGAACATTTTTGTTTCTTGTTGGGTTCTGGATTAATAAATAATGTGCACCTGTAATTTGATAGTGATGCCTCTTTCTCTCTCCAAATCCATATTATCCAGAAACTGTTCCTTCATTTCTCGGCTCTCTACAGTCCCCGTCATCTGCAGTAACTTATCTGCCAACGTCGATTTTCCATGATCAATATGTGCTATTATGCAGAAATTCCTTATATTCGAGATGGGCACCTACACACATACAAAATAGCAAATGCCAATTAATCCACCTAACGAAATATCATAAAACAATGAAAACCCAAAAGATTTAACTATAATTACTTAATAAGTGAGCTCATCGTGTAAATATTTTTTGTACCTTCAGCGCATAAATTAAAGTAAAAAACAAAAGGTGAAACAGACTTTTCATCCACCAAAAAAAGGATTTAAGTTATAGACACACGGACAGTTTAAGATTCTTTACACTATCAATGAATTTTAACATGTGATATCAGGTTAGCTGCAAATTTCAAATTTTAATTTGTGATAGCTGGTTAGTAACCATTTTTATTACATAGCCAATGTCATACTTATCAAAAGATTTACCTATATTTACCTAATCGGTAAAATGAATTTTAATATGTGATATCAGGTTAATTACTATTTTTATCAAATAATGCTTAACTTTAATTTACTGACCGGAAGGGGAGCCCTGGCGTAACTGGTAAAGTTGTTGCCATGTGACCAGGAGGTCACGGGTTCAAACCGTGGAAACAGCCTCTTGCAAAAATGCAGGATAAGACTGCGTACAATAAACACTTGTGGTCGGCCCTTACCCGGATCCCGCGCATAGCGGTAGCTTAGTGCACCGGGCAATCTTTTTTTTAATTTCCTAACCAGGTCATTTAACTATAATTACTTAATAAGTGATCAAATTCTTTTACAACACCAGTGCATATAACTTAAACTTTAAAAAAAAAAAAGGCGCAATAAACAGACCTTCAATAGACGGTCTTTGCCAGCGCGGGCAGCAAGCTCAAGGTCAGTCGCAGCTGCTTGGCAATGCACACGCAAACTACTACGCCGCCGTCGTATGGACTGAGCTCCACTGAGTTTGCTTTTCAAGTTGTGACTGAAGTAGAGGTTTGAGGCAAGTTGAAAGCAATTGTGATGCGGCTGCTGAGTTTTAGCATTTGGGGAATGAATGAATTTGGGGCGGCAAAAAATCGTAGTGGCCATTTTCGAATGGCGCACTCTTAGAAATTGTACAGGAGAGGAGGCTATATCCTCTTTTCTGTTATTGGGGGCATTCGCTGGCTTTTCAGCCACAAGATGAAACGATAGGCGTGAAAATTTTTGCTCTGCCCTTCACGCGCGTAATGGGTGGTTAATTTGCTGGTTTTTCTTCCTTAGGACCATTGGATTATTCATTATATATCATCGCAATTTATCGGGTTAATTTTTGGTGTGATAACTTTACCCACTATAGTTGTACAATTATAAAATTATGTTTTATTATACTTAGTTTGAGGTACGCGCACATATAAAATGATTAAGTATAAAATTTTAAAAATTATACAATTATTATAAAATTATGTGATTGAGTTTTGAAATAAAATTTTAAAAAGCACAAATTGTTGAAAATGATGAATATTGTTCCTACTTAGGGATGGGTATAAAATCCGAAAAATCAAATTCCGAACCGGACCAAATTAATTCGGTATTTCGGTTTCATTTTTTTCGGTATTTCGGTCTAATTCGGTATTACATTTTCGATATTTCGGTATAACGGTACGGTCCTCGGTATTAGGATCTTGAAATTTCGGTGTACCGAAATACCGAATTTTTAAAGACTTTTAAATTGAACCTATATCTATACATACTGCCCAGAACCCCAGCCCAACCTAATAAGGCCCAGCGCCCTAGCCCAACCCTTATCTCTAGTCTTTCATTCAATTAGGGATTAGGGGATAGGGAATTTAGAAAAAGGGATAGTTTCAGAAAGTCAGAAACGGCAAACGGCGATAGTTTCAGCCTTTCAGGCTTTCAGCCAAAACGAAGACTTCAAACTTCAAAGAGAACGGTTGCTGTGAGAATACTAAGAGATCGGCTACTGTGACTTCAAAGAATCAAAGGTATGTTTCTAGTTTCTTTAAAGGTATCATGTTTTTATTAACAAGTTTTCGACGGTGACCTTAATCTCCTCCGACGTTAAATAAAAGTTTCTGACGTTAACCAAATCGAAAAGCATTCTCTCCCTCCATTCCTTTGATTTTTCTTTCTGTCTCTGAATATCCAATTTAATTGTCATATCCAATTTGCATCTTGGCTTGAATCTTGAATAGGTTTGATATTTTGGGCATTTGAGTCGTATACATTGATTTCCTTTTTACTTGTTTATACTTAAAGTGATCAACGAATTTTGAATCTTAAAGTGTTTTATCGAATAATCTTGGTTTGCTTGATTGGGGAATGAATGGATTATTAGTTTCATTAGACCCATTCTGAAGTCCTTTCTTAATTACTAAAGTTAAGTTTCAATTATTCTTTTTTGTAAAATATCCACTAATGAAGGCTTCATCTCTCTCTTAGATTTTCTTTTTATTTAGGACTAAGTTACATATACTGCCTACTTTGGTGTTATCTTTTTAATATATAATTATTATAATTAATTTGGATATAACAAACTATCACTCTATTTTCATGTTACAATATCAAGTATGCTATAAAGACAAATTTAATTTGATTATATAATTATTTTACACGGCTTACCAATGTACAAGACTTAAATTCTTTTATCTTATCATTTCATTTCCAACATTGTAGAAAAAAATCTATTAAGGATATTAGAGATTCATTTAAGCAATAGCAACTAGTAGCAACTCGAATGAAGTTATGAAATATAAGTCTTAATTTATGTTTATATTTGTTTTAATTTTGTATAGATGGCAAATAAAAGTAGAGTAAGTGATGCCGGTTCAACTGAAAGTTTACCTATTACTGAAGATAGCAACACCAACACAATTGATACTCAAGATTCTAAGAAAAGAAAAGCCATGCAATCTAGATCCGAAGTTTGGCAATATTTTGATAAATTTGAGGTAAATGAGGTCAGTAAAGCAAGGTGTAGATATTGTAAGCAAGCTTATGCTGCTAATTCATCTAGGAATGGAACAACAGGATTGAAAAATCATTTGGCTAGATACAAAGAATACCCACTTAACATTGATAAAGATAATAGTCAAACAAAGATAAATTTTCAATCTTGCCAAAATGATGGAGGATCACTTTGGAAATTTGATCAAGAAGTGGTTAGGAGGACCTTAATTGAGATGATAGTTATTGATGAACCACCATTTAGCTTTATAGAAAAGGAAGGGTTTATGAAATTTATGAGAATAACTCAACCACTATTTCGTCTTCCTTCTCGTACAACAATAACAAGGGATTGTTATGAAGTTTACGGTGAATTGAAGCAAAATCTAAGAAGGTCTTTTAGAGAAGCACAATCAAAAATTTGCCTCACAACAAACACATGGACTTCATTGCAAAAAATAAATTATATGTGTTTGACAGCCCACTTCATTGATAGGGATTGAAAGTTGCATAAAAGAATACTAAATTTTTGCCCTATCACTAGTCATAAGGGTGAAAAGATGGCTAAAGCTATTTCTAATTGTTTGCTTGAATAGAAATTAGATAAGGTGTTCACTATTACCGTGGATAATGCTTCTTCAAATGATGTCACAGTCAAAGAATTGTCTAAAAAGTTAGATATGTGGAAAACTAATATGATGAGTGGTAAACATCTTCATGTGAGATGCATGGCTCATATACTAAATCTAATTGTGCAAGATGGTTTGAAAAAAATTGATACTTCTGTCATACGTGTTAGAAATATTGTGAGGTATGTAAGATCTTCGTATGCAAGGACCTTAAAGTTTAAACAGTGTTGTACACATGTAAAGGTAGAATGTACCAAAACATTGTATTTGGATGTTCCTACTAGGTGGAATTCCACCTATTTGATATTGGATACGACACAAAACTTTGAAAAGGCCTTTGACAAGTTTCATCTTTTTGATGATGGATTTTTTGCTTATCAATGTTCTCATCTTTGTGAAGATGGTAGTAGTGCAGGTCCTCTTGAATATGATGATTGGGTGAATGTGAGGATTGTGATAGTGTTTCTTGCAAGATTTCACGAGCTCACCAAAAAAGTTTCAGGTTCACGTTATGTCACTTGTAATTCTCATTTTAAGGATGTATCTGAACTTTATTGTCATTTGAAAATGTGTTTAATTAGTGAGGATGAGCATTTGAGAAAAATGACTAAGCGGATGCAAGAAAAGTTCAAGAAGTATTGGGGTGAGCCTGAAAAGATGAAAAAAATAATTTTTATTGCTTTCGTCTTGGATCCACGTAACAAATTTGAATATGTTAGCCTTGCACTTGAAGAGCTTTTTGGGGAGGAAAAAGGGAAAATAATAAATGTTGAGGTGTATGCTTATATGAATTCTTTGTTTGAAGAGTATTTAAAAAAGTATTCAACTGGATCTTGTCCTCAACCTCCATCTAGTTCTACTTCATCTAATAACGCATCTAATACATCTAGTGGGAGTGTTATAACTGCATCATTAATAAGGACAAAGCTTCACTTGAAGAAACAAAAGGAAGACAATGGAAGTGGGGGTGCTAAATCGGAGTTGGATAAATACATTAGTGAAGAACAAGAGCCTTTTAGTGAAGAATTTGATATCTTAAGTTGGTGGAAAATACATGCTCCTAGATTTCCTATTCTTTCGGAGTTGGCTCGTGATGTGTTGGCCATTCCAATTTCTAGTGTGGCGTCGGAATGTGCGTTTAGCACTGGTGGCCGTATTCTTGATTCATTTAGGAGTTCATTGACTCCTAAATGTGTGCAAGCTCTTGTTTGTGTTCAAGATTAGCTTAGAGAAGAGAAGAATCCTATTAGTGTTGAAGAAGACTTAGAGTATCTTGAGGAACTCGAGCTTGGTAAGCTTTAATATTTTGTGTGTATTTTAGTTCAAAATAATATATCATACTTGTTTATTTGTATGACATATTTGGTCTATCTTTAGATATGAAAAATAATGAAAGCACTACTAGCATTGTTTGATGTATAGTTGCAACTTGTAACTTGAGTGGTAAGTTTAATACTCTATTTGTTTGGTGATATACTTTTGTAGTTTTATTTTATTATCATAAAAAACTAATATTCTAACTTATGATTTATCTTTCTTTTTTTTTAGGTTCAAGTGCAATCATGCCCTGTGCTCCTAAAGTACGCTATCATATTTGGAAATATTTTGAGGTGAAAGAAGATAACGAAGAAGTTCGCAAAGTAGAGTGCAAACATTGTGGTCGAGTCTATAATGTTCATCCAAAGAAGGATGGCACATATAGTTTAAGGAAGCATATTAGGTGTTGTCTTGAGCGTCTTCCTGAAATCCGTATTTAAGAATTAAGACTAAGTTGATTCGAGACTATTAGTGTAAACTTGAATTGAGGGATGCCCTCTCTGTTTTTTTGTTGCCCCACTGAATCAATTTCATAGATTGTTAGATGGAATGGGTCGAAATGGATTTTCACCCGATTTTCATGCATTTAACATCATGCTTCATGCTCTTGGTAAAGGAGACAAACCGCTAGGAGAGGGCTGTCAGTGAATTGTGAATTCATTGTGTTGTAAGCTGTCAGGCGTCATAAGCTTATTTAGCAATTATTAAACCGAAACCGTACCGAACTAAAATAAAAAATACTGAACCATACTGAAATAATTTGGTACGGTATTTAGTATATACAACTGATAAACCGAATACCAAAATACCGAACCAAAATTCTTAAATACCGAACCGAAATACCGAATACCCACCCCTATTCTTACTTAGCCAATTTAATAAAAAAAATTACATCACACAAAAGTACTCTAATATCTTATCATTACTTTAATATATGAGTTGTGCAATTATTTTAATAGCTTAGTCTCACGACCCCAATTTCCCTCTATAGGATGTCGTGATGGCACCTAGTATTTAAGACTAGGTAAGCCTAACAATTTGCGGAATAACTAAATATAAAACTGAACTCAAATCTCAACACATGATATATAAATAGAAACTGCGATTCAAATAATTACAACTCCCAAAACCCGATAAAAATGATTCACAAGCTTCTAAGAGAAAATACTAAGTGTCTTTATACATTAGAGTCTAAAGAGAATGGGGAAAATAACATAATAAGGGTAGAGGGAGACTCCGAGGTCTATGGACGCTAGCAAATATACCTTGGAGTCTCCACGTATGGTCGAGTTTACTTGTATCTGGCATGGTAAAAAGAACCTGGATCTGCACAAAAAGAAGTGCAGAAATATAGTATGAGTACACCACAACGGTACCCAGTAAGTGCCAAGCCTAACCTCAGTAGAGTAGTGACGAGGTCAGGTCAGGTCAAGGCCATAATGGAATAAAAGGAAATGAGACAGAGAATATAATAATACAATGAAATGACTCAGAAATGAACAACGAGAAATTTCAGAAAGGTAACAACACAGCAAATAGAGGTAAACAACAGGGGCGCTCTCGAGGTTGTCACGACCCAAACCGATGGGCCGCGACGGGCACCCGGTACCTTACTCAACCGAGTACGAACGTAACATATCTTTAGTATCATTCTATCATAGGTAAATGAACCGGAGTAAAACATGAGGGAATACAAACTTATACATATGACATACTGGCCTATAAGATCAAAATTACACCGAACATAGGCCGATAAGGCCATACAATCATTCACGTACACGACATATGTCTACAAGCCTCTAAGGATACATAATTGTCATAAAGATCGGGACAGAGCCTCGCCATACCAATCAACACATGTCCTAATCATACTGACCAATAGTAACTCCGGAGAAAATGGAGCGCACCAACATCTTCCGCTAAGCTGATAGCCTACTTGGAGGACTCTCGACCTGTCTATCGGGACCTGCGGGCATGAAACGCAACATCCCCAGGAAAAAGGAACGTCAGTACAAATAATATATCGAGTATGTAAGGAATGAAAATCAGTAAGCAATAGACATGAGAGAAACATGGAGTAAAAGACTCAACATGTATGTCTGAATTAGCTTTGTGAATCAATTATATTTGCAATGTCATGCATATGCGTATAAATGCCATACCATGCATAAGTATATGCGTTCATAACATCATCAAGCCTCTGAGGGCATCCCATCATATCATCTCGGCCACTGTGGGCAAAATCATCAATGTATACCAGCTGATCAGGTGGTGGTGCGTATATAACGCCGTAACCTTTTCCCACATTTTCCCATATACCATATACATATAATATACGCGTATATAACGCCATCTGGTCATAGGTCAATGTACATGTATAAATGCATGAAATGCATAAGAAATACGTTAATAAAATTTCTCGTAATGTCATAAAATCAATATGCCTTTCGGATAAACTTTATCAAATACGTATTTTTATGAGACCCATGAACATAAGATATAATAATAATTCACATTGGGAATCAAGAATATAGACACCCTTAGTACTTTTATGAATAAAGTCATTTATGAAAGTTCTACGTTTGCACGTTTCGTTTGTATCATATGGATCATGCCAAAAAGAAAGAAGGGATAGCCTTAACATACCTTAACTCTATTGAGTCTGTAATACTTTCCAAGCAATTCTTCAAACAACTCAACTCAATCTACTATACCATAAGGAGGTTCAAAATTAGTGTTGAGTAAAGGCTAAGTCCGCAACTTAAACTAGTAGCTCGTTTATGTAAATTTGGGCAGCATCTCCCCAGTAACAAGAGCCTCCTCCTATACCATATACCAACAACAATAACCAGAGCAATCCAGCAATACATAATTATCAATAACACGAATAATACTATTGTCAATCACACAAACAATTCTCTTAATCCATAAGAGAAGGTAACCAATCCTACAATGAAACATGCGACATCTCCCAGTTCTTATCATTCGCTCAAGCCTACCATGGTCAAGGTAATACAATAACACAACTAGCAACTCCCACAACAAGTTTTACAACCCAAACTATGATACAACGAGCGGCAAGCTCGGCTACGATTATCAAACATACTTTTTCAATATTTTCTTTCCTTTAAAACACATATCAGTGATGACTACAACTATATATCCAAGCTACTCCAATGATTTTCAGTCACGAAAAAAAACTTAGAAAATTACCGAATAACTGATACAACAATAGCAACGTCAAAATACGAGTTTTCACTATTAATCCCAAAATTCTCATCCTACAATTTAGCCATGACCTGGAAGAATTTAAATATACCAAGGAGAGGAAAATTATTACCTTGTTTTTCAAGAAATACACTTATTCCTCCTTACTTCACATAGAATAAAGCCCAGATTAACCAACATGCCAAAACAGAACAACGAGATCGAGGTGGTGCGCAAAACCTGTATATTATTTTTGAGAAAGATTACACTCTTCTTCTAACTTACTTTGCTTCGAAGCCGATTTGAAATCATCCGGAGGAAACCGACGTAGGCATAATCTCTATGTCGTTCTTCGCATTTTTCTTCCATACAAGGATATATCTTTACCTCCACACGTTGTAGCTCATATTTCTCAAGGGGACCTTTTTCTAAACTATGTTGAGAAGAGGCAAAAAATTTATTTCTTCCACACTTGCTAAACCGTTGCTGATGATATACATAGATCTTCAAGACATAAGTTTATCCATCAAAAGTAAATATAATAGTTGTAGTTAGTGGACAGTGGGGTCCACCCCCATTTGCCATCACTTTTGAATTTGATCCTAATCTTATATAATTCTTCTTTGAAATTCATCCGTCACTTTAGAGATGTAAGTATCTTATTTTGTGAATTCAAGAAGTTTTTTGTATTAGTGGGTGTGGGCCCCACACTTTGATGACTTTGGCCACAAGTCCTCTAATGTGCCACCAAATTACATGACTTAGGAGTTATTAATTTGGCCAAAACTTGCTGCTACGTTAGGAGCCTATCAAGTTTATCCAAAATAGTTTATCCCTTTTTTTAATCAACTTATTAATCCCCCACTAATCCAATAATTAACTAATTATTCACATAATTAAGAATTATCCCAAATTACTTAATATACTAATCATTTTTAACATACCTTATACACCTCACTATCATGGTCATGTCGTACCTTGTATGGCATAAGTCCATAAATACGGGGTATTATAGCTTGGACCGTATTTTATTCTCAAATTGTCAAACTTCGACGAAAACTCACTTTCTTCGATTCGCTTACTCTCTCACCTTCACAAATTTACTTATTATTTGTTTGAAGTAGCATTATACTTATAATCTCTAAATAATCTTGTACTTAAACTGAGGTCAATTATCTTACGAAAATTTCAACGTACAATACTACAGGGTGTAACATCGACGTAATACTGCGGGGTGTAACATCATTCCCCCCTTTGGAACATTCGTCCTCGAATGTTGACTGTTGCGCTTATTGGTCTCACAATCGGATATCTCTTATGACTGTTGCCACTAGGGCTTACGTCTCATCGGGGAACATCTGGAGTGATTTTCCTGATCCATTCAGGGGTGATACTATACTTCAATAACCGTACTTCATATCATCCCAACGTGATTTATCCTATGGGGGTATTCTAATAGTGTTCCATCCATGAAATCTCTTTTCTTTAAATTATTTCTTAATCAAAGGCCTAAGCGCCATCCTCTTATCTATCACCATTACACCCTTATTCTACTATCAGGACTGCATTTCATCTCTTCTAATTGCTCATATTCTTAGACTCCTTTGAGTTCGTTTAGACTGTACCGAGGTTTCTATAACTTATGAAAACCACCAGCTCTCTTATTTTGATGGCTTAATCTCGAGGCCTTACCTGTTCTCGTTACCTTCTCACTCATCTTTTTATATCCTTACTCTTATCTACCTAAAACTTTGTCACTCTATCATACTTTAGCTTGCGACCTACATATATATATATATCTATACTACTTGCAATCTTCCTTTAAATTGCTAGCACCTTAGATTTCCTTTCGTGCCTTCTCAGTTTTCTTTAAATGTAAGCAATGACTTTTCCTGGTCGTTCTTCCACTTGTGGTATGAATACTTGGTTCATCTTAGTGCCCACACATGTTGGAATTCCATGCAACCTATATGATTTTGAATATCACTTTTTGATTTTTTTCTTCTTCCCGTTCATTAGCCACGATAGGTGCCACTTTCTTATGGAGTGCATACAATGTTGTTGTGAGACTGTTGTTACAAGACCATTTCTTCCTTATGTCACTATGCTTAAGTTGAAGCCTTCTTCCTTATTCCCTCATCTAGTCTTTCTTTGTAGTAATTAAGAGAGACCCTTTGACTCCTGTAAAGCTGCGAGCTTATTACATCGTATACCCGAAAGATTTTTTTTTTTTTGACATTCTTACTCACATATAATTATCCTTAATTACTTACCTCTGTGTCCTTGTGCTCGTAAGGTTGATTCTGAACTGAAATTTTTGACTGTACAACCCCAACTCCTATCTGAATATTTCTCAAGGATTACGATGTCATCATATTTGCGAGACTGAATTCCCTATGTTGGGTTTCACTATGTTTATCTTGCACAACATGCTGATTTGTCAATATCCTCTTGTTTAGCCATGGCTAGGCTCTTCCTAAATCAACTACTAACTACACGTTAGTCCATTCTCATATCTATATTCTGCGTAATCTCTCTTGGGTTATATCCTTTGTCTTATCGCACACTAGCTTCTTATGTATCCAGTGTTCATTTGCACTTATTTATCAATAACATCTAGTGATGGAACCCTTACTGCTTCTTCGGCATCATGCTTGCATAATGTCCTGGAGTCATATCATATATGTAGGATCTGAATAGATGCAATCTCATTCCTTTCATATTTTTATCGCATTCTTCCTTTACTATTCCATAATTACTTCTTCATCTTTGGCATTTTTTTAAAAAAATCTTCACTGACATCTTACTCGCCTTGCGGTAACCCTTCTATACCGGGGATAATTGAATTTCTTACGCACAAGGGTGACACTTAGTATAACTGGTACACTTAGTCCCTTAAGCTTAACTTGGATCACAGTGCTCGTGTTAGGGAAGCGTCTTCCTGAATGACCATTAAAGGTTATTCTTCTGTTGTCCATTCTATTATCGCCGGAACGTGATCTCTAAAATTCTCATGATGTCGGTTATTGTCAAATCATTCGGTCCCTAATTCATATTCATTTTATCTTGTTCACCATCTCATACTAGTTTATATTACTCCAGGGTCTAACGTTTCCTTATGGTAATCACGTTGGAGTCATCAAATTATTTCTCGAAAGAAGGATATAACTTTATGGCTTATACTCTTATATTGTTTCAAGGCATGTCTCCTCTTGTCTTTTCCTTCACTTGACTATAGACTCTGTCATCGTATCATATTTTGATTTACCGTTATCACCCATATATCACATCTTACTCATGATGCTTCATTTACTCTCTTCTTATTCTCCCGATAATATTTTTGTCTATCACTTTATTCTTAAATCTTCAACAAAACGTTCTTTCACTTTTAGCTCCCATTGCTTCATCTCACTAGCTCTTCAGAATGCCTAACATTCTTTTTTTTTTCTCGGGGCTGGAGTCATACTAAGGTAAATATTTATCCCTTCTAAGATTCCAATGCCAATCTTCTAAATTTTTTGAACATTCTAGTATTCATATCTGATTGTACTATTTTAAGGTGCACGATCTGGGTATCTCACAAGGAGAACCATTACCACGTTTGCAATATCCCTCAGAAATATGAGCTAATGATAACAATCCATCCACAATTTTGTGGGTTACTCTAACCCCAGCTGGATGCTGATATCACATCCTTCTCTTAAATTATATATGTTAGCTCCCACATGGCATAACTAAAATGGGTGTTGTCAAGTGAATATATCTTTGTGATTGTTGAAAGTAACTCAGAATGCTTATATTTCTCTGCCTGAATTGTACATACAGATAATCTTCACTAACTGGGTACCTCGTATCCTTCTTCACCTAGCTTCTTTTACTTGTTAAAACTTGTATCTACCTTCTGATTCTCTCGTTGCTTTTTACCATAGGGGTAAATAGATATTAATGCCTTAGGGCTCCTTATCAAAGGCTCACACTTCGTAGTACACACATATCTACTTAAGGCCTTACATTTACTCATCATAAGCATGATGCAAAATCGAGTTCCTCTTACTCAACTCTTCCACAACCACATTCAATCTCTTACCAACTGTCTTTCTGGATGTAGATATCGTTGTATAACGAATAAAATAGAATTTAGGAATTTGAATTTCTTACAACCGAGCTCTACCACACGATCTAGAGTAAGAAGAAAGAGTGACAGTCCTAAATGCCTTGTAGCCTCCTACTTATAAGTGTGATGCACAACACACCTATAAACAAGACTCTACTAGACATGGTTTGTAGACACCATAGGACAGAACTGCTCTGATACCACTTTTGTCACGACCCAAATCGATTGGCCGCGACGGGCACCCGGTACCTTACTCAACCGAGTAACAACATAACGTATCTTTCGTATCATTCTATCATAGATAAATAAACTGGAGTAAAGCATGAGGGAATACAAACTTATACATATGACATACTGGCCTATAAGATCAAAATTACACTGAACATAGGCCGATGAGGCCATACAATCCTTTATGTACACGACATATGTCTACAAGCCTTTAAGGATACATAATTGTCATAAAGGTCGGGACAGAGTTCTGCCATACCAATCAGCACATATCCTAATCATACTAACCAATAGCAACTTCGGAGCAAATGGAGAGCACCAACATCTTTCGCTGAGCTGATAGACTACTTGGAGGACTCTCGGCCTGTCTATCGGGACCTGCGGCCATGAAACGCAGCGTCCCCAGAAAAAAGAAAAGTCAAAACAAATAATGTACCGAGTATGTAAGGAATGAAAATCAGTAAGCAATAGACATGAGAGAACACATGGAGTAAAAGACTCAACATGTATGTCTGAATTAGCTCTATGAATCAATTATATTTACAATGCCATAAATATGCATATAAATGTCATACCATGCATAGGTATATACGTTCATAACATCATCAAGCCTCTGAGGGAATCCCATCATATCATCTCGGCCACTGTGGGCAAAATCATCAATGTATACCAACTGATCAGGTGGTGGTGCGTATATAACGCCGTAACCTTTTCCCATATCCCATATACATATAATATACGCGTATATAACGCCATCTGTTCATGGGTCAATGTACATGTATAAATGCATGAAATGCATAAGTAATACGTTAATAAGATTTCTCGTAATGTCATAAAATCAATATGCCTTTCGGATAAACTTTATCAAATACGTATTTTTCTGAGACCCATAAACATAAGATATAATAATAATTCACATTGGGAATCAATAATATAGACACCCCTAGTACTTCTATGAATATAGTCATTTATGAAAGTTGTGCGTTTGCACGTTTCGTTTGTATCATATGGATCATGCCAAAAAGAAAGAAGGGATGGCCTTAACATACCTTAACTCTGTTGAGTCTGTAATACTTTCCAAGTAATTCTTCAAACAACTCAACTCAATCTACTAAGCATAAGGAGATTCAAAATTAGTGTTGAGTAAAGGCTAAGTCCGCAACTTAAACTAGTAGCTCGTTTATGTAAATTTGGGCAGCATCTCCCCCGTAACAAGAGCCTTCTCCTATACCATATACCAACAACAATAACCAGAGCAATACATCAATACATAATTATCAACAACACGAATAATACTATTGTCAACCACACGAACAATTCTCTTAATCCATAAGAGAAGGTAACTAATCCTATAATGAAACATGCGACATTTTCTTAGTTCTTATCATTCCCTCAAGCCTATCATGGTTAAGGTAATACAACAACACAACTAGCAACTCCCACAATAAGTTTTACAACCCAAACTATGATACAACAAGTGGAAAGCTCGGCTACGATTATCAAATATACTTCTTCAATATTTTCTTTCCTTCAAAACACATATCAATGATGACAACAACTATATATCCAAGTTACTCCAATGATTTCCATCCACGAAAAAAAAAACATAAAAAATTACCGAATAACTGATACAACAATAGCGACGTCAAAATATGAGTTTTCGCTATTAATCCCATAATTCTCATCCTACAATTTGGCCATGACCTGGAAGAATTTAAATATACCAAGGAAAGAAAAATTCTTACCTTATTTTCCAAGAAATACTCTTATTCCTGCTTACTTCACATAGAAGAAAGCCCGGATTAACCAACGTGCCAAAACAGAACAACGAGATCCAGGTGGTGCGCAAAACTTGTATACTGTCTTTGAGAAAGATTACACTCTTTTTATAACTTACTTTGCTTTGAAGCTGATTTGCAATCATCCGGAGGAAACCGACGTAGGCATAATCTCTATGTCATTCTTCGCATTTTTCTTCCATGCAAGGACATATCTTTACCTCCACACGTTGTAGCTCATATTTTTCAATGGGACATTTTTCTAAACTATGTTGAGAAGAGGCAAAATATTTATTTCCTCCACACTTGCTAAACTGTTGCTGATGATATACATAGATCTTCAAGACATAAGTTTATCAATCAAAAGTAAATATAATAGTTGTAGTTAGTGGACAGTAGGGTCCACCCCCATTTGCCATCACTTTTGAATTTGATCCTAATCTTATATAATTCTTCTTTGAAGTTCATCCTTCACTTTAGAGGTGTAAGTATCTTATTTTGTGAATTCAAGAAGTCTTTTGCATTAGTGGGTGTGGGGCCCACACTTTGATGACTTTGGCCACAAGTCCTCTAATGTGCCACCAAATTACATGACTTAGGAGTCATTAATTTGGCCAAAACTTGCTGCCACGTTAGGAGCCTATCAAGTTTATCCAAAATAATTTACCCTTTCTTTTAATCAACTTATTAATCATCCACTAATTTAATAATTAATCAATTATCCACATAATTAAAAATTATTTCAAATTACTTAAAATACTAATCACTTTTAACATACCTTATACACATCACAATCATGGTCATGTGGTACCTTGTATGGCACAAGTCCATAAATACGGAGTATTATAACTTGGACTGTATTTTATCCCCAAATTGTCAAACTTTCACGAAAACTCACTTTTTTCGATTCGCTTACTCCCTCACCTTCACAAATTTATTTATCACTTGTTTGAAGTAGCATAATACTTATAATCTCTAAATAATCTTGTCCTTAAACTGAGGTCAGTTATCTTACAAAAATTTCAACGTACAATACTACATGGTGTAACATCGACGTAATAGTGCGGGGTGTAACAGAGGTATCGTCTCGTAATTCCAAATGTAAATGCACAATAGGGGGATCTCCCGAGGTACCGTCTCGTAATCCCAAAAGTAAATATGTAACAGGGGGATCTCTCGAGGTACCGTCTCGTAGTCCCAAAAGTAAATATGTAACAGGAGGATCTCCCAAGATACCGCCTCGTAGTCCCACAAGTAAATATGCAGCGGGGGATCTCCCGAGCTACCGCCTCGTGGTCCCAAAAGAAAATACACAACTTGTAACCTATGGAACAACGAATTTACAACAAGGAATCATACGGTTAAAGACTGAATACAAGATTTCAGATGCAAGTAATTCAACTAAGCATGTTGCACAAATTTCAAGTAAAAGTTAAGACACGTAGACATGCGATACTAGGCTAAACATGGTAGCTACACATGCTAAGGCAACTCAGTTAAGGAATTTAAAAAAAGACTACTCAGCAAGAACCAAAATTTTCATATTTAGCCCGTATACGCACTCGTCACCTTGCACACACGTCGCTCGCATATCACAAATTATACAACAGTGCCAAATCCTAAGTTGAGATTCCCCCCACACGAGGTTAGACAAGTCACTTACCTAAAATCTCGCTCATTCAATCGATAAGAATGCCTTTCCTCGACTTTCCGACTCCGATCGGCTCGAATCTAGCCAAAATAATTACATGCTATAAATATATCTACAAGAAACTAATTTAAATAATAAAACTATGACTTTAGCAAAGAATTGAAAACTCGGCACAAAAAGTCGACCCGGGCCCACGTCTTGGAACCTGATCAAAATTATAAAATCCGAATACGCATTCGATATCGAGTCCAACCATACAAGACTTACTCAAATCCGACCTCAAACCACCTTCCAAATCCCCGAATTTTAGACTAAGAAGTCTTTTCAAATTTTTCCCTAATTTCTACCATAAAACCCCCAGATTTAAGGTTTAAATCTTATGAAATATAATGGGTAATTGAAAGAAAGTAGGTTAGAATCACTTACTAATGAATTGGGAGGAAAAGCTCTTTAAAAAAGCGCATCCAAGGTTTTTTAGGGTTAAAAATTGGGAAGAATGAGAAAAATCCCGTCTAACGCAGCTTAAGTCCAGGCGCAGATGTCGCAATTGTGACTTGGGGTTCGCAATTGCGAACCCCGCAAATGCAAAAAAGTCTCACACTTGTGCTGCCATCGCAATTGCGATGGTTTATTCGCAAATGCGAACTTGGACTCCTTGCAATTGCGATCATATTGATCGCAAATGCGAACTCTGTTCCCCCAGCCCCACTTCGCAATTGCGAACCATTGGTGCCCAGCTATTCTTCGCAAATGCGAGGAAGTAGCTCGAAAATGCAAACCTGACATGGACACTCCCATATCGCAAATGCGAAGCCAGACCTCGCAATTGCGATTGCGAGGTCTGAGGCCTGCACAAGAAACATTTTGCACAAGCTATTTTCTAAGTCCAAATTCACTCTGTAGCGTATCCGGAACTCACCCGAGCCCTCAGGACTCCAAACCAAATATGCACACAAGCTCAAAAACCTCATACAAACTCGCTCGAGTAATCAAAATATCAAAATAACACCTAGAACTATGAATCGGACACCAAATCAAGTAAAATTTTTAATGAAGCTTAAGAATTTCCATCTTAACAACCGGACGTCCGAACCACGTCAAACCAATTCTGTTTTGCACCAAATCTTGCACACAAGTCATAAATATGGTAATGAACCTATGTCAAGCGCCGAAACCAAAATCCGGACTAGGTAGCAATAAAGTCAATTTGGTCAAGTCTTTAAATTCTTTAAACCTTTAAACTTCAAGTTTAGGGACCTCCAAATTCGATTTCGGACATACGCCCAAGTCCCAAATCTCGATACGGTCCCACCGGGACAGTCAAAATATGGAACCGGGTCTGTTTGCTCAAAACGTAGACCGAGGTCAACTCAAGTGAATTTTTCAAGGCATGAATTCACATTTTAATCAAGTTTTCGCATAAAAGCCTTCCGAAAAAAGACACGGATCGCGCACGCAAATCGAAAAAGGCAAAAAGGATCTATTTGAAGTTTCGAAACACAGAATTAAGGTTTAAAACTCTAGATGACCTATCAGGTCATCACATTCAGACCTAATATAAAAATATCTTGATTTGTACTCAAATATCATGCAATAATTCAGTATTCTCGATGACCTTAAAGCAATGAATTCTGGTTGCTCAAATACCTAATATGAGTTTTGGACCTCATAAATATTCAAGTAAATCTTAACAAAAATAAGAGCTTAAATTTTCAAATGTAAATTATTTTTAATCTCAACATCGATGTCAAAATATCCTTTTATTTTTTTAGTCAAACCTTACTTCCAACAACGCACATAATCTTATATTTTAAAGTATTCTCACTTAATTATTTTTTAGTTTAATGGTAATATAATATAGATAAATAACTTTATGAAAAATTAATAGATAATTCTAATATTCAAAAAGTTACTACGAATTAGTTTGGTTAATATGATTTTTTTATATGAGTATTCTTGTCCTAAAACTATCAAAAGCACTTATTTTTTAGAGACGCAACCTTTTTCAGCTTTTGCTTAAAAGCTAAAAAATAATTTATGCTACTATTCAAAAGTACTTATTAATTAATTTACTATTATATTTTTGTGAATAATAAATTCTTTACTGTAGCTTTTGTAGTAAATCTAATATTCATATTTAATTAGACATAATTAATATTAGGTTTTAAAATATACACTCCTATCAAAGTGTTAATCTTTTCCTCTTAAATTATATATTTTTTAGTTTTAATCTAATATGTAAGTAAGAAAATAGTTGAAAAGGCAAATTTTAGTATATACACCTTCCAACAGTGATAATATCATTATTTTACTTTGTATAACATTAAGAAATTAAAAAATATTACATCAACTGTTAGCATTTAATAAATGAAACAACACGTTATTTAGTTAAATAAAATATAATAGAGAAAATATTATATCAAAAAATAAACGTGAATCTTCATACTCTTATGGAGAAAAATGTGTTCCTTTCCGTTGTAAAGCATTGTCCATCTTTCTTTTACAGGTTAAGTGGTTATTACATAAATTCTTTAGTTTAAATTTATTGTTAAATATTTAGTCCTTACACTTCAAACTGAAACGACATTTAAGAAGAAGAGTTGAACTTTTCCAGGATTTGGTAAGAGAGTGTTTAAGTCAAAGCATGTTTTAATATTTAGTTTAGAATTATTGTTTATCTTATTTTGTGTTCAAGTAATAAAATCTAAAAGAAAGGATTATATATAACATAAAATGTTAATTAGCTTTAAAGTGCTAAATATTAGGACTTCATACATAATTCAAATAAGGAAAGACTTAATTAGCACAATTTTAATTAATTTCAAATTATTAAATATTAGAAAAATATAATGACTATTTTTTCTAGTGTGAAATCTATATTTAAAGGATAAAAAAAGGTGAACGACATTTCGATTAAGGGGTTTCGTGCTTTTAATATAGTATATAGATATAGATTAAACTAATTGAATTATATACGTGTTAATTGTTCAGAAAATATAAATGTTGTACAATTATTTTTTATTGTGAATTGTTCAGAAAATATAAATGACCAAAATATTAATTAATAATCATATATTTTTTTCATTTTTTGGTTTCATTTAAATGTTTTTAAATTGTCATTTGTTCTATAAAATAAGAGTAGTCAAATTTTTGCATGTTATATGTTTTATCTTCATCATTTGTAGATTTTAAGCCGGAAATTTGATCTTCCAAAAATAAATTGTTTGAGCTTTTGAAAAGATGAAGATACAAGGGATAGACAGATAATATTTTGACCTAAAATTAAATCTTGATATATCTGAAATTGTAATTAAATATATTTCCTTGTCTCAAAATATACATTATTGTATTAGTACATGATGTAAACGTAACTTAAAATTTTGAACAAGCTAAAACAGAAATTTATGTATTAACCCCTTTAATTTCCATGTATGCATCTATCAAGGTTTTGAACATACACTAAATCAAGTAATTTAATCTGAACAATATGTATATGAAAAAGACATGCCTTGCGTTCCTTATTTTGTTGTAAACGTCGGATGCATATAAGTTTTTCACCCGACCATATACTTATTTATCCAATTTTCCTTTTTTTTTTTTTTTTTTTTTTTCTTTCTTTTTCTGTAGTCCCTCTAGCAATTTCTACATAATGCAAATTGAGCACACCCCTTGTCGTAAATACTTACCCGTACTTAGTATTCACACTAAAAAAGCAGTCACATGTACTAAGCTTCCGCCATATACGGGGTATGAGGAAGGGCCTGACCACAAAGGTCTATAGTACGCAACCTTATCTTGCATTTCTGCAAGAGGCTGTTTTCACGGCTCGAACCCGTAAATTAAGTAATTTAATCTGAACAATACAACAACAACAACAAAATCCAATGTATCCCACAAATAGGGGATCTAGGGAGGGTATTATGTACGCAGACCTTGACCCTACCTTATGCAGGTAGAGAGGTTATTTCCGATAAACGCTAGGCTCCAAGCAAGCATGTAAATCACAACCGCATAGAAAAAGAAAAATGTGTATATGAAAAAGACATGTTTTGCAATCTTGATTTTATTTTGGTGTAAACGTAGGATGCATATAAGTTTTTCACCCGACCATATACTTATTTATCCAATTTTCCTTTTATTTTTTTGCTAGATCATTTCTGTATTCCTACTAGCAATTTTTCCATGAGTAGTATTATCTGGAGATGATAATCCATGCTTAGTTGAATCATAAACCTCTCCATCTCCCCACAATGCATAAGCTTCTTCGCCATGCACTGCATCATCTCCTATCTTCAGTTGCTCCTCCGACATGCGCAGTGGCATTAACAAACTTATCAAATAGCAAATGATCGAAGTCACAACGACGTTCCATCCGATAATAAATCCACCACCCACAATCTGTTTCATGAACTGGACGCCGCCTGTGTTGTAGAAATATTGAAAAATAATAATCTAAACAAGTTAAATTGTGCTAGAGATTTTTATGAGAAATATGGAATGAATGTAAACAAGGCGTTTTTAGGAAAATAAAAAATAAAAAAAATTAAATGTTACCTGTGTTGTAGAAAAATATGAAAAATTTAACTAAAAGAGTGAAATCTTGCAAAAGAATTTTTAGAAAAAAAAATATGGAATGCGGATAAGCAAGGATATTATGTAAAAAATGGAATGAATGTAAAAAGTGTTAATTGATCTAGTATTAAAGTTGTAGAAAAATGAAAAAATTGTCTAAAAGAGTGAAATTGCGGAAGCTAATTTTTATAAATAAAATATAGAATGAGGATAAGCAAGGCGTTATAAAAGAGTGAAATCGTGCAAGTTTCAAGGTAAGGGTAATGTCTGTGTACATACTGCCTTCCCCAAACTAAACTAGTGGGATTACACTAAATTTTTTGTTGTTGTCAAATCGTGCAAGAGATTTTTTATGAAAAATATGAAATGAGTATAGCAATCAAGGCGCTTCAAGGAAACTATCTTTAAGAATTGGATGTCACCTAAACCGCCGTAAACGCCACCCCTCGTGTTGGTCACGGGCAAAAAGAGGTTGCAGAGGACCGGCTTGGCGAAGAGTCCGGTGAGCGTGCCGCCGAGAAAACCGGCGACGGCGTGCGTGTGGAAGACGCCGAGCGTGTCGTCGATTTTCTGGAGCAATGGCCACCTCTTGTGAACGATCATCATTGTAAACCATGGTACACTTCCTGATAGGATTCCCATTATTATAGCTGCCCATCCTTGAACTAGACCTATAATTGCAAGAACAGATTAAGCATACAGATAATCAAAAGTATTTAAAAGTAGCTTTTAAGTAAGGCCAAATTAATGTACATAATTTAGTCCCTTAAATTTGTCACTTTTTTTTTTCATTTAGACGATTCAACAATTGAGAGTACCGTAACGTGTTAGACACCTAAAGTACATTCAAAGTGTGTCTTAAACACAATGGACAATGCAATTTTAGCAAAAGATAAGGCACAATGAACGAAAAAGATTTATACAGGCGACTGAGACGGATCTAATTGAACTTTATGAGTTCAAATTTCAAAATTCTACTACATCGTGTCTAATTTACTGGGTTCAAAATCTATTTTTGCACTTATTTAGCTAGATTTTAACCTATATATAGGGCCTAAGCCGAAGTTAATGTGTTCAGATAAACCCATAACTTCTTCATTTGCTCCGCCCAGATAGGCTATACCAATTAGTGAAAAGTTTTTAGTCATGTTAATGATTACGTTTACTTTAGATCTTATACTTTCTTGTAGCCTTTTCGTCTATTAGGGATTTTTATACTACTAGAAAATATATAAAGAATTTCTAGTACTTTTTATTTTTCTTTTGTATAATCTTTTTCCATGAATTTAAACGAAGAAACGACCATTGAGAATTCATATAATCAATCCAACTTATACGAGACTGAAGCGCCATTATTATTGTCCGTATTAAAGTTATTATTGAGAATTCATAGAGTCAACCCAACCTATACGGGACTAAAGCGCAGTTATTATTATCGGTGTCGAGGTTACCTGCACCAGGAGTGATACAAACAAGACCAGTCATCATTCCTTGAACAGCTCCAATGACAGAAGGCTTTTCAAAGAATATAACATCGAGCCATGTCCAGACAAGTAAGCTTGTTGCAGCACAGATGTTAGTGTTGAGTACAGCAATGGAGGAATCAATATTTGCACTGTAGGGATCTCCACCATTGAAACCAGCCCATCCCATCCACAGTAGCCCTGCCCCTGCTAACATCAATAAGATATTGTTTGGTGGAAACCTTTCTCTGTCAATTTTTGTCCTTGGACCTACCTGAAAGGCAAAGAAGAAGAAAATGAATAAGATCTATAGGTCACGGTTTTCAGCTGTTTGCATCACACCCCTAAAGATGCGGCCTTTCTTCCGACCTTGCATGAACGCGGAATACTTTGTGCATTGGACTGTCTTTTTTTCTGTAACGGTTATTTGGCTTGACCTGATATTTGCCCTAGTAGAGCCGCGTATACAGACAAATGATCCAATTTATCCCTAAATTATCAAACTAGTTTATGTATACTCTCTGCAATAATTTGAAGTCTACCCCTGAACAAATGAAAATATTAGAATTAATATACCCATAACCACTTATAGAGGGCGGATCCACCTTGCGACCTACGAGTTCACGTGAACCCAATAGTTTTTGTTCAAACAGTGTAAATGTGTTAAAAAAATTATTAAATATTTATAAATATTTGAATGTGAACCCAGTTACTATTGAAAATTTACTCGAAATTATTGCAGGAACCCATAAACACTAAATCCTGGATCCGCCTCTACTTATAGAGGTCCAAATATATATACTCCTACATGACTTGGACAATTTTTCACGATGAAAAATCGTTAGTAGGAGGGAAATATTTGAGACGAAAGATAGCGTGGGATTCCACGAAAGATAAATGTAAAACATATTTCAGATAAATCACAAATGTTTAGGGTATATTTGTATCTTTTCCCTTTAGACAATTCTCTATCTCTTATAGTGTTTCGAGTCTTCCTCAGTAAACTGTGGAAAAAACAACTAATTAGAAAAGAAGGCAGAAGATACTAACCCAGTAGCAGCTGTAATGCCATATCATTTTGTCAAAATCTAGTGTCTTCTTTAGTAAACAGTGCAAAAAACAACTTTTATAGTGAATGATTTTTCCGACGGATTTCCTACTAAAAAGTGTTAGTCGAAAAACACATGGTCGCAATATATTTGCGACGGACGGAATCAGTCGCAAGTCGCAAATTGAAAAATACGTGGACAATTGAATATAGGCCATTTGCGAGAATTTGTGACGGATTCAGTCACAAATTGAAAAATACGGAGACATTTGAAATTATGCCATTTGCGACCGAATCGGTCGCAAACTATTATACAAGAATATTGTTATAGAGAAGTCCGACTGTAATTAAAACAAAAGGAAGAAGTTACTGACCCAGTAAGCAGCTGTAATGCCAGCAATCCCAGAAGAAAGATGAATAACATAACCACCCGAATAATCAATCACACCCCAATGATACAAAAATCCACCACCCCAAAGGCTAAATGCCCCAACTGTATATGAAAAAGTTAGCCACAAAGGCACAAACATCATCCATGCTTTTATATTCATTCTCCCAAGCAAAGATCCAGCCAGCAGAATCAGCGCTATCGCCGCGAACACGCACTGGAACCAAACCATGGACGCCATTGGGTAAAATGGCGTCGCCATGGCTGTTTCCACTGTTGTGTGGTCGCTGAAGTAGTGGGTAGTGGCAGGTAAGGCGGCTTGTTTGATGAGAAACTTCTGGCCTAATGCTGGACCTGTTGAAAATATAATTAAATAAATAAAAATGTATTATGTTAAACACAGTGGCTGAAGCACGATTTCTACCAAGGGATTCAGAAAATAAAAAAAATAAACACACGAAGAAGTTAGTAATGAGGTAGAGAGGTAGAGAGGCTGTTTCCAATAGACCATCGGCATCCTTCCCTCCAAGAACTCCCCACCTTGCTCTTGGGGTGACTCCAACTCACAACCTCTTGGTTGAAAGTGGAAGTTGCTTACCATCAGAGAAACCCCTCTAATATATATATATATATATATGGAAAAAGAAATTGACCATAAATATACAGAATAATTTTTGGCGAAGGGGTTTCGGTTAACCCTTCTGTCCACCTAACTCCGCCCATGGTATAACATAACAGCTTAAACATGTAGAGGTTATGGATTAAGTCTCATTGCCGTTGTCCAAAAGAACTTTCAAACGTATTTCACATTGAAGACGTGCTGAAATTGAAGTTAACATAAGGGGCTAGAAGGACTTCTAGTCTATTAGAATTTCCTAGAGGACCACTTGATGAAATCTAGATGAAAGTGAAGTTAATCACGACCCATGTAACAAGGTACGCCAAGTAATTAGTGTTAATTGATCTAGTATTAAAGTTATAAATCCATTTTATATCATCTTACCAAACTATTTAAGTTCTGAGATAAAATAATCACACCATTCAATACGACCTACTTTAGAGGGAGGTTGAAGCTTGTGATAACTGATTCAACTGAATCCAACATTTTCAACACAAAACATACGTGTACACAAGAAAACTCACTAAAGTTCAATAAATATTAAACCTTGAACCTTATAATTTAAAGTGCAACTAACTTAGTACTAAATTAGAAGTATTAAATGTGGATCATATATATATATATATATATATATATATATATATATATATATATCAAGTTTAAATTTTGAATCCGCCTTTGACTCTGCTTTGCCCCAGAAGGGAAGGAGTTGTTCCCCAAAGGACATCTTATAAGCCCATGCAACCCAACAAATGATAACAGCAGCAAAGGCATAGAGAGCCATGAAAGCAGAGTTAACAGCCCATTTCTTCTTCACTATACTTCCATACAAAATTACCAGCCCGGGGACGCTCTGCAATCCAACCAAAGTGGCTGAAATCAATTGCCATGAATTGTCTCCTTTGTTCAACCAATCTGGTGCTGTGGATGTGTTATTTAGATATGCCTGTGGCACCACTGTATCCATATTGGTATATTCACAGTATCTGTTTCTAACTCTTTTTGGGCAGTTGAGACATAGGAGCTGTTTTTATATATACAACACTAGGGAGACTAGCTAGTTTACTTAGTGGGTGTTTGGGCATAAGAATTGTAAAATTCCGAAAAAAGTGAAATTTGTTTTTTTAAGTAAAAATGAGTATTTGAAAATTAGAATTGTGTTTGGATATGAATATAATTTGGAGCTGTTTTTGAATTTTTGTGAGTGATTTGATGTGAAAATTTTAAAAAACAGTTTTATGGAGTTTTTCAAATTTCCGAAAAATTCCGAAATTCAACTTCAAGTGAAATTTGAAATTTTCATGGACAAGCACTGATTTCGAAAAAAAAAAAATTCTTATGAGCCAAACGGGCCCTTAATATTTGTTTATTTGATGTATTTAGATAACAGTTGTCCGCGAAAATTGTATACAATGCTTTCTTTGGAAACTACAGAGAATGATGTGAAGTTTTTAAGGCCAGGTTTTGTTTGTATGTTTAGGAAGATCACATACTTATTTGTATTGTTTGCTTGTGGTTTTCTCTCGGATATTACTATAATTGTTTAGGTTTTTATTCTGTTAGGGAAGGGATTCAAAGGAAAAAGCATCCCGCATTCACGTAGGGCCGAGAGAAGGGCCGCACCTCGTCCAAGAGGTAAAATATAGACAATCACCCTAATGCAAGTATTAATGACGGCTTCCATGGCTCGAACCCATGACGACCTATATGTCACACGGAGATAACTTTACCGTTGCTCCAAGACTCCCTGGGAAAGGATTCGAGGGAATTTATATTTTCCTCCTTTGTTTTCACTAAAACAGACACGCCTGAAATGAGCACTCTAGAAATTTTTTAGTAGAAATCGCTTTCTTTTTAATGTGTCAATTGTATAAGTGAGTTTTGAATACTGAATGGTAAACAATATAATTTTTCATTGATAACTTATAGTAGTAACAAGGAAGAAAAAATATAAATAATTAAAATTTTAAATTATTTTGTAGAGATTCTCGAAGATTCCATAAAATTGTCTCAGGCTTGATAGCACTTTGGAGTTTGGAGGATAAAAGATGGACAAAACTTGTCTTTGTAGTCATTTGGTTTATTATTATTATGTGTTCCTTTCATATTGTCTCTTTCTTTCTGTTAATGCATATACATATTAGAATTTATTGTATGTTGTCCTCTTATATATAAGTTAAAGAAATTATATTAACATTGTGTTAGAGCAGGCTGGGGTTATAATTCAAGTTTTGATGTTACATATCTCTATTTTAAAAAAACAAATACGTGTTTGGACCAATCAGAAAAAAATCTAAGTCCACAATTCTGGCATCAAATTATTTTCTTTCGCTTAGAACAAAATTGCGTTATATTTGTCCTTTCTTTGGTTATGACATCAAAGTATTGTTAACTTAGTGGACGTTTGGACATAAGAATTATAATTCCAAAAAAAAGTGAAATTATTTTTCAAGTAAAAATGATATTTGAAAATTAGAGTTGTGTTTGGATATGAATATAATTTTGGGTTGTTTTTTATTTTTTGTGAATGATATGAGTGAAAATTTTGAAAAACAGTTTTTTGGAGTTTTTTAAATTTTCGAAAAAAATCTAAAATCTATGTTCAAGTGAAAATTGGAAATTTTATGACCAAACACTGATTTCGAAAAAAGTAAAAAATTTCTCATGTCCAAACGGGCTCTTAGACTTCTTGAACCTAATATTTTCGGAAGTATTTTAACCAGAAAATTTATTACTTGAAGTATTTTTAAACAATATTTATATTTTTTAGTTTTTTTTTAAAAGGTGATGAATTAATCTGTAGACAATCTATAACTAGAAAAACTAAGAAAAACTTTGTTAATGTCGGACGTCCAAGCTGTACAAATATAATAATATGGAATTTCCAAATATTAAAGTCAATACCATTAAAACCTATCAGTATCATCAATGTCAATAATATAGCAAAGTTTTCTTTTTTTGACATATTCATATGGCTGAAAAAAAGAAAGAATACCTACATTTGTAATATAAATTTTCCCACTAACCTTCAAAAACTGGACATCGCTAAATCAGATTAAAGTTTAACGATTTTCTTTTTCTCTCAATTGATATATTACAACATGGTGGCACAATATGTTCAGTGGCGGATCCAGAAAATTTAAATTACGGGTGCTCGACTAGTTTTAATTTGAAAATTATTGCTTATACTGGGTGCTTAGTTAATATATTTGTATAAATTACTGGTTTTTCTATATAAGTAATAGTGTTGGTTTTTAAAAAAAGTAATGGGTGCTTAAGCACCCATAATAGATAACGTGGATGTAATTCTATAATGAGAATAGGTCGTTTCTTTAAATCTCAACTTTAAGAATTTAATTAATACTAGTCGATGGTACGCTCATTACGCGTGTATCTTGTCTAAATAAGTAAAAGCTTTTTAAAAATTATATAAATATTTTGTTTAAAATTATGTTTGAGTTATAAAAGTAAAATATGAGTTCTGAAAATGAAGAATATTGACTTTATATAACCAACTCAATAAGGCGGAAACACATCCACATAAAAGTCCTCAATCATGGTCAATATAGATCTTAATTGTCCCGTCTGAGGTTTGCTCAATATCTGTAACCTCAGAACTAACAGTGCTTTGAGTATGACGCATTCTTTGGGAAAATCAATTCCGTCCACATAAAAGTCCTCAATCTTGGTCAATATATTGAAAAAAATAATTCATTCAATATACAAGGACTAAACTATACTAATTTATTATGATTAAAAGATAAACTAAAGTAAAATTGCGTATTAATTAACTATAATTCAGTAATAGTAAAAAATAAAGACATATGTCACAAATATAATATGTGTCGTGGAAAGGATCTATGTTAGGTAAAATTGTGTATAGTTCCAATAGACAAAGAAAAGGAGTTCTAAAAAAGAAAAGAAAAATAAGGACTATTAAACATAAAATTTTATAACCAAAAAAGTACCCATAACCGAGAAAAGGAACTAAACCGGAAGAAGAAAAGAAAAATAGGAATTCCTAAAGCAAAATATTTATAACAAAAAATAATATTTGTGGTCTTAAAAATGCTCCTATAATTGGAGTTGATAGTGAAGTACCCTTGAAAAGGAATTGAACCAAATAATATGATTTGTCAAATCAAAGTTCTGGATATTAGATAAAATAATTAAATGGCTATTATGATTTTTCAAATTAAAGTCCTAAATATTAGGTAAATAATTAAAATAGCTATTTTTAATATTAGAAAAATATTTAATGACTATTCCTACATATTAGGAAAATAAATTAAATTACTTCTTTATCCAACATAAAATGTATTGTAAAGGGGTATAAAAGGCGAACGACATTTTTTTGCTAAGGGCATACGTGCTTTTAATATAGTATTAGTTTCTAAGAACGTGTGTTGCACGTTAATATTAGCGCGTAAGGGTTTAGTCAATTATTCATATGAATAAATAACATATAATTTTTGATTACAAGCAACGATCAAGAATAAGTACCTGCTCCAGAGAATTGATGATTTATTTGATCAGTTGCAGGGTGCCAGCTGTGAGCACGTGATTTTTGCCTGGCGAAAAATACTCCTACAAATTCAAAATAGGTTTTTCTAATTATTTTATTTTTTATAGAAGTTTTAGGAATTTTTTGTTAATTGTTGCTTGCATTTAGTTGCATATTTAAAATTTTAAAATCATAAGAAAAATACCAAAAATGTCTAAAATATTTCATGCATAGCATTTTAGGTCTTAATTGTATTTAGGATTTAATTACATAAATTAATTGTATTATTAAACAAAAAATAAAAAAATATTGGATATTTTTACATTTTTAGCTTTCAGTTGCAAATTAGTAATTCTCTTTCATTAGTCTTAAGTTAATTAATTATTTTTATGTTATAAATAGATAATTAATTGAATTTTACAAATTAGATTTGATGTAGGACTTAGTTTAGGATTTTGTTTTAATTAAATTTATTAAGCTAAAAATCAAGAAAGAAAAAAAAAAGAAAACTTGCTTAAATCTGGATTGGGCCACAACCATTTTTAGTGGCCCAATTACCCCAAAATTATCCAAATTCGCCCAGCCCAATCCGTTTGACCCATCAATTGACCCACGACCCGTCTGCCAAACCCGCCCCATCTCCATCTTCAATCTGAGCCCTTCATTCTTTTAAATCTAACGGTCCCTATTTCTCCCCACTATTATATTTAAACCTAATTATAACTCCCCCCCCTCCCCCCCCCCAAACCCTAAATCCCAAGACCCCAAACGGCGCCACCCCTCCTCCGCCTCTCTGCCGCCGCTCAACTCGCCCAAACTCGTCTGAACTCAGGCGAGTTCACCCCCAAACTCGTGCACGTGATCCCTCATCTCTCCTCCTCCACGTCACTCGTCCCGTAACAACCCCTGACAAAAAATATTCCCTTCTCCCCTATGTCTTACGCGCTCTTAATCTTGAGAATGATTTTGGATAAATGGTAACCGTAGGATCTGAGGGATTCAAGATCCTAGGCCTCCATTTGTCTGATTTGGTTCACAAAGAAAGGGATTATTTTTTGTGGATTTTCGGATGGGGAAAGGAATTTCGGGGCATGACTTGG
Source organism: Nicotiana tabacum (assembly GCF_000715075.1). Taxonomy (NCBI): domain Eukaryota; kingdom Viridiplantae; phylum Streptophyta; class Magnoliopsida; order Solanales; family Solanaceae; genus Nicotiana; species Nicotiana tabacum. Next base: position 4,982,480 of record NC_134102.1, on the reverse strand, counting down.
AGAGAAAGGTATGGAAGCTTCTAGTTTAGCTATAAATAGGAGGATTTTTCAGAGAATTAAGGGATTGTTTTTGGGCAGAAATTTTTAGAAAAATTAGGGAGTGCTCTTCTTCTTCTTGATTGTCATTTACGGTTTTCTTTTAAGTTTTAAGTGTCAAAAAATACAAAAAAAAAAAAGAGAGTCCAATTCAATTTGTAGTCTTCTTCTTAAAATTCCAGAAAAACCAAAAAAAAAAAAACCATTTTTCGCTTTTTAGTTGAGTAAAAATTCGATATCAAATCTGAAAAAAAGAAGAAGTTCTGTTTATTCGTCGTTGATTTTGAATTTGGTATTAAAAATGGATATGAGTTGAGGTTCGAAGCTGTGTCAATTCGTCGTCCGGAGTTTTGGTTGTGGTTCGATTTTCTTTTGCTATTTGAACTTAGCATTTCTGGATAACATTTGTTGTATACAGATTCATTCTACATATATTAAAGGAAAATCATTTCAGGTTCATCCCTTCCCTTTCTTCTATTTGTTTGCTGTTAATGTGTTGTGTAGGAATATTGAAAGAGCCATTTTAAGATGGAATTGAAATTTTAGTCTGTAGTAGTCAGATGTTGGTTGTGATGGAGATATTCACGTAACTAACATTGGGGTCAAAAATTGATTAAAATTTATGAGACTTCTTGAATATCTGCATAATATTTGGTTCTTATAGAAACCTGGTCTAACTTAGTTCTGTTCAAGTTTGTGGTTTTGATGTTTGGATCATTGTTCTTCTTGTGTATTTGCGCTTGATTGCTGAAGCATCTAGTAGATGAAAACAATAATACTTGCTTTCAAATTTCTTTTTTCTAAATATGGAATATGTGGGAAAGATTCATTTGTATCTGGGGAGATTACTCTAAAATGAACGAGTTTCTTAACATTAGAATAACATTTTCTTCATGATAAATGGATTAAAAAAATGGTTTAGAAGTGAGACTCCGCCTGTTTCTTTCTCTGTTTAAGTAGTACATTTTGTCGTCATTTTGTTCAAGAACTCTACTCATGGTGTTAAAATGGCCTTTTTATTTTCTCTTTTTCCTTTTTGATTTTCTTTTAGTTCCTTTTTGCTATTAAACTTTGTAATTGAACCATGGGCACTCTTAATGATTAAGATTTGGTGAGTAGGATAGGTAATTAGTTTGTTAAGATAAAATTATAAATTCAAGTTTGATTAAATATGATCCTTAGTAACCAATACATTGAAGGATTAGGAAAATTGGGGTGGTCAGAAATATTATAATGACTCTTCTAATAGTTTCGGTACCTTTTTCACTTATTTGTCTCCGATTTTCTGGAATTTTGTTTATTTATTTATTTGATCTCCCCTTCAATTGTTTGAGTATTTAATTGCTGGAAGATAATTTTATTTGTTTGGACATTTGTGCGGAACGTGACAGGTATATGGGAAGGGGAAGATTGAGTCCGTAGTAATTTCATCTTGCATCACATGCTTTAGGATTGGACTCGGTCTAAGTGTATGAAATAAGAATTTTAAAAGGGAATGAGCATGAAATCTATCTTAGTAAAAGTCTCCATAATTACGGGTATTTTGACACACAATCACCGAATTAGGGACTACACAAATTATGAACACCGTAGTTTGCTTTAGGCGCGTTAATAATAATCATCGTGACTATGGGTACGGTTCCCGTGTCATGATCAGGATACATAAATCTCATTCGGGTGTGCATTTCATGTGACCCGACCATAACTTCAAACAACAATAAAATAAGCATGTCGTAAATTACGGGTGCATTTTATGTGGCGCGGTTTGCGACGTGTGCCAAAATGACAAGTGTACGACATCGTGACTTGTTCCAGAAATAATTCTATAAATAATAAAAGCGGTTAGAAAGTTAAAATGCACAATAGGTTCTAAATATGTAATAATTTAGATAATTATGCCAACTATTAATAATTGAGCGACCGTGCTAAAACCACGAAACTCGGGAGTGCCTAACACCTTTTCCCGGGTTAACAGAATTCCTTACCCGATCTTCTGATTTTGCGGACTTTAAAACAGAGTCAAATTTTCTCAATTTGGGATTTAAAATAAACTGGTGACTTGGGACACCATAAATTATTCCAAGTGGCGATTTTGAATAAATAAATAATTCCATTTTGATTAATGCCACTTTAATTGGAAAAACTCTATATCCCTTCGGGAAAAAAAGGAGGTGTGACATATATGTGTGTGCCAGAAGTTATAAAGAATTGTTATAAAGCAATTAATATGGAAAAATACAACAACCCTCTAAATGCGAGAAGTTAATGTTATTACATTAGTATAATACTTGAATTCAAATTAATTGGACGTCATTTGAACTTGCATAAATGATAAATTTAGTTAAGTAGATAATATTAGTATGTACTATATCACAAATTATTCTCTAGTTATAGTTTAGAAAATGTAATATGATCATATCTTACCTAAGACATTTTGGATAAACGATATTGTTTCGTGTATGTTTCCTTTTGACTCTTTGGCTGCTCCTTCGTGATGAGAACTCTCGTTATATCCCTTTTAAAAGTATAATGCATAGTTTTCCATGTGATAAATCATGTTGCAACAAATACAATCCAAACATTTGAAATTGTTTGAGCTTGATCTTTGTTTACTATCATTACAAAATACTAGTGTACTGAAAATAACTATTGGACGAATTTAAAAGAATATTCTTCATTTTTTGAAGACAAAAAATGAATTCAGGGATTAACACATACTTGGAAGCACCTTGACCCATAATAATTTATACATATATGATATTATTGTCAAAACCTCTACATACCGTGCTTGAACTGTTACATAAGCCATATGACAGTTCTAAGTTTCTGAGTACCATGGTATGGACACATCTTTCTTGAAAAAAAGAACTAACATGTATGACAATAGAAGATCATTTGATTGTTATCATATACTTACATGTCCCTAACATACATAAGATATAATGAACTTGATAACGTACCTGTGTGATGGACGACCATTGGTATTAAAATATTTAAATGTTATTCATAGTAGTAGTTAGGTTGTTGGTATCATCTTCTGTTGATCTGAAATTGAGAAATATTTTACTTTCACCAGAAAACTTGAAAATGTGCTTTATACAACTTTCACTTTTATTTAATGATGCAAATTACTTCCTTATTAAGCGATCGTTACCACTACGATCATCATTGGTTTAAAAGTTAATTATTCTGGAAGAAGCACCAAATCAATTCTTTATTGTACGTTCTTCCTCATTTTAACTCAAAACAAGAAATTACCAAATATTAAATTTGTTCTTGCTCTCATATTTTTTTTATCTATGCTATTTGAGACCATAAGTATGAGGTTATAATGGTAGCATCTATATTCTCTGCTCTCATCGATTTTGAAACTACTGAATAATGCTGGAAATTACCTCCAAAAAGTGTTACTTTTCTTCCAAACAGTTATTCGACATCTATTATATCTCTAAAGCTCATGTCAATTGTTTCCCTCTTCTGACGCTTCACCATAGCCCATAGGCCTTCATCCAATATTATCAACTTTACTTTTATTATCGATTTAGCACCACCACTCTCCTTTGACATATTTGTGATGGTTGTCTGAGTTGTTTGAAAAGATACGTCGAATTTAGAGTACATCGTACGACCCCTGATAAAATTATTATTGATACACCACCTGTTGTCGTTTCTAGCACTATCATACCTCTTGATCTGGCATTTGCAAGTAATTCACGATATAAGAGTTTTTTTTTTCTGAATTTTCTGGTGCTATTTTCAAAGAACAATTCCGCTCTACCAGAGTTCATTCTTTACAGTATAATCTTGAAAGCTTATTGTTGTTCACGATTTAGCTTTAGTTATGCATTAACATCTTCCTAAGGCACTTATCTGGCTTTTTCTTCAATAATTTCTTAGCATTATGATGCAATATTATCATCTCAACCTTGTTCAAGTTTAGGTAAATCATATCGTTTAGCACTCTTATCCATGTTCTCTAGAAAATAATTAATGCTCTTTAGCGTGCATTGCAGTTGAGTATTAGATGAGATATCATGTATCCTTCTAATTGTCTGACATATCTTCATAATAAGCATCCCACAGTTTTCTAATATTGATTGAATTACAGTGCAGTTAGATTTCGGAGAGCTAATGATATTTTGAAGAGAACTACGTCATGTACGTAATCAAGAATGATGTATCTAATTCTAATAATTCTCTTTTTTTTTTGTAGCTTCCTTTAATGTCTTACTCTTTCATTAATAGTGAGTAAGTCTTTAAACGAATATGATCCTCTAACATGATACAACAATAATCTCAAATAGTACCTTTCACCTTCTCTAAGGTTTGTTACATATTTCAAGAAAAGAGAATAAATAATTAAAATTTACAAAAGATGCCAACAAAATTTGAGTGCAAATATTAAATTCCTTACCCATAGCAAATCAACCAATTACAATTTCCCCCCTTTTTGTCCATGTCTTCATCTGAGGATTCCAGACATAATACTTTGGGAATTATTTGTATCGATATATTTGTGCTTCCTCGTTTATTGAGCATGTGCTCAATTAATCAATGAACATAATTAGATGAAAATTGTTCGATGCTATAACAATTTACAAATTTAGTTTTTTCAGTAATACACCAATGAAATATATTTTGTCAATATTTGTACATTGTATATCTTTTGTTAAAGTTATAAAATCAACTAATTTTCTCAAAATTTGGACAACCGGTACAAATGAAAGAATAATAAGGCAAAGCATTGGTAAAAATATGAATATCAAATAAAAGGAGGCAATATGACATCAATTTACATAGATGCTAGGTGAAGGGCGTGTGGGCGTGCACCGTAGGAATTGTAACTTGGTCAAATTCCATGAACTGTGTAGTTGAATTATCTGTTAATATCCGTACATTCTCTACGTGATAGGGAAAATTGAGCTGAAACTCGTATTAAAAATCTTGTTTAGACATATGCTGTTATTATTGGTACCCACTGGGGTCATTTCTGTGGTTGAATTATATGTTCAAATTACAATTTCACACTCAGTCATGTTTATTCATTTAATATCATATCTCAGTCTCTGTTGCTATTTATTAAAACATCATATCATAAATTTTGGGCTGATTATCATGATTTCTGAGAGCCCGAGAGACTGGAGAGGTTGATGACTGAGTGAGGCCGAGGGCCTAATTGTGAGGATATTTATAGATCGGGCTGCACGCCGCATCATGTTTTTATTGATTTATGTCATGATTGGCTTGATATAGCGCTTGGACTGAAGAAGCCCCTTCGGAGTCTGTACACACTCTTAGTGAGTGCAGGTAACTACTGAGTGCGAGTGCCGAGTGCGAGTGCTGAGTGATGAGTTACTGTGAGGAAAAAGCGACTGTGAGGAAAGAATGACTGTGAGGTTAGAGTGAATAGGAGGACTGAATGACTGTTACTCTGAGAGGATGCATTGCTTTAATTATTTGCTACATTTCAGCTGTCATATATCACTATTTTGAAAATTTTGGAAAAATATTATTTTATGTTTTGGTCAAACTTGATATGAAATTTCAGTGAAAATCTTAAATGTTGAACATGAGAGCATGACTACTCGTTTATATTAGAAAGTATTGTATTTGGACTTAGATGAGAAACTCGTCACTATTTTTAGTTCTTTATTTATTATTATAATTTCTTCTTCAAAAGGTAAAACCTATAACTATTAATTAATTAAAAACTATTTATGAAATAATTAATAAGATCCTTGTCACGACCTAAAATTCTCACCTTTAGGATCGTGATGGCGCCTAACATTTCACTTGCTAGGCAAGACAACGTTAAAATAATCTAACTATTTTTGAACAAATCAAATTAAATGAAAGTCGATTACTGAAATAAAGTGCAGAAGACCATAATAACCTAATCATCCAAATACATCCCCGAATCTGATGTCACAAGTGCACGAGCTACTAGAATAATACAAATAAAGGTCTGAATAAAATTCAAGCTGTTTGAAAGATAATTCACAACTAAGATAAGATAGAAGGGGACTTCAGAACTGCGGACGTTGTGCAGTTATACCTTTTCCGAGCAAGTCTATAGTACGCCGCTGGGACCAACTCCAAAATCTGCACAAGAAGTGCAGAGTATAGTATAAGTACAACCGACCCCATATACTCCGTAAGTGTCGAGCCTAACCTCGATGAAGTAGTGACGAGGCTATGATAAGGCACGTACGTAAACAACCTGTACAAGTATATACAAATACGAAGCAACAATAACACAATAAATAATAATTTATAAATTTGAGAGAGAACATGCAAAAGGGAATGATATAGAAATTTCAGCAGGAGAAGTGTCACTTAGCCCAATTACTTCATCAACAATAAATGAGCAACTGATAATATAAAAATGGCACGGCACCACCCTTCGTGTTTTTACTCTCATTCTTTTCATAAATTGATAAATAAATAATAAGATTGGCACGGCATCACCCATCGTACTTTAACACTCTTCTGGCACGGCATCACTCTTCGTGCTTTAACTCTCTTCTGGCACAGCATCACCCTTCGTGCATTTACACTCTTTTGAAAATGGCACGACATCACCCTTCGTACTTTAACTCTCTTCCTCACTTCATATTTCAATAAATAATAATGTGAAATTGGCACTGTATCACCTTTCGTGCTTTTACACTCTTCCTTACCATGACAATAATAATATAAATTCGGAAGAGTATTAAAATTCGGGAATATATACTTATCAATCAATTCAATGCCAGAATACTGACCTCACCTTCCAAAATATTCAACAATAATTTCATGAAAAATGATCAAATAAATAATAATAACTTAAGCAGGAATATCTTAATTAAATAGGCAATTATTCACAATAAATAAATTCTAACCGCATACTTTGATTCAACCACAATGCATAAGTACTCGTCACCCCACATATACGTTGTACCCGTACATTAAATCATGTAGCAAATAGACAAATAAGTCTTACTCCCTCAAGTCAAGGTTAATGTCACGACCCCAAATTATTCCTCCGTAAGGTGTCGTGATGGCACCTAGTCTTTACGACTAGGTAAGCCTAATATTGCGAAAAATATAAAGAAACACAACATTTTAAAGATAAACAACATATTATAAATAGCCAAGAGTAGTACCACTCGGCATATATAAAATAATTTTCCAAGACCCGGAATATCTCTAAGTCACAAGCTGCTATAATCTATGTAGCTCTATACAAAAGTCTGAAGATAATAAAGAAAATCTCTAGACGAGAGAGTAGAAGGGGACTCCGAAGATCTGCGGACGCAAGCAAAAATACCTTGAAGTCTCCTAGAATCAGCAGCACGTGCTAATCCCAAGGCTGAAAGCTCGTACCTGGATCTGCACACGAAAAACATGTGCAGGAAAGGGCATGAGTACACCACAATAGTACCCAGTAAGTGCCAAGCCTAACTTCGGTCAAGTAGTGCCGAGGTCAAGTTAAGGCCCTACCGGAGTAAATATAGTAATTTAAACAGTAAAAGATATAAGTAAAATTTACGATAACACAGTTAAAAAGGGAGCCCTTGGCTCAGAACAAGGTAAACACAGTGAAAAATCTCTCGGGATATCGTCCCGTAGTATCAAATGAATATTCAGTACATAGGGAATCTCCCGGAATACGTCCGTAGTCCCAATTTAAATATGCAGTATAGGGGGATCTCCCGTAATACGTCCGTAGTCCCAATTTAAATATGCAGTACATAGGGATCTCCCGGAATACGTCCGTAGTCCCAATTTAAATATGCAGTACATGGAGATCTCCCGGAATACGTCCGTAGTCCCAATTTAAATATGCAATGCAAGATGAAATGGCAGGTATGGCATCGTGTTATACAGTTTATACTGGAGACAAATAAGGCAAATAAGGACTTAACTAAACATAACGCACAGAATGTCAATTAGGCAATTAAAACATGTAAGCATGCTTCTCTAGTCTAAGTTTCACAATTAAATGTACTAGTGCAATTTAATAAGAAAAAAAATAATTTATGATTTAGAAAGGAAAAACGGAATTATTTTTGCAATAATAGCCCGTGTACGTACTCGTCACCTCACGTACACGGCGCCCACACACCAAATAATATCAAGATATCCTAAGGGGAAGTCCCCAACACAGGGTTAGGCAAGCCACTTATCTCGAACCGCTCAAATCAACTTGATATCACGTTCTTGCCATGAGTATCCGACTCCAAATGGCCCGAATCTATTCAAAACAGTACAATAACATCAATACGCGCTAATGTAATGTATCCCACAAGAAAACTACAAAAATTAGGCCAAAAACCCGAAATTGGCTCAAACCCGGCCCCCAGGGCCCAAGTCTCGAAACCCCACAAAATTTACGAAACTAGAAAGCTCATTCACTCACGAGTCTAACCATATCAAATTTACTAAAATCCGACACCAAATGATCCTCCAATCCACAATTCAAACTCCCAAATCCCTAGTCTCCAACTTTAAATTTCCACCTTAAATACACATTAACTAGGTAGAAAAATACATGGCAAGGCAAGATTATTGATCAAAAATAAGCACAAGGAACTTACCTCAAGAAATACCTCGAAAATGCTCTAAAAAATCGCCCTAACCCGAGTTTGCAAAGCCAAAAATGATAAAAATCGCGAAGCCCTTTGATTTTAATCACTGCCCAGGTATTTCCGCACCTGCGGAACCTGGGCTCGCACCTTCGAGTGCACTTATGCGGAAAAACGTGCGCATCTACGCAACTCACTTACCCCCTCTGCCTTCGCATCTGCGACGAAAGGGCCGCATCTGCGCACTCGCGCCTGCGGAGTCCCTTCCGCTTCTGCGCATCTTGCGCATTTGCGAACGTCCTTGCGCAATTGCGGGCATCGCAGATGCGGAAACTTCCTCGCACCTGCGACCCAAGGCCAACTCTCGATTTCTTGTATCTGCGCTTCCATCTCCACATGTGCGGCTCGCGCACCTGTGGTCTCTTTTACGCACGTGCGAAAATACCAGAACCAGCAAAGTTCAGAAATTCCTCTAAGTCCAAGTTTTCACCCGTTAAGCATCCGAAATACAACCGAGGCCCCCGGGACCTCAACCAAACATATCAACCAATCCTAAAACACCTTACGAATTTAGTCGAGCTCTCAAATCCCATCAAACAACGCAAAAATTATGAATCACCCTCCAATTCAATTTTAAAGAACTTTAAACTTCAAAATTCTACAACCGATGTCGAAACCTATCAAATCACGTCCGATTGACCTCGAATTTTGCGCACAAGTCATAATCAACATTACGAACCTACAGCCATTTTCGGAATTCCATTCTAAGCTTGATATCAAAATTTCCACTATCGGCCGAATCGCCGAAAAACTAGCTTCCGCCAATTCAAGCCTAAATCTGCTACAGACCCCCAAAACACATTCCGGATGCGCTCCTAACCCCAAAATCACTCAACGGAGCTAACGGAGTTTATGGAATTCCATTCCAGATCCGTCTTCGCACAGTTCCGACTACGGTCCAAATTTAAGACTTAAGCTCTCATTTGGGGACTAAGTGTCCCAAAACACTCCGAAACTCAAAATCAATCGTCTCGGCAAGTCACAATAGCAGAAAAACATTTGGGGAAAGCAGTTAATAGGGGATTGGGGCTATTACTCTCAAAATAATCGGCCGGGTCGTTACATCTTCCCCCTCTTAAAACAATCGTTCGTCCTCGAACGAGTATAAAGACATACCTGAAACTGTGAAAAGATGAGGGTACTGGCTGCGCATATCCTGCTCGGTCTCCCAATTTGCCTCCTCGACTGGCTGACCCCTCCACTGGACCTTTACTGAAGCAATATTGTTTGACCTGACCTTTCTGACATGCCTGTCCAAAATGGCTACTGGCTCCTCAACATAAGATAGATCTTTGTCCAACTGGACAGAGCTGTAATCCAATACATGAGTCAGATCACTGTGATACTTCCGGAGCATAGACACATGGAATACCGGGTGAACTCCTGCTAGGCTGGGAGGCAAGGCAAGCTCATAAGCAACCTCCCCAACTCGCCACAATATCTCAAAAGGACCAATGAACCTCGGGCTCAGCTTGCCCTTCTTCCCGAACCTCATGACACCCTTCATAGGCGATACCCGAAGCAAGACCCGCTCACCAACCATAAATGCCAAATCATGAACCTTACGGTCTGCATAACTCTTTTGCCTGGACTAGGCCGTGCGAAGTCTCTCCTCAATCACCTTCACCTTAACCAGGGCATCCAGGACCAAATCTGTACCCAACAATCGGGCCTCACCTCCCACTGGGGACCGGCACCGCCTACCATACAAAGCCTCATACGGTGCCATCTGAATGCTGGACTGGTAACTGTTGTTGTAAGAGAACTCTGCAAGTGGAAAGTATTGGTCCCATGACCCTCCAAACTCCATCACACAGGCATGGAGCATATCCTCAAGAATTTGAATTGTGCGCTCGGACTGCCCGTCCGTCCGAGGGTGAAAGGCTGTGCTCAGCTCTACCCTAGTACCCAACTCATGTTGTATGGCTCTCCAAAATCGTGATGTGAACTATGTACCTCTGTCTAAAATGATGGATACTAGAATACCATGAAGGCGGAAAATCTCTCTGATATAAATCTCATCCAACCTCTCCGAAGAGTATGTAGTCAACACTGGAATGAAATGGGCTGACTTGGTCAGCCGGTCCACGATTACCCAAATAGCATTGAACTTTCTCAAAGTCCGTGGAAGTCCAACTACAAAGTCCATGGTGATTCGCTCCCACTTCCACTCTGGGATCTCTAACCTCTGAAGTAATCCACCCTGCCTCTGGTGCTCATATTTGACTCGCTGACAGTTGAGACACTTGGCCACAAACCCAACTATATCATTTTTCATTCTTCTCCACTAATAGTGCTGCCTCAAGTCCTGGTACATCTTCGCGGCACCCGAATGAATGGAGTACCGCGAGCTATGGGCCTCCTCAAGAATCAACTCCTGAAGCCCATTTCCATTGGGCACACAGATCCGGCCCTGCATCCTCATTACACCGTCATCACCAATAGTCACATCTCTAGCATCACCTCGCCGAACCCTATCCTGAAGAACTAGAAGATGAGGATCATCATACTGGCATTCCCTAATACGGTCATAAAGAGAAGACCGAGCAACCACACAAGCTATTACCCGACTAGGCTCTGAAATATCCAATCTCATGAACTGGTTGGCTAAGGCCTGAACATCCAAGGCTAAGGACCTCTCAGCTGCCGGAAGATATGCCAAACTCCCCAAACTCTCTTCCTGGCGACTCAGGGCGTGCCTGGCGACTCAGGTCGTGCCTGGCGACTCAGGGCGTCGGCTACTACATTGGCCTTCCCCGGGTGGTATAATATAGTGATGTCATAGTCTTTAAGTAGCTCCAACTACCTCCGCTGACGCAAATTAAGGTCCTTCTGCCTGGACAAGTACTGCAAACTCCGGTGATCAGTGTAAATCTCACAGGGAACACAGTACAAATAATGACGCCAGATCTTCAGGGCGTGAACAATAACTGCTAACTCGAGATCATGAACTGGATAGTTCTTCTCATGCACCTTCAACTGTCTAGACGCGTAGGAAATCACCCTACCGTCCTGCATCAATACCACTCCAAGGCCAATCCTCGAGGCATCACAATAGACAGTGTATGCCCCTGAACCTATAGGCAATACTAATATTGGGGCTGTAGTCAAAGCTGTCTTGAGCTTCTGAAAGCTCTGCTCACACTCCTCGGTCCACCTTGAATGGAGCACCCTTCTGGGTTAGCCTGGTCATAGGTGCTGCAATGGATGAAAATCCCTCCACAAAGCGACGGTAATACCCCGCCAAACCAAGGAAACTGCGGATCTTCATAGCTGATGACGGTCTAGGCCAACTCTGCACTGCCTCCACCTTCTTCGGATCTACCTTGATCTCATCACAAGACACTATGTGGCCCAAGAATGCCACTGAATCAAGCCAGAATTCACACTTAGAAAATTTTGCATACAACCTCTTCTCCCTCAAAGTCTGAAGCACGGTCCTCAGGTGTTGCTCATGATCTTCCCAAGACCGGGAATATACCAGGATGTCGTCAATAAACACAATGACGAAGGAATCAAGATAAGGCCGAAATACACTGTGCATCAAATGCATAAAGGCTGCTGGGGCATTGGTCAGCCCAAAGGACATGACAAGAAACTCATAGTGACCATATCTGGTCCTGAAAGCAGTCTTCGGGATATCCGGCTCCCGAATCTTGAACTGATGATAGCCAGAATGCAAGTCAATCTTGGAAAATACCCTGGCACCTTGTAACTGATCAAATAAGTCATCAATGTGAGGCAAAGGATACCTGTTCTTCACTGTAACCTTGTTCAACTGCCGATAATCAATACACATACGCATAGAACCATCTTTCTTCTTCACAAATAAGACCGGAGCACCCTAAGGTGATACACTGGGCCTGATGAAGCCCTTATCAAGCAACTCCTTCAACTCCTTTAATTCAGGAGGAGCAATACGATATGGAGGAAGAGAGATGGGCTGAGTGCCCAGCAACAAATCAATGCCAAAATCAATATCTCTATTGGGCGGCATACCCGGAAGATCAGCTGGAAACACATCTGGAAAGTCCCTCACTACTGGAACTGACTCGACTGTAGGGGTATCAATACTGACATCTCTCACATAGGCCAAATACGCATCACACCCTTTCTCAACCATTCGTTGAGCCTTAAGAAATGAAATAAACCTGCGGGGAGTATACTCTAAGGTACCTCTCCACTCTAATCTTGGCAAACCTGGCATAGCCAGCGTCACGGTCTTAGCGTGACAATCAAGAATAGCATAATGGGGCGACAACCGGTCCATGCCCAAGATAACATCAAAATCTACCATATTAAGAAATAACAAATCGGGTATGGTCTCAAAACCACTAAGAGCAATCAAACATGACCGATATACACGGTCCACAATGAGAGAATCTCCTAAAGGAGTAGATACATAAACAGGGAAACTCAAAGAATCCCGAGATATCCCCAAATGTGGAGCAAAATAAGAAGACACATATGAATACATAGAGCCTGGGTCAAATAATACTGATGCATCTCTATGACAGACGGGGACGATATGTGTGATAACTGAATCTGAAGCAATGGCCTCTGAACGGGCTGGAAGGGCATAGTACCTGGCCTGGCCTCCCCCTCTAGGGCGACCTCAACCTCCCCGACCTCCACCTCAAGTTGGCTGAGGAGGTGGGGTAGCAGTTGGTGCTGGAAGAATGGCCGGAGGACCCGGTGGAGCACGTGGAGGCTGATAAGTCTGTAGAGGTGCACCCCTCTTGGATCTGGGAAAATCTCTAACCAGGTGACGAGTGTCACCACACTTAAAACAACCTCTCGGAGGACGCGGTGGCTAAGACTGACTCGGACCTGGCCTGCTGGACTAGTCGGTAATAGCACCTCGAGTAGGAGGCATACTGGATACTGGCGGTGCATAATAGGGATCCTGAGGTCTAGGAGGAGCTGGGACACCGCTGGCTGCTGGAAGAGCTGAATGAACAGGGCGACTCACAAAACCCCTACCATAGCGTGCTGCTGGTGCATGAGCTCCTGAATAATGACCAGTCTCTCGAGACCTCTTGGCCTCTTTCTCCTCTCGGTCACGGGCGAACATGCCCTCCACTCTCCTGGCAATGCTCACTGCCTGCTGATAAGTGATGTCCATCTCCAACTCCTTGGCCATACTGGTTTGAATACTGGGGTGGAGTCACTCAATGAAGCGATGAACCCTTTCTCTGACTGTAGCAACCAGAGCCGGTGCATGGCAAGCTAACCCACTGAAACAGACTGCATACTCCGACACAGTCATAGAACCCTGACGCAACTGCTCGAACTCTGCGCGCCAAGCATCCTTGAGGCTCTGAGGAACATACTCACACAAGAACATCTTTGAAAACTGAGTCCAAGTGAGTGAGGCTGCCTCGTCCGGACTACTCAGCTCATAGGCATGCCACCACTGATATGTTGCTCCCCTCAGCTGGAAAGCGATGAAAGAAACCCCACTCGTCTCCACAATGCCCATAGTGCAGAGAATACAATGACACTCCTCAAGAAAACCCAGAGCATCATCTGAAGCTAGTCCGCTGAAATTAGGTGGGTGGTACTTCTTGTACCTCTCAAGTCTGAGCTGCTCTGCCTCATAAGCAGCTACCCTGATCTCATGCTGAACCGGAGCCATTGGGGGCATAGGAATATACTCTAGGGCCTGATCAACCTGGACCCGCTGCTCAGGGGTGCGGGCTGCGGGAGTCTGTGCCCATCCCCCGGCCTGAGATGTAGTGGAAGCTATCGGAAATAGTCCAGCCTGAGCCAGAGTACTGAACATGCTCAAGAACTAAGCTAAAGTCTCCTGGAGGGCTGGAGTAGCAATAGGGATCTCCGGCGCTGGCCCTCCAGCTGGAGCTGTTGGGGGCTCCTCTGACGCAGCTCTCGCAGGTGCTCGGGCTGCACCGCGTGGTCGTCCTCTACCCCGACCCCGTCCTCTGGTGGCTTTGGCAGGGGGCTCGGGTGCCTGATCGTCGGTCCTCCCATTGCGGGTCCTCACCATCTGTGAGAAAGAATAGGATAGAATCTTAGAATTTATTTGGTGTCATTAACTCACACGACAAGGAAATCAAAGAAATATGATTGTTCCTAACAGTTACATAGCCTCCCGAAGATAAGTACGGACGTCTCTACACCGATCTGCGAGACTCTAATAAATCGGCTTGCGACTCGCGACTCCTACGAACCTAGTGCTCTGATACCAACTTGTCACGACCCCAAATTATCCCTCCGTAAGGTGTCGTGATGGCACCTAGTCTTTATGACTAGGTAAGCCTAATATTGCGAAAAATATAAAGAAACACAACATTTTAAAGATAAAAAACATATTATAAATAGCCAAGAGTAGTACCACTCGGCATATATAAAATAATTTCCCAAGACCCGGAATATCGCTAAGTCACAAGCTGCTATAATCTATGTAGTTCTATACAAAAGTCTGAAGATAATAAAGAAAATATCTAGACGAAGGAGTAGAAGGGGACTCCGAAGATCTGCGGACGCAAGCAAAAATACCTTGAAGTCTAATAGAATCAGCAGCACGTGCTAATCCCAAGGCTGATAGCTTGTACTTGGATCTGCACACGAAAAACATGTGCAGGAAAGGGCATGAGTACACCACAATGGTACCCAGTAAGTACCAAGCCTAACCTCGGTCAAGTAGTAATGAGGTCAGGTTAAGGCCCTACCAGAGTAAATATAGTAATTTAAACAGAAAAAGATATAAGTAAAATTTATGATAATACAGTTAAAAAGGGAGCCCTCGGCTCAGAACAAGGTAAACACAGTAGAAAATCTCTCGGGATATCGTCCCGTAGTATCAAATGAATATGCAAAACATGGGGGATCTCCCGGAATACGTCCGTAGTCCCAATTTAAATATGCAGTACAGGGGGATCTCCCGAAATACGTCCGTAGTCCCAATTTAAATATGCAATGCAAGATGAAATGGCAGGTATGACATCGAGTTATACAGTTTTTACTGGACACAGATAAGGCAAATAAGGACTTAACTAAACATAACGCACAAAATGTCAATTAGGCAGTTAAAACACGTATGCATGCTTCTCTAGTCTAAGTTTCACAATTAAACGTATTAGTGTAATTTAATAAGAAAAAAATAATAATTTATGATTTAGAAAGGAAAAACGGGATTGTTTTTGCAATAATAGCTCGTGTACGTACTCGTCACCTCACGTACACGGCGCCCACACACCAAATAATATCAAGATATCCTAAGGGGGAAGTCCCCAACACAGGGTTAGGTAAGCCACTTACCTCGAACCGCTCAAATCAACTTGATATCACGTTCTTGCCACGAGTATCCGACTCCAAATGGCCCGAATCTATTCAAAATAGTACAATAACATCAATACGCACTAATGGAATGTATCCCACAAGAAAACTACAAAAATTAGGCCAAAAACCCGAAATTGGCTCAAACCCGACCCCCGGGGCCCATGTCTCGAAACTCGACAAAATTCACGAAACTAGAAAGCTCATTCACTCACGAGTCTAACCATATCAAATTTACTAAAATCCGACACCAAATGGTCCTCCAATCCACAATTCAAACTCCCAAATCCCTAGTCTCCAACTTCAAATTTCCACCTTAAATACACATTAACTAGGTGGGGAAATATATGGCAAGGCAAGATTATTGACAAAAAATAAGCACAAGGAACTTACCTCAAGAAATGCCTCGAAAATGCTCTCAAAAATCGCCCTAACCCGAGTTTTCAAAGCCAAAAATGATAAAAATCGCGAAGCCCTTCGATTTTAATCACTGCCCAGGTATTTCCGCACCTGCGGAACCTGGGCTCGCACCTGCAGGTGACCTTATGCGGAAAAATGTGTGCATCTACGCAACTCACTTACCCCCTCTGCCTTCGCATCTGCGATGAAAGGGCCGCATCTGCGCACTCGCGCCTGCGGAGTCCCTTCCGCTTCTGCGCATCTTGCGCATTTGCGAATGTCCTTGCGCAATTGCGGGCATCGCAGATGCGGAAACTTCCTCGCACCTGCGACCCCAAGCCAACTCTCGATTTCTCGCATCTGCGCTTCCATCTCCGCATGTGCGGCTCGCGCACCTGCGGTCTCTTTTACGCACGTGCGAAAACACCAGAACCAACAAAGTTCAGAAATTCCTCTAAGTCCAATTTTTCACCCATTAAGCATCCGAAACACAACCGAGGCCCCCGGGACCTCAACCAAACATACCAACCAATCCTAAAACACCTTACAAATTTAGTCGAGCTCTAAAATCCCATCAAACAAAGCAAAAATCATGAATCACCCTCCTATTCAATCTTAAAGAACTTGAAACTTCAAAATTCTACAACCGATGTCGAAACCTATCAAATCACGTCCGATTGACCTTGAATTTTGCGCACAAGTCATAATCAACATTACGAACCTATAGCCATTTTCAGAATTCCATCCTGAGCTCGATATCAAAATTTTCACTATCGGCCGAAATCGCCGAAAAACTAGCTTCCGCCAATTCAAGCCTAAATCTGCTACAGACCCCCAAAACACATTCCGGACGCGCTTCTAACCCCAAAATCACTCAACGGAGCTAAAGGAGTTGACGGAATTCCATTCCGGATCCGTCTTCACTCAGTTCCGACTACGGTCCAAATCCTAAGGCTTAAGCTCTCATTTGGGGACTAAGTGTCCCAAAACACTCCGAAACTCAAAATCAATCGTCCCGGCAAGTCACAATAGCAGAAAAACATTTGGGGAAAGTATTTAATAGGGGATTAGGGCTATTACTCTCAAAACAACCGGCCGGGTCGTTACAGTTAACCACGACACTTACCTCGATTTGCAACCAACTCAAGATTCCAATACACCTTTACTTCGTGAATTCGTGTCTGAACTCTTCAAATCTAGTCACAAACAATTCAATATATTCAACACGAATCGTAGGAATTAATTTCATATGAATTTACTAATTTTTTGGATTAAAATCCGAAATTCATTTTAAAAATAAACAGTGGGACCCACGTATCGAATCCCGAAAAAACTCACGAAATCCGAACACCCATTCCGATACGAGTTCAACCATACAAACATTATCAAATTCTAATGTCAAATGGACCTTCAAATCTTAGATTTCATTTTTGGAAGATTTTATAAAAATCTAATTTTTCTTCCATAAATTCATGGATTCATGATGTATATGAGTACGGAATCATGAATTATAGGATAAGGATCACTTACCCCAATATTTTTCTTGAAAAATCTCCTGATAACTGCCTCACCCGAGCACTTAAAATCCAAAAATGGGTAAAAATGGTCAACCCCCGAATTTATATGTTCTGTCTCGGGCTTTTCTCACCTGTGGCTAATTTAGCCATTTCTACGGTCGAGCAGTCACTTCTGCGACCTCGGCCTCAGCCGATGTGTAGTCGCTTCTGCGACCTCGGCCTAAACCTAAGCCTGGTCGCGACCTCGGACCATCTGCTCGCTTCTGTGACCTCGACCTCAACCCATGCCTGGTCGCGACCTTAGACCATCTGCTTGCTTCTACGACTTCGGCCTCAACTCATGCCTGGTCGTGACCTCGGACCATCTGCTCACTTTTGTGACCTCGACCTCAACTCATGCCTGGTCGCGACCTCGGACCATCTGCTTGCTTCTGCGACCTCGACCTCAACTCATGCCTAGTCGCGACCTTGTACCATCTGCTCGCTTCTACGACCTCGACCTCAACTCATGCCTGGTCGCGACCTCGGCCTCAACCCAAACCAGCGAGCTAAATTCCGCAGGTGCGATTGCACCAGAAGGCTAAAATTTCCAGCAGCTGTTTAATTCTAAATTTTGATCCGTTAGCCATATGAAACTCACCCGAGGCCCCCGGAACCTTGACCAAATACACCAACCAGTCCTAAAACATCATACGAACTTAGTCAAAACCTTAAATCACATCAAACAATGCTAAAACCACGAATCATACCCCAATTCAAGCCTAATGAAATTAAGAACTTTCAACTTCTACATTCAATGCCGAAACCTACCAAATCAAGTCCGATTGACCTCAAATTTTGCACACAAGTCATAAATGACATAACAGACCTATTTCAATTTTCAGAATCAGATTCCGACCCCGATATCAATAAAGTCAACTCTGTGGTCAAACTTTGGAGATTTTTAGCCTTTAGATTTCTAGTTTCTGTTAAATGGCGATAATTTGAGCTATGGACCTCCGAATTCAATTCCGGACATACGCCCAAGTCCCAAATCATGATACAAAACTGCCGAAGATGTCAAAACACTGATTCGAGTCTATTTGCTCAAGTTGTTGACCTAAGTCAACTCAGTTGAGTTTTAAAGCCTATTTCACATAAAACCTTTCCGGAAAATTTCACGGACTACGCACGCAAGTTGAGGAATGCTGAATAGTGCTTTTCGAGGTCTCATAATGTAACGACTCGACTTGTCGTTTTAAGCATTTATGCCCCGTTCAGTGACTTAAGCTCTCGAACAGCTTCACAATGTGTATTATGACTCGCGGGTGTGGTAGAGTTTGAATTACTGAAGATTCAGAATTTAATTAAAAGAACAATCCTTATTTAGAATCTTAAAGGGAAAGAGTTGACCGGAGAGTTGACTTTTGAGAAAATAACTCCGGAATAGAATTTTGATGATGTCAATAGCTCTGTATGGTGATTGTGGACTAAGAAGCATGTCCAGAAAATTATTTGGAGGTCTGTAGTGGAATTAGGATTGAAATGGCGAAAGATGAATTTGACTGGGGGTTGACTTTTTGATATCGAGGTCGGAATCTAGTTCTGAAAATTTTCATAGGTCCGTTATGTCATTTATGACTTGTGTGCAAAATTTGAGGTCAATCGGACTTGATTTGATAGGTTTCAGCGTCGAATGTAGAAGTTGAAATTTCTTAGTTTCATTAATCTTAAATTGGGGCATGATTCATGATTTTAGCGTTGTGTTGTTACTGGAATTCGATAAAATTGGTATGGCTGAACTCGTATCAGAATGGGTATTCGGATTTCATAAAAATTATGCCGTGTTACGAGGGGCGAGCCCCGCGTTGACTTTTGTTGATTTTTAGAATAAATTTTTAAGTCGACGTATTATTATCCGGAATTATTTTCGATGAATTTTAATGAAGTTATACAATTAATTTTGATAGATTTGAGCAGTCTGCATGTGAATTCAAGCAAGAAGGCAATTTTGAAATATCGGCATAACTTCAAAAAAGTTTGTGTCTTGCTTAACATAGAGTGGGGGAAATACCCCTTAGGCATTGAGTATTATGTGCAAATTATGTGATTGAAAACCATGTACGCGAGGTAACGAGTACGTACTTAGTTTATATGTGCAAATTTCGTTGATTAAAATCCTTAAATGCCCGTATGTATTAAGTTGGAAATTATTGGCATTTATTAAATCATCTATTTGTCATACCTAGATCCTTGTTTGTTGAAATTATTTTTAAATGATGATTTGGTGTGATTGCCACCTTGATTTTATGTGAAATATTATTTTGTTGAGTTGTTCACTCCCGGATATTTTGTTAAGATTTTGTGTATATTATGGTCGAGCCATGGGCTCCTTATTGTGGAAAATGATGTATTGTTGATTTATGTGGCAAGTTAAAATATTTGAGCACTTGATGAGCCATTTGTGATATGTGAGAACTTGATGTGCATTTGTTGAAATCATATTTATTTTGGGACTACGGAACGGTATTCCGGGAGATCCCCCTGCCCTGCATATTTACTTTGGGACTACGGAACGGTATTCCGGGAGATCCCCCTGCCCTGCATATTTACTTTGGGACTACGGAACGGTATTTCGGGAGATCCCCTTGCCCTGCATATTTACTTTGGGACTACGGAACGGTATTTCGGGATATCCCCTGTCTTGCATATTTACTTTTGGGACTACGAGGTGGTACCTCGGGAGATCCCCATGTCTTACATATTTTTCCTTTGGATGCACTTGCCGTTGGTTATTTTGTTTTTCCGTGATATGTAAATTCTTGTGTTCTTCCGTGATGTATTATTTGATTTTATTATGTGTTTTGGTATTCCTTGTTGTATTATGTTGGCTTTGGCTCTTTGTACAAGACTATGCAGATTTGTGTTTATGGTTTTTACTGATTTTCGAGAATTGAGTTGTTTCGAATAAAAGAAATTACTATTATGTTTTAATTTAATAAATTTTACATCCAAATTAGTAGTCGTCGGATGCTTCATTTTAATTGAAATGTCATTTTCTTCACCCAAACGAGTTAAAAAAAATAAGCTCATTTCTTTGATGATTTCTTACTTGATTTAAAAATTCTGAACTCACTTTAGTGGAAATAAATTGATCATGTGGATCTTATATACATTGAGGATATTGGCATGTGAATTATTTGTGCAGTTGTGATATGAAATGAGGGCACGAGGTGCCGGAAAAATATGATGATTTAATTATGGGCACGAAGTGCCGTGGAGATATGAAAATGGGTTGAGACCCGTATTTTTATGATTTTGAAATGAGGTGTCACATGGTGACTTTTTAATTGAAGAATTATATTTAAAATATTTATTTGGAAGGATTTTTATTTAGAAAGTATTATATGAAAGAATTATATTTGAAAGATATTTTATTTGAGGAAAATTATATTTGAAGGAGAGTTATTTGGTAGAATTATATGTGAAGGACATTTATTTGAAGAATTTGATTTAATTGGGTGCACTTGTATTTGTTATTTGTTGAGCAATATTAAATGGTGTTTTGTTGTCTTGATGCGCATACCACTGGTTATTTTATGATATCCTTATTGTTATTTGTTGCCTACTATCTTGCCCACTGAGGTTAGTCTTGATACTTATTGGGTACCGACCGTGGTGTGCTCATACTACACTTCTGCAGAGCCAGGTATTGGAGATATCGGACTTGAGCAGAGTTAAAGCGGGACCGTAAAGATTCAAGGTAGAGCTGCTTGGTCGTCGCAGTCCCTTGGAGTCTTTTCATTTCATTGTCTTGTTAATTTTTAATCAAACAGTATTGTATATTCGGTCCTCGTGATCATTCCATGTATTTAGCTAGAGTTCGTGACTCAGTACTACCAGTCTTGGGAGGTTGTATATTCTTATTTGTTCCCCTGTTAGTTTTGATTAATTATTTAATTAAAAGAAAAATGGCCTCAAATATGTAATTGAAATTGGCTTACCTAATATTAGAGACTAGGTGCCATCATATCATCTGTGGCGGGATTTTGGGTCGTGACAAGTTGGTATCAGAGCTCTAGGTTCATAGGTTCTACGAGTCACGAACGAGTTTAGTAGAGTCTTATGGATCGATACGGAGACGTCTGTACTTATCTTCGAGAGGCTACAGAGCTAGTAGGAAAAAAATTCACTTCTTTCATTCCTTATCGTGCGACATTTATTCAGCTTGAAGCATATATCTAATGTTCTTTTGCATCCACTCGTGTATGAAATTGCGCACTCGTTATCAACTATGCGCCAACAGTTTGTGATACTACAGAGGGGTTATAAGGGTGCCAGGGTTGTTCAACCATTGTTACAACGTGTCATACAGATTGAGGATGCAGAAGTATTTAGAGATCATTCAGTTGTGCACATGGGGGTGCAACAGGTTCTGACATCTAGTTAATAAGTATAATCTTAAGAAGGTTTAATTAATTGCCTAATCATCACAATCGTGGTAGGGTCATGAGGTGGATGTAGATATAAAGATAGTTGGTGGTGTTAGAGACTATGTAGTTCGTATGGGATTTCTATTTAGCGAAGGGTACATACTAGCAGTCAAGGCACTGGAGAAAGCGAGTTTAACTGTCATGAGGATGACATACGCCAAAAAAATGACTTGAGGTATCTTATGACCGGTGTCCTACGAGCGATAAAGTTAGTATTGTGGATCATCAGAATGTTTCCTATGGCTTCGCTCCAAGTGAGGGGAGTCCACTATCAACAATCAGATTGCGGGGGTCATGTGTTATATCAGTTTTGGCCTGAGATGTATTTATGTGGTAATGAAAGGTTCTCCAAAACTTGTATATAATTAAGAGGTGAGATTTGTATGGGATGATGTTGGGGCTTGCGGTATTCCTGCGTCCTTAATAATTCTACATTTCAGTACCAACGGGGTCACAGAAATAATTTCAGAATATTCGGGGTGCTACAGTAAGTTCTTTTAATGCACCACCGATACGAGATTCTTATGGTGGTTATTCCAGTTATCCGACAGAGATTCAGTATGAGCAGCCATGCCCACAGAGGGGTTGTTATGAGAGTGGTGATACTAGACACATCAAGAGAAATTGTCCTAGACTTGGGAGGGGTGGATTTCATCAGAACACTCAGGCTACAAGCTTTATTCCAGTTAATACTCCACATGTATAGCCAGCTAGAGGTGGAGGACAGGCGGGTAGTGGGCACCTAAGAGGTGGAGACCCGACCCGTTAATATAATCGCTATGATTTGGCCGAGGCCAATACACCAGATGGTGTCGTTACAGGTACGATCCTGATTTTGTTATAAAAGGATATTTTCCTTTAATTTGATTCGGTTCTGAATATTGAGGTGAGTTCTCCTATTATGCTCCGCTTATGGGTGAGTTTCGTAATTTTTGTGACCCACTTATATGTTTATCCTTGTTGGGAGATTTGAAAATGTGAGCCCGTGTCTGTCATTTTATTTTTGTACACCATTGAGGGCTATAAGTCCAAAAGAAATTTTTATTATTCATTACAACGGGTTTAATGTATTTCGAAATAATTGATTCCAATTTTTATGAATTATATTCCCTACCGGTATGAGGGTTCATTATGTGTTGTGAAAACTGTTTATGAAATATATTGAAAAGAAGAAAGAAAGGAAATTGAAATTTTAGTTGGCACAATGTGCAAAATACTTGTGATTCGGAGTTGAGGACGAGATCCTCGCATATTTATATGATGTGAAATATTTAAACCGGGCTACAAGCCACAGTGGAAATTATATAAGGACGATGTCCTTGTGGTGAAATATTTATGAGTTTAAATTCTCCTTTTGTGAAATTAAAATTTGTACTATAGTATTAATAAGGAGTCATGCCTGGTAGGCTTATGTGATAATTATTTTATGTGTTTCTGCGCATATTTATCCATAATTGTAAGGAAAATATTGGATTTTAACCCACGAGGTGAGTGCCCAGACGGCGTTAAATGTGACTTGTTAAGTCCGGTAAATAGTTATGAGGTCTTCATGCCTCACATTTTTCTGTCATTGTTGTGAAAATTCGAAATGAGGTTTTTGGTTAATATGAGGTTAATTGGCGATGTTGTAATTGATTATGAACAACTATTAAGACCAGAGATGTGCTTATGGGCATACATATGATGTGTGCGTAGGCACGTATTGCTACCGACGGTTGAGGTTAATACCGTGCGTTGATATGAAAATCAGACTTTTTGAAAATGTTTGGAGTGTAAGAAATTGGTCTTAAAATTTACAAATACGGATAAAAGAAATAATCTCAAATGAGATGGTGTTGTCGGGCTTATCTCAAATGCGGTAACATGGGATCAACCGTGAGTATATGTGTAAAAGTAAAATCATCAATTTGGTAACCTCAGAATAATTCTTAGCACGTTCGAGGACGAACGTTTATTTAAGAAGTGGAGAATGTAACGACCCGACTTGTCGTTTTAGGAATTTACACCCCGTTCAGTGACTTAAGCTCTCGAGCAGCTTCGCAATATGTATTATGACTCGCAGGTGTGGTAGAGTTTGAATTACTGAAGATTCAAAATTTAATTAAAAGAACAATCCTTATTTAGAAGCTTAAATGGAAAGAGTTGACCGGAGAGTTGACTTTTGAGCAAACGACTTCGGAATGAAATTTTGATGATGTCAATAGCTCCGTATGGTGATTGTGGACTTAGGAGCGTGTCAGAAAAATTATTTGGAGGTCTGTAGTGGAATTAGGCTTGAAATGGCGAAAGATGAATTTTTAGAAAGTTTGACCGGGGGTTGACTTTTTGATATCGGGGCAGAATCCAGTTCTAAAAATATTTATAGGTCCGTTATGTCATTTATGACTTATGTGCAAAATTTGAGGTCAATCGGACTTGATTTGATAGGTTTCAGCGTCGAATGTAAAAGTTAAAATTTCTTAGTTTCATTAAGCTTGAATTGGGGTATGATTCGTGGTTTTAGCGTTGTTTGATGTGATTTGAGGTTTCGACTAAGTTCGTAATAGGTTTTGAGACTTGTTGGTATGCTCAGACGGGGTACTGAGTGGCTCGGGTGAGTTTTGGGGTGGTTTCGGACCATTTCTAGGCCATTTTTAGTTGCTGGTTTTTTGCCACAGAGGTATGCATCGCGATCAGGAAGAGCAGTTTTGCTGTTTGGAGACTGTGAATCGCGATCGCAGAAGCCTTTTCGTGATCGCGTAGAGGAAACTCCTGCCGCACTGACCCGACTTTGAAAGCTCATATCTCGCACTGACCCGACTTTGTAGCCCTTTGTGTCTAGTTTTCAAAAATGTAAACCATTTGTCATTTGGAGGTGTGTACAAAAGATTATGGTGGATATACTACAGACTGTCCGGGAAGAGTTTGGAAATCTCTGTTGCATAGGGATGACTTCGGAAGCTTATATCTAGAAATATATAATGAATTGGATATGAGAAACAAATGAAAGTTATAGTCCTTGGAGTCTAGTTTTCAGAAAGTTAAACCATTCATCATTTGGAGTTTTGTACAAAACGTTATGATCATTATACTAGAAGCTGTATGGAAGAGTTGGGTAGTTTGTTCTTCGCGATCGCGAAGAGCAATTATGGGGCTGAAAAATTTTGTGCTTCGCGATCGCGAGGCATTTTCCGCGATCACGAAGAGTAAATACCTGGGTAGTAGCTATATTTTGAGGTTTCAGTCATTTTAACATATTTGGAGCTATGGAGCTCGGATTGAAGAGATATTTGAGGTGATTTTCACCATATGGATTGGGGTAAGTGTTCTATATCCTAATGTGTTTATATTTCATGAATCTATGATTATAATCATCGTTTAATTCAGATTTTAATGGAAGAAATCAAGATTTTTGTAAAAATCCTCCAAAAACGAAAGATTTGGAGGTCGAGTGGTTATTGGAATTCGATAAAATTTGTATGGTTGAACTCGCATCGGAATGGGTATTCGGATTTCATAAAAATTATACCGGGTTTCGAGGGACGAGCCCCGCGTTGACTTTTGTTGACTCTTTAGAATAAATTTTTAAGTCGACGTATTATTATCCGAAATTATTTTTGATGAATTTTAATGATGTTATACAATTAATTTGGATAGATTTGAGCAGTCCGCAGGTCAATTCAAGCAAGAAGACGATTTTTGAATATCAGCATAACTTCAAAAAGGTAAGTGTCTTGCTTAACCTCGAGTGGTGAAAATACCCCTTAGATATTGAGTATTATGTGCAAATTATGTGATTGAAAACCATGTACGCGAGGTGACGAGTACGTACTTAGTTTATATGTGCAAATTTCGTTGATTAAAATCCTTAGACGCCCTTATGTATTAAGTTGGAAATTATTTGCACTTATTAAATCCTCTATTTGTCATGATGTTGGTATGAGAGCTTTAGGTTCATAGGTTCTACGAGTCACGAACGAGTTTAGTAGAGTCTTGAGGATCGGTACGGAGACGTCTGTACTTATCTTCGAGAGGCTACAAAGCTAGTAGGAAGAATTCACTTCTTTCATTCCTTATCGTGCGACATTTATTCAGCTTGAAGCATATATCTTATGTTCTTTTGCATCCACTCGTGTATGAAATTGCGCACTCGGTATCAACTATGCACCAACGATTTTTGATACTACCGAGGGGTTATAAGGGTGACGGGTTTTTTCAATTATTGTTACAACGTGTCGTTCCGATCGAGGATGCGGAAGTATTTAGAGATCATTCAGTTGTGCACATGGGGGTGCAACAAGTTCTGACATCTGGTTAATAAGTATGATCTTAAGAAGGTTTAATTAATTACCTAATCGTCACAATCATGGTAGGGTCACGAGGTGGATGTAGATATGAAGATAGTTGGTTGTATTAGAGACTATCTAGTTCGTATGGGATTTCTATTTAGCGAAGGGTACATACTGGCAGCCATGGCACTAAAGAAAGCGAGTTTAACTGTCACGCGGGTGACATGCGCCAAATAAATGGCTTGAGGTGTCTTATGACCGGTGAAGGTTAGTATTGTGGATCATCGGTATGTGTCCTATGGCTTCGCGCCAAGTGAGGGGAGTCCACTATCAATGATCAGATTACGGGGTCATGTGTTATATCAGTTTTGGCCTGAGAGGTATTTACGTAGTAATGAAAGGTTCTCTGAAACTTGTATATGAGTAAGGGGTGAGATTTGTATGGGATGATGCTGGGGCTTGCGGTATTCCTGCGTCCTTAATAATTCTACATTTCAGTACCAGAGGGGTCACAATAACAATTTCAAAATATTCGGGGTGCTACAATAAGTTCTTTTAATGCACTATCGGCACGGGGTTCTTATAGTGGTTATTCCAGTTAATACTCCACGTGCACGGTCATTTAGAGGTGGAGGACAGGCGGGTAGAGGGCGCCTAAGAGGTGGAGGCCCGACCCGTTGATATAATCGCTATGATTTTGGCTGAGGCCGATACACCAGATGGTATCGTTACAGGTACGATCCTGATTTTGTTATAAGAGGATATCTTCCCTTAATTTAATTCGGTTCTGAATATTGAGGTGAGTCCCCTTATTATGCTCCACTTATGGGTGATCTTCATAAATTTGTGACTCGCTTATATGTTTATCCTTATTGGGAGATTTAAAGATGTGAGCCTGTGCCTGTCATTTTATTTTTATGCACCATTTAGGGCTATAAGTTCAAAAGAAAAATTTTATTATTCATTACAGTGAGTTTTGATGTGATTTCGGAATAATTGGATTTCAATTTTTATAAATTATATGCCCTATGGTATGAGGGTTCGTTATGTGTTATGAAAAATATTTATGAAATTTATTGAAAAGGTGAAAAAAAGGAAATTGAAATTTAGTTGGCACAATGTGCAAAATACTTGTGATTCGGAGTTGAGGACGAGATCCTCTTATTTTTACATGATGTGAAGTATTTAAACCGGGCTACAACCCGCGGTGGAAGTTATATAAGGACGAGGTCCTTGTGGTGAAATATATATGAGTTTAAAATTCTCCCTTTGTGAAATGTAATTTGTACAATAATATTAATAGGGAGTCATGCCTGCTAGGCTTATCTGATAATTCTTGTATATTTTCTGTGCATATTCAGCCATTTTCGTGCCGTAAACATTGAGTTTTAACCTATAAGATGAGTGCCCAGGTGGCGTTAAATGTGACTCGTTAAATCGGGCAAATAGTTATGAGGTCTTCATGCCTCACATTATGTTGTCAGTGTTGTGAAAAATTTGAAACGAGGTACTGGTTAATATGAGATTAATTGATGATGATGGAATTTATTATGAACAACTTTTAAGACCTGAGATGTGGTGATGATCATACATATGATGTACTTTATGTCCTGATATCATAATGATAATGCAAT
Organism: Nicotiana tabacum; assembly: GCF_000715075.1. Lineage (NCBI taxonomy): Eukaryota > Viridiplantae > Streptophyta > Magnoliopsida > Solanales > Solanaceae > Nicotiana > Nicotiana tabacum. The sequence continues at coordinate 4,954,228 of NC_134102.1, read as the reverse complement.
GCTTGTAATGTTGAGATCAATGTTATTGATATATATCTTGTGGATGTGTTGTTAGAAGTCGCTTTGGTGTTACTCTGGCAGGTGGATAGGCCCATTTACAGGGGAGACTCTGCCGAAATTTTGTGAAACATTTGGGAGTTAGAAAAATTTGGGAGATTGATATGTGTGAAAGAAGAGATAAATTATGTTATGTGTTTGAGGACGAATGATCCTAAGCGGGGAAGAATGTAACACCCCAGAAAAATTTTGAAGTACTTCAACACTATCAAGAAAGTTGATGTGTGCGTAGGCACGAGTTGCTATAGCCAGTTGAGAATAATGTCGTGCGTTGCTGCGAAAAAAAAAATCAGGCCTTTTGAAAATGTTTGGAGTGTAAGAAATTGGTCTTAAAGTTTACAAATATGGATAAAAGGAATAATCTCAATTGAGATGGTGTTGTGAGGCTTATCTCAAATGTGGTAATGTGGGATCAACCGTGAGTATATGTGTAAAAGTAAAATCATCGATTTGGTAACCTTAAAATAATTCTTAGTACGTTCGAGGACGAACGTTTGTTTAAGAGGTGGAGAATGTAATGACCCGACTTGTCGTTTTAAGAATTTAATCCCCGTATGGCAGCATAAGGCCCTGAGCAGCTTCTTATTATGTGTATTGACTTGCGTGCGTGGTTGAATTCAGTTACCGGATGATTCAGAGTGATTTGGGACACTTGGTCCCCAAAACGGAAGCTTAAGTCTTAGGATTTTTACCGTAGTCGGAACTATGTGAAGACGACTTCGGAATGAAATTTTGATGATGTCAATAGCTCTGTATGGTGATTATGGACTTAGAAGCGTGTCCGGAAAATTATTTGGAGGTATGTAGAGGAATTTGGCTTGAAATGGTGAAAGATGAATTTTTGGGAAGTTTGATCGGGGGGTTGACTTTTAGATATCGGGGCCGGAATCCGATTCTGGAAATTGGAATGACTTTGTTATGTCAATTATGACTTGTGTGCAAAATTTGAAGTCATTCTAGATTGATTTGATGTGTTTCGGCACAAGATATAGAATTTGAAATTTCAAAGTTTACTAGGCTTGAATTGGGGTATGATTCGTGGCTTTGATGTTGTTTGATGTGATTTGAGGCTCGAGCAGGTTCGTATTATGTATTGGGACTGGTTGGTACGATTGGACAGGGTCCCGAGAGCCTCGGGTTTGATTTGGGGTGGTTCCGGACCAAGTTTGGGTGTTTTGATGCTGCTGGTTGCTGGTTCTAGTGTTGTTCTTTGCATTCGCGAGGAGCCTCTCGCGTTTGCGAAGAAAGATTTTGCTGTTGGGACTTTGTTCTTCGCATTCGCGAAGAGGTTCTCGCGTTCGCAAAGAAGGAAATTTTATTGTTTGTCGTCTGACTTTAGAGGCCCATATCTCGCAATCTATAAGGAATTTGGAGATGATCTAAAACTGAAAGTTGTAGCTCTTTGTGTCTAGTTTTCAGAAAGATAAATTATTTGGAATTTGAATTTGTGTACCAAATGTTATGGTGGATATACTACAAGCTGTCTGGGAAGAGTTTGGAAATCTCTGTTGCATAGGGCTGACTTTGGAAGCTTATATTTAGCAATTTATAAGGAATGGGGAGATAAGAAACAAATGTAAGTTATAGCCCTGTAAGTCTAGTTTTCATAAAGGTAAACCATTTGTCATTTGGAGATTTGTACAAAGAGTTATGACCATTATACTAGAGGCTGTCTGAGAAGAGTTTGAAAATAGTTGTTGGAGAATTTGTTCATCGCGAACGCGAGGGAAGGGTCGCGAACGCGAAGAACAAATCTCTGGGCAGCAGAATAAAGTCCAAATTCGTCTCATTCTTCCATTTTTGGACCAAGGAAGCTTGGGTGAGGCGATATTTCGAGAGGTTTTCAAGGAAAATATTGGGGTAAGAATTCCTAACTTGATTTTGGTTAAATTACATGAATGTATTATTGTTTTTATCACTAAATTAGTGAATTGAGTTGAAAATGGTAGAAATCCTCTAGACTTTAATTTAAGATTTGAAGGGCGATCCGTTATCAGAATTTGATAATTTTGGTATGGTTGAACTCGTATCGGAAAGGGTGTTCGGATTTCGTAAAATTTTTGTCGGGTTCCGAGGGGCGGGCCCCGTGATGACTTTTTAGAATAAAATTTTAAGTTGGTGTTTTATTATCCGGAATTATTTACGATGAATTTTAATGAAGTGATACAATTAATTTGGATAGATTTGAGCTGTCCGGAGGTCAATTCAAGCAAGAAGGCGATTTTAGAATATCGGCACAACTTCAATAAGGTAAGTGTCTTGCTTAACCTCGAGTGGGGGAAATACCCCTTAGACATTGAGTATTATGTGCAAATTATGTAATTGAAAACCATGTACGCGAGGTGACGAGTACGTACTTGGTTTATATGTACAAATTTCATTGATTAAAATCCTTAGACGCCCTTATGTATTAAGTTGGAAATTATTAGCACTTATTAAATCCTCTATTTGTCATGCCTAGATCCCTGTTTGTTAAAATTGTTTTTATATGATGATTTGGTATGATTTCCACCTTGAATTTATGTGAAATATTATTTTGTTGAGTTGTTCACTCCCGGATATTTTTGTTAAGATTTTTGTGCACATTATGGTCGAGCCATGGGCTCCTTATTGTGGAAAATGATGTATTGTTGATTTCAGTAGCAAGTTGAAATATTTAAGCACTTGATGAGCCATTTATAATATGTGAGCACTTGATGTGCAGTTGTTGAAATTATATTTATTTTGGGATTATGGAACGGTATTCCGGGAGATCCCCCTGCCCTGCATATTTACTTTGGAACTACGGAACGGTATTCCGAGAGATCCCCCTGCCCTGCATATTTACTTTGGGACTACAGAAGAGTATTCCAGGAGATCCCCGTGCCCTGTATATTTACTTTAGGACTACGAGGCGGTACCTCGGGAGATCCTCCCTGTTTTGCATATTTACTTTTGGGACTACGAGGCAGTACCTCGGGAGTGCCCTTTGTTGATATTTTTCTATGGATGCACTTGCCTTTGGTTATTTTATTTTTTTGCGTGATATGTAAATTCTTGTGTACTTTCGTGATCTATTATTTGATTTTATTATGTATTTTGCATTCCTTGTTGTATTGTATTGGCTTTGGCTCCTTGTACAAGACTCTACAGATTTGTGTTTATGGTTTTTACTGGTTTTCGAGAATTGAGTTGTTTTGAATCAAAGAAATTGCTATTATGTTTTAATTTAATAAATTTTACATCCAAATTAGTAGTTATCGGATGCTTTATTTTAATTGGAATGTCATTTTCTTCACCCAAATGGTTTCTAAAATAAATTCATTCCTTTGTTGATTTCTTACTTGATTTAAAGATTTTAACCTTACTTTAGTGAAAATAAATTGATCCTGTGGATCTTATATACATTGATATTTTGACACGTGAGTGGTCCGTGTGATGGTGATAGAAATATGGGCACGAGGTGCCATGGAAAAAAATATAAAAGTAGACTGAGACCCGTAATTTTTATGATTGTGAAATGAGGTGTCACATGGTAACTTTTACTTAAAAATATATTTATTGGAAAGTATTATATCCTGAAAATTATTATTTGAAAAATATATAGGCGAAAGAATTTATATTTGAAGGACTTGATTAATTGGTTGTACTTGTGTTCCTTATTTGTCTGAGCAATAATTATGATGTTCTTATTGCATTGTTGTTATATCAGTGGCTGACTTTGTTGTTATCATTGCTAGTTATTTTCCAGTATTATTTTGTATACTATATTGCACAGGTTATTAGACTAGTGAGTGTCTTGACTGTACCTCATCTCTACTCCACTGAGATTAGTCTTGATGATTACTGGGTACCGATCATGGTGTACTCATACTACACTTCTGTACATTTTTGTGCAGAGCCAGGTATTGGAGGTATCAGACCCGGACAGAGTTAGAGTGTGATCGCAAGGATTCAAGGTAGAGTTGCTTGGTCGTCGCAGTCCCTTGGAGTCTGTTCATTTCATTGTACTGTTAATTTTTAATCAAACAATATTGTATATTTGGTCCTCGTGATCATATCATGTATTCAGCTAGAGTTCATGACTCAGTACTACCAGTTTTGGGAGGTTGTATATTCTTATTTGTCCCTCTGTTAATTTTGATTACTTATTTAATTAAAAAAATAGCTTCAAAAATGTAATTGAAATCGGCTTACCTAGTATTAGAGACTAGGTGCCATCACGACGCCTGTGGCGGGATTTTGGGTCTTGACAAGATCCTTGTTTGTTGAAATTGTTTTTAAATGACGATTTGGTGTGATTGCCACCTTGAATTTATGTGAAATATTATTTTGTTGAGTTGTTCACTCACGGATATTTTGTTAAGATTTTATGTATATTATGGTCGAGCCATGGGCTCCTTATTGTGGAAAATGATGTATTGTTGATTTCTGTGGCAAGTTAAAATATTTGAGCACTTGATGAGCCATTTGTGATATGTGAGAACTTGATGTGCATTTGTTGAAATCATATTTATTTTGGGACTACGGAACGGTATTCCGGGAGATCCCCCTGCCCTGCATATTTACTTTGGGATTACGGAACGGTATTCCGGGAGATCCCCCTGCCCTGCATATTTACTTTGGGACTACGGAACGGTATTCTAGGAGACCCCCTACCCTGCATATTTACTTTGGGACTACGGAACGGTATTTCGGGAGATCCCCTTGCCCTGCATATTTACTTTGGGACTACGGAACGGTATTTCGGGATATCCCCTGTCTTGCATATTTACTTTTGGGACTACGAGGTGGTACCTCGGGAGATCCCCATGTCTTACATATTTTTCCTTTGGATGCACTTGCCGTTGGTTATTTTGTTTTTCCGTGATATGTAAATTCTTGTGTTCTTCCGTGATGTATTATTTGATTTTATTATGTGTTTTGGTATTCCTTGTTGTATTATGTTGGCTTTGGCTCTTTGTACAAGACTATGCAGATTTGTGTTTATGGTTTTTACTGATTTTCGAGAATTGAGTTGTTTCGAATAAAAGAAATTACTATTATGTTTTAATTTAATAAATTTTACATCCAAATTAGTAGTCGTCGGATGCTTCATTTTAATTGAAATGTCATTTTCTTCACCCAAACGAGTTAAAAAAAATAAGCTCATTTCTTTGATGATTTCTTACTTGATTTAAAAATTCTGAACTCACTTTAGTGGAAATAAATTGATCATGTGGATCTTATATACATTGAGGATATTGGCATGTGAATTATTTGTGCAGTTGTGATATGAAATGAGGGCACGAGGTGCCGGAAAAATATGATGATTTAATTATGGGCACGAAGTGCCGTGGAGATATGAAAATGGGTTGAGACCCGTATTTTTATGATTTTGAAATGAGGTGTCACATGGTGACTTTTTAATTGAAGAATTATATTTAAAATATTTATTTGGAAGGATTTTTATTTAGAAAGTATTATATGAAAGAATTATATTTGAAAGATATTTTATTTGAGGAAAATTATATTTGAAGGAGAGTTATTTGGTAGAATTATATGTGAAGGACATTTATTTGAAGAATTTGATTTAATTGGGTGCACTTGTATTTGTTATTTGTTGAGCAATATTAAATGGTGTTTTGTTGTCTTGATGCGCATACCACTGGTTATTTTATGATATCCTTATTGTTATTTGTTGCCTACTATCTTGCCCACTGAGGTTAGTCTTGATACTTATTGGGTACCGACCGTGGTGTGCTCATACTACACTTCTGCACATTTTTGTGCAGAGCCAGGTATTGGAGATATCGGACTTGAGCAGAGTTAAAGCGAGACCGTAAAGATTCAAGGTAGAGCTGCTTGGCCGTCGCAGTCCCTTGGAGTCTTTTCATTTCATTGTACTGTTAATTTTTAATCAAACAATATTGTATATTCGGTTCTCGTGATCATTTCATATATTTAGTTAGAGTTCGTGACTCAGTACTACCAGTATTGGGAGGTTGTGTATTCTTAATTGTCCCGCTTTTAGTTTTGATTACTTATTTAATTCAAAAATAATGGCCTCAAATATGTAATTGAAATTGGCTTACCTAGTATTAGAGAGTAGGTGCCATCACGACACATGTGGTGGGATTTTGGGTTGTGATATAGAACACAGAAATGAATATTTAAAATTAAAGATAACATATTGGGTCATCACATTCTCCACCTCTAAAACAAACGTTCGTCCTCGAACGAAATTAGAAAAGTACTTGAGTCGATGAAAAGATGTGGATATATACTCTACATGTCTGACTCGCACTCCCAGGTAGATGCTTCAACTTGTTGACCTCTCCATTGCACTCGAACTGATGGATGACTCTTAGACCTCAACTATCGGACCTGCCGGGTTAGAATAGCTACCGTCTCCTCTTCATAAGTCAAATCCTTGTCCAATTGGACTGAGCTGAAAGATAACACATTGGACAGATCACCATGATATTTCCGAAGCATAGACACATGAAACACCGGATGAACCGCTAATAAACTAGGTGGTAATACAAGCTTGTAGGCTACTTCGCCCACCCTTTCAAGAATTTGGAAGTGTCCTATATACCTAGGGCTCAACTTTCTCTTCTTTCCAAACCTCATTACACTTTTCATAGGTAAAACCCAGAGTAATACTCTTTCTCCAACCATGAAGGCAACATCACGAACTTTACGGTCGACATAACTCTTTTGCCTAGACTGAGCTGTGCGAAGTCGATCCTGAATAATCTTAACCTTATCCAAGGCATCATGTACCAAATCAGTACCCAACAATCGAGCGTCTCCCGGTTCAAACCAGCCAACTGGCGAACAACACCGTCTCCCGTATAGTGCTTCATATGGAGCCATCTGAATGCTTGACCGGTAGTTATTATTATAGGCGAACTCTGCAAATGGCAAGAATGGATCCCAAGAACCTCCAAAGTCCATAACATAAGCGCGAAGTATATCTTCCAATATCTGAACAGTATGTTCTGACTGTCCGTCTGTCTGTGGATAAAATACGGTACTCAACTCAACCCGCGTGCCTAACTCACGCTGTACATCCCTCCATACGTGTGAGGTGAACTGCGTACCTCGATCAGAAATGATAGACACGGGCACTCCGTGAAGGCGTACAATCTCGTGGATGTAAATATTTTCTAACCGCTCTAAAGAATAGGTAACCACTATTGGAATGAAATGTATCGACTTGGTCAACCTGTCCACAATGACCCATACCACGTCGAACTTTCTCTAAGTCTGTGGAAGCCCAACAACAAAATCCATAGTGATACGCACCCACTTTCACTCAGGAATTTCTAACTTCTGAAGCAAACCACCAGGTCTCTGATGCTCGTACTTGACTTGCTGACAATTTAGATAGCGAGCTACATATGAAACTATATCCTTCTTCATTCTTCTACGCCAATAATGTTGCCGCAAATCTTGATACATTTTGGCAGCACCTGAATGAATAGAATACTGGGAATTGTGTGCCTCCTCAAGAATTAATTCACGAAGTCCATCCACATTAGGCACATAAATAGGACCTTGTATCCGTAGAACTCCATCTTCCCCCACAACAATCTGTTTGGCATCACCATGCCGCAACGTGTCCTAAAGGACAAGCAAATGAGGATCATTATACTGCAGCTCTCTGATGCGCTCATATAAAGAAGCCCGAGCGGTTGTGCAAGCTAGAACTCTATTGGGCTCTGAAACATCTAATCTCACGAACTGATTGGCCAAAGTCTGAACATCTGCATCTCTCTCACCAACCGGAATATACGCAAGACTTCCCATACTCACAACCTTTCTACTCAAAGTATCGGCCACCACATTGGCCTTTTCGGGGTGATACAAAATGGTGATATCATAGTCCTTCAACAACTCCAACCATCTTCTCTGCCTCAAATTGAGATATTTTTGCCTGAACGGATACAGTAGGCTACAATGATCAGTGAATACCTCACACGAGATACCGTAAAGGTAATGCCTCCAAATCTTCAGCGTATGAACAATGGCTGCCAATTCTAAGTCATGAACATGATAATTATTCTCGTGAACTTTCAACTACCGCGACACATATGCAATCACCCTGCCATCTTACATCAATATTGTACCAAGCCCAACGCGAGATTCATCACAATATACCGTATAAGATCCTGAACTTGTGGGTAATACCAACATTGACGTTGTTGTCAAAGCGGTCTTGAGCTTCGAAAGCTCAACTCACACTCGTATGGCCATCTGAATGGGGCACCCTTCTGGGTCAATTTGGTCAATGGAGATGCTATAGATGAAAACCCCTCCACAAACCGGCGATAATAACCTGCCAAACTTAGGAAACTCCGGATCTCTGTAGCTGAAGTAGGTCTAGGCCAATTCTGAACAGCCCTAATCTTCTTTGGATCCACTTTTATGCCTTTTGCCGATACAATATGCCCCAAAAGGCAACTAAGTCTAACCAAAATTCACATTTTGAAAATTTGGCATATAACTGATTATTTTTCAAAGTCTGAAGCACAATTCGAAGATGATGCTCATGCTCCTCTCGACTGCTGGAGTAAATCAAGATATCATCAATGAATACAACCACAAAAGAATCCAAATAGGGTTTGAATACCCGGTTCATCAAATCTATAAATGTTGTTGGGCATTCGTTAGCCCAAATGACATCACTAGGAATTTGTAATGCCCATACCGAGTCTGAAAAATTGTCTTAGGGACATCAGATGCCCTAATCTTCAACTGATGGTAACCAGACCTCAAATCGATCTTTGAAACACCTTGGCACCCTGAGGCTGATCGAATAAGTCATTAATTCTGGGCAACGGATACTTGTTTTAAATAGTGGCCTTGTTTAACTACCGATAATCTATACACATCCGCATAGAGCCATCTTTATTCTTTACAAATAACACTGGCGCACCCCAGGGCGAGATGCTAGTTCTAATGAATCCCTGATCCAGCAAGTCTTGTAACTGCTCATTCAATTCTTTCAACTCCGGCGGGGCCATACGATATGGTAGAATAGAAATGGGCTGAGTGGCCGGAGCTAAATCAATACAGAAGTCAATATCTCTGTCGGGTGGCATCCCCGACAGATATGTAGAAAATACATCTGGAAATTCACTTACAACTGGAACTGAATCCATAGAAGGAACTTCCGCATTGGGATCGCGAATATAAGCCAAATAAGCTAAACACCCCTTCTCGACCATACACCGAGCTTTCACATAAGACATAACCTTGTCGATAGAATGGCTAAGAGTCCCTTTCCACCCTAGTTAAGGTAACCCCAGCATGGCTAAGGTCACCATTTTTGCGTGACAATCCAATATAGCATGATAAGGTGATAGCCAATCCATACCCAAGATGACATCAAAATCTACCATGTCAAGTAGTAGAAGATCCACGCTAGTCTCAAGACTCCCAATAGTATCCACACACGAATGATAGACATGATCTACCATAACAGAATCTCTCACCGGTGTGGACATACACACAGAAGCACTCATAGAATCACGAGGCACAACCAGATATGATGCAAAATAGGAGGACACATAGAAATAAGTAGATTCTGGACCAAATTGAACTGAAGCATCTCTATGGCATACTGGAATAAAACTTGTGATCACTGTATTAGATGACTCGACCTCATGCCTAGCTGGAAAAGAATAAAATCGGGATTGGGCCCCACCACTCTGAACCGCATCCCTGGGACGACCTCTAACTGGCTGGCCTCCACCTCTAACGGCCTAACCTCCACCTCTAGCTGTCTGACCCCTGCCCCTAGCTGGCTGGGCGGGTGGCGGAACAGCTGGTGCTGGAATCATAGCACGGGAACCCTGCTTCTATGAACTGCTCGATGCTCGAAGGGAAAATCTAGTAATATATCTCGGATCACTACAAGTATAACAGGTCCTCGGCTGTTGTGACTGTTGACCCTGGAACTGTCCATGTCGACCTGGATGACCACTCTAATGACTTCGGATCGGAGGTGCATTAATAGGAGCTAGTGGTGCACTGTAAGCTAGTTGGTCGGAATGAGACACATAAGGGATGTGACCACGTGAAGCATTGTGGGAATCCTAGAGCGCTGAAGGAAACGGCCGGGGAGGATGGACTCAACCAAAATTACCCCTGCCTCCAGACGAGGCACCACTAAACCCACCGAACTGACGAGACCTCTTATTAGACCCCTACCTTCTCTCCTGCGTAAGAACCATCTCGATCCTCCTCCAACATTAGCAACCGCCTGAAAAGAAATCTCACTTACGGTCTCCTTGGCCATCTGAAGCCTGATAAGGTGAGTGAATCCCTCAATAAACCTCCTCACTCTCTCTCCCTCAGTAGGTAGTAAACGGATAGCATGACAGGCTAAATCCACAAAATGGGTCTCGTACTGCATAACAATCATACTGCCCTATTGTAGGCGCTCAAATTGCCTGCGGTAATCCCCTCTCAATGTGATAGGGAGGAACTTCTCTAGAAATAGCCTTGACAACTGCTCCCAAGTCATTGCAGGCGACCCAGCTGGTCTGGTCAACATATAATCTCTCCACCACCTCTTGGCGGATCCCGTCATCTGGAATACAACAAAATTGACCCCATTGGTCTCAACTATGTCCCATGTTCCGCAATACCTCATGGCAGCGGTCAAGATAAACCTGTGGGTCCTCAGAAGTTGTACCACTGAAGTGAACTGGAAAGAGCTTAGTAAACTTATCCAGTCTGAATAAAGACTCAGAAGATATAGCGGGCCTATCACCGGCCTGTGCCGCAATAACTGGCTGAATTACCCCAACCGGCGGGGTTGCTGGAGCCTGATACTGGGGAGCAATCTGCTTTGGAGCAGGAGTAGTGGGAGTTTGTGCTCCCCCCAGCCTGTGAGACGGCTGGTGCCACTGGAAATGTATCATTCTGGGCCACGCCCTCCATAAGACTTACCATACTGATTAGAGCATCCTAATGCACTGGAGTAGCTACGAATCCTTCTGGAACCTGAACTGGTCCAACCGGTACATTCCGAACTGGAACCTCCTCTTGAAGATCCACCTGAGGTTCTACAACAAGTGTTGCTGCTCGAGCTCTAGACTGAGCTCTACCTCTGCATCTACCTCGACCTCTGGCACGACCTCTACCCCTAGTCATAGTTACCACCAGGGGATCTGGTCCCTGTTCATCGGTAGATGTATTACGTGTTCTCACCATCTGCGAGAGAATAAGAATAGAATGGTTCAATCATCGATGATAGAATAAAATCGCACGACAGAGTAATAAAGAAGTAATATTGTTCCTAAACTTCATAGCCTCTGAAAGATAAGTACAGACGTCTCTATACCTTCCTTCAGACTCTACTAAGCTTGCTCGTGACTCGTGAGACCTAGTAACCTAGTGCTTTGACACCAACTTGTCACGACCCGAAATTCCCACCTTCAGGACCGTGATGGCGCCTAACATTTCACTTGCTAGGCAAGCCAGCGTTAAAATAATCTAATTATTTTTAAACAAATCAAATTAAACGGAAATCGATTACTAAAATAAAGTACGGAAGACCATAACAACCTAATCATCCAAATACTTTCCGGAATCTGGTGTCACAAGTGTACGAGCTACTAGAATAATACAAATAAAGGTCTGAATAAAATTCAAGTTGTTTGAAAGATAATTCACAACTAATATAAGATAGAAGGGGACTTCAGAACTGCGGACGCTGTGCAGTTATACCTCAAGCTCCTTGGGGTAGATGAATCCGAGCAATTCTATGGTACGCCATCGGGACCAACTCCAAAATCTGCACAAGAAGTGCAGAGTGTAGTATGAGTACAACCGATCCCATGTACTCCGTAAGTGTCGAACCTAACCTCGACGAAGTAGTGACGAGGCTATGACAAGATACGTATGTAAACAATCTGTACAAATATGTACAAATATGAAGCAACAATAACACAATAAATAATAATTTATAAATTTGGGAGGGAACATGCGAATGGGAATGATATAGAAATTTCAGCAAGAAAAGTGTCACTTAGCAGCCAATTAATTCATCAATAATAAAATGGGCAACTAATATTATGAAAATGGCACGGAACCACCCTTCGTACTTTTACTCTCATTCTTTCCATAAATTAATAAATAAATAATAAGATTGGCACGGCATCACCCTTCATGCTTTAACTCTTTGAAAATGGCACGCCATCACCCTTCGTGCTTTAACTCTCTTCCTCACTTCATATTTCAATAAATAATAATGTGAAATTAGTACGACATCACCCTTCATGCTTTTACACTCTTCCTTACCATGAAATTAATAATATAAGTTTGGAAGAATATTAAAATACGTGGATATATACTTATCAATCAATTCAATGCTAGAATACCGACCTCACCTTCCAAAATATTCAACAATAATTTCATGAAAAATGATCAAATAAATAATAATAATTTAAGCAGGAATATCTTAATTAAATAGGCAATTATTCACAATAAATAAATTCCAATCGCATGCTTTGACTCAACCACAATGCATAAGTACTCGTCACCCCATATATACGTTTTACCCGTACATAAAATTACGTAGCAAATAGATAAATAAGTCTTACTCTCTCAAGTCAAGGTTAACCACGACACTTACCTCGATTTGCAACCAACTCAAGATTCCAATACACCTTTGCTTCGCGAATTCATGTCTGAACGCTTCAAATCTAGTCACAAACAATTCAATATATTTAACAGAATCGTAGGAATTAATTTCATATGAATTTACTAATTTTCCGGATTAAAATCCGAAGTTTATTTTAAAAATCGAGAGTAGGAGCCACGTCTCGAATCCCAAAAAAAAAACTCATGAAGTCCGAACACACATTCCAATACAAGTTCAACCATACAAAAATTATCAAATTCTGATGTCAAATGGACCTTCAAATCATAGATTTTATTTTTGGAAGATTTTATAAAAATCTAATTTCTCTTCAATAAATTTACGGATTCATGATATAAATGAGTATGGAATCATGAATTATAGTCAATATAGGATAATGAATACTTACCCCAATGTTTTCCTTGAAATATCTCCTAAAAATTGCCTCACCGGGCTCTTAAAATCCAAAAATGGGTAAAAATGGTCAACCCCCGAATTTATATGTTCTGTCCAAGGCTTTTCGCACATGCGACTAATTTAGCCATTTATGCGGCTGAGTAGTCACTTCTACGACCTCGGCCTCAACCCATGTCTGGCCGCCTCTACGACCTCGGCCTCAACCAATGCCTGGTCGCGACCTCGACCTAAATTCATGCCTGGTCGCGACCTCGGACCATCTGCTCGCTTCTGCGACTTCAACCTCAACTCATGCCTGGTCGCGACCTTGGACCATCTGCTCGCTTCTGCGACCTCGACCTTAACCCATGCCTGGTCGCGACATCGGACCATCTGCTTGCTTCTGCGACCTCGACCTTGATCTTGACCTTGACCTCAACTCATGCCAGGTCGTGACCTCGGCCTCAACCCAAACCAGCGAGCTAAATTCTGCAGGTGCGATTGCACTAGAAGGCTAAAATTTTCAGCAGTTGTTTAAGTCCAAATTTTGATCCGTTAGCCATCTGAAACTCACCCGAGGCCCCCGTGACCTCAACCAAATACACCAACCAGTCCTAAAATATCATACGAACTTAGTCGAAATCTCAAATCACAACATACAACGCTAAAACCACGAATCATACATGTGAACAACTAATTTTTGACCACACCCAAATTTTATATTATTTTAGTGTAAATATTTTTTTTAGGTCTAATCTTGATGTTTTAAAGTTTTATCTTACTCTTAATAGATTTTATTCAATATAATTGTTAAAAAAAATTCTCACATTCTTAAAGTATAGATCTTATTTTTCTATTTACAAAACAAAAAAAATATTCACAAATATATGTGTACATACATATATATATATATATATATATATATGGGGTATCTTTTAGTTAGAATTGTAATAAGTAAACTATTATATCTTCTTTGTATAATTTAAACTATAGTGTAAATATTGGATTTTCTTATTTATATAGTTTCTTTATGTCTAAAAGTAAGTCGGTTAATGTGTATGTGTGTGTGTGTGTGTGTATATATATATATATATATATATATATATATATAGAGAGAGAGAGAGAGAGAGAGAGAGAGAGAGAGCTGTGTATTTTACCTTCTTTTTGTTTAATAAAAATGGGTTACAAAATTATTTTAAAAAAAAAAAAAAAACTAACTAACGAAAACATAAAATCCAATCTGCATCAATTCCCAACTTTCCCACTTCCCCACTTCACTCACGCCTCACCCCCACTCCCTCACATCTCCATATGCGCACACACACAATGTCAATCACGTTCCCCCACTTCAAATGGAGGAATAAAAACTATATATGATTCCCTATAAAGAAAAACGTAAAGGGAGACAAAAAAAAAGAGAGGAAAAAATCTGATTATAAATTTTTTTCAGCAACTAAGAGAAAAGACTATTCTCTTATAGTAAAAAAAATTCACTCGAAAGAAAAGTTTGGCTCAGTTATTGAACCTGAAGATGGAGTTTAAGATTTCGTTCGCGGTTCCGAGTTCGAGGTTCTAAAAAGTTAGCATTGCTAGCTTTGGAAATCAGTAGACCGCGTTGTGATTTTATTGTAAAAAGCTTCACAAAAAAGGTAATATTCGAATTTTCATCATCAACATGAAATTTGTTGGTTCTGATTTATTTTGGCTTCATCGTTTGATTTCTATTTTCTGTATCTTTGAGTTGTTTTGAGTATTTTTTTTTTTCGAACTAGAGTGAACTGAATATTTGTTTGGGTGTCGGTTCATCTTTTGAAGTTTTTTTTTAATTTTTAATATCATTCTTGCTGGTCTTATTTAACTCTTATGATGACATTGCAAAATATTTAATTTTTCAATTAAATGTGTTTATATGTGTATAGAGGAATTAATGTGGTGAACAGTAAAAATAATTCTCATGTTGATAGTTTATAATTAGGTCTGTATATAAAGAATATGTTGTGAATGTTTTATTAACTTTGTGAATATATGAAGAAGTTAACCCAAGAAAAAACTAAAGCCTTAGACATAAAGACAGAACTCACTTGTGCAAACAGACTCATAAAGTTTAACATTACTAATACCATATGAACTTTATGACTATCTCGTTTAAAAATTCAAATTTGTACTTTATTCCTTCCTAATTAAGGCCAAGTGAAGTAACCAGAACAAAAGGCTTACCAAAAGTTGAAGTGGGTTGGATAGAAATGTCGATGACTGCTTCTCCACCATTAATGTTGTCACATTTTTTTTTTTGAACTAGCATACCTCCTGGACGTAATTTCAATTTTGTGAATACTATTTAGTTTAACTTTATGATGCATTTTATTTTTCATACGTATAAAAGTTCATTACATTACATTATGTTTAAGGTCATGAATGCAATAGTCAATTATTTAAACTCACGAACTTCATTTCTATATAATTAGGACAAATGGAGTTTCTAAAAGGTTCTCCTTTAAATGTATCTATCTATCATTCGTCTATCACTGAAATTTAATAGTTTTTTTGTTATGTTGTGTAATTTGTGTCGCGCAAAACAGGTTCGGGAATAATTTAATAATTTTGGCTTAGATAGAAGATTAAGTTTGCCAATTTACAAGATTTATTTTTTGTTTTTTTGTGAAGTACATAGAGGGGTTACGAATTAGCTATTTCAAAGAATAAATAATTGGAGTGGTAAAAATATTTATAAGGTAGCGAGGTGAATCATGAACTAATTTAAGACTTGTTGTAATAAGTAATAATAATAAAATGAAATACTCTAAAACACTAGAAAATTTTTAGATGTACTTTAAATATTAGTCCATGTGTTCATACCCGAACCTTGGATTGATATGCTTAAATAATAAAAGGATCATGTGCGCATTCCGCGCCTTGATGCCTTTAAATTTAAAATAATTATGTTATAACCATGTGTACATTCTGTACCTTGATTTAACATTTAATTTTAAAAAAGTACCTTGTGTGCGTACCGCATCTTGGTGAACATAATTAATAAAATATAATAATTAATTAAGTGATAATAGACACATCACAACCAGTAATATACAAGCATAGCCAATAATTGATTTAAGCCTTACGTAAGTCAATAAAAGCGACCGTGCTAGAACCACGGGACTCAAGGGATGCCTTACACCTTCCCCTCGGTCAACAGAATTCCTTACTTAGTCTTCTGTTTTCGTAGACTATAAATAAAGAGTCAAAGCTTCCGTTTGATAAGGGATTCAAATAAAAGATGACTTGGAACACCAAAACTCCATTCCAAGTGGCGACTCTAAATAATAAATAACCACTTTTCAAAACGTCACTTTAATTGAAAAAACTCTTCTAATTCAGCCTCGTAATAAGGGTTGCGAAAAAAAAAGAGGTGTGACAATACCCCAATTCAAGCCCCATGAAACTAAGAACTTTCAACTTCTACATTCAATGCCGAAACCTATCAAATCAAGTCCGATTGACCTCAAATTAGGCACACAAGTCATAAATGACATAACAGACTTATCCAATTTTTAAAATCGGATTCCGACCCCGATATCAATAAAGTCAACTCCGCGGTCAAACTTTGGAAATTTTTAGCATTTATATTTCTAGTTTTCGTTAAATTGCGATAATTTGAGTTAGGGACCTCCGAATTTAATTACGGGCATATGTCCAAGTCCCAAATCACGATACAGACTTACTGGAGCTGACAAAATACTGATCCGAGTCTGTTTGCTCAAAATGTTGACCAAAGTCAACTCAGTTGACTTTTAGAACTCTATTTCACATCTTAATTCATTTTTCACATAAAAACTTTTCGAAAAATTTTACGGACTGCACACGCAAGTTGAGGAATGCTGAATAGTGCTTTTCGAGGTCTCAGAACACAGAAATTAATATTTAAAATTAAAGATGACATATTAATTAATAAGATCCTTTTTATGAAACTTAAGATATTTATGTTAGGAAAATACTCTAGTTGTCAAGTGTCGAGAAGAATAACTATTACCTCCGTTCTAGTTTATGTGAACCTATTTTTTTTTTAGTTTGTTCCAAAAAGAATGACCCCTTTCTAAATTTAGAAGCAATTTTGTTTAAACTTACAATTCTACCCTTAATGAGAAGCTTTTATAACCATACAAATATTCTGGGCCCCTTTTTGAATTGTTTAGGATCATAAATTCCAAAAGTCTTCATTTTTTCTTAAACTTCGTGTCCAATCAAACAAGTTCACATAAATTGGAACGAAGGGAGTAAGTGTTTTCACCTAAAATTATGTAAACTAAAGAGAATAATCATTTGAAGGATGCATATGATGTAACTCTTCGTTGATGTTCTTACAGAAATAGGATTATATCCAATATCATGCATAATGGCGTGTGTTAAGTCCGTATCCTACCAGAAGTCGTTATCCTAACACATACTATTTATTATAGCGTTCAATATTTTAAGGATATTTTCATCAATCAATATTATATTCGTATTTTTATAATAATACTAATTTTAGTATACGTGCATTACACATGTATAGTGCGTTAATTAATAAATATATTTATACGTAAGAAGAACAAATTATTAAAAAATAGCAATTTATATCAAAATTTAAATATTTGCTTAAGGAAATAATTTGTAAAAGATGATTAAAATTTTAATTAATCTTAAGTTTTATATATTAAGACTTCTAACATGGTTCAAATAATACATATTCGATAAATAAAATTAATTTTAAAATCCTAAATAAGTAAATCTTAAGAAAATTAACACATGAATAATTATATTTTTGAAACAATTTAATAAAATATAATTTAAACAAACCAAGAAATATTATATGAAAAAGAAAATAAAGGATCAAAATTGATCTTGCACGATAAAATTTCCTTGTACGATATAGGCACAAAATATTTGCACGAAAATTATAAAATATTTTTTGTCCTTGGTTGAAAAGAAATTTACCTTTTACTTTTTATATTCTCTTCTTTTTTCTTAATATATTTTATCCTTGTTTAGTTGATTTCGAACTCCTATGTATTAGGTAATAATTAAAATTTTACTTGATTTTAAAGTCCTAAATATTAAGAAAGTAACTTAAATTACATATTTGTCCAATGTGAAATTAATTTTTAAAGGGTAAAAATGACGAACGATATTTAGCTAAGGGCATTCGTGCTTTTAATATAGTATAGATAGATACATATAGATTAGTTCCTATGTATTCTTTGTAAACTTTTTCATTTTAAAGTATTCTTGTTCATCATTATATCCAAACTCATGTGTGCCATTTGAATTGATAATATAGTACTTTTGATTGAATTTATCATTGGAAACATGAGAAATTATACCTTAATGTTCTCACTAATTCAAAAACAAAATTGTTAAATAGGGTGCAACTTAGTTTGTTTATATTTAATATTGATGAGTGTTATTAGATCTTGACAAATAAGGAATTAAAATTAAAATGTCCATTTTTCTTGTTGGATATGAATTAGATTAAGGAGTTATATAGTTATATTATGCTATTTAAATGAGAAAATAATTTATATAGGTTAAAATGTTATTTTATTTTGAATTTTTAAATATTACGAGCTCCTGTTATAGAATTTTTTTCACTTAATTTTAACGTTATTATTTAAATGATTAAATTATATTTAATGTATGTGTTATCCATCATCAATGATTAAATAGTTTGTATTAAAAATTAAAAAATTATAAATCACCTTAAGACTTCATGCACATGTGAAATATTAGAATGAACAATATTCACATGGTTAAAAAAGAAATAGAAAAAAGTGGATTTTGACATGTTTGATGATTCTTACGTGGTTAGTACTACAAAACTCAAATGAAGACTAAATTCATAACGTGATAAACACTTGGAAACATTTAAGGAAAATACTTACGTAATTTAAATATGGGAAAAAAGTTGTATAAGTAAAATCAAACTCCATTTTAGATCCTCAATATTAGGCGGTTTTACCTAGTTCAAATAAGGAAGAATTTAATAAATAAAATTTAGTTGATCAAGTCTTAAATATTTAAAAAATTAAGTAAATTACAATTACAAATTTGTGCAATGTAAAATCTATTTTTAAAGGGTAAAAAAAGGCGAACAATATTTCTCTAAGAAGTTTCTTGCTTTTAATATAGTATATAGATAAATAAATAGAAAGATATAAATATAAATATAGATAGATATATCGACATTATTGTATATGGGATGTTGAAATTAGGGCAACGAGTGCAGTTTGTATTTCAAAAATGTAGCCCTGATACGAAAATGGGCCTCTATCTTTGTGTTTTTAATGGACCTCTTTCTCTGAAATGTAAGTGGCCAATTTACAACAATGTCTTCGAATGGATCGAACCCAAGACATTCCAGGTTTTACAATTGAATATAAAGAAGAATTAACCCAAATAGTCGCCTACCTAATTTCTTAAACTACAAATAGCCGTCACATATATAATATATGTAAAATTCATGTATAATATGTGTATAACTATATATAATCAAAATATAATATATGTATATCGGTTAGAAAAGAGTAAACAATGAATCTCGCATGTTATTTGAGTAAAAATCCCGAATATAAATGGGTTCATGCCAGGATTAAATGGTAAAGCGCCTCCTATAGGACTTTTTAAGTTCTTGGGACTCTAAACTCGAGATATCCAATTAAAGATAAAAAGATCTTATACATCCTACAACAACATTTGGTGATAAATAGTTGACATACTTTTAACTTAATTCCTCAATATAGTATCACTTAACTATGATTAAGTGATAAATATATGCATGCAGGACATTAAGAAAAATGTCTTGTATTCATTGATTTAGTGTAAACGCCAAATATAATTAAGGATTCAAGCAACAAATATATAAAACAAAATAAAGAGCACATACCAAAGACGTGTGATAAAATGGAAAAGATTTCTTCACACTTAATAAAATGTATTGGTTTAAGCACTAAGAGTAGAAAAAAATTCTAATAGGGAGTAATTTTCCTTTAAGTGAACTATACATGATGAATTATAATTGAATAAGTGGACTTTGAATACAAGATGATTGAACCAGAAAACAGAAAATATATTCCACTAAATGAAGAAGAATAAACTAAGACACGAGTACTTCACTAACCTGTCAATGACTCAATACTGAAACCGATCGAGGAAACGTGTAGCCAAAGCGTTAAAGTTTACACTTAGGGGTTGTTTGGTAGCGTATAAGAAAAGTATTGAATAAAGTGTATTAGTATTATTGGGATTAGTTATATTAGGATTAGTTATGTTGAGATTATTTTTTATTAATTGTTTGGTTTAGTGTATTAAAAATAACATGCATTGCTTAATTTTTTTAAAAAAATTATTTATTTACAAAAATACCTTCCATATTATTTGGAAAGGAATTGGAGAAAGTTTTAAAATGACAGTTCTGTCTTTATACATGTCGATTTATATATTAAAAATTATGGTATTACTAAATACTAATGTCATGATTTGCTATGTATAAGAATAATACCGAATATGGTATATAACTAATACAAATATTAATTATACATATGTTGAAGATACTACCAAATAAGAGATTAATAATAAAGCTAATATATATATTATTTTTCCTAATACGTTTTACTAAATGACATGGTAGTACAATAGATTATCCATGATTGTAGTGAATAGATAAGATCCATTCCAAAAGTTTCAAATTGAAAAATTCCAAATAGAGATGGATTCCTTCTTTAATGAGCATTAAGTAGCACAAATTCAGAATAATCAGGACATTAAAAAAAAAAATATCAAACACCCTATGAAAAATAAGAAGAAAAAATAGTGTAAAGGAACATCAACACTACCACAACACTGACAGCAGAGCATTTGACCAAGTACAATTTTTGTGGTTAACTTGTCTTGTCATTTGATTTGATTAAATTGTTAAGTAGGGAAGGGGAAATAAAATATAATTTGGCCGTTGACATAGTTAAGTATTAAAGACGCATACGACTTTCAACCATTTCCTAAGTCTTTGTCAAATTATTTCTTCTTTATCCAATGACAAAAGCCAATGCCCCACCCTTTTTTGGGCAAAAATTATTTTAGTCCGCAATCAAAACTATTTATATTAATCGTAATAGTGTATAAAATTTTTAAAAGCAGCTATACAGTATTATTTTTTTTGTTTCTATATTCATAATTTTCGCTCATACCTTGTATTTTTGTTCAAAAAATCGTTATATATGTACAAATAATAAATTTTAAACCCATTAAATTAAATAAAATATGTTAAAATTGTGAATCTGAACTCATAAAGTTCAAATCCTGAAACCACATCTGCCACCACCCTGTATTCATGTTGAAATTTCAGTTAATTTGAATTTGCGTCGTATAAAGTATTAAAAAAATATTTTCTGCACGGAGAGATACAAATTTGGAACACTAAGTTGTCGCATGCAATACAATCTTTTTCTGCTTGTTTTTTGAAAAATTATTTTTATCCTGAACATTTTATCTGAAGCACATTTTGCACAAAATAAATTTAAAAAATTAAAAGATTAGTTGAAAATATATGCATCATTATTATTTAATACATAAAAATATGCAGTCACATGCTAAGTCTTTTATTTTTAAGTATGTAAATACATAGACAGGTACAATAGAAGATTAAACATATGTAAATATAATATTCTTTTTGTGTAATATAGGATGTTACATCACTCGGATGCAGATTAAACATAGAACATGGATATTTATTAAAGACAAGTAATGTATATTTAAATAATTATTGTGCCAATTTCAATCTTCTAGTTTATACAGCCGGTACATTATCAATATTGGTTATAATGATGGTGTATTAATAAAAATAATCATTAAAAAATGGTATTATTATTATTATAAATATCCCAATTTAAAATGCATAATAAAGAAAGTTGTCGTAACTCGTAACTGCTTACACAGAGGATGTCCCCCTGGATCATTTTAATTTAAAAGGTATGCCTGTAATTGATTCTTTGTATTTAAAACAGCGTGAGATCCAATGGAATTTGTCTATTTAAATAGTATTTTAATTTATTTTTATGATATTTTATTTTTTTTTAAAGAAAGAACGATATATTTTTAGATTTTAGATCATTTTAGTTTTAAATTTTAAATTTTATCTTTAATGCCACACGCTTATAATTATAAGAATATTATGACATATTTAAATTAAATTTTTAACAGTATTTGTGACATATATCTAATGTCTTTCTTTCTTTTTAAACTTTGTTCCAAATCAAGCAAATCATATAAAACAAAAGAGAAAAATAAACTACTGAGCTTCTTTTAAAAAGTATTTAAGAAAATGATATGATTTGTTGTTTATTCCATATATAGTATATTCTTTTACAATATTAGCATAGTGTAAAGATTATGTGCACAATTAATGAGTAACACAAATTATGGAATCAGTTTTATCCTTATTTATCTTTTTATGTTCTCTCTCCTCCTATTTTCTATTCTAAATTCTATAGTTGCTTAATTTAGCATTCAAATCTCTCTAATTTTTTTTAAAATTTAGCATTCAAATATTCTCCGAATATTTGTAAGTACTCTGAATATTATATGAATAGTATAAATAAAATATGTCATATATATATATATATATATATATATATATATATATATATATATATTATATACTATACTAGTATACTATATATATATTATATACATATATGTGTATACTATTACAATAACATGTATATACTTATTCCATGTATATATTTAATTATCTACTATTATTACATTAAAACACAATATATACATACAATGGCTGAAGTGTTCACTATACTCTGTATATTAATATACTAAAAAGACCATTGTAATTTATAAACTATTTAATACCATTATTATACTTACTATGTAAAAGTTATGTTGACATACAATTAAAAATAAAAATTTATACCAGTGATATATATATATATATATATATATACTATTTATATACACATGCATAATGTACAATTCGACATTGTTGGACAAAAACTTGCACGGACATGTTAATTTGCAACAAGTAAGACACATAAATTTTTTCAAAAATAACTGTAAGATATGTTTTCCCAAATGAAACAGAGTGTGTTAATATTATATATGCACGTAGCAACAGAAAACGCATAGCTAATTACTAATTTAAGCGAAATTCAAGAGTTCTCTTCGTTATTGTTCGGCACTAATTTAGGAAGTTGTGCCCGCTAAAAGAGAAGAATTGCAACCAGTTTGGACTTTTTTAAGGAATTGAATGCTATGGATTTTTTTTTGGAACGTGATTCTTGGTCCATATAATTTGTATCTTTCTGCTAAGAATGTATTTATTTAGCTGGTTCTTTTGTAAAATACCTACTGGTGCTAGGTATCTGAATTTTTTTCTAAAATATTGCCTACTTATGTTTTTTTCTCAAAACAAAATTGTGAAAGGACTAGGGTTTTTATAACTTTTGTACATTATTCTAGTACTATCACCATAAGGTGTAGTGAGATTATTAGGATCCACTCATAATGGAAGGTCTGGAATTCAAACCTTGGAAATGAAGAACTTCTTAGTAGGAAGTTTTACTCATAATGAACTCAAACAGTGCAACATCAAATTAATTGGGCTAATGAATTCCTAACATTGCATAATTAAAAGGCAAAAGACTAGAGAAATGTATATGTATACGGTCAAAATCGAGCATGTAGTGTTTCCCAGCCTTCGACCTAGTAAGTCAGGTTCGAGACATGACAATAAAGGACTAAAGATCGACCTCAAGTTCCACCGGGCTAGAACTCGAAGATAGGACGCCTGTCTTCGACAATATCGAGGCCATGATCCCGGAATCGGTCCTAGCCTCAAACGACTTTGAAGAAACATTGTCAGCATAGCCAACAGAAGACCGAAATATCCGTGACCGGCCGAATATTACGGCGGGAATCTTACCGATAAAGAACCAGCAATCAGTAAATCAATTTTTTTTTTTTTTACCTTTTATAGAATTGTATCTAAAGTAGGACTCATCTACTATATAAATGGGGTCTGATATTTCATAAAGTACACTGTAACACGCATTCCAAGGCAATATATTATTATTTATCTTGTTATTAGTTCTTCTGCTTTCGTTCGTCAGTGCTTGTTGTTACGAGCCCAGATCGAGGGAAAATATTTCACTAAGGATTAAATCGTCTTCCTCGTGTGGTTTGAACTTACTTCATCCTTATTTATTTAATTTGTCTTTATTTACTGCTTTATGTCAAATAAATCCGCGTATCCTCAAAACTACTTACAAATTTAATTGTTATCCGATTTTGAGGGTAAACAGTTTGGCGCCCACCATGGGGCTGAGGATAATAGTGGTTATTTGATATAAATTTCTATAACACACAACACTTATTCTTTGGAGTGTCTCTAATTTCAAGTCAAAGCTCAAAATTTCAAACTCCCAGTCACCACCTCTACATGATGGCGATGAGTCCAGTCATCATGGCGAAAATAATATAGTGCCCAGTGGCGAGGCACCACCTGTTGATTCTGTCGGAATTCCGGTCGCTGACCCAATTGATGCCAACTCGCATATTTCCATCAACGCAAATCTGCCTACCGACCCCGGGAATAGCGTCTGTGGTGAAGCTCGATCAGCAGCCCAAAATACACAAGGCATTGGAGGGGACGAGATCAATTTACGGGTGATCTTCGAAATGTTGCGGGCTCAACCGGCGGCGATAGCCCTTTTATATAACCAAAGCCGTGCGCCGAGCAGAATTAAAACTGATCCATCCCGGAAAGTCACCCGCAGAAACGAACCGGTCGCAGAGAGGCCGAATGAAAATGAATCGAGGACCAACCCCTAGATCATAAATATGCTCGAGGAACTAGCAAAACGGGTAGAATCAGGGGAGAAGAAAATCGAAGCTAATGAAAAAAAAGGTGGAAATCTACAACTCCAGGGTCGACCAAATCCCAGGAGCAACGCCGATATTAAAAGGCCTGGATTCCAAGAAGTTCGTTCAAAAACCTTTCCCTCCGAGCGCGGCTCCAAAGCCGATCCTTAAGAAGTTATGCATGCTCGAGATTCCTAAGTACAACGGAACGACCGATCCAAATGAGCATGTGACTTCCTATACATGTGCCATCAAAGGGAACGACTTGGAGGATGATGAGATCAAGTCTATATTGTTGAAAAGGTTCGGGGAGACCCTGTCAAAGGGAGCTATGATATGGTATCACAACCTACCTCCTAATTCTATTGATTCATTTGCTATGCTTACAGATTCCTTTGTAAAAGTACATGCCAGGGCTATCAAGGTCGAGACTAGGAAGTCAGACCTTTTTAAAGTAAAACAGAAGGATAACGAGATGCTCAGAGAGTTCGTGTCTCAGTTTCAAATGGGACGGATGGACCTGTCGTCGGTCGCTGTTGATTGGGTCGTTTAGGCTTTCACCCAAGGACTCAACATTCGAAGCTCGTTAGTTTCACATCAGTTGAAACAAAACTTTGTAGAATATTCGTCTGTCACTTAGGTCGATGTCTATAACCGGTATTAATCGAAAATCAGAGTCGAAGATGATCAACTAGGGGTCCCTTCCAGGTCCGTGTATCCCGTTAGAACTATCAACAGAGTCAAGAGAGACATCGATCGTGAACCGAGATCAAACAGGGATCGGTATCAGCCGTACAATGGAGACCAAAGAAGCAGTGGATCCGGGCGGAACCCTATGAGAAACAAAAGGAGAAAAGATTGAGGTCAAAACAACCGAGGACTCATGAGCAAAAGTAGCTTCGACAGAACCATCAGGCCTAAAGAAGCGCCAAGATTATCAGAGTAAATCTTCAACGTCGATGTCGCCGCTATTGTATCTGCCATTGGTCTCATCAAGGATACCAAATGGCCTCGACCTCTATAATCCGATCTAGCCCAAAGGGATCCTAACCTGATCTGCAAATATCACGGCACTCATGGCCACAAAACATAAGACTGCCGACAATTAAGAGAGGGGGTGGCCCGGCTGTTCAACAAGGGACATCTCCGAGAGTTATTGAGTGATCGGGATAAGAACCACTTCAGGAATAGGGATTCTAATAAACAGACCGAGCAGGGGAAACCTCAACACGTCATTAACATGATTATCAGTGGGGTCGATATTCCTACGTACCGTAAGGAACCTTGTCCTTCAACGACGAAGACGCTGAGGGGATCATGCAACCCCACAAAGATACGCTGGTAATATCGATACTCATAAATAAATCTCGAGTTAAACGTATGTTAATTGATCCAGGTAGCTTAGCCAACATCTTCAGATCGAGGGTCGTGGAACAACTCGACCTACAAGATCAGATTGTACCTGCGGTCCGAGTCCTGAATGGGTTCAACATGGCATGTGATACCAATAAAGGGGAGATACATATTTTCGACATCGAAGGGTCTGAATCTGATGGCCAAAGATGAGGCCAAATAGTAATTACAGGTACCGGCCCCGACAAAACTAGAGAAATAATGGGTAGACGAGGACGACCACTACGGAGTTCCCAGATCTTTCATAGCTCCCGATGATTCCGACGCTACCAAATCAATGGTCGAGGAGCTGGTGCAAGTCGTACTAATCAAGCAATTGCCCGGTCAAAAGGTATACCTGGGCATGAGGTTAAGCCCCGAGCTCAAGAAAAAACTCATTCAATTTCTTATAGTTAACGAAGATTGTTTCGCTTAGTCCCACCTTGATATGACAGGGGTTACGCCAGAAATAACCATCACAAGCTAAGCCTGGACCAGAAGTTCCACCCGATCAAGTAGAAGAGGAGACCCAAGTCCAAGTTCAAACATGCTTTCATCAAGGATGAGGTATATCTAAACTCCTTAAAATAGGGTCTATTCGGGAGGTTGAATAACCGGATTGGTTAGCAATTGTAGTGGTAGTCCCTAAAAAAAGGAATAAATTAAGAATGTATGTAGACTATAAAGACTTGAATAAGGCATGTCCCAAGGACTCTTTCCCCCTGCCTAACATCGATTGCATGATCGATGCAACGGCCGACCACGATATCCTCAGTTTTCTCGACGCCTATTCCGGGTACAACCAAATACGGATGAACCCGGTCGATCAGGAAAAAACCTCATTCATCACTAAGTACGGCACCTACTGCTATAATAAGATGCCATTCGGACTAAAAAATATTGGTGCCATTTACCAATGCCTAGTAAACCGGTTGTTCGAGGAACAAATAGAAAAATCAATGGAGGTTTACATTTATGATATGTTGGTTAAGTCCCTGCGAGCGGAGGACCATTTGAAGCATTTGTAGGAAACCTTCAGCATATTGAGGAAGTACAATATGAAGTTAAATCTGGAGAAGTGTGCATTTGGAGTCAGATCCAGTAAATTCCTCGGATTCATGGTATCCAACCGGGGAATCGAGATCAACCCCGATAAGATCAAAGTCATCGAGGATATTACTGTTGTGGACAATGTGAAGGTCGTACAAAAATTAATCGGATGCATAGCCGCCCTGGGGCAATTCATCTCGAGGTCCTCCGACAAGAATCACCGGTTCTTCTCACTATTGAAGAAGAAGAATAACTTCTCGTGGACCCCGGAGTGCTAACGGGCCTTGTAGGAGCTCAAGCGATATTTATCAAGCCCATTGCTTCTCCACCCGTCGAAGACAGACGAGCAACTATACTTGTACCTGGCAATATCGGAGATAGAGGTAAATGGAGTCCTGGTCCGGGAAGAGAAAGGTACGCAATTTTCAATTTACTATGTTAGCAGGACTTTAGGCGAGGCCGAAACTAGATACCCTCACCTAGAAAAATTGGCGCTCGCTTTGCTAAGCACCTCTAGGAAGCTGAAACCATATTTTCAATGTCACCCCATATGTGTTGTGACTACCATTGAGGAATGCAATGCATAAATCTGAGCTCTCAGGACGGTTGGCCAAATGGGCCGTGGAGATCAGCGGGTACGATATTGAATATCGACCCCGGACCGCCATTAAGTCTCAAATTTTGGCAGACTTTGTGGCCGACTTTACGTCGACCCTGATACCCGAGGTTGAAAGAGAGTTATTGTTGAACTTGGGGATTTCTTCGGGGATTTGGACCCTCTTGACGGACAGCGCCTCGAACGTAAAAGGGTCCTGACTTGGTATCGTATTGAAGCCACCAATAGGCAATGTAGTTAGGAAATCTATTAGGACTATAAAATTGACTAACAACGAGGCAGAATATGAGGCCATGATTGCAGGTCTCAAACTAGCCAAAAGCTTAGGTTGGAGGTGATCAAAAATAAGTGCAACTCCTTCCTTATGGTGAACCAAGTTAATGGGACGTTCGAGGTCAGAGAGAATGAATGCAAAGGTACCTGGATAAGTTACAAGTAACATTACACCGGTTCAAGGAGTGGACTCTACAACACTTACCTCGGGATCAAAACAGTGAGGTTGATGCCCTTGCTAACTTAGGGTCGTCATTTGAAGATGATGAGTTCAACTCGGGGGCAGTCGTACAACTCATGAAATTGGTGGTATAAGAAGGTCACGCCGAGATATATTCAACGAGCCTAACTTGGGACTGGAGAAACAAATATATAGAATATCTTAAGACCGAAAAACTGCCCTCGGATCCAAAAGAATCGAGGACCCTACTTACGAAGGCAGCCTGATTTAGTTTGTCCGAAGACGGAACCTTGTCCTTCCATGGTCACCCGGTAAGGCTCAATTTATATTATTTATGACTGACTATTTTTCTAAGTGGGTGGAAGCCAAGGTATATGAGAAGGTCATGGAGAAGTAAGTCATCGATTTCATTTGGGACCAGATCATATGTCGGTTCGGAATGCCTGCCGAGATCGTGTACGACAATGGGAAACAGTTAGTCGGCAGAAAAGTAAGCAAGTTTCTCGAAGACCATAAGATCAAAATGATCCTATAAACACCCTACCACCCTAGTGGGAACGGACAAGCAGAATCCACCAACAAAACCATACTCCAAAACCTCAAAAAGAGGTTGACCGACGCCAAAGGAAAATGGAAGGAAATTCTGCCCGAAGTCCTATGGGCATACCGTAAAACCTCAAAGTCTAGTACTGAGGCCACCCCGTTCTCGCTGGTTTACGGCACCGAAGCTCTAATACTAGTCGAAGTCGGAGAATCGAGTCTTAGGTTCCGATATGCAACAAAAGAATCAAATGACGAAGCCATGAATACGAGTCTG
This sequence comes from Nicotiana tabacum, assembly GCF_000715075.1. Lineage (NCBI taxonomy): Eukaryota > Viridiplantae > Streptophyta > Magnoliopsida > Solanales > Solanaceae > Nicotiana > Nicotiana tabacum. Next base: position 4,924,929 of record NC_134102.1, on the reverse strand, counting down.
GATCTAATAGCTGAAAGGCGCAAAACCGCCCTTGTTCGGTTGGACGCCCAAAAATGGCGGATCAAGAGGTATTACAATCGAAAAGCCAACCTTCGACATTTCAATATCGGGGACTTAGTGTTAAGAAAGGTCACGCTAAGCACCCGGAACCCGAACGAAGGGAAGTTGGGGCCGAACTGGGAAGGGCCTTATAAAATTATCGAGATCACCGGAAAGGGATCATACAAACTCGGAACAATGAACAGTGAGCAACTACCGAACAACTGGAACAAAACTCACTTGAAGTGATATTACTGCTAAGGTATGACCCCATTCATTCCTTTTACTTATTTATATTTTGGACTAATACTTGCAAGCGACCGTCAAAGAACGACATAATTTTTAGGCCTGAAAGCACGCATTGCACTCTTTTTTCCTTGAATTGGTTTTGTCCCAAAAGGGTTTTCCGACAAGGTTTTTAATGAGGCAACAGTAAATCGTGCTAACTTAGAATTGAAGGCCGGCTACGAACCGGTGTCAAAGATCACGACAATAGTATTCGAGACTTCCCTATGATCAGCCTCGAACACTGGGGGCCATCACCCTTGAAAAATGACTTTAGCAAGGAAAGAAACTTTGTGATCGAATGATCTTGTCTCGATCGGTAGGATTTACTGTAAGGGCCAAACGGTCAAATAAACCGTGCCCACATAAACTATTCGAGCTCTCGCACAAAGCTTATACACATGTGTAACCATATATATTACACACATAAAGAAAAAAAGGTTTATACATTGCGGATAAATACCTTATTCTCCCTTAAAAAATTTCTTTTCTTTCTTTTCTCTTAAGGATCGCTCTCACTCGGGGACTTCCATCTAAAGACAAACTCGGACGGTCCGGGCTATCAGAGCCCGGGGGCACAAGACCTATTAGGCAGTGCCCGAACCTTAAAGGCTATGGCCACCCCCATTCGGGGACTGTTATCTCTAGAAAGCCCGGAAAACTCGGGGTAACAAGCCCACTGGGCAACACCCGAACTAAAAAGGCTACGGCCATATTAAAACGGCCCAGAGACGTCCGAGACCCGTAACAAAAAACAAGACCTTCAAAATTTCTAAACCGGTTCAAAAGGCCACCCTCAGCAAAATTATCATCTAAAAGGTTCTAAGTATTTTAGGAAAAGCTTCTGGTCATACTGATCCCCCACGAATCATAAACGAAATAATATCGAAAGAAAGGCTTGTTCGAACCTTCGAATAAGAGCTAATTATCTCGTGCTAAGGCATTTCGATCTTTGCAAACATAAAGAATAAAGTAAAGGAAAACAAACTCAGAAATTGTCGAAGGGAAAAAAGAAGCCTTGTATTATATATACATATAGTCTTTAAAAAGTCCAAACGACCTTGACAAAAAGTACAAAAGAACAAAAACACAAAAAACAAAGGATAATGTACAAGGTACAAGGCACTTAAACGACCTGATCTTCACCGGAGCCCGCCTCGTCGCCATGGTTTTCGGAGTCCTCTCCACCCTCGGATTCGCTCTAACCCTCGAAGTCTTCTTCATCCTAGATATACACCAACTTCTTGGCCTCAGCTTCGAGTCTCTTAGCATTCTATATCTCAGCCGATAAGTCTAACCCCGAGCATGAATTTCCTCGAGGGTCTCTTTTCGGGATTGCTGCTTCGCATGCTCGATGACATCTTTCAGTCGACCCTCGGCCGCCTCAACATCAACTTTGACCACCGTAACCATCGACTTGGTCATTTCGAGCTCCTTGGCAAAAATTTCTCGGTCGGAGATGGCCGAGCTTAGCTGAGACTAGAGCTCCTCAACTTTTTGGGCCCACACCTCGGCCGTTTCCTTTGCCGACCGAAGATGGACCTCTATCAAAGTCAGCTGTGCCCGAGCAGTCTCCTTTTCTGAGGCCAGGCGGTCCATCCTGCCTCTCCATTCTTCGGCCTCGGCCTTAACTGCATCCATCTCATCTCTGAGTTGGTCGATCTGATCGATCTTCTGTTGGACCTACGGATTTCGACCATTAGTCACCGTGTCTAGCTCATCGTCACTAACTTCAAATATTTTTACCTATTCGACCAGGTCAGCATGCTCCTTCCGAGCCACCTCCAGCTCAGCTCGGAGGCTCTTAGCCTCCCCTTCACGCTCATCACTGAGAAGTTTGTACGTGTCTCTCTTCTCAGAAAGCTCTCTGACTTCGGCATCGAGCTGGTTTAGCTCGTCCCGGTACCGAAAAATAATTCATGGTGAAGCACTGAGGCCTACAAATATAAAGGAAAGTATTAGGATTATCAATGAATGAATCCAAGTATAAAAGGAGAAATTGAAATCATCTAGAGTTATTTAAAGTTACTCGATTCAATACCTGTTGTGCTTTGTTGAACAGGCAGGGCGCATCTACCTCGTTCATCTTGGCCTGGTCTTCTTCGGTCACCAGGCACCGGAGGTAACTGGACACCCCTACGGGGGCGGAAAGACCCCGAGCATCCTCCAGAATGGTAATGATAATAGATCGCTTCCGATAAGGATCCACACTCGGGGCAAGGAACCTGTTGACCAATTTCGAGCTCGCGTTAGGCCCGCCTGCCCCCGAGGTGAGGCTCTTCATCGGTACCTCTATGTCACCCAACCCGGTGTCGTCTTCTGTGGCGATAGAATCCACGCCATAAAAAAGGCAGCATAGGGGGTCGTCCGCTCTGTGGTCCTCCTCGTTGGGACACTCTTTCATTGTTTGAGCCTCATTGACATGGACTCGGTGAACGAGGGCAACTCAGTGATGTCTATCACGCCGAGTGCCTCCTTCGGGGCATTGCCCGCATCTCAGGAAGCCTTGGCCCCGGTTTCCTCATCGACCTCCCTGGATCGAGGCAAATCAGCCTCACCGATCTCTGGTTTAGTGACCCCCTGCTTTTCGAGATGCGACGGCCCACGAGCCACTAGATCAAAGGTTTATTCATCTTCGGATTCATCCCTCAACCGATAGAGCGAATCTGAAGTTGGTACTCGGGCGCTGGTGCTTTCTGTTGACTTGCACACCAACCTTCGCCTTGTTTTCTTTTTCTCCGAGCTCGGGGAACTTGAAGCCCTCTTTCTTATCTTCTCTTTAGCCTGTCTCGGAGCAGGGGACTCGGTAGGTAAGTCCTCGCTACCGGCTGGAGGCCTCAGTTTGACTTCCTTAGATAAACCTGCAAAAAGAAGTAAAAGGAGTAAGGACTCAATGATAAAAGAGGAATCCAAATATTACCTACTCGAGAAGGGAGTCTCACCATAGAAACGGGCCTCCCAACGGCCCTTCGAGAGCTTGCGCCATGAGTGCTCGGAGTAGGGCATCTGTGATACGATACCCTCAACCCACTCCTTGAACCGAGGGACAACATTCAGGACCCGCGCGATGGCTGCACCACCACAAAACACTGATAAGAAAGAAGGAAATAAGCATAAAATTGACTTTCGAAAAATAAAATTATACTTACATGATGTATTCCACTTCTCGGGGAATAGAATGTGCTCAGCTAGGATCAGGTCCGAAGTCTTCACTCGGACAAAACGGTCTTTCCATCCATGATTTCGGCCTTCATCAATACGAGCACCCATCAATTCTGCTCACGAAGAACCGGAGGAGGATCATGATTCTCTAGATCGAAGGATGAATCTGACTGAGGCATACCTCGTACCTCTTACAGAAATCAACGATGACCGGGTCCATCGGGCCCAATGTAAAGGTATAAGTATAAACACTTTGGTATCCCTCGACATGGGTGGTGATGACTTCATCGGGGTCAGGGATCATTATACCCTTACCGGCCCAATTGCAGTCTTTCCAGACCTTAGGGAGGACTTCTTTAGTGATCGAGCATATGTATCTCGAGACCTCCTCACACCAGCCTTGTACAGAGGAAGGTTTTTCAACCTTGAAATTGGTGTTGATCGAGCATCCTTCGGGGATGAACATTTTCAAAGGGGGTTCCGGTACTAGTTCATCGACAGCAGTACGTGAAACAATCTCCTCGGTCTCAATAGCCGGCCGCGAAGTATAAGGGATTTTTTTCTGGGGAACGGTTTTGGAAGTCTTTGCCATTTCTTTAAAAGATGGAGAAAGAAAGGAAGTTGAAGGATTGTACTTGTTGGCTTGAGATGAAGATAAACAAGAGCTCTTGCAAAGAATCTTAGATAACTGGAGTGAATGTGCTAGAAAGTATTGAAATTTTAAGGGTACGAGGGTAGAAGGTTTGGATGTAAAGTTAAAATGAGCAAAGGAAGAAGTATTTATAGTATTTCAGCGACGGTGGCCGACCGGCGGCTGACATTCATTTAATGTCATCGAGACTTGACTGACGAGACGTTTCAGTTATTTTGTCACTTTTGTTACGGTGTATCAAAGTGAGAATCAGAAGCTCATGTCGTTTTCTCGTCGTCTACTCTCCGAAAAACGAGGGGACTATCTGTATACGGTCGAAATCGAGCTCGTGGTTCATCCTAGCCTCCGACATGGTAAGCCAGGCTCGAGACATGACAATAAAGGATTGAAGATCGACCCCAAGTCCCATCGGGCTAGAACCCACAGATAGGATGCCTGCCTTCGAGAATATCAAGGCCATGATCCCGGAACTGATCCTAGCCTCAAACGACTTTAAAGAAACATTGTCAGCATAGCCAACGGAAGACCGAAATATCCGTGGCCGGCCGGATATTATGGCGGGAATCTCGGCACGTATCGATAAAGAACCAACAATCAGTAAATCAAAAGATTTTTTTTACCTTTTATAGAATTGTACCTAAATTAGGACTCCTCTACTATATAAAGGAGGTCTGATATTTCATAAAGTATATTGTAGCACGCATTCCAAGGCAATATATCATTATTTGTCCTGTTATTAGTTCTTCTGCTTTCGTTGGTCAGTGCTTGTTGTTACGAGCCTAAATCGAGGGCAAATATTTCACTAAGGCTTAAATCCTCTTCCTTGTGTGGTTTGAACTTACTTCATCCTTATTTATTTAATTTGTCTTTATTTATTGTTTTGTATCAAATAAATCCGCGTATCCTCAAAATCACTTACAAATTTAATTGTTATCCGATTTTAAAGGTAAACAGTATATTTTTAGTCGCTCCCAAAAAATAATAATACATAAAATATATATATTTTGTATATATATGTGTATTATATAAAAAATATATATATACATACTTTATGCATTTTCGGCTGTCCAATGCAATTAGTTTCCCCACCGACTAGTTTTGCATTTTGCTCGAAAGAGTATTCTAGTAGCTCTACTTTTAGATAAATGAAATGAAATGGGACCGCTTAATCAATGACTACTATCGCCGCCTGCATACTGTACAGTAAGTCAACGCGGAGAAAATAAGAAAAACCCATCCACACAAATTTTCAACTAACACCACAGTCGCCATCCTCAACAACTATCTGCTACTAACATTTAGACTCTGACATAATAATAATGAACAAATCAACCAAGAAAAAATATATCTTACAGTTTCTTCAACCATTTTTCACATCACATAACAAACAAACTTTTCAAGAAACACCAAAATCTCGCTCTGATTATGTTGTGAGATTGACTAAATCTAATCCATAAACTCCGAAATAGAAACAAGTTTTCGCACTTCTAATACGCGATAGGATATTGTAAGTTACAGGAAACATTAATCTTGCTACCACAATCCACTTAGATTATAAGGAACAGTAGCATGATCCATTGAGATTCTAAGTGACAAAGATACCTTACTAACACCACAATCGTGATTCAGCTTGCCTTGCTGTCGCGATCCACTCAATCGATTCATTGAGATTCTAAGCAACAGTAACCTTGCTACCACGAATCCATTGAGATTCTAAGTGACAAAGAGACCTTGCTACCATCACAATCGCAATTCAGCTTGCCTTGCTGTCGCACCACGATCCATTGAGATTCGGCTCTTTGTTTTCGTTCTCTTTGTCGAATTCTAAATGTTAGAGTGACCTTACGACCACGATCCATTGAGATTCGGCTCTTTGTTTTCGTTCTCTTTGTCGAATAGGTAAAGTAGGTATACAAACCACTTTACCTACAAAACAAGGAGACAGAGTAGAGAAAAGAAAGCAACAAGGACATGCTAGTTTGGTGCAAAAACCGCTGATTTTGAGAGTAGTTTGGTGCAAAAACTGCTGATTTTGAGAGTAGTTTGGTGCAAAAACTGCTGAGTTTGAGAGTAGTTTACGGTACTAAAAGTCTTTGAATTTTCAGGCCATTTTTTTCTTTATTCTCAGGGTATGGGATCTTCTTTTATCTTATTTATCACCACCCTTTTCTTATCATGTTTTCTTGTACACTCAGGTCCACTTTCTTTTCAACCATTAACACCAAATTTCACAGCTTCATTTCTCAATTTCATTGATACTTCTGGAGCTTTCTTGTCATCAGTTAATGGAACTTTCAAAGCAGCAATTACAAACACAAAATCCCAAGAAAGATCCTACTACTTTGTCATCATTCACTCAGAATCTCATGTTGTTGTTTGGTCAGCAAATCGCAATTTGCCCATTTCTGAATCAGCTGAGTTGCGCCTTTCTGTCGATGGCCTCGCTCTTTTTGATGATTCAGGTGAGCCCATTTGGTCAACAAAGCCATTGCATTCGCGTAGTAGTAGTAGTAGTAGTAGTAGTAGTTCTATTTCTTCTATGCAGCTTCTTGAATCCGGAAACTTGATACTGATGGATCAGTTGAATAATAGTCTGTGGGAAAGTTTTGATTTTCCGACAGATACAGTTGTTTTAGGCCAAAGATTACCTGTTGGGAAATCGTTGGTTAGTTCGGAGGAAAAAGATGAACTTGAAGAAGGGGATTATGAATTCGCGGTGGCAAAGAATGATGCAGTGTTGCAGTGGAATGAAATGACATATTGGAAATTAACTATGGAAACTAAGGCTTTTAGAGATACAAATACTCAAGTGGAGTATATGATTATAAAGAGTAATGGTTTGTTTCTTGTGGGGGCTAATGGAACAGAAATAGCTGCCCAAGTGATATTGGAAGAGTTAAAATTTCCTGATTTTAGGATTGCTAAATTGGAAGAGAATGGACAGTTCAGTGTCAAAAGATTTAGTAAGGGAAATTGGCTGTCTGAATTCAGTGCTCCTTCTGATAGTTGTCGCGTCGCTTTCACTTGCAAGAAGCTCGGAGTTTGTGATGGTGGGAGATGTTCTTGTGCACCGGGGTTTCGTGTTAGTTCTGAGGTAAATGGTAGTTGTGCTCCAATTGATAGAAATTTAGTAATGCCAGATTCTTGTAATGCATCTTTGAATGTAAATGTTACTGAATTGGGAAATTATGTTTCATACTTGAAGCTGGAAAATGGTATGGACTATTTTGCTAATGATTTTACTGAGGCTGTGATGCGTGATGTTAGTTTATCTGTTTGTCAAGATCTTTGTTCTAAGAATTGTTCTTGTTTAGGTATTTTTCATGATCAGTCCTCAGGGTCATGTTATATGATCGAAAATTTTCTTGGTTCGATTTTGAGGGGATCGAATTCTGGTAGTGGAAGAGGTAGATTGGGATACATTAAGGTCATTTCTGAACCTTCTTCATTTGATCCAAATGATGACTTAAGTGACAAGAGGTCCAAATTCCCCGTCGTTGCTATTGTTTTACTTCCTTCTTCTGCGGTTCTCTTTATCCTTGTGATAATGGCTGGGATAATATGGTTAATGAGAAGAAAAAGATTGTTGCAAAACTCAGGGAAAGAGTTTGGCCGAGACGATTCTTCTTTGTCTGGTGAGCTTGAAAATTTTTCCATACTAGGATTGCCTGTGAAATTTGATTATGAGGAGATAAGGCTAGCAACTGAAAATTTTAGAACTCAAGTTGGTTCTGGTGGATTTGGAACAGTATATAAAGGTACACTTTCTGATGGAGCAGTTGTTGCTGTCAAGAAGATGAAATGTCTCGGGGCTCATGGGAAAAGGGAGTTTTGCACTGAGATCGCGATTATAGGGAGGATTCACCATGTTAATTTGGTGAGTTTGAAAGGATTTTGTGCACATAGGGGAGAAAGGTTTCTGGTGTATGAATATATGCAACGAGGCTCATTGGATCGCACACTTTTTGGACACGGACCTGCCTTAGATTGGCGTACCAGATTTGAGATCGCGCTTGGAACAGCACATGGGCTTGCTTATTTACATGGTGGTTGTGAGCACAAGATCATACATTGCGATGTGAAACCAGAAAACATACTCCTACATGACAACCTGCAGGTAAAAATATCAGATTTCGGGCTTTCCAAGCTTCTTAATCCTGAGCAATCTAGTTGGTTTACTACCATGAGAGGAACTCGAGGCTACTTAGCCCCCGAATGGCTGACTAGCTCAGCCATAACAGAGAAATCAGATGTTTATAGTTATGGAATGCTACTGCTAGAAATAGTACGAGGGAAGAAGAACTCCTCGATTCAACCACCGAGTGACAGCACTGAGAGGAATAGGCTTTCTCCTTCTTCGCTTGGCTCAACAAATCAGCCAATCTATTTCCCATTATTTGCATTAGAAATGCATGATGAGAAAAAGTACCTGGAGCTTGTGGATCCGCGGATTCTGTGGCATGTGAAAGTTGAGGAGGTCGAGAAGCTAGTACGTATAGCTTTATGTTGTTTGCATCAAGAGCCAACTCTGAGACCAACAATGGCCAATGTTGTTGGCATGTTAGAAGGTATCTTGCCTTTAGGCGAACCACAGGTTCAATCGCTAAATTTTCTGCGATTTTATGGTCATAGGTTTACTGAAGCATCGATGATCGAGGGGGATCAAGATGTTAATGTGTTTGAGTTACATCAACAAAGCAGGAACTTTAGCAGTACGAACAGTAGCTCTTACAATTCATTCTCTTATATGTCTTCACAGCAAGTATCAGGTCCTAGATAACACTAGCAAATCTGGTTTTTTTTGTATATGTTATATCCTATATTGCACTACTATACTGCTATTTGAATACTTTAGCTGTAATATGATGGCTGCACCTCTTTTGTAAGGCAGTAAAAAGACTAGAAGTAGAAGCTTGTAGTCTTCAATTTCTTGTACATATTAAAAACTTCAAGAGCACCCCTTTTGATGATGAAGTTCCTCTTCTTCTTTTTTTTTTCTTTTTTTTGGTAATTTTTGTTTTTGCATATGTACTACTCGAAATTCTCAATTTTGCCTTCGGTTAAACTTTTGGTCTATTATACCATTGTCGCTAGCAAATCGCTCGTATTTGCCCTTGCTACTAATGGAGCTCTAGCATGAAATGGGTAGACTCTACGTGTCTAAATTTTTTTAAAAAAAGTTCAAATTTAAACACTCACACACATATCTAATTTTTTACCATGATTCAAAATTACCCTTGAGTTGGAGCTCCGTTAGGGGTCAAAGGCAAAATGAGACTTTCCTAATGCAGAGAGTAATATTAGATCAAAAGTTTAACGAAGGACAAGGTTGTTCAATTTGAGGACAAGGTTGCTCAATTTGAAATGGTACAGAAACAAACTTGACTCTTATCCTGATAAAGAATGAAAACTGGACAGCAATTAGCAGGATGCCATATAGCACGTTTTGGAAGGACGTGTGGCTAGGGCTCAAATCCTGATTTCTCAACCAAACAACAAGCAGTTGAACTTGTCTCAAATATGCTCAAAAAAAAAAAAAAAAAACATTTTTCTGTCAAATCCTTCTTTTGCTCTTTCCTAATATAATTTTTCTTTTATATTCTGGTTTCCAAATATACAAACATGGACATACAAGCGCAAGTGTTCTCTTAACAAATGATAGATAACTCACTTCCTCAACTTCCCTTAATCCAAGATCCATTCCTAATACAACAACTGCGGCAAAAACAATAGCCGTTCACCTAATCGCTTAAACTAAAAATAGCCGGCGGATGTATAATTTACATATAACTGTGTATAATCTATGTTTACCGACTCGAAATAGTAACCAATGAAAGTGACCGGCTAATTGTGTAAGAATCACACAGTTTTTGAAGAATTAACTTTGAACATGCTATATTGTGAGGATTCACCCTGCCAAATCCCATCTAGAATATAAGCAAAAAGATTTCCTTTACTGTACATTTGATCAAAAATCTCCATGTTCACTCTACTCAACTCAAGAGTGACACAAAGCAAAAAGGGAAAAGAAAAAAAAGATATACATAGCTCACCTAGCTAGATAATCCTTGACATAGATAGCAAGGGGACAAAAGGATAAAATAAAATTGGAGATCAATAACTTCACCTACCGCGTTCTCTTGGCCATGGACGATTAAGAAGTTTCCAATACAGAATGCATGGCTTCTAACACTGAGCCAGACCATTCATTCACACTTTACCAATGGCCAATATCTCCACAAAAACCAGTCATCATATAATTAGCAAACAAGAACGTTAGCCGACCATGCAACTAATTATGATCTCTTCTTGTTTCTCACTTGCCTGTCCCCATAAGCTGCCAAAGAATTAAACGGAAAAGCAACAACCAATTACTTTATCTTCATGCTCTTTCCATGTTCCTTACCCGTCGTCTACTTTAAAGATTCTACTTATAAAATCCCGAAATCTTTTAGAGTAGAGCTTTGGATCAACAGCAGATATGGAAGTGGGATCCACTTGTAATGACTTGTATGCATGTTCGAGCCTTTTGCTGATATCATAATCTTGAAGAATGTCAATAATGCCCAAGCAAAGGATAGCACAGCCACCCTGTGCAGAAGTTGACTCGCTTCCATTCCCTGTTGTATGAACCGCCCTTGCAGGCACATTTGCAGCTGAACATATAAGAGACTTCCTGAGACAACACAAGAGAGAATGTTTGAAGTTCTTAACATTCGTAAAATATTTTGAAAATGGTTCTCTTTACATCTTTTTAAATTCAAGATTGAAAAATAATGAATTGATTGGAAATGATAAATTCCGCCTGAGAGATCATTCAAGGCTAGAAGATTAACACACAGTACAGACTACAGACATAGAAACCAGATGACCATTTCTTAACTGGACTTAATAAAGGTAGAAGTTTCTGTTGGAAGCCACATAACCAGCAACTTACGTATCCCTAATTGTACCAAAAGATTGGCAGACAGAGCTCCAAATTACTGAGGGGATAAGACAAAGCCCAACATCCAACGAATGATCAATAAACGGTTCCAAACTTAGCAGTCCTTGCTATCATAACCAAGACCTTACGTTATATATCTAGAAGTTATTTGTATAACTAGATCCAAAGTCAGCAAATCACGTTAACTGTTCAACTATCAAATAGCTAAATTCTTGACATGCACATTTTTACAAGTGTCCGATGTGGTTCAGCAGTTAAGGAATGAAGGTTGATTTTAACAGTTTCTTAGTTGTTCAAGGATCTTGAATAGTTGCATTTTGATGTGCATATGGTCTTTTCGGTTCCAAAATTAGTTCGTTGGATTTTGATACTACGACCAAAAGTATGCTTACATGCACAAGAAAGAGAAGTTGATGGCTGAATACTGCAGTGGCCCAAAATAAAACTGCTTGAAAATATCCGCGTATCAAGCACATAATGAGATTGGAAGTAAAATTAAATGAAATAAAACTTCAAATTGCTGAGGTAGCTCTAAGAATATTTCATATTGTTCCTTTCTGCTGGCCAAGCATAAAGAGAAGAATTAGAAACTACAAGATGGACACTTCTAGCCAACGAAGTGCACTTTGGTATCAAAAGAAGGGATGCCTACCCAATGTTCAGCATTTCCATAATATTATATTTCTTTTATTGATTGGAAAAGAATAGAGGTAATTCCTTCAAAGTTAGGGAACCGAAGAAGAAGAAGCGCATACAGGACATACCATTCCTCCATGATCTGTCTCTTATCAGGACTCTCTGCATCACATAAGCAATAATCTTGAGCATCAGCTTTGCCTGAAAATATATCAGTGAGTATTCTCAGGAGTCATGCAATCACGTTGCACAAAAAGTATATCATAAAGCAGATAAAGAGATATAACAATTGCAATGTGGATGTACAAATATTTCCAGAATTGTTACCAGAAGGTGAGAGATTCAGCTCGTCGCCGGTGCTATAATTGCAGAAATGAACACCAATCAAAAGACTGTAATCCATGATATTCTCAGCTTCCAGAAACTGACAATCTATATCAATTTGTCTGAGAACCAGAGGAATAAAGTCAGGTTGTTCTATGAATATAAAGATAAAATGAAAATTGGACAATATTTATCACCTTATGAGCTCTTTAAACCAAGATTGTCGCAATTGAAAGACAAAGTTGAGATCAAGGTCTTTAAACGTGGTAGTCTCATCGGCCTCTCCTCCTGGCTTATCAGTTGTACGGCCATAAGAGGATCCTTTTAAATCAAAGCGCTTATGGATAACACGTCTCGAGTAGAACATGTTCCCCATAACAACAAAACGTGTCTGGTTTATACATTGAATAAGAGAGTGTAAGAACTCCTAGAAAAATATCTGCAATAGGAAATATCCACAACCTTCTTTGGAAATCCAGATAGTTTATAGCATTAAAGAAATTTCAAAACATACCTTTTGGCATCCAACCATTTTAACACAATGTAGACCAAAAAACCTTGTGACCAAGGAGCTTCTGTACTGACCAACATGTCGATAATAACTTTGAAGCATCCTAATCAGCACCTGAGTAGCATGAAAAATCAGTAAGAAGAATCATATTTGCTCCAGCAGCAATATGTTGCTATAGAGTAAAGTAGTAGTGCAAGTGATATATAGAATTGTACGCCCTATTCAAATAACTAACAGCTGTTTCTCTTCTTTCCTACCCTAAAGATTAAGTATTGAGATGTCCGTGGTCACTAACCTTAACTTCGGACTTTTTCAAAGTTTTGATGATAAATCGGTCATCTTGAGTTAGATAGAAGTTGCTGCCACTTTTCCCAGGGGAAGACAGTTCCCTAAGTGCATCATTTCCACAGATAGCTAGCATGTACTCGGCTGGATCTATTCCAAACAATTCCCTAAGCTTCCTAACAACATAATTGGGGAAACAGAAATTAATATAATGTTGAACTTTGCTCAGCCACATACCAGCAGTGCTAATACCAAAAACCAATAATTAGCTAAACATTTAACGATAAGTCAATCTCTTCCAATAAAACATGGAAAAGGTTGGATCCTGGAGTTCCACTAAACAAACTTGAAAACAATCGCTAAGATTCCTAACATGCACGAAACAGAAACAGCAATTAATATAATGTTGCACTTTGCTCAACCACATACCAGTAGTGAAAATACCGAAAACCAATAATTAGCTAAACAATAACGATAATTCAATCTCTTTCACTATACATACTTGAAAACCATGGGACAGTAGTCCTTCCATTTGAAGTCGGGGACCTGATGGGGCGGTGTAAATTTGGAACCCTCAGGCGGAAACCTTGTCCAGAACTTCTCATTAGGATCGAAATCCAAATTCCTTAGTTCTCGAGTAACTGAGGCGTGCTTCTGAGTAGAATACCTGTATAAATGCATAACATATGAACACATAACCAACTACATAAGATTCTTAAACTCAGAAAACATGACCTAAATACATAACCAACTATATAGAGTTTTTTTTTTAATGACGGAGTGTCTTGGCTAGCTTAGGCGCACCTCGACTATTCCACTAGGTACCTGCTACCTCCCACCAGCACAGGTACCGGGAACGGTATAAGGTTCTTATACTCCAAAAATCATGGCCTAATTGCTGAAGAGACAATAAAAAGTCGAGCATTACCTAATACCTAGCTGAAGACTAAGCACCAAATCATAGTTCTTATGTCCTTTCGTGATAACTTGCCCAGGTTTCTTCATTTCCACAACTTCAGGACTCTTCTGAAAATCCCCACTTTCATCTCCTTCAGAACTCTCACTCTCTTCATCTTCATCGTCATCATCATCATCATCATCATCATCCCTAGGAACGAACGCCTCCCTATTATCAACAATATCACAAGTAATGTCCCCTGCTTCACCATCCGATTCCCATATGCAAATCCTCGGCAAATTCACATTTCTTTCGCGCATATTCATCGTCACAGACGATCTCCTCAAAATCCCCCCACCTCCATTACCACCACCACCACCATTTCCACTACCAAAATTTTGTTTAGACAAATTACTTTCTCCCCACGAACCACCACCACCACCACTACTAGTACTACTAATACAAGTCCTACCATCAGGCCAACTAAAAACCCCATTTCCTTTAATAACCCCATTATCCCAATCCCCTTCATATCTTTTCCCATTACCCCAAATCATCACCCCTTTACCACACATAACCCCTTTTTTCCACTCCCCAATATACTCATTCCCATTCCCTCCCCACACATACCTCCCTTCCCCTTCTTGTAAATTCCACTTCCAAGAACCAACATACAAATCCCCATTAGCATACAACTTCTCACCAAACCCATGCTTCATATCTTTCGCCCACCACCCTCTATAAGTATCTCCATCAGCTCCAATAAATGTACCATATCCATCCATTCTACCTTCCTTAAAATCACCTTCATATGTTGCTCCTGATGGCCATGAAAACTTTCCTTTTCCACTTGCTTTCCCTTTTTGCCATTCTCCTTTATACATACATCCATCTGACCATAAATACTGACCATTACCGTGCGGCACTTTTCCTAAAAATGTTCCTGTGTACAGATCTCCGTTTGGCAACTGTTTCAGCTCAGAAGCTATAGCTATATTATCGTCATTTGTTGGCATAATGCGGCGTGAAACAGTTTCACGCATTTTTTTTCTTTTTCTTTTTTTTTTGCTTTTAGGAGCTGTAAAGAGAAGTGATACTCAGTGCTATGTTCGCCGGAGAAAAAACGGAACCGACAACATTGCCGGTGCCGGAGACTTTTTATATGTTATAGTTTTTCTCTCTCTTGCTTTTGCTTTTTTGAAATATTTTTGGTGGAATTGTTGAGCACTACTACTTTTTTCAGTAGAGAAGAGTAATATAACAGCTTTTTTGAATTTTGTTGTCTGAAATGTGTTTTTTTTTTTGTTTTATTTGGGGGGTGTACGTATACTGCATAGAATAGAATCTGTATTTTTATTTTTTTGTAAGGAAAATAAAAAAGAGAAAAAAAAAACAACGACGACTTCAGGATGTGTATATGAGTGGGGGGGTGGGTGAGTAGGGTGATTGGGTTTGGGGCGGGGAAATTAGCGACGTGCACCCATTTTCTAATGATTTTCTTTTAAAATATAAATATACAAATACAAATAAAAATAAAAATCTTTTGTTCATTTATTTTGCTAGATTGTGTATCATTTTTTTTTCTTTTTTGTTCTTGGGTTTGAGAGCTACACTTATTCCTATTCGAGTTAAGGTGAAAATAACACGGTCTAGTCAGTTTTCGGATTAGTAATCGAAAAATAGTCATCATTTGCAAAGTTATAGAAAAATAGTTATTGTTTCGTTGAAGCACGAAAACTTCCAGCATAATATGTTGGATTATGAAACTTCTGCGTATAAATTTCCAGCATATTATATTGGAACTCTAGCACGAAAAATTTCAGTAATATGTTGGATTATGGAGCTCCTCCATTTAAATTTCTCGCATATTATATTGGAACTCGAGCACATTATAAAATTTTAGCATATTATACCGTAATTTCATATATAAAAAATTCGAACTCAAGCATATTATGCTGGAATTCTTCCGGATTTTTAAGGGTATTTTTGTTCAGATTATATCTTTACATGAAAAAATGGCTAAATTTTAATTACTTTTGTAATTGTGACTATTTTTCAATTACCAATTGTAAATCTAGTTATTTCTGATATTTTTTTCCCGAGTTTAAATTAGATGTATTGTAATAAAATATATAAAAAGAGTTTACACTGACTGTGCTTTTCTTTCGTTTGAGAGCTAAACATATTCTTTTTAAAGTTTTAAGTAATATGAACTATTAGTGTAAATGTGTAAAAGAATTTTATAGCGCCATTATACATAACTTAATTTTTCTTTTTAATGATGATAACGTCTAAATCTTGGTTATTAACTACCTTTCCCTAGTACAAAATTGCTTATTCTACACACCAAATGCAAAGAAATCAGCTATTATTAGTGTTTTTTGTTATGCTGAAATTTGAAGTTTGATATCTATTATTTACATTTACATATTCACTTTATTAATTATTAGATTTGTTTAGAGTTTAAAGTATATGCACCATTAGTGTAAAAGTTTAAAGAATTTTATGCTAACAGTGAATGTAACTTAAACTCGTATTTGTACAACGACAACTTTTAAAATTTGTACTTTACTGGAAATCAATTACCTTTCCCTAGTACAAATATTGGTTATTATGCCCGCTAAATGCAAAGAAATCAGCTATTATTAGTGTGTGTTTTTTGTGTGTGCTGGAATTAGAAGCTTAATCTCTATAGTTTACATTTACATATATTACTTTATTGACTAGTAGACATGCCGTGACACCATTGTGTGCAATGGCATGCACTACGACAAATTTGATTTGTAAGTGAGTAGAATATAATGCCCGTTTGTCCATAAATTTTTTTTTTTTCAAAAAAAAATTAAAAATGTGTTTGTCCATGAAATTTTAAAAATTTTGAAAAAAAATCAAAAATGAGGTTTTCAAAAACCCACTTTTTCAAAATTTTCAGAATTTTTTTTTCACATTCACAAAACTGCAATATTTTTTCAAGTGAAATGCATGTCCAAACATAATTTTAAAATATTATTTTTCAACTTAACTCCAAATACTATTTATTTTCAAAAATTACAATTTTTATGTCCGAACGCCTACTAAGATTATATGGTCGTAAGACTTAACCTCGTGTTACTTTGTGTCACAAAATTTAAATCTACTTTCTATTATTCTCAATTGGTTCTGCCTATTGTATATATACATGTTATCTTACGAAATTTTTTATACACATTGATTAAATCAATTTTGCGAATCAATACTGGGTGAGACCCCTTATAAATTGGTATCTGCGCCACTAAATTCCAAGTAACAATTTTAACTATAAAATACCTCATTTTTTTACTCGTACTTTTATGGAACGGAAAAATAAAATTACTGAATTATTTTGGCACAACATTTCAATTTTACTAAAGACTCTTTTTACTTTTATCTTCTACTCGCTTACTATTTACCTGTTAATGTTCATTCAACAATAATTGTAAATGGACATAATTCAATTATGGTAGCATAAAATACAAATATTTGAGTTATATGAGCTATCAGTTTCAATTTATGTATCTTAATTTTCTGTTTAGCTTGTTTCGAATAAATATGTCTCATTTTTATGTTAAGTGAAAAAAAAAATACTCTAACATTCCATGTTTACCTTATGACATTCGCTTATAGAGATATTACGCATATTTAAGATCGCAAGATTTAAAGAATATTTTTTATATATTATACATACCTTTATTTTAAGCTCACGAGATTCATTTTGTTTTTTTTAACATTCTTAATTTTAGTGTTTATCTAAACTAAGGCAAATAATAAAATAAAAAAGTAGTATAATAATTAGTTTAATGCATATACAAGAGGAAACGATTCTTTAGCATAAAACTCTCTCTATAATTATCTCCCCCCTCTAGATGGCCCCATCCCCACCCCTTGCACAGGACAAACTATCACCACCGGCACTAAAATCCCCCGACCCACCGGACACAAATTCAATATCGATGGAAGTTGAATCAACTCATAAAGAAAAAGTTAACACCTTTAAGGAAATACTAACGAAAAATAACTTGACAAGGTCAAGCGTATACAACACTCAGTACCACCAACCGGAGGCAGTATTCAAATCAACCACTAACGTCACCACTGGGCCTATCATCCTCAGCCAAGAACAAAAAAACAGACTCTACCACCCACGACGTTTCTCATAATCGTCAAGATCTTTGGGAAAAAGGTACCCCCACCACCTATTGAAATTAAAATTGCAACACTTACGGAATCCCAGAGAACATCTGACACTAATAGATTTGGGTTGGGATTTCTTTGTGGTCAAATTTGAAATATAAGAGAACATGATGATTGCACTGCACGGAGGTCCATGGCTCATCATGGGACACTTTCTCTCCGACAAAAATTGGGAACCAAACTTCGTACCTGAGGAATAAAAAATACACACCACCGCTATCTGGATCCGGCTTCCGCAACTACCCACAGAGTTCTACGATAGAGAGATACTGGAAAGGGTGGGGAGAAGAGTTGTAGGCTGTTGAAAATCGATATATGCACCTCTGCCTCCTTAAGAGGCATGTACGCACGGATCTGCATCCAAGTACCCATCGAGGTAACCCCAAAAAATATGGCTCTAATTGGTAAACATAAGCAGCCAATTGAGTATGAAGGGCAGTGCATCCTGTGCAAATGGTGTGGGCGATTGGTCCATCTGCTCAAGAAATGACCAAATCAATGACAATTAGGGGCAAACGACACAGCAGAGACGTCGACGCCAGGACATAGTGCCAACAAGGAGGACAAAGACTGGAAAGTGGTGGAGTTCCCACGAAAATCAAAACGTCAAGGGAGAACAGAGGGATTCAAAAACCAGGGACGACTAGAGGCAACACAGAACAAATCGGGGAGCGGAAAGCGGCCACCTGATTCAGGTAAGTTTTTCGTCCTTAGTAACATTGATGAGGGTGAGGGCAGTAGCAGGGCTGTGGAGCATGGCAACGTTATGGTTGCGGGAAATATAGGCAAAACAAGACAGTCCCAACAGACACCACACGGGCCTCGTCTAACTAGCCCCCAACGAGATATGCAGCTTAGACCATATGGGCCTAAGTTATAACTGTCTGGGCCTTTATCGCACAACCCAAACCAAATGCACAAATTACAGCACGTGCCAAATTTAGAACACACGCAAAGCACGTGCCCTACCACACACGCACCTCCTACCTCTCACACTGACCAAGGGAGAAAACACGCACCCACATCGGGTAAGCAAAATACCCAAAATGAATTCTCAAATCTGATACCTCCCTTCTCAGTGGTCATTCAAAATCCACACTACTTGGCCAAACTGGTCACAACCATCCTGAACCATGCCCTACCGAACTATGGTCACCAGTTGTGGTTGGCAACTCTCATGTAAGCTCAGTTTGTATTGAGCCAACAAACAATGACAACATACCAGTTGAGCCTTCTCATGCAGCAGATAAGCCACACCCCCCCCCCCTTCCTCCCACTATTCTCCCAGGGGAGGAGATCCCCAACCCCTCTTTCTCTTCCTGGACACCAGTGAGGACAATGCTCCCATCACCAATAACAGGGTCAGAAAATGTCCACGAACACCTAGAGGCCACCAACACAAAACTAGAGAAAATGATATCAAGGTTGAGAGTGCCCAAGACCAAACTATGCTACTATAACAGGAGGAAACAACAGACTTCAGAGGGCATGGGGGAGAAATGCTTATCGTATTATGCCCCAAGAAGCATGGTGATGTGTGGAGTAAGCCTAAGATCATCCTTAGAGCCAAACTCAAGAGACTCAGCTGTGAACCTAAAACCAATAATAGCCCAGTTAACTCCCTAGACTCCTCCTGGAATGGAGAACCAAGAAAGCCTAACAATGAAGGGGAAATCCAAATGCCTGAAAAGGAAGTCACAAACCAACCCAAGGTTACTGATGAATTTCATCTTCTGGAATGCTAGGGGGAAATGGTGGTGAATTTATGAGACATTGTGCTGAGTTGGTTAAGCTGCACAAGCATGTCATACTGGTACTCTTGGAAACCAGGATGACTGAGCACAAGAACCTGATCCAGGAGCTGGGATTTATAGGGCAAATCTAGAACCCTGCTGTAGGCCTCTCAGGAGGCATTGTCATCATGTGGAAAGATGACATGCTGAAGATTGATGAAGTCTCCACCACTCCCCAGGGCATCAATGTCATGGTTAAGATAATTCCCTCTTCCACCCCTTGTCTTTTCACTGTAATTATATGCCAGCAACATCTATGCTAACAGAAGGGTACTATGGGGCCAACTTAAAACCATCACCGATGGTTATAGAGGGAGCTGGCAAGTATGTGAACTTCAATGAAGTCCTAAGGGCCAGAGATAAGCAGGGGGAAACTGTATCTCTGTCCCAAGAGCTAACCTGTTCTAGCAGTGCTTGAACCACTATAAACTTATTGACTTAGGTTTTAAGGGGAGTAATTACACTTGGACTAACATGAGGTATATGAATAGGAGTCAGTTAATCCTGAAAAGACTAGATAGGTGTTTTGCCAATGATGAGTGGATTCAGGGTTACCCTTCTAGTAATATGAGTCCCCTCCCTATAACACACTCTGACCACTGCCCTATGTTGATCATCTTGTGTCCCGATGATTCCATTACTCCATCCAGACCTTTTAGGTTTGAACCCATGTGGTGTAGTCACCCATCCTTCTCAACCATTATCCAACAAGTCTATGAAGGGTTTGGTAGCCTTGAAAGGGGCACTGCTCAGTTCCAATCCCAAGTGTTGACCTGGGGCAGAAATGTATTTGGAAATATGTTCTATAAGAAGAAATACATTATTTCCAGACTTGGGACCATTCAAAAATCTAATGCCTACCCCTTTAACATCTTTCTTTAGAATCTAGAAGGTCAACTTCTAGAGGAATACTCCTCTATTCTCAAATGTGAAGAGGTCTTTTGGAAAACTAAGTCTAGGATCAACTGGCTGATGGAGGGTGATGCTAATACTCGAGTCTTCCATACATCTATGGAGGATAGGAGAAGAAGGAATAAAATCATGGGCCTACATAGATGAAGTAGGGAATTGGATTGAGGAGCAACAGGAAATCCAAAATATCATTTTCCACTACTACTCCAATCTATTCACCATTGAACACATAGGCTCACCTACTCCCTAGAAAAGCACAATCTATAATGCCCATACTCTGTCCACTAGGGAGCAAAGTCACGACCTAATTTTTTCTCCGTAGGATATCGTGACGGCACCTAGTCTTAAAGACTAGGTTAACCTATCAACATGCGAAATAATTAAAATAATCATAAATACTATTAAAACTCAACAACTTAGTACATATAGAATTTTTCCCAAAACCGGCGATAATACAAGTCATAAGCTCTAAGAATTTATTCCGGATATCTCTATACATCAGAGTCTAATGAAGATAAGGGAAACAACATAATAAAGATAGAGGGGGACTCCGAGGTCTGCGGACGCTGGCAGATATACCTTGAATTCTCCGCGTACTGCTAGCTCACCGATACCTGATCTGGTAGGAAGTACCTGGATCTGCACAAAAAGATACGCAGAAGCGTAGCATGAGTATACCACAGCGGTACCCAGTAAGTGCCAAGCCTAAACTCGGTAGAGTAGTGACGAGGTCAAGTCAAGACCCTACTGGAATATAAATAATAAGAAACATGGCAAAAGATTATAACAATGTATAATAATAATAATAACAACAACAACAACAACAACAACAACAACAACAACAACAACAACAACAACAACAACAACAACAACAACAACAACAACAATAATAATAATAATAATAATAATAATAATAATAATAATAATAATAATAATAATAATAATAATAATAATAATAATAATAATAATAATAATGAGGCGATGTGTTTATGCCCGTACCAAAGTTGGCAGTGCTTCCTATGTGCTTGTGTGTATTTGTTAGAGGAAAGAGTATTGTATTCTCTAAATATCTTATGCTAGAGGGAAAAATTAAATGTTTAATTAAAAGTATGTCCACTAAGAAGGCTAGTTATTTGATTTTTTATTAAACTACTCATTCTACGCTGCTAATGTTGAAAAAATTGTAGGTTTATGCCTCTTTTTCTTATTCCTTATCTTTTCCCCTTTTTATCACTCCATATCTCAATATTTTAAAGTTCTTATGTAAATCAAAGCAACCATAACATAGTATAATGGCGTTGTGGTCACCTTTGAATATTGCTAATTATATTTTAAGGAATCACTTTTTATTTTATTTTATTTAGCGATGTAGAGTGACCCATAATCTTTAGTTAGTGGAAGATGAATTTACATATTAAGGGAAACAAAACAAACAAAGACAAGTACACCAAATGAGAAATATCAACAGGGTCACTCCCGAGGTACAGCCTCGTAGTCCCAAATCACAAATAATTTCACAATCTTTTCTTATATCACAGCGGGAGCCTTCATATTTAGTTTTTAAAAATCATTGTTCCCGAAAAAACATCCCGCATTTTAGCCCACCTTATCACACCGCATGACTTCTAGTTGTTCCTCTACTACCCACGCATATCAAACTCACCTTATCTCACCGCATGCGTTTCAACACCCACACCTTATACCACGACATGCGTATCAATATCACAATTCACACCTCAAGTGCCCAAATATTTCGACTTGCCAAATAAATCAACAATAATAATATTTTCCACAATAAGGAGCTCACAGCTCAATCATAATGTATACAAAAATCTCAACAAAATATTCAGGAGTGAACAACTCAAGAGAATAATATTTAATAATTTAACACTTTTATTTCAATATAATTTACGGCTTTTATATTTCAATAATCGATATTCCATAATTTAACAACTCAATTAAGGAATTCAACCTTCAAATAATGAGCACAAAATAAAAGGCAACAAAACTTCAACTAAACAAGTAAAGCAATTAGAAGAAAAATGTAAGGCAAGTAGGACATATGAAAACAGAATAACGATGATGAATATAACATGATAGAATAATTTAATTAATATGTGATAAAGATCTACACAATTTAAAGCCAAAATTTTTCACATTTAGACCGTGTACACACTCATCACCTCGCGTACACGGCTTTCAATACATTACAATTATCATAACAATACCAATCCTAAGAAAAATTTCCCCCACACAAGGTTAGACAAGTCACTTACCTCGACTTGCGTAAATTCAATCCACTAGTAGGCATTTTCCTCGATCATCCAACTCTTAGTGGCTCGAATATTTTGCAGCAACACTCCAATATTAGATTAATGAGAAGACCAAGAACAATTTGACCAGAAATAGATCTTTACAGCAGAGATTGGATCGAAACCTTGACCAAATAGAACCTCGAACCAAAGGAATTTTGAGATACAAATAGAGGCTCAAGGTTATCACGTGATGTTGTTTCGGTGGTTTTGCTACAGGTTGAGTGTTGGGTTTAGATATTAAGGTGACAAAATTTGAGTTAGGACGATGGACTGTGGATTTGAAGATGAGGCATGAAATTGAAAGAAGAGAGATATCCGAAAGTTTTGTGTTCTCTTCCTCCGTCCTCAATCTCTCTACTCTCTGATTTCTTTTTTATTTCGTGAAAATGACGCGAGGCCATAAATTTTGTTAAAGGAAAAACTAAATAATATGTACATATTAAAATAGTAAAAGACTAAATTTCAGAGAAAAGCAAGATACTACGTGCTAATTGCTTATACTGTGTACATCTAAATTAGAATAAAACTAACACTAAATAACAATATTAGGACTAAAAAAAATCCAAGCACTAAAAAGGTATAAGGTTTCAGGGAGGGTCAAAATTAGATGTCTACATGTGGTACACTTTGTACCAAAAGAAACGACACGGAAATATCAAATAAGAGCGCGGTACAATCCAAACCCATCCGAAACTTACCCGAGCCATCGGGGCTCCAAACCAAACTTCCACACAAGTTACATAACTACAATATAGCATGGAAAAAATATAATTTAGGAAATCGAGGTTAAAATACTCGTAACGACTGGCCGGGTCGTTACAAGAAAGCTATTCTGAATGCGCCCCATAAGGAGTAGTGAAATCAAGGTGTCCATATTTTTTTCAAACCTACAAAGGCCCCTGGACCTGATGGTCTCGCCTTCTTTTCTACCAAAGATACTGGAATATCCTAGAGAGAAAAATAACCCAATTCTGTAATCAGACTTTCAATACCCTAAAAATGAAGCATGAAGTTAATACAACCTACCTCTGTTTGATTACTAAGTGTTCCAATGCCACAATCCTTAAGAATTTCAGACATTGGCTATGCAACACTATGTATAAATTGATTACCAAAATAATTATCAACAGAATCAAGCATGTCCCCCACTCCATCATTGGCCCAAGTTAGGTCAGTTTCTTGCCAATAGGAGGGCTAGTGATAATGCCACCATAGTTAAGGAATACACCAGTCACTTCACTAAGATGAAAGGGGAAAATGCGAACATGATCCTCAAAATTGACTTAGAAAAGACGTTTGACAGATTAGAATGGTCCTTTATCAGAGACACTCTTGTGTCCTTTGATTTTCCTCACAATATGACCAAATTAATTATTTCTTTCATCTCTCTAAGCTCTATTTCTATCTTGGTAAATAAGGGGTAGGACTGAATTCTTCCATCCTAGTAGGGGTATCAAACAAGGAGACCCTATGTCCCCTTACATTTTCATCATGTGCATGAAAAGATTATCCAGGAGCATTGAGGCTCAAGTGTAACATGGTAGTTGGTTTCCCAACAAAATTAACCACAATGGGCCAAAACTCTCTCTTATATTCTTTGTAGATGACCTAACCCTGATTGCTAGGGCAAACACCAAGAATTGTGCCACCATCATGGAAACTATGTGTGATGACCCAGAATATCATCTTTAATTTAAACATTCATTTCTGTGTCCTAAGACCTCAAAAAGCACTATTTATTATTCTTTGACTTGCGGGAGAAGTCCGTAAATATTTCCGAAAAGTTTTTATGTGAAAAATTGATTAAGATGTGAAACAGAGCTTCAAAACTCATTTGAGTTGACTTCGGTCAACGTTTTGAGTAAATGGACCCGGATTAGTATTTTGACAGTTTTGGTAGGTCCGTATCGTGATTTAAAACTTGGGCGTATGCCCGAAATCGAATTCGAAGGTCCCTACCTCGAATTATCGGCATTTAATAGAAACTAGAAATCTAAAGACTAAAGATTTCCAAAGTTTGACCGTGCATTTGACTTTATCGATATCAGACTCGGATTGAGATTTCGAGAGTTGAAATAGTTCTGTTATATCATTTATGACTTGTGCGCCAAATTTGAAATCATTTTGTATTCATTTAATACGTTTCGGCATAGGTTTTGTAATGTGAAAAGTTTGAAACTCATAAGTCCGAATCGAGGAGTGAATTGTAACTTAAGCGTTATTTGACATGATTCGAGACCCCGAGTAAGTCCGTATTATATTACGAGACTTGTTGGAATATTTGGTTGAGGTCCCGAGGGCCTCAGGTGGATTTCAGATGGTTAACGGAATTTAATTTGGATATTCTAGAATGTTTCGACGACTTTCTTCAATAATAAGTGGTATCAAATTAAGAAAATGAGCTCCAAATTCAGTTTTGATTGAAGCATTAGATCTGTATTGAAATTATGGAGCCATAGCAAAAAGAATCGTTGAATTCGGACATCGTATGAGAGAGTTATGCCCATTTCCGTGTCGGGAAAATATTTTCCGTCGTCTTCAGCGTTCGGGGTAGTGTGGGGTGCTATCTCTGGCGCCGGGACTTCTGGAGGTTCTGGAAACAGCGCCACATGCAGCGCCCCACGCCACTTTTGGCGCTACAGACATAAAACCCCCATAAAACGGGGAGTTTTTTCATTTTTACTCATTTTTTAGTTTTGAATCTCGAATTTTGGCGATTTTCACGGGAAAACATTGGGGTAAGTGTTACTTATCCTGTATTTATTATATTTTATGATTATATACTTATTTACATCATGAATCCGTGAATTTATGGAAGAAAAATCAGATTTTTATAAAATCTTCCAAAAATATAAAATGAAGATTTGAAGCTCAATCCGATGTTGGAATTTGATAATTTTTGTATGGTTTAACTCGTATCGGAACGGGTGTTCAGATTTCGTGAGTTTTTTCGGGATTCGAGACGTGGGTCCCACTGTCATTTTTTAAAATGAATTTCAGATTGTAATCCGGAAAGTTAGTAAATTCATATGGAATTAATTCATATGATTCGTGTTGAGTCTATTGAATTGTTTGTGACAAGATTTGAAGCTTTCGGACACGAATTCGCGAGGCAAAGGTTTATTGGAATCTTGAAATTGGTTGCGAAGCGAGGTAAGTGTTGTGGTTAACCTTGACTTGAAGGAATAGAACCCTTGAATTATTTGTTAAGTGAAATTCATGTGAACGGCGTATAGGCGAGGTGATGAGTGTCTATACGCCGTCAAATTAATTATTTGCATAATTATTTGAAAATTATAAATTATTTTAAATTATGTATTAATTATTATATTAATTGTTTCTCTCATATTCCTTGCTCAATATTATGCCTTGAATCTATGCTATAATTACTACATGCTTATTTGATTTATGTGACTTAATTGCTACTTTACATTTAGCATACTAAATATTAAATTGCATATTTTCTCCTTAATTTCCACAATTAATTGCTACTTGTCATCACTTATTTCTAAATAAATCATAATTATTGTATGTTTGTTGTCTTATAATTTCATATTAATTGTTGCATTTATTGGAGTAATTTCTTTTATAGGAATTCAACCTTCAATTAATGAGCACAAAATAAAAGGGAACAAAACTTCAACTAAACAAGTAAATCAATTAGCAGGAAAAGGTAAGGCAAGTAGTACATATGAAAATAGAATAACGATGATTAATATAACATGTAGAATAATTTAATTATTATGTGACAAAAATCTACACAATTTAAAGCCAGAATTTTTTACATTTAGCACGTGTACACACTCGTCACCTCGCGTACATGGCTTTTAATACATCACAATTATCATAACAATACCAATCCTAAGGGAAATTTTCCCCACACAAGGTTAGACAAGTCACTTACTTTGCCTTGCGTTAATTCAATCCACTAGTAGGCTTTTTCCTCGATTATCCAACTCCTCGTAGCTCGAATATTTTTCAGCAACACTCCAATATCAGATTAATAAGAAGACCAAGAACAACTTGACCAGAAATATATCTTTACAGCAGAGATTGGATCGAACCTTGACCAAATAGAACCTCGAACCAGAGGAATTTTGAGATACAAATAGAGGCTCAAGGTTATCACGTGATGTTGTTTCAGTGGTTTTGCTACAGGTTTAGTGTTAGGTTTAGATATTAAGGTGACAAAATTTGAGTTAGGATGAAGGACTGTGGATTTGAAGATGAGGCGTGAAATTGAAAGAAGAGAGATGTCCGAAAGGTTTGTATTCTCTTCCTCTGTCCTCTATCTCTCTACTCTCTGATTTTTTTTATTTCGTGAAAATGACGTGAGGTCATAAATTTTGTTAAAGGAAAAAGTATATAATATGTACATATTAAAATAGTAAAAGACTAAATTTCAGAGAAAAGCAAGATACTACGTGCTAATTGCTTATACTGTGTACATCTAAATTAGAATAAAACTAACACTAAATAACAATATTAGAACTAAAAGAAATATCCAAGCACTAAAAAGGTATAAGGTTTCGGGGAGGGTCAAAATTAGATGTCTACACGTGGTACCCTTTATGCAAAAGAAATGACGCTAAAATATCAAATAAGAGCGTTGTACAATCCAAACCCATCTGAAACTTACCCGAGCCATCGGGGCATCAAACTAAACATCCACACAAGTTACATAACCACAATATAGCATAAAAAAATTATAATTTAGGGGATCAGGGTTAAAATACTCGTAACGACTGGCCGGGTCATTACATTCTCCCCCGCTTAAACAAATATTCGTCCTCGAACGAGTATAGAGACATACCTGAAGTGGTGAAAAGATATGGATAACGGCTATGCATATCATGCTCGGTCTCCCAAGTCGCCTCCTCGATCGGTTGACCCCTCCATCGGACCTTTACTGAAGCAATGTTCTTTGATATCAGCTTTCGAACCTGCCTGTCCAAAATAGCTACCAGCTCCTCAATATAAGATAAATCCTTGTCCAACTGGACTGATCTGAAATCTAACACATGAGACGGATCACTGTGATACTTCCGGAGAATAGAAACATGGAATACCCGATGAACTGCAACTAGGCTAGGTGGCAATGCAAGCTTGTAAGCCACCTCACCAATCCTTTAAAGTATCTTGAAAGATCTGATATACCTAGGGCTCAACTTGCCCTTCTTCCCGAACCTCTTAACACCCTTTATGGGCAAAACTCGGAGTAAGACCCACTCCCCAACCATGAATGCCACATCAAGAACCTTCCGATCTGCAAAACTCTTATGTATTGATTGGGCTGTAAGAAGTCGATCCTGAATCAATTTAACCTTTTCCAAAGCATCCTGAACTAAGTCAGTACCCAATATCCTAGCCTCGCCCGGCTCAAACTAACCTACTGGAGACCGACACCGTCTCCCATACAAAGCCTCATATGGATCCATCTAAATGCTCGATTGGTAGCTGTTGTTATAGGCAAACTCTGCTAGCGGCATAAACTGATCCCAAGAACCTCCGAAATCCATAACACAAGCGCGAAGCATATCCTCCAATATTTGAATAGTGCGCTCAGACTGTCCGTCCGTCTGACGGTGAAATGTTGTACTCATCTCAACCCGCGTGCCTAGTTCATGTTGTACAACTCTCCAAAATCGCGATGTAAATTGTGTACCCCGATCAGAGATGATAGATACTGGCATGCCATAAAGCCTGACAATCTCGCGGATATAAACTCAAGCCAATTGCTCAGAACAATAAATAGTCACCACTGGAATGAAATGAGCAGACTTGGTCAACCTATCAACAATTACCCAAACTGCATCAAACTTTTTCTGAGTCTGTGGAAGCCCAACAACAAAATCCATAGTAATCCGCTCCAATTTCCACTCTAGAATCTCTAGCTTCTGAAGCAATCCACCTGGCCATTGGTGCTCATACTTCACCTGTTGAAATTTAGGCACCGAGCTACATACTCCACTATGTCCTTCTTCATTCTCCTCAACCAGTATTGCTGCTTCAAGTCCTGTTATATCTTCGCGGCACCCGGATGAATGGAATACCGTGAACTGTGGGCTTTTTAGAGAATCAACACACGCAAATCATCTACATTTGGCACACATAACCGGTCTTGCATTCGCAACACACCGTCATCCCCAATAATGACCTCTTTGACATCGTCGTGCTGAATTGTGTCTTTGAGGACAAGCAAATGGGGGTCATCATACTAACGCTCTCTGATACGATAATATAAGGAAGACTCAGTAACCACACATGCTAGAACTCGACTAGGCTCCGAGACATTCAATCGAACAAACTGGTTGGCTAAGGCCTGAACCTCTAGTGCTAATGGTCTCTATGCTACCGGTAGATATGCTAAACTGCCCAAACTCTACGCCTTTCGACTCAAGGCATCAGCCACCACATTGGCCTTCCCTAGATGATACAAGATGGTGATATCATAATCCTTAAGTAACTCTAACCACCTCCGCTGCCGCAAATTAAGATCTTTCTGTTTGAACATATGTTGTAGGCTCCGATGGTCGGTAAAGACCTCACAATGGACACCGTACAAAAAATGCTGCCAAATCTTCAAGGCATGAACAATAGATGCTAACTCGAGGTCATGGACCAGATAATTCTTCTCATGTACCTTTAACTATCTAGACGCGTAGGCAATCACCCTACCGTCTTGCCTCAACACTGCGCCGAGACCGATACACGACGCATCACAGTACATTGTATAAGACCCTGAACCTGTAGGCAACACCAAAACTGGGGATGTAGTCAAAGTTGTCTTGAGATTTCGAAAGCTCTCCTTACATTCCTCGGTCCACCTGAACGGATCACCCTTCTAAGTTAATTTGGTCATAGGTGCAACAATAGACGAGAAACCCTCTACAAATCGACGATAGTACCCTACCAAACCAAGGAAACTCCGGATCTCAGTAGTTGACGACGGTATGGGCCAATTCTACACTACTTCAATTTTCTTCGGATATACTTGGATCCCCTTGCTCGATACTACATTGACCCAAAAATCCCACGAAATCAAGCCAGAATTCGCACTTTGGAAATTTTGCGTACAACTTATTTTCCCTCAAAGTTTGAAGTACATTCCTTAGGTGATGCTCATGATCCTTCTGGCTTCGGGAGTACACCAGAATGTCATCAATAAACACAATGACGAATGAATCAAGATAAGGCTGAAATACATTGTTCATCAAGTGCATAAATGTTGCTGGGGCGTTGGTAAACCCAAATGACATTACAAGGAACTCGTAATGACCATACCGAGTCCTGAAAGCAGTCTTTGGAATATCTATCTCATGAATCTTCAATTGATGATATCCTGACCATAAATCAATTTTCGAGAACACTCTGGCACCCTGTAGTTGATCAAATAGGTCATCAATGCGAGGCAATGTGTACATGTTTTTCATTGTAACCTTGTTCAACTGTCGATAATCAATACACATGCGCATGGAACCATCTTTCTTCTTTACACGGGAAAATATTGGGGTAAGTGTTACTTATCCTGTATTTATTATATTTTATGATTACATACTTATTTACATCATGAATCCGTGAATTTATGGAAGAAAAATCAGATTTTTATAAAATCTTCTAAAAATGTAAAATGAAGATTTGAAGCTCAATCCGATGTTGGAATTTGATAATTTTTGTATGGTTTAACTCGTATCGGAACGGGTGTTCAGATTCCGTGAGTTTTTCCGGGATTCGAGACGTGGGTCCCACTGTCAATTTTTAAAATAAATTTCAGATTGTAATCCGAAAAGTTAGTAAATTCATATGGAATTAATTCATATGATTCGTGTTGAGTCTATTGAATTGTTTGTGACTAGATTTGAAGCTTTCGGACACGAATTCGCGAGGCAAAGGTTTATTGGAATCTTGAAATTGGTTGCGAAGCGAGGTAAGTGTCGTGGTTAACCTTGACTTGAAGGAATAGAACCCTTGAATTATTTGTTAAGTGAAATTTATGTGAACGGCGTATAGGCGAGGTGATGAGTGTCTATACGTCGTCAAATTAATTATTTGCATAATTATTTAAAAATTATAAATTATTTTAAATCATGTATTAATTATTATATTAATTGTTTCTCTCATATTCCTTGCTCAATATTATGCCTTGAATCTATGCTATAATTACTACATGCTTATTTGATTTATGTGACTTAATTGCTACTTTACATTTAGCATACTAAATATTAAATTGCATATTTTCTCCTTAATTTCCACAATTAATTGCTACTTGTCATCACTTATTTCTAAATAAATCATAATTATTGTATGTTTGTTGTCTTATAATTTCATATTAATTGTTGTATTTATTGGAGTAATTTCTTTTATAGGAATTGGTAAATTATATTATTTGAGGAGCGGGTTGCACACCGCAAAAATATTGATTGAAATGAATATATTGGAGGAGCGGATTGCGCGCCGCAACAGAATTGATTGAAATGAATATATTGGAGGAGCGGGTTGCACGCCGCAACAGAACTGAATTATTATTATTATTATTATTATTATTATTATTATTATTATTATTATTATTATTATTATTATTATTATTATTATTATTATTATTATTATTATTATTATTATTATTATTATTATTATTATTATTATTATTATTATTATTATTATTATTATTATTATTATTATTATTATTATTATTATTATTATTATTATTATTATTATTATTATTATTATTATTATTATTATTATTATTATTATTATTATTATTATTATTATTATTATTATTATTATTATTATTATTATTATTATTATTATTATTATTATTATTATTATTATTATTATTATTATTATTATTATTATTATTATTATTATTATTATTATTATTATTATTATTATTATTATTATTATTATTATTATTATTATTATTATTATTATTATTATTATTATTATTATTATTATTATTATTATTATTATTATTATTATTATTATTATTATTATTATTATTATTATTATTATTATTATTATTATTATTATTATTATTATTATTATTATTATTATTATTATTATTATTATTATTATTATTATTATTATTATTATTATTATTATTATTATTATTATTATTATTATTATTATTATTATTATTATTATTATTATTATTATTATTATTATTATTATTATTATTATTATTATTATTATTATTATTATTATTATTATTATTATTATTATTATTATTATTATTATTATTATTATTATTATTATTATTATTATTATTATTATTATTATTATTATTATTATTATTATTATTATTATTATTATTATTATTATTATTATTATTATTATTATTATTATTATTATTATTATTATTATTATTATTATTATTATTATTATTATTATTATTATTATTATTATTATTATTATTATTATTATTATTATTATTATTATTATTATTATTATTATTATTATTATTATTATTATTATTATTATTATTATTATTATTATTATTATTATTATTATTATTATTATTATTATTATTATTATTATTATTATTATTATTATTATTATTATTATTATTATTATTATTATTATTATTATTATTATTATTATTATTATTATTATTATTATTATTATTATTATTATTATTATTATTATTATTATTATTATTATTATTATTATTATTATTATTATTATTATTATTATTATTATTATTATTATTATTATTATTATTATTGCGTACATGTTAATGTAAGTGACCTGCCTTAGCCTCGTCACTACTTTGTCAAGGTTAGGCTCGGCACTTACCAGTACATTGGGTTTTGCTCGGATTCAGCTACCTAGAGGAGACTTGAGGTATAACTGCATAACGTCCGCAGTTCTGAAGTCTTCTTCTATCTTATCTTAGTTGTGTATTATCCTTCAAACAACTTGAATTTTATTCAGACCTTTATTTGTATTATTCTAGTAGCTCGTGCACTTGTGACACCATTTATAGGATGGTATTTAAACATCACTATTATTGTGGATTATTCACTATATTTCAGACTTTATTCCCGCATTTGTTTCTTTGATATTAATTAACTTAAAATTGTTTTAAAATGGCCAATATTATTCTAACGTTGACTTGCCTAGCAAGTAAAATGTTAGGCGCCATCACGGTCTCGAAGGTGAAAATTTCGGATCGTGACACTCTGCACCATTTCAGCGGCCTATCTGTTCAAAGGGTCAACACCCTAAAGTCTAAAATTGTCTTCTCCAATAATTGCCAACATGATAAAATAGATAGCTTAGCTAGGACTTTGAACAATAAGCCCAACACTTCCTTTGGTAAATACTTAGGCTTTCCAGTCTTTCACAAGAGGCCAACCAATAGGGATTTCCAGTTCATTATTGATAGCATGCAAGCTAAGCTAACTCATTGGAAAACTAACTTCATGGACATGGCTGGAAGAACTACCTTTGCCAAATCCTCATTGGGATGCATCCCTAGTCATGTCATGCAGTACACTGGGTTACCTGCCTAGTTGTGCAACAAAATTGATAGGATTCAGAGGAATTTCATATGAGACACTACTGTTGTTAAGAAGAAAATACATCTGATTAAGTGAGTATCATTACTAAGCCTAGAGAAGTAGGGGGTCTTGGTGTGCATAAACTGACCTTAGGAATACTGCGAGCCATGCTGGTTTGGCATGGAGGATGTATAACAACACTAATGCCCTTTGGGCCAGAGTGTTGTTCCACAAACACTGCACTAGCAATCACCATAAAATGCACATTGTCTCCAGGACCTAGACTAGCATCATGAATGGGTGGAAAATATGTAGAGATGTCAATAGGTGGATAGTGCATAAGGGTGATAAAATCAACCTGTATAATGACAGATGGATCCAAAACTCAGAACCTCTTAGAGCTTTGATTAGTGGACCCCTTAACAGGGGAGAGAAGAACAAAACTCTGGCCACCTATCTCCTAAATGACCAGCTCATTCCTATCAGCCTTTCCTTCAACCTACATGGCAGTGTGGTTTCAAGCATAAACTCCACTATTTCTAATGATAAACCTCTTAGAATAGACAAAATGGTGTGGAATAGGACTTGTAATGGACTTTTCTCTACCAAGTCTGCCCACTCCATAATCCTTGAGCAGTTTGAGAATCTGTACCAAAGTCCAGAGATGGATTTCAATTGGATTTGGTCAAAGAAGGTACCTAACAAGATAAAATACTTCATGTGGTTGATGACCCATGACAGACTTCCTACTGCCAAATACCTGCACTACATGGGGATCACTCTGAAACCCAGGTGTTTCTTCTGTGACAAAGAGGAAGAATCAATTGAGCATGTCATGGTCAATTGTGACAATGCCAAGTTATTCTGGGACAATCTATCCCACATGAGCTTAAATAATCATAACATCACCACCCTCCTGAATAAGCAGAACAACTTGGGATGCACCACCAACACAATCCACACACAAAAATTTCAACTCTCTCCTAAAATGGGGGGAGTTGATCCCTTTCTGCTTATGGAAGATTTGGCTCACTAGACACAACAATTGCTTCCATGGGAAAAGAGAGCCAATTTCCTGTAAGAATGTCATAGCTAAAGTTATTGAGTTCATTCATGTGGCTGGTGAATGCACTGACATCCCTACTAATGTCTTACATATCAAGTGGCATTCTCCCAGGAGAGGCCACTATAAACTCAATACAGACGGGGCAACCCTTCAAAATGGGTCTATAGGTGGATTATGAGGAGTAATCCGAAACAACAATGTTGATTGGGTGATGGGATTCATGGAAAAAATAAATTACACCAACACTCTACACTCTGAACTAACAACTCTAATGCAGGGACTAAGAATGGCAGTCTCAAACAACTTCATGCCTTTGGAGGTTAACATAGACTCAACTAAGGTAATACACAGAGGCAATTTGATTTATGAGACTATTGTATGTAAATGCAGGTCACTCCTAACAACACTGGGGCATTCTCCAGTAAATCACAACTACAGAGAAGCCAATAAGGTGACAGATAAGCTGGCCAAGAAAGCAAGCAAGATGAATGAAACAACAACAAACTTTTTGATAGTTCTTCAGGTGTTTGCCAATGAAGTAATATGGGCAGACATCCTAGGAATTATTTTTGAAAAAAATAAGGGGTTGTAATATTTATAATGTAGCGATAGACTACACTGTTTTTGTGGAGGTTGAGACCTCTCCGAATGCTTCTGTTGTAACAAACAACCAAGTAGCTAGTTAATATATATATATTAGATGAGGCACGCCTGTGCTCAGCACGGGCCCAATATCCCTAACTTTTTGCTCTATTCGCTACAAAATAATTCTTTTGATAGATAAATTCGACATCCTATTGTAAAGAAGCATAATTTTATTGGATATAGAGGGGGTACAAATAGAAGTAAGAGGGTTTAAGGAATCTATTATTTGTACATCTTTCATTTTGATTCAGACAGCCACCAAACACAAACAAACTGTATTCAAAGCGTGTGGACCGAAGTTTCTCATTTTTGATACATCTACTTGTCATTCCAAACTACATAAAAATTACAGGTTGAAATTGTATTACATACAACTCTGAGATGTTTTTTACTTTCTCGCCCATCTAAGCTAATAATAACTTCTTTTACAGTACCAGGGGCAGGTACCACCATTTGTATTTGAATAATCTTTGAAACATGCACAAACAATATACAAGCAATGGTACATGCACCAACTGCTCAGTGCTGATCTATTTACTTCACTGAATGATGAATTCAGCTTCCTCTAGGCACATATAGCATCTTAGGCATACATTTTCACCAACATGTTGGAGGTTTGCTTGAGTTAGTAAGTTCAGTCCACTCCAATGGGTTAATGTTGAAGGGACTTTTCTCTTCATTCTCCAAGTTAAGGTTTCAGATGCGCCAATAGTCTCTGATAAGAAAAGAAACCATTACAATACTTATAAACCAAACTTGGAGATACAACTTACGCTCTTGTTTAGTACCCAAAGTTTAGTACTCTTTAAAATATTGTTCATAAGATAGAGAGAAAACTAGATTAGTCGGTATAATTATTTTTAGCTAGTTCAAGCTACATTATAGTTATATATCTCCTAAAACTTAAATGAAGTTAATAATAAAACAACACCCATAGAACAAAAGATACTCGACAGTGAGACCAGAAAGCTAAGAGGAAACAATGTGAAGCATCTATATACTCAGTGTTTAGCTCAAGTAGACAGTAAAAGAAGGAATTTATGCCAATTATGGTGCTAAATATAGTGCAACTTGGTAACTATTCTTTGATCAGACTAACCTAAAACAATTAATACCTCGGGTCCATTTCCCTTTTTCTATTCTGGTAGCATTCTGACATAACAGCAAATTTCAAAGACAATACAAAGTGTATTGATAAAACATTCCTTGGGAAGGAAGCTAAACAAAAAATCAAACTGGTTTTAATATGTTCACATGTTTTATTCTCTTATTTTTATGGTTAGTTGATTAGTCATACATAGCTTAAGGGGCTATTTAAGCTTGGTCAATGATGAATTAAGCATGACTGTGTGAACTTCAAAAAATTGGCAATTTTAACAGAAAATTCTGAGATTAATGAACTTTTCACTATTTTGTGTGTCTGGATCTATCTTAATAAGAATGGATTGGTGAATCCATCTATTTTTTAGATATTAAACTTGGAAATTTTGAGGAAGACAAAACTATTTATCTATCCTATCGTTTTTTTTTTCTTGATTTGCGTTATTATTAGTAGGAATTTTTCTGTTGATCTCCTTGTTCTTAATCTTAGAAACTGTCAATGATATTCGAACATATTTTAACTTATTTATAAAATAGAATCGTTGGCTATAGTTGGTATATTCTCATAATAAGAAAGAAAATATCTGAAGTTCCCACAAGTCAAAAAGTTTAACACCATCTTGAGCTGCAATCTTATAGTATCACCACACAAGCAAAACATATCACTTATAATTTTGATCACACAACTTGCTTTATGTTGCTAAAAGAATGATAATCAAAAGTTTCATTCATTGCAGAATACTCATTGCTAAGAAATAATCATTTTCTTAAAAGGAAATAGCATTACACCTGCATGACCATCAAACCTTACAACATTAGTTGAGCATAAAAAGGGGATAAAAAACAGAGAGACGAAAAGTAAGGAAAACAATAATAGTAATTGTATAACTCCAGAGGAGTGCCATGAATAACTTATGAAGCTCTTGAAGCAAAAGAAAAAAAAAATCTAACCTTACATCTCATATCTTGAATATAGCCACTAAAGTCCGTGTTTCAAGGATCCACAAGGGTGAAAATCTGAAAATGTGCAGCAGTCGTATTCTGAAGCATCTGCAACCTGCATTAGAAGTTTGTACTTGACGACTCCAAAAATGTGAAAATTATTCGCAACTCCACAACATCGCGAAAAAAAAAGTGTGAAGGGCTTGTCTTTTATATCATAATATCTTTTGATAGAGTGTTGGATAAGAATAAGTATAAGGTTTTGCAAATACAATTTTTTTTTTTTATTCAATATTGTATCTACCATTTCGATTTAAACTTATCAATATCTTACGGTTTGCTAAGAAGGACTAGACCTTAAGTTTGATTAATTTCGTATGAGAAGTCATCTCTATTTCAACTCCCTGTCTCAAACAACTAACTTAATAGTTTGTATTCCCCCGCATGTATATGATCAAGTGGTTAGAATTGTGCAATCATTATAAATATTAGTTAAGTCAAAGAAATAGTCTTTTATTTTACTTTTAAAATTTTCCTATTGCTTTTGTGAGCAGAAAACTATATATGAAGATGCAGCAACAAACTGAATATGAAGCAACTAACATTAACTAATTAGAATATCTAAAAATCTATTTCTGTAAGGCAGTTTGTATTTTCACAAGCTAGGGTAATGAACTCAGCACATGAACCATGTACAATCATAAATTTTGCATCAAGTGTCTCACTACTCTACTTCTCTTAGATCATTTGAAGTATAATAAATTTTCTTATAGGAGGAAAGAAATGCAAGACTCTAACAGTTCACAGGAAACTTGCTCTAGTTGATCTTGCCATTTTGCTTTAATTGGTCTTGCCAGCTCGCTTTAATTTGTCTTGCCGGTCAAGTTCCTGACTGTTTGCTCCAAGTACCACAATACATGTATGCTGATCTTGAATTAAGTATACATCACATTATTAAGCGATTGAAAGTTTTATTTGCAAAATAGGCCAAGGCTGCATGATTGTTTGAAAACTTTTAGCATTAGGTTTAGTCTTTTTAAGGTAAATGTTGCCCTTGGTTGTCAGGCCTCTCTTCTCCCCAACCATAGACCCGATCCTCTGCCCCTCTACTTCTTTTCATTCTTTATAAATTTTATGTATCCCTAAGACTGCCCACAACCACATACTCAGCCTTAACAATATAGAAGTCACACAAATTGGAATTACCTTTTTTAGCATACACAGAAATAAGTAGTAAGTAGAGTGCCTTACAAAAAGCCCTATCTATCATAAAATTTTCTAACACAATTGAAATGGATCAGGTAAAAGACAAAGTAATCGAACCCTTAGGAGTAACTCGTGGGGCTTCAATATCTATTTATTTATTTAGCAAAATAAGAACCGTTTTGAGTAACATTCACCTATAGTAAAAGTTAGTAATTTATAACAAATATACCATTATCTAATGTTTGGAGACATGAACCGTGAAGCAAAGAGGAAAACAATTATAAATTCTCCAGCCTTTTAGCTAAGAAAATGTAGGAAATAAGGGATGACCTTTTGTCACCCCTCTTTATGCTACTACAGAAAAGGTATATCTTACATAAAGTAATCGAAACTTCAACATTTAACTGAAATTGTCTGTTTGCACTTTGAAACTGATATTTACCAATATGACGGACATGAGAATACAATTGAGCGATGCATTCACCATCTACACTATACTACTTTTTGATATCATTATATTAATAATCAATATCTAATAGTTTATCCAAACAAGAAGCCAAATCTAATATTATTGCTTTAGGATGATTCAACTCCAGTGAACCAAATTGTTTAACCAACTGTGCAAAATGATATATATTGGAATGATGGGCATATATGGTATCAAACCATTTAAGAATATATACTAAAGAAATATTGGTGAAACAAGATTTATGAGACAATCTTTTTTGAATTCTTTTGTTAATGAAATTTGAATGAAAAATATCGCTCGATACAGTTGATATGGAGTTATTGAATTTCTCAAAAGATAAAGCAAACAAAATTGAAGCCATACTCCTTTGATTTATCAATAAAAGAACCTATAGGAAGTTAGCTTCACTGTCATAACCACAAATTGGAAAAAGACACATGGTAAAATAACCAATTTATAATCAGGTACTCTCAACGAAATTGCGAAATGATTGGAATTCATATATAGAAAGCCAAAATTATAAAAGTGAAGATTGAATCTAAGATACCCGTGAATGTATCCTCTTTTTTGAGATATCTAGCTCTTGAATTCACTAACTTGCATGAAAAACATTTTCCTCCTACCCAATTTGGAAATCTCATATTGTCAGAAAAATGATCTCCCTGTTTCTTTCCCCAAGTTTAACTGGAGCAGTAGTCACCCACTAACTGAGCTAGAAATACACATCCTTGAACTCCAATGATCTTCTATAATAATAAAAGTAAATAGTAGAGAGGTAATCATTAACTCTGTAAAAGAAGACAACGAAGAAGAAAGCTAGATGGGGCCATGGGAGACTCTAAGCTTAGAATATTCTAGAGGAAGAATGTAAGCGAATTTGAAAGAGACGAAAATGCAAAATAGAGAATAAATGAGGTGGCTGTTCAATTCTGCCATAGGTTTGAAATGTCACTATTGCTAAGCATTAAAAATACTGGATAAAAAGTAAATACCACTTTAAAAAGTGGCTATCCCACAAAATTTTTACTGTTGCTTTTGCTCTGAACGGGCCGAATTTAGCGGGTTTGGTCTTTGGGGTATTATCACTTTTAGCCTGCGCCAGAAATTATTTACATTCGGTAAAGTGTATAAAATTTGTATATAATATACAAAATGTATATATATAAAATTGTTTACCCCTTAAAATATATATATATATATATATACAAAAATATAAATTTTTGACTATTATTTTTAGAGCGACTATAGAGTGTCATTTTCCCATTTTGATATCCCTCTATTCTTTCTTCGTAGATTGGTTCATTTTTAGAAATTCTTTTTTCCCTAGAAAGATGGTAGTACTAAAAATGAAAATCACTTTCTCAAATCACCCGTTTAGTTTCTCAATACAACAATATTCGAGTTTTTTCTTTTTACAAATCGAGTTTAATCAGATAATTATTAATAGGTCATGAGATTGTTGTATTTAGATTAGAAACAGTTGGATTGTTATGCATTAATAATTGTACCAAATTATGGCACACTGAAAACGTATATATTTACATTAATTATATCAAGGGGAAAATAGCAAATTCGAACTTTTATTATTTGAAGTTGCTCACTGCTATTCGATACCTTTTCTCGTCAATTTATACTCTTGCTCTTCGTATTTGTTTTACTAAATTAATGAGCATTAACTTGAAATGAATTAGCAGAATCCTAAGTATCGGTGCTATTTGGTAGAGTGGCTTATGCTATGACATTTGCATATTTAGATGCTACTATCATATCCAGAGGATTGACTATTAAAGGTATTTATTCAGCAGTAGATCCTTTAGATTCAACATGAAATATGTTTCAACCTCAAATCGTTGGTCACGAACATTACGAAACACTTTAAAAGTTAAGCAAATTTTATAACGTTACAGAGAACTACATGATATTATAACTATTCTTGGATGTGACTACTTATCCGAAGAGGATTGTTTACTCGTAGCAAGAGTGCGGAAAATTAAGGGGTAGTTTGGTTTGAAGACAAGTTTTGTACTGGGACTAATTATACAAAAATTAGTTATTCTCGTATTATTTCTTATTGATTATTTGGTATGTTGTATTAATCTTGAGATTGTCAATTTTAGTGCTTTATATCCTGGGATAACTTATCATGGGATTGCTATTCCATCATTTGACAGGTACAAGCTATCCAATAATATTTTTAATCATGAGATAACTTATCCCAGAAATAGTAACCAAATAGGAAATAAGACGGTACTAAATTTTTATCCGGTAATTATTTTTGCTTATTAGCATACCAAACGACCCATAAGTGTTTATGCATTAAAGTGAGGAAAAAAAAATAAAAAAATAGCAATATTTACAATTGGTAATTGAAAAATAGCAACAATTTTAAAAATAATCAAAATTTAGCTATTTTTCATATAAAAATAAAATCTAAACAAAAACATCCTTAAAAATCTAGAAATATTATAGCATAATATGACGAAGTTTGAATTTTTTACATACGAGCTTTTAGCGTAATGTGCTAGAGTTCCAACATAATATGCGGGAAATGTATATACAGAAGCTCCATAATCTAACATATTATGCTGGAAGT
This sequence comes from Nicotiana tabacum, assembly GCF_000715075.1. Classification (NCBI taxonomy): domain Eukaryota; kingdom Viridiplantae; phylum Streptophyta; class Magnoliopsida; order Solanales; family Solanaceae; genus Nicotiana; species Nicotiana tabacum. The sequence continues at coordinate 4,883,441 of NC_134102.1, read as the reverse complement.
GCTGGAGTTCCAACATAATATGCTGTAATTTTATACGCAGGAGCTCTATAATCCCGCATATTATGATGAAACTTTCTGTGTTTCAACAAAATAATAATTATTTTTAAATGATTTTACAAATGCAGATTATTTTTTAATTAACGGTCCAAAAATTGGCTAGCCGTTAAAGTGGAACAATGGAATAATACTATAGACCAAAAGTGAGTGTTAATTTCAAGGGCAAATCTGACCATTTAATTTCCAATTCCCTTAGACCTCCAAACTTTTGGTAATAAAATATCTTCTCCAGTGTTATCATCTGTCTAAGAACAAACAAACACACAAAGCAATGGCTTCCCTCTTTGTATGCACTCCATCTTCTTCTACTTCTTCTCCTTCAAATTTCTCTGCAATTTTCCCAAATTCCTCATCTTTCAATCCCCAAACTCCTCCTCTTTTCCCAATTCCAACTTCTTACTTCAACAGAAAAAATACACACACATTATTTTGCTCCGCAGCAAAGCAACAAACGGGGCCAGTGAAAAAACAACGTACATCTCCAAATAATACCAAAAAGAAAAAGAAAAATGTTTCAAATTACGAAGGTAAAGTGGATGTTGAAGTTGAAGATAAAGAAGCAGAGCGTTACGTTCCTTTGCCGCTACCTAAACCACCAGCTGGATTTGTTTTAGATGAGCAGGGTAGAGTTCTCATGGCTTCCAATAAGCGTATTGCTACGATAGTGAGTCTTTTTTACTGCTAATATTTTTGTATATGTATGCTAAGCTGCTATAGTGCTATACTGTAGAGTTTAAGTTTTATGTATTAACAGTAAAAAAACTGTGTTTACAAAATTAGGTCATTTAAAATCGAATTTCACTAACATGGGTCGGTAACTATTACTATCTCCGTTTCAATTCATATGAGTTAGTTTGACTCACCTTAAACATAAAAGCTTTTTGGGGTCGTAACATTTGTGTCGCTATAAGGCTAAAATGAGTAAAATGAAAAGAATTGTTTTCAAATATAGAGATGTGTTATTTTCTTGGAATGGACTACTAAGAAAAGTGTGCCACATAAATTGAAAGGGAGGGAGCAAAAGAGGAAGGATAACCTGGTGGAGCAGGTTGAATTCTTTTGATGAATCGAGAAATCCCAGCTAGTGGAGAACGGTTTGAAACTCAGGTGGATAATAGAGCCTTCTCCACTTAAATACCAGTCTTTTATCTGTAGCCGTAGCAAGGTTCGGACACCTGATGTGCGCTTAACACACATCAATGCACTCTTACCACTAGACCAAAGCCCTGGGGCTCAAGCAGGTTGAATTGCAATGCTACTGTAAGGATTTACATTGTTTGTGTAAATAACTTAAATATGTTTGCAAATGGCCGAAGTACTTGATACAGTATTTAATACAAGAAGGACAATTCTGCCTGTAAATGTCAGCATAGGGACAACAACAACAACGACCCAGTAAAGTCCCACAAGTGGGGTCTGGGGAGGGTAGTATGTACGCAGACCTTACCTCTACCCCGAGGTGGTAGAGAGGCTGTTTCCGATAGATCCCGGCTCAAGAAAACGAAAAGAGACAATATATCAATACCATCAACAAAAATCATAGAAATAATAACATCACAAGAACCAGTAAATAGATGAAAAACAAACAATAACTAGTAAATAAGGCCCGACACTATGAAAACGGAAGAGTAGTGTGAACACAACATTGACCACTAGCAGTCTAAGACAAAATTCTATCAGACTAGCCTCACACTGGTACGAGTTAGAAATATGCTCAACTACCTCCTAACCTACAATCTTAATGCTCGACCTCCACAGCTTCCTATCGAGGGTCATGTCCTCGGAGATCTGAAGCCTCGCCATATCTCACCTCTCCCCAATACTTCTTAGGCCGCCCTCTACCTCACCTCGTACCCACCAAAGCCAACCGCTCGCACCTCCTTACCGGGGGCATCTGAGTTCCTCCTCTATACATGCCTGAACCATCTGAGCCTCGCTTTCCGCATCTTGTCATCCATGGGAGCCACACCCACCTTCTCCCGAATATCTTCATTCTTAATCTTATCCATCCTAGTGTGCCCGCACATCCACCTCACATCCTCATTTCTGTTACTCTCATCTTCTGGATATGTGAGTTCTTAACTGGTCAACGCTCAGCCCCATACATCATGGCCGGTCTAACCACCGCTCTATAAAACTTACCTTTAAGTAGCGGTGGCACTTTCTTGTCACATAGGACTCCAGATGCTAACCTCCATTTCATCCATCCCACCCCTATACGGTGTGTGACATCCTCGTCGATCTCCCTCTCCCCTGGATAACCGACTCAAGGTACTTGAAATTGCCTCTCTTGGGAATGACTTGCGATCCAAACCGCACGTCCATGCCCGCTTCCCTCGGCTCGGCACTGAACTTACACTCAAAATATTCCGTCTTAGTCCTGCTCAACTTGAAACCCTTAGACTCAAGGGCCTGTCTCCAAACCTCCAGCCTCTAGTTAACGCCGCTTCGCGTCTCGTCTATCAAAACTATGTCGTTAGCGAATAACATACACCATAGCATCTCCCCTCGAATAAGGTGTGTCAGTGCGTCCATCACCAGGGCAAATACGAGTGGGTTGAGCGCAGATCCTTGGTGTAACCCCATATCAACCGAAAAATGTTCAGAATCGCCTGCCACTGTCCTAACCCGAGTCTTATCTCCATCATATATGTCCTTAATCGTCCTAATGTAAGGAACCGACACACCTTTAGCCTCTAGACATCTCCAAAGAACCTCTTTAGGAACCTTGTCATACGCTTTCTCCAGATCAATAAACACCATGTGCAAATCCTTCTTCCTGTCCCTGTACTGTTCCACCAACCTCCTAATAAGGTGGATAGCTTCCATAGTAGAACGCCCTAGCATGAACTCGAACTGGTTGTCAGATATAGACACCGTCCTCCTCACCTTGACTTCTACCACCCTTTCCCAAACTTTCATGGTATGACTCAGTAATTTGATATCCTTATAATTGTTGCAACTCTGGATTTCACCTTTGTTCTTGTACAACGGAACCACCGTACTCCACCTCCACTTATCCGGCATCCTCTTCGTCCTGAAAATAACATTAAATAGCCCAGTCAGCCACTCAAACCTGCTCTACCCACACACCTCCAAAATTCTAGCGGAATCTCGTCAGGCCCGGTAGCTCTGCCCCTGCTCATTTTACGCATAGCCCCCACGATCTCCTCAACCTTGATGCGCCTACAATACCCAAAGTCCTGGTGACTCTCGGAATGCCCCAACTCGGCTAGCACAATATCCCGATCCCCTTCTTCATTCAGAAGTTTATGAAAGAAAGTCTGTCATCTCCGCTTAATCTGGGCCTCTCCCATCAATACTCTACCTTCCTCGTCTTTGATGCACCTCACTTGGTCTAGATCTCGAGCCTCCGTCTCTCTCGCCTTCGGTAGCCGGAATAACTTTTTCTCCCCGCCTTTGGCCCCTAGTTCCTTGTATAGGCGACCAAAAGCCGCAGTCTTAGCCTCCGTGACTGCCAGCTTCGCCTCCTTCCTACCTACTTTATACCTCTGTCTGTTCGTTCTCCTCTCTTCCTCGCATGTGCTCCCTACTAACTTCAGGTATGCCGCCTTTTTCTCTTCCATTTTACCTTGGACCACTTCATTCGCCTTTGTGCCCGCCAGAGTAACCCTTCGAGACTCCCAACACCTCTTTCGCCGCCTCCCTTATACAATCTGCCGTCGTCGACCACATATCGCTCGCGTCCCCACTACTCTTCCCGGCTCCCACAACCGATAACCTCTCTTTCAACTCCTGGGCTTTATCCTTAGTCAAGGCTCCCCACCTGATCCTCGGTCGTCCTCGTGCAGCCCTCTTCTTCCTCTTCATCATGATACTGACGTCCATCACCAAGAGCTTATGCTGCGTCGCGAGGGTCTCGCCCGGGAAAATGCCAGCATAGGGAATTTGTGGAATTCTTTGTCAGTTCTGTTTCCCACATCTGTTTTACTTATAAATTTTGGGATCCCGAGATTAGCATTCTGGCGTTTTCAATAAGTGATGTATTACACATTCTTATTTGAGAAAAAGGAGAAGTGAATAGTGATTTATTACACATAATTTAGAGAAAAAAAGGAACACATTAGAGCGAACTAAAAATGTGATCTTGAAATAGATTTTGTCTCGTAGAAAAGCAGAATATTAGGAACTTAGAGAACTTGCAGCTAAAAATAAACATTCAAGGCACGCTCCTCCTTCAGAAACTTGACAGATGTCGACTAATATATTCATTTTTCATTCTCACGTCCATTGGAAATTTGGAATGTCAAATGCACACTGGACAATTTTTCCTTCGCCAAAGAACAAAAAGGGAAGAATAAATCTCAACAATGCAACGTATCCATGAGCCTAAGTTTGAGAATTCTTACCATTGTTATATCATTTAACTTTCCATAGTCGTCGCTTTTCATGTTGCAAAATTCCTTTCTGCAAGTTGAATATTCGGATACCTTTTTATTTAAACTTCATAAGGTGGGTAGGAAAACATATTTAATTGATCTATTCTAAAAAAACCCATATTTTATTGATCTAACAAGTTAAGGGCAATTTCTGGATAACAATCAAGTAAAGTCATTGTAGTGGCCTTGGAGTCTTCAATTAAACTGAAAAAGGAATATAATACACCTTGAATCTGGAGAAAACTCAACATGAAGTTGCTCTAGTACATACCTTTGACACTCTATGTCAATATGAGGAATGCAAGAGTTCATTCAGGGAGAAAAACTGATGAAAGAGAGCAAAAAGATCATCCTTTCTTTTTTCTCTTGCTTCCTTTTCTTTTTTCTTTTGAAGTAAAAAAAGTAAGAGAGTTGTCCAGGTCATTTTCAATTTACCGAAACTTTAGCGTGACATGCTCTAGCGATTTTCCCAACTTTAGTGTGCCGGAATATCATATGGGACAGTATTACATCTAAAACAGCTCATCTCTTCTGAGGTCCAGGTTCAGTTTCTTATAGGATATAGTAGCTTCTCACAAAAGGGAGGAGAAAATGCATGTATAGCAGTGATTGGTTTTTAATTTCCCGAAAATTTAAAGCGATTTTGCAGACACATAACAACGTCTCCGTTACCTCTTAATCAGATTTCATGTGTGCAACTACCTTAGTTGACGTTTCATAGGTGCAAAATCATCTCCTTAAATTTGACTTGTATGAGCAACTTGTCAGTCACTTCTAAATTAATTCAAGTACTTGTGTATTTTCTTTTGTAGTTTTCGTTCTCTTTTATCTCTGCCAACTTAGTTATCTAAAGGGCTCAGCAACAGGTTGATTCTACCAACAATTTCCCACTGGAATGCGTCATCAGGAGGGTTTTTAGAAGTACACGAGAAGATGAATGTTTACTACTCTGCCCTGTTGATATGTAAGTGAAGTTTGTAGTTATCATTTGATATCTTTTCCTTTTCTGGCGGTACATTAAATAGATGTATTTGTCTCTGCAGGCCTGTTCAGATTTTAAAGAGCACAAATGTCGAGGGGTGGTCTGCTGTATGTCTGAACTAAACTTGATTTTCTGTTATGTTTGTGGAAACTTGCCAGAGAGAGTCTTGATTGTCTATCTCATTTCTCTTTCTTAACCAATGATCAGTGTTCAAATGGATTTAAGATATATTACTTTTTCACCTTACATGCTTCCTTCCGTTTGAGAATTCAGGAATTGCTTGCTTGAGTATCCTGTTGTAAAATTTTGGGTTGTCTTGTAATTTTACAGGTTGTCGATAGTGTTCATTTGGCCCCCCTCTTCTCTCTCTCTCCCTCCTTTTCTTTTTTGTTCTTCTCCCTAGTAAGGAGTGGTCCCCCCCCCCCCCCCCATGTTCTTTTCACCTAAGTTGCTCCGACATGACAGATTAGGTGGCGCACCCGTGTCGACACGACACTAGTATGGGTGTGGGTATGGGATCCGTACCGGAACTAGTCAAACAATTTTGGGTACTTTGACCACGACAGACGGAAAAATTCGAGACGAGATACAATTTGATTCCCGAAATCATAACTAAAACTAGGGTAAATTTGAAGAAAATAGCATACCTTATCTAGGAAATCAATCATTTACTTATCTACAACTTGAGAATAAAAAAGAAATCCACACTTTACAAGCTATACGTAAGTATTCCACAAAATTTCTCATAATTTAGAGATATTTTTATATTTTTGAATTATTTTTAGCCGGATCCTGCAACTGTATCCGTACTAGGATCCGAATCCCCGAATCTTATAATTTACATCTCGAAGGATCCGACCTCTAGATCTGCACCCGTGTCGGACACCCGCACCCGTGTCCGAGCAACTTAGCTTTTCACTACTAAGGTGTTGGGATGAGCGCAGATTAATTTGAAACCCTATTATTTTCTGTCAGTCATTGACATTTGGAAAATGCATACTGTAACCAATTAACTTATATGAAGCAAGGAAGAGCGGTAGACCATTGTCAGTGTCCTCTTATTCTTGCGTCTTCTATGTACCCTCTATTCTGTTGCATGATACTAGTAATTACTAGTATGAATAATGCTTTTCTAAGTAAGAGAGTCACCTTTAAATTTTTCATATTAGGAAATTTGACCTGCTTTTGTTCCTTCATGCACCCACTTGTTAGAAATTATAAAAGAGAAAAAAGGGCACAAATAGTTTTTACATATTATAGATCATATCGCAATATATTATTAATTTATATGCCTGTTTGTAGGTAAGCGATGAAGAAGTTGAAGCTATCCTACCGACTGCAGCCTATGCTCTAGCCAAGATACACATGCATCTGGTGTACAGTGGGTACAATCTCTAGACCTTCGATTTTAATATGGTTGTTCTCCATTTCAGTTATCTTCTTCCTTGCATGTATCAAAATCTGATTTCATTTTTATATGTTCTGATGATGCCTAGCTATTCTCTATCAGATTTTGTTACACAGCACGAGGAGGATTTTGCTACACAGAGGACGACATATTTGAATTCAGAACAGGCAATGTTTGCGTCTTTATAAAGCTGCGTCTTACTGCAGTCAATATTGTTACTACCTCCGATCCATCTTAATGTTGTTTTAGCCTTTCAAATCTGGTCCAAAATAAGTGATTTTCAAAATTTAGATCTGATTCATTAGCTTTACTTTCTATTAGTTTCCTTGTTGGTTTAGAACTTAGGTCATTATATCCTCCTTTGATTTGGTATCACTTTGTAAATAGGCTTTATAGTCTAACTTAGACGAGGATTTATGTTTTCCTTGTTCTTATACAAGACGAGATGCTTGCAATAACATAATAATTTCTTGTCACTTATGAAGTTTTGCCTTTTGCCTTTTAAGATCTAGTGAAGGATTTTACCGTCTATCTTGGATCAACAATACTCTATAGGTGTTTCTTGAGATAGTTTATTAGATGTTGTCTAGGTGGCACAATAATCTATTTCAGGATGTGATGCAGAATCGACCAAATGTGGGGAACTATGGATTTACTTACAGCTGAAACTCAGGTCTTCAGATTTCAAAGGACCATAGTCCAAGGCTTGAGTTCTTTGTGGCCTGTCTTTTTTTCTCCCCCTGCTGATTTGGGCGTTTTCCCAGTTCTTTTCGGGGTGGTAGATGGTGTGGAAGGAAGTAGGGGTTTAAACTTGTGACTTCGATCCTTAAAAGAAGAGTCCATGCAACGCGAGCTAATGCCTTATCCCCATGGATTTTTGGTTTTCAAGTCATTGACTATGGACTTTCACCTTATCAATTCTTTTATATTCTTGTCTGGATCTGTCATGATGGGTCATAGTTCATTGTATGTTATTTAGAATGAAGCTTGTTTGCTTATGACCGTAATGTCTCTTTTGTAGTTCATATCTCTTTTCTGGATAATATCCAACAGAATTCATTTGTTTCTAAAGGTTGTTGCACTTTTTCAGATGATGGTGATGATGTAGATGGCTTGCCAAGTGAAGGCATAGAAGTCACATGCTTCCACATGGTAAATTATCATCTGTTCATCGTGTTAAATGATCATTATCAAGCTGGGATAATAATTGAAAAATAATGTATTCTCTTGGTGTAACTTATGCACTTCAACTTGTGGACAACTACTGCTCCTTTTATCTGTCTTGATTGTTGGTAAAAGCGTGGGTTGCTCTAGTGGTGAGCACCCTCCACTTCCAACCAAGAGGTTGTGAGTTCGAGTCACCCCAAGAGCAAGGTGGGTAGTTCTTGGAGGGAGGGAGCTGGGGGTCTATCGGAAACAGCCTCTCTACCCCAGGGTGGGGGTAAGGTCTGCGTACACACTACCCTCCCCAGACCCCACTAGTGGGATTATACTGGGTTATTGTTGTTGTTGTTGTTGATTGTTGGTAAAAGCCCGTTTTTATCCCTTTGCTATATGGTATCTTCAATTTGATTCCTCTATTAACTGATTGCATAAGAACCTTCAAGTTTTTGAATTTACTCTTTCGTTCAAATTGATAATGGAAATTTTCAACTCAATCTATTAGTTCTAATAATTTATCAGTTGACAGATTTTTTTTTTTCTGTTTTATAAAACCGTGTTAAGGGGCGTTAAAGATTGGAATGCAGTTTGATTTTGTGTTTTGGGAAATATTGTGTGCTTGAACTTAGTCTTGGAAATAATGTGTGATAGAGTGAAACTTGGTTCTCTGTTCCTATTTTCTTTCACTATAGTAATTCTTGTAAATGACACTATGTGATATCTTCATGGCTACTAATAATAGGTAACGCCAATGACTGGTTAATTTACCTGGCTCTTTACTAGTGTAATGCATTTATATCTAAGAATGGCTATCAGTTTCGTCATCTCTGTCAAAATAGTATCCCTTATCCTTATGGTACTCTCTCCATTTTAACACGCATTGGAGTAAAATTATCTATGTTGTTAATATTCATTTTACAATGGAAATTCTGAAAACTTTCTGCTGGTAAGATTTCCATGTTCAAGCTTCTTTCCTCCAAGTTAGTTCTTATCTTTATTATCACTGTTCATGATTTTTAATAAATTCCTGAAACAGCCCCAAAACTGTCTTTGTGTGCCTCATATTAAGCAGTTCGTTGCCAAATGTCATCTCACATATCTTGATATTGATTTCCTCTCCACAGGATGGTTCCCACTATATGATTTATACACCTTCGGACCCACTTCTCTTTGTTGCAGTGAAGGTAAAGAGTCATCTCTCATTTGTATATAGAAGCTCTGGTTTTCATCTCATTCTAAAAGCTTATTCATCTTTTGCTATTGCCAGTATGCTTTGCTGGTTTCATCTTCTGTTATTTCCACTTGTTTTTTATTTTTTTTAATTTGCATTTTATTTCACCTTGTTCTAATAATTTTATGAAAATTCCTTTGTGTAACCTGTTATTGCAGGGCAAAGATGGTCTATTGCAGATTGCTGACGATGTAAGCATTGAAATTCCCTTCATGGCCTGTTTATATCTTTTCAATAGCAATTTGTTGCTACAAATTTTGTTTTCTTGCTAAGTACAGATACATATATGAGTTGTTTTATGTTATCACTTATTGAACTTCATCACACACAACGAGCCCCCTTAGTTCCTCACAGAAATACCATAAAAAGATTAACCATATCTATTAATCTAAACGCTTCTTTCTTTTAGAGGATTTTATATCAGAAAGTTTCTTGGGTTTCTGTTACTATAGAGTTTGTTCAAGAATTGTGATTTCTCTTTGGAAAGAGTCATCTTTTTGCTCACTCGGGAAAAAGGTTTGTCATATCTTAAGTTGCTAAATGGGGTCAAGGTATATCAAGGTGGCGAGGTATATTTTATGTTCCCTTTTCGAACAACGCTATTGTCAACCTGCCTCCTTTGGGAGTCTCTTTGCTAAAGATATGTGGGGAGCAAGGAAATCCTCACTTTCTTTATCCTTCATGATAAGCAAAAGCTGTATTTTCCGATGGCCCTAGTTTTGAGAGTCTACTGATTTTGGATTAGTAATCTATTTCTGCTGAAGTTGTAAGGTGAACCTTGAGTTTCCAAGAACTCACCTCCATCTTCAACTTAGGAAACTGCAGTATGTCACTCGTAGATGCATGTCAAAGTTATGCAGTGCCAAAAGGAAGGTGAAAGAAAGTTAACGGGAAGACAGGGAGAGAGAGGGAGAGGTGTGTGTGTGTGTGTGGTGGTGGGGGGGGGGGGGGAATCAATTAACGGTCACAAGGTGCATTTGGTGTAGCACAAGGCACATGTTCTACTGAAAGAACGTGCCATGAAGCAAAATGTTTAACAGCAGAAATATGAATTCAACAGTCACGGCTTTATTGCACCTGATCAGTTTGGCAGATAGTTGGAGGACTTTGGCAGAACACTATGCCACTATGGTGGTAAAAGTTGCATGTCAAACATTCAACTCATGCTTTTGCTGCATATGAGCGCATATAAACAACCCTTGTTTCTTGGTACAGCTTATTTCTGTTAGCTAATTGCTGCCATTGTTTCTTGTTCGTGCACTTTTCTCTTAGCTTGATTTTTCAAAGTTAGGGTGTATGTTACAGCATCTGTGCACTTTCCTGCAACAGGAACTCTTGGAAGACCCAGCCATCATCAGCGCCATAGATGAGGAGACTGAATTTAATGCCTTAGTGGTATGTACATTATACTTTAGTTAGTATATAAATTTTCAACTACTGAAATGCTCTAATTCAATCTCTGATTTTGCAGGAAGAAGAGGCTGCTCTTCTTGAATCATTGTTGGGGGAAAGATGATCAGCTTTCTATATTTCTTTAGGTTTTGAGATTTTGCAAATTATCTTGGTATTTTTTTTGATTTGTGTATAGTAAATGTCTAGATCTTTAATCTGTTAGATGGCCTATTATGTCCCTTGATGCCTTCTGTTCTTTTGTGAAAATTTATACTTGCTCTGGTGCTCTCCTTTACCAAGAGAAGTATCATATTGGAGCAATTTTTTGCAGAGTATTTTACTGTGCGCTTTGTGCATTATTTATGATGCATTATAATTGCTCTTCTGAGATGATTTTTGCCACTAGAATATTCTCGATTATTTCTCCTTTTATTGAAGGGATAATACATAGTTGATCAGTCTTATCGGGTGGAAAATTGCATTCGCTAATAGAGCTTCCTACTATCGCACCGTGGGAGAGTGCAAATGGCAAGTTGAATGGTCTGGTTCCGTTCAATTGTCCAAATCAACAAATCTAGCCGTTGAGGGTATCATTATATCATTACTAAAGTTTGTAACTGCACTTATACAGAGTTTGTATAAGATCTGTAATGAAAAAAAGTCTGCATTGCAAACATGCTGTTGTTTCTTCAATATTCTAAAGCCGTTGCAATAAGCAGTCGAGTGACAAACTGTACTGTGCTTAAAAGAATTCAAATAACATTCAAAAAACCAGCAAATGACAAACTACAGAGATAAACTTAAATTCCAAACCAAATCATTATAAGCATCAACATAAAGGAGATGTTCAAGGATGACTGTTTTTTCTTTCCAAAAAGGGGAAGGTTTGAGATTCAAAATTGACCTTTGGGATCTTTACACAAATAGAAGGCCAGATTCGCTATTTTTTCCTAGTGTTATATATAGATTATATATTAATTATATATGGTTATACACATAATATGACTTATACATATATCATACATCTCACGGCTACTTTTAGTTCAAGCGATTGGGTGTACGAAATTATTTGGGTTAACTCTTCAAAACTGAAAGTATGTACATTGTTTGCTAGGAAGGAAACAGAATAGGGGAATGTGGGTGGGTTTAAACACTTAGTAGGCGTTTGGACATGAATTCCAATTTTTTTTTTCAAATTTGAAATTTGACTAAAATTTGAATTGAAGATGAAGTTGTGTTTGATATAATTTTTACAACATATTTGGATGTCTTTTTTTCAACATATTTTGCAACTAAACACTAGCAACCTTCCCATTTTCAAGTGAGATTGGAAAAATTGCAAGATTTTGATAACCAAACATTATTTTCAAAAAATAATTTGAAAAAAGAAAAAAATTCTGCTCTTATGTTGAAAATAATTTTTTTTTCTTTTGTAACATCTTAACACTTACAGTAATTTTTATATGTGTAGTTGATAATTAAGGGCAATTTAGGGGTGCTAATTATGTATTATCCTTGCTCCTAGTCCTTAGGGGTCGTTTGGTTGATGCTTTAAAAGAGTTAATCGCGACATACAAGAATTTGTTGTGAAGTTTCAAGTTCTACTACTGAAATTTTAGGATGTCGTCGTAAAATTCATTCTCTCTATAACTGAACTTCAGAACAATGTGTTGGAGTTCGAGAAGGAGAAGGAGAAGAAGCGCTTTTGTAGGGGAGAAGAAGCTGTTATGTGCCGCTAATCACTGGATGGGTGTTACTATTAATTACTTATTAAGGAGTAACTTAATTTCAATTAGTTTTGGAACGGTGGCTGATTTTCAATCAGTAGCCTTAAAAGTGGTTATTTGTAAAAATCATCCCTCTTCACCTCCTTAGGGAGAAGTGTGTAATAGCTATTTTTAAGCCCGCTATTTAAAATATATTTACAATTTACAATGTATTTAAAGATTAGTCAATTCACCCAATCTTCAAGACTAAGTATCCTGAATTTGGAAATTCATGATTTTTGAGTTGCTAACTTGAAATTCAGGATTAAGTATTTTGAATTTTTGAACTACTAATTTAAAATTCATGACATAAGATTAGAACTTCATGACACAATTTCGAACTTTAGGACACGATGCCCTGAAGTTTGAATTTTGAGGTTTAAACACTAGGATGTTGTGTCCTGAAGTTTGAGCGAAATTGGTTAATCTTTAAATACATTGTAAACTATGGATATATTTTAAATAACATGCTTAAAAGTGATTACCTGATGTCATTTCCACACCTGCTCATTACATAGAAATGACACCAGGTAGCTATTCTAAAGGACTGCTTTTTAAGAATTAGTCAGTGCGTCCCGAATTTCAGTTTTTCAGTTTGACAAAAATGTCCTATTGTTCTAAAGTTAAAGATTTTTAGTTTAAAATTTCAGGATAAAATAAGTATTGACTAATATCTAAATAACATCCGTGAGAATGACTATCTGTGCACTTGCTACCCTCATTACTACTGTTAGCTGGCCCATATTTGTATAGGGCCGCGTAACCCGCTTTCAGCAATTACGGGCTACAAATCGACCCGAACGGGTCCAATCCTGTAAAAATGGCGTGTGGTAGCCACTAAATAAGGTGGTGTTTATTTTTTATCCACCAATTCTAATATTGAGTAAAAATAGCCACTACTCTATTAAAATTAATATGAAAAGATATTTTTACCCTTTCTTCTATTTCTTTTATTCCCAAACCCTTCCTTTATACGCTTCTCTCATTTAAGTTCAGAGCCAAAATTTCATGGGCAAAATTTCGCTCCCTCAATATCGTTCCTACATGCAACTCTCTTCTCTCGATTGAAGTTCAGAGCCAAAATTTCATAAGCAAAATTTCGCTCCCTCAATATCGTTCCTGCCCAGCCCACAACAATTCTCTGCGTATACTTTGTCCAACTTAATCTCTTCTCATTTGTCATCTTCTCTGCAGCGAACCAGCGTACTGGTATGCTTTCGATTTTGCTTTTATGCATTTTTCTTTTTGTATATCTCTAATCGTGATCAATGTTGTGTTTGTCATCAAGTATGTGTAAAATATCCAAAATAATGATTATAACTTGATTCACTGAGGAATAAGGTGCAGATTTTTGTGAGAAAGTTATTGAGAACCTTTTGGTATTGAAATGTGTTTGTGGTTCAATCAATATATTGATTATATAAGGACATTTAAGAAAAATAGTCCTAAGAATTTGTAAGCTAACTGTGTTTAGGAATTTTAGTTAACTGTGCTTCTATTAAAGATGCATCTAATTAGGTCCTGAATTTTAGTTTTTTAGTTTAAATATTAAGGATATTTCAGAAAAATAGTCCTACGAATTTGTAAGCTAATTTTAGTTAATTGTACTTCTATTAAAGATGCATCTACTTAGGTCCTGGATTTTAGTTTTTTAGTTTAAATATTAAGGACATTTTAGAAAAACAGTCCTAAGAATTTGTAAGCTAGTTTTAGTTAATTGTACTTCTATTAAAGATGCATCTAATTAGGTCCTGGATTTTAGTTTTTTAATTTAAATATTAAGGACATTTCAGAAAAATAGTCCTAAGAATTTGTAAGCTAATTTTAGTTTATTGTTCTTCTATTAAAGATGCATCTACTTAGGTCCTGGATTTTAGTTTTGTAGTTTAATTATTAAGGACATTTCAGAAAAATAGTCCTAAGAATTTGTAAGCTAATTTTAGTTTACTGTTCTTCTATTAAAGATGCATCTACTTAGGTCCTGGATTTTAGTTTTGTAGTTTAAATATTAAGGACATTTTAGAAAAATAGTCCTAAGAATTTGTAAGCTAATTTTAGTTTACTGTTCTTCTATTAAAGATGCATCTACTTAGGTCCTGGATTTTAGTTTTGTAGTTTAAATATTAAGGACATTTCAGAAAATAGTCCTAATGTTTACGTTCTATTTCCTTCTTTGTAGTGTGTTAATGGAAGGAGATCGTGTTTTCGAGTTTGATGATTGGCATAATTCGATGAGCTATTGGAAAGGAGATTTTCAGTATAAGGAAACAATAAAAAAAATTTTGTCGAACACGCAATGGAAGAAGTTGAGGGATGGTGTTTTCGAAAACTTTTTCCGATTACAACATGTGAAGTTCTGTGGTAGATTTATTCATTGTGTGTTGCTTTAGAAAATTATAAGCAATGACTCGCATTCAATGACATTCAAGGTTTTTGATCATGAAGTGAAGTTTACATGTGAAGCGTTCCAGATAATTACTGGGTTGAAATGTTCTTCAGTGGACTTCAAAGTTTTACGTGAAAGAGAAAATAGGCTTTCGAAAGTCTACTTCCCTAGAAAAGATAGAATCGAGTTACGCGATTTGTGGCATTTTATTACTAGTCACCCATATGGTACAACTGCATCATTTGTAGGCAGCCATGACGATACGGTGAAGTTGGCAATAATTTATTTTGTTGAATCTATGTTGATGGGGAAGCGCAAGAATCAGAATGTGTCTGAGCGGGTAATGAAAATCGTAGATGACGATGAACTCTACTCTTCTTTTAATTGGGGCTCTCTTTGTTATGAAAAGTTACTAAAATCATTGAAGAGATGCTTGAAGCCCAAACAAAATACTTCAGACAATGAGAATGAGAATGAGAAAGAGAAAGAGAAAGATAAATAGAAGGACAGTTATACTATAATTGGCTTCCCTTTCGCCTTCTGTGTTTGGATTATGGAAGTATTCTCAATTTTTCAGAAAAAATAATTTGTGAACTTCAGAGAATGTGAGTTTCCTCAGATGCTATGTTATTCAGATATGAAATCTCCACATTATGACACCCTATGTAAAAAGTACTTCTATAATGAAAAATTAAGTTAACAGGATTACTAGCTATTTTTTTGTTTATGTGTTTTAGTTATGAATACTTACGTTTTTTTTACTTATATAATAGTTGTATCAGTTGCTCGAGATAGTACAATTTTTTTCTTCTGAAGTAGATGCGGAGCCCACTAGTGTGCATGTGCCATTGTCTCAAGATCAAAGTTCAATGCCTTCAACACAATTTGATGAAGTCTTGCTTATGAAAATTGTTAACGTAGGTTTTCTGTCTTTGAATACCATTAGTTTTTTATTTGCTTATTTTTGCTTAAGAGACTTTTTATTTTTATGGTTTTTGATTCATAGATTATCGGAGAAGTTCAAAAAGGATATGGAGGTAGAATGTACTAGAATACATCAAAAAATAGCTTTATCAGAAAAAAGGATTCAAAATGACATCAAGGTAAAATCTTTAATTTTTGTGCTTGTAACTCTAAGTTAAGGACACCATATCCTTAATTTTTGAGCTTATAACTCTCAGTTTAGGACTTCCTATTCTTAACTTTTGAACTTGCAACTCTAAGTTCAGGACTACATGTCCTTAAATTTTTAACTTGTAACTCTAAGTTCATGACTACATGTCCTTATTTTTTGAACTTGGAACTCTAAGTTAAGCACTACATGTCCTTAATTTCTGTGCTTGTAACTCTAAGTTAAGGACCAAGTATCCTTAATTTGTGAGCTTGTAACTTGAAGTTTAAGACTACTTGTCCTTAACTTTTTAACTTGTAACTCTAAGTTCAGGACTACATGTCCTTAACTTTTTAACTTGTAACTCTAAGTTTAGGACTACATGTCCTTATTTTTTGAACTTGGAACTCTAAGTTCAGGACTAACTGTCCTTAATTTCTGTGCTTGTAACTCTAAGTTAAAGACCAAGTGTCCTTAATTTGTGAGCTTGTAACTTGAAGTTTAGGACTACCTGTCCTTAACTTTTTAACTTGTAACTCTAAGTTCAGGACTACATGTCCTTAATTTCTATGCTTGTAGCTCTAAGTTAAGGACCAAGTGTCCTTAATTTGTGAGCTTGTAACTTGAAGTTTAGGACTACCTTTCCTTAACTTTTTAACTTGTAACTCTAAGTTCAGGACTACATGTCCTTAACTTTTTAACTTGTAGCTCTAAGTTCAGGACTACATGTCCTTAACTTTTTAACTTGTAACTCTAAATTCAGGACTACCTGTCCTTAACTTTTTAACTTGTAACTCTAAGTTCAGGACTACATGTCCTTAACTTTATAACTTGTAACTCTAAGTTCAGGACTACATGCCCTTATTTTTTTAACTTGGAACTCTAAGTTCAGGACTACCTGTCCTTAATTTCTGTGCTTGTAACTTGAAGTTTAGGACTATTTGTCCTTAACTTTTTAACTTGTAACTCTAAGTTCAGGACTACATGTCCTTATTTTTTAAACTTGGAACTCTAAGTCCAGGACTACCTGTCCTTAATTTCTGTGCTTGTAACTCTAAGTTAAAGACCAAGTGTCCTTAATTTGTGAGCTTATAACTTGAAGTTTAGGACTATTTGTCCTTAACTTTTTAACTTGTAACTCTAAGTTCAGGACTACATGTCCTTAATTTCTGTCCTTGTAACTCTAAGTTAAGGAACACTTGTCCTTAATTTGTGAGTGTGTACCTCTATGTTAAGGACCAATGTCCGTAACTTATAAGCAGCTAACATTTTGATTCTTATTTTAAATACTATCTCACAGGCTTTAAAGAAAAACCTAGGATCAAAGATTGATACTTTATTGAAGCTTCTTGACAAACCTCATGAAAGGACCATAGAGAGAGAACCTAGTGTTCCAATTAGCAAAGATGCAGTTGATGATCAATGTGATGATATAGATGTGCATGTAGAAGATCATTATAAAAGCGATTATAGATATGCGCATCTAGAAGATGAAACTGATATTGGCATCGAAATTGGGAAAGGTTAGATACAGTTTTTGAATTTGTTATCATTGAAATTTATATTTAATAGCGTAATACATATAAACTTTTTTGTGATTATAAATGTGTGTAGAATCTTTTGATGGAGTTCAAGTTCAAGATGGAATGGAATGTCAAGACCAGGAAAATCCAAAAGAGACAAGTGTAACAAAAATAATTTGTAAATCTGGAGTGCAATCTCAGAATTTAGAAAATCCATTGGAAACAAGTATAAGTGGGATTGTATGCAAATGTGTTGAAGAAATATATGATCTATCTATACCTCTCTCACTTAAAGAGAAGTTTGGAAACCAAAATGATGCCAATCAAGGTTAGATGGAATTTTCATGACATGTTGAATGTTAGTTTTAGTAAACTATTAGTAACAAGTATTAATTATAAATATTACAGAATCTTTTGAAGCTGCAAGGAAAGAAGATGGAGTGGACTATCAAGATGATGAAATTTCAAAAGAGAGAAGTGGAGGACAATCTCAAGATATAGAAAATACCCAAGGAACAAGCATAAGTGAGATTGTTTGCAAATGTATAGAAGGAACATATGATATCTCTACACCTCTCTCTCTAACAGACAATATTGGAAGCCAAACAAATGCTAGTCAAGATAATAATTTAACTGGCATGTTCTTGACAGTTGCAAAAGGTTAGACGGAGTTTTTTTCATCTTATACATAATTGTTTTAATCAAAGATTAGTAACAAGTACTAATTGTGTTAGCTCTTGTAAATATTTTACAGAATCTTGTGAACTTGCAATCGAAGAACATGGAGAACAGTTGCAAGATAAAGAAAATGCAATCAATATGTCAGCTCCATTGTCTGTTAAAGAAATACAAGAAGGCAACGTGGCCAACACAGGTATTGATTGTGTCCTTAATATTGTATTCATAATTCAAATTGTCAGGATATTTTAAAAATTATGTCCTTAGTTTTTGTCTCTTCATTTGACAATTTGTCATAGAATTGATGACTTGCAGCAAACTAACGTATATGTAGTGTTGCTTGTAGAGCAAAACAAAAATGAAGTCGTTAATCAATATACTAGGAAAAGGAAGAGAGATATTATTGGTTTTGATGGTCCATCATTTGTTATTCTTACTCCTACTCCTCCGACTACACAAGATGGAGTGGACTATCAAGATGATAAAATTTCAAAAGAGAGAAGTGGAGGACAATCTCAAGACATAGAAAATACCCAAGGAACAAGAATAAGTGAGATTGTTTGCAAATGTATAGAAGGAACATATGATATCTCTATACCTCTCTCTCTTACAGACAATATTGGAAGCCAAAAAAATACTAGTCAAGATAATGATTTAACTGGCATGATCTTGACAGTTGCAAAATGTTAGACAGAGTTTTTTTTTCTTCATCTTATACATATTTGTTTTAATCAAAGATTAATAACAAGTACTAATTGTGTTAGCTCCTGTAAATAATTTGCAGAATCTTGTGAACTTGCAATCGAAGAACACGGAGAACAGTTGCAAGATAAAGAAAATGCAAGCAATATGTCAGCACCATTGTCTGTTAAAGAAATACAAGAAGGCAGCGTGGCCAACACAAGTATTGATTGTGTCCTTAATATTGTATTCATAATTCAAATTGTCAGGACATTTCAAAAATTATGTCCTTAGTTTTTGTCTCTTCATTTGACAATTCATAGAATTGACGACTTGCAGCAAACTAATGTATATCAGTATATGTAGTGTTGCTTGCAGAGCAAAACAAAAATGAAGCTGTTAACCAATATACTAGAAAAAGGAAGAGAGATAGTATTGGTTTTAATGGTCCATCATTTGTTATTCTTACTCCTACTCCTCCGACTACACAAATGAGCATTGATGAGGGTTTGTCTATGGAGGTTGAAGGAAATGTTGAAGAAGAGCTTGGTAGAGGGAAAAGGAATAAGAAGCTTAGTTGGCAATTGAAATCTCCTTTTGAACATAAAAGAAAAAGAGGAACACCGATGGCGCACAATGAAAATACTCCCAAGTATAATGGCTAGATAAAATCAAAATATACTCGTACATGTATTTTTTATTATGCCAAAGATGATGAAAACTTATTGAAGAAATTCATTGGATGGTTGAGCAAGGAGAAAAGGAAAGGTCGCAAAAAAGTATAAGTCCCTAAATGTATTCATTATTTCTTAATTGCTTACATTTGTGTCTTGAACTTGTAATTTTAAATTCAGAACTAAGTGTATTCTTCCAACTCTAACTTCATGACTAAATGTCCTAAATTTTTGAGCTTGTAACTCTAAGTTAAGGATTAAGTGTCCTTAACTTTTGAGATTGTAAGTCTAAGTTCAGGACTAAGTGTCCTTAACTTTTTAACTTGTAACTGTAAGTTAATGACTACCTATCCTTAATTTTTGAATTTGCAACTCTAATTTCAGGACCAAGTGTCCTTAATTTTTGAACTTCCACTCTAAGTTCAAGATCAATTATCCTTAACTTATGAGCTTGTTACTTTAAGTTCGGGACTTAAATTTATGAGCTTGTAAGTCTAAATTCTGGACCAAGTGTCCTTAACTTTGAACTTGTAACTGTAAGTTAAGGACTACCTGTCCCTAATTTTTGAATTTGCAACTCTAACTTTAGGACCAAGTGTCCTTAATTTTTGACCTTCTACTCTAAGTTCAGGACCAATTGTCCTTAACTTATGAGCTTGTTACTCTAAGTTCATGACTAATTATCCTTGAATTTATGAGCTAGTAAGTCTAAGTTCAGGACCAAGTATCCTTAACTTTTAAACTTATAACTGTAAGTTAAGGACATCCTGTCCTTAATTTTTGAATTTGCAACTCTAACTTCAGGACCAAGTCTCCTTAATTTTTGCACTTCCACTCTAAGTTCAGGATCAATTGTCCTTAACTTATGAGCTTGTTACTCTAAGTTCAGGACTTTAATTTATGAGCTTGTAAGTCTAAGTTCAGGACCAAGTGTCCTTAACTTTTGAACTTGTAACTGTAAGTTAAGGACTACATGTCCTTAAATTTTGAATTTGCAACTCTAACTTCAGGACCAAGTATCCTAAACTTATGACCTTGTTACTGTAAGTTCAGGACCAAGTGTCCTTAATTAGGAATTGAGGACTAACTTATAAACTTTCTAACTTTGATATTTTCAAAATTTTCAGGGGACAAATTGATATATATGCTGAGGATAATGGTGTGAGAAAGAATCCATATAAATTATACCATCAAAAAATCAATAGCAAAATGTTCTTCCTTGAGCTTGCAGATAGTAGCTTTGTACTTGATTATAAGGTTTGATAATTCACAAGGCATTTGTTTTATTTCTTCTTAATTTATTATTTTTTAATTATTTATGACTGATGAATTTTTTTTCTTTTTTTGCCTTTTTATGAAGCATATTGACATTGCCCTGTATTATTTGAGAAAGAAGGAATGCTACCACCCTTGCGCCCATCCTTTTCCTTGCACAACTACAGATATACTTTTTGATAACTATATGCTAATTGTGTATAAGGACTTCAATGAAGATGCTTCAGATTTGTTTTGGTGTGATGATATGCTTCAGATGCTTCAGATTTCTCACACCATATGTGTGGGGTGACAATCGTAGATGTGAAATTGCTTGGACAGAGGTTGACAAAATCTTTTTTCCATGTTGGCTTCCTTCAGAAGATAATGATGTTGTGACACATTTTCTTTTGGGGGTATTGGACTTGAATGAAAGAAAGATTGATGTGTACGATTCCATATATAGTGAGCCATATGAGCAAGGAATGAAACACATTGAAATGTATGCACGCATGATCCCCCACTTGCTAAAGTTCTCACAGTTTGAGAAAAATCATAAGTCTTTTGGAAATGCATTCAACAAATTTGATATTCAGTGGCAAAGATCACCACACCAAACTGGATCGTATGTGTTGTCATTTGCTATATGATTTATATGTACTTTAGATTTATTTTATTAAAGATATTATTTAATTGACTCCATATTTTTCTTAGGACTGATTGTGGTGCATTCCTAATCAAGTATGTGGAGTTGTTGATGATGGAAAAGGATGTGGAGAAATTCCAACCCGAGGACATATCAAACTTCAGAAAAGAACTTGCAGCAAATCTTTTGGGCACATGGAGAATGGAAAAGAAATTCTGGTTATGATACACCACCAGAAAATGTCGGCGACGACTATGATAGTGAAAATGAAACTTCTTACCCAAAGGAGCTGTAGTGTAGTTGTAAAGAAAGTCAGCTGTAGTGGAATTAGTATAAAATTACTGTAAAAAATTCATATGAATTCTGAAATATCCTGTAAATTATCACAAGGCACTTTATTTTGTTTGCATAGCATAATATTTTGGTCACAGCTGCTAAATTACAGTTTCAGCATTAATATGAAGGCATCGTGTTATTAATTTCTTTCTTTCTGTTAACTGTTGATTTGTCCATTTTTTCACAGTTTTAAAGGGCCAATCTTTGATTAAACTGTCTTGAAGTTTTTAAAAATTCAAAGCAACACACATTGATTGTTGTAGAACTTCAGAATCTGTTAACTACATCCTTATTTGTTGAAGGATGAAAATAATATTCAAGACATATTTTTTTTAATGTGCTAAACTTCTAGAATATAGACAATAAACTGAGATTTCCAGAAGTTAAGGACATTTTAGAAATTTATGTCCTATATATTAAATTCATACTTCAAATGTTGAGGACGTTTTAAAAAATTATGTCCTGAAGTCTACTTGTACCAATCTCATTTTAAAAATAAGATGTAGCCAGCTGTGTTTAGCAAGCTCCAATGTCAAGTTTTATAACTACTGATTTGTCCATTTTAAATTGCCAGATTTTTATTAAATCTGTAGAGATATAGCAAAAGATACATTGATTATTGTAGAACTTCAGGACATTATGTTCATAAACGTCCTGATTTGTTGAAGGATGAAAATAATATTTAGGACATATTTTTCTGAAATGTCCTGAACTTCTGGAAATCTAGATAATAATCTGAGATTTTCAGAAGTTAAGGATATTTTAAAAATTTATGTCCTTAATATTAGATTCATACTTAAAATTTTCAGAACTTGTAAAAGATTATATCCTTAAGTTTTACTTGTACCAATCTGATTTTAAAAATAAAGATGTAGCAAGATGCAGACGTCAAATTATATAAAGAAAATGACTTTCTTGTTTACTTACGGCAAGAATAAAATCCTATAAATAATAATTGGTCCGGCAAAGGTAAATTGAATTCCCAGAAAAAGAAAAAGAAACAAAGAGCACGTAAGCGCAAAGAAACTTTGAAAATTCAGGACATCTTTTATATAACCATCTGCTAATGTTTACTTGCTCAAATAAAAACAATCTAAATGAATCCAATTTATAGCGAAAACTTAAAAGAGTAGATAAACATAAATGGATATATCTATTATTCTCTATGCTTCCTTGAAAATGGACGGACTGCCGGAGAATATATACAAGATGTTCTATTATGACCAATTTTTCTGCAACGACCACATTTGAATGTTATTTTTGATGATTCGGTAGCTGAAATATGCCTTTTCTTTTGCCTTCTACCTGGCGGAACTTTGAAATCTGGAGGTTTAATAATTTGTGACTTAACACTCTCTGGTACAATCTAAGAATCCGTATGTCCTACAGGATGTATTTGTCTTTCATATGTTTTCAGCCAAGATTCCTTTAAGTACCAGTCCGAGCAGAAACTGGACTTCTTGATATTTCTCTTCTCGATAGCTGCAATTGCATGTATACATGGTAATTCATCAAATTGAAACTGAAAACAATCACATGTTCTTTTGTTTAAGTCCACCAAGAAATTAATTCCTTCTTCCTCAACTCTAGAACGCCATGAATCAGCAGGGAAGACCTTCAAAGTTGAAAAACTATAAGTTAGTACATTATGTTAAATTATCATTAAAATAATAAGCTAAAGTAATAACATAATACTTACATTTAAAGTAAAAGCTAAATCTATCTTTTTCTTCAATTCCTCTTCTACCAAACAAGAAACGTCATAAAAAGTTCCTTCTACTTCATTTCTTCTTTCATAAAACCAACGTTGTAGCTTCACTTGGATGAAATCCATCATTCTTAATATAGGCAACTCCCTTGCTTCTAATAGTACAGAATTCATTGACTCAACTATGTTTGTTGTGAGCATGTTATATCTTCGTCATGGACTACAAGAACATGCCCACCTTTCCGTTGGTTCTTCCATCAAGTAGTCAAAAGTCTTCTTATCAAATTTTGCTATATCTGATAAGTATAGATCAAATTCTTTGCGCATGTATACTCTTGCAGCACTTTGAAAAAGTTTTATGACCTCACTTTTCACTTTCCTTCGCTTTAGGTTCTGCTCCAAATGATAGATACAAATCCCATGGTGGCTTTCAGGATATACCTTTGCAATGCCATGTGCAATAGATTGATGCCTGTCCGATAAAAAAAATAAATTGTCACGACTCCCAATTGCATTGCGAAGCTCACTAAAGTACCACTCATAGGAATTGTTATTTTCAGATTCTGCAATTCCAAAGGCTAGTGGGAATATTTGGTTATTTGAATCCTTTGAAACTGAAATCATTAAAATACCACGATATTTTGACTTCAAAAAAGTTGCATCAACAACAATCACTGGTCTACAATGATTCCAACCAGCTATTGATGATCCATATGCATAAAACATATAAAGAAACCTGAAAATACAGTTTAACAGAAGGTTAAAAATGCAGGACACCAAATCCTTAACATTTACACTGCACACATCAAAGTTAAGGATATCTTGTCCTTAATATTTTCACTGCACACATCAAAGTTAAGGACAACTTATCCTTAACTTTTACAATGTACACATCAAAGTTAAGGACACCATGTCCTTAATATTTTCACTGCACATATCAAAGTTAAGGACACAATGTCCTTAACATTTTCAGTGCACACATCAAAGTTAAGGACAACTTATCCTTAACTTTTAGAATGCATACATCAAAGTTAAGGACACCGTGTCCTTAACTTTTACAATGCACACATCAAAGTTAAGGACACCATGTCCTTATCATTTTCACTGCACACATCAAAGTTAAGGACACCATGTCCTTAACATTTTCACTGCACACATCAAAGTTAAGGACACCATGTCCTTAACATTTTTACTGCACACATCAAAGTTAAGGACGCCATGTCCTTAACATTTTCACTGCACACATCAAAGTTAAGGACATCATCTCGTTAACTTTTTCACTGTACACATCAAAGTTAATGATACCATGTCCTTAACATTTTTATTGCACACATCAAAGTTAAGGACATGGTGTCCTTAACTTTTTCACTATACACATCAAAGTTAAGGACACCATGTCCTTAACTTTTACAATGCACACATCAAAGTTAAGGACACAATGTCCTTAATATTTTTACTGCACACATCAAAGTTAATGACAACTTGTCCTTAACCTTTACAATGCACACATCAAAGTTAAGGACACCATGTCCTTAACTTTTATAATGTACACATCCAAGTTAAGGACAACTTGTCCTTAACTTTTACAATGCACGCATCTAAGTTAAGGACATCATATCCTTAACTTTTACAATGCACACATCAAAGTTAAGTTAAGGATACCATGTCCTTAACTTTTACAATGCACACATCAAAGTTAAGGACACCATGTCCTTAACTTTTTCACTGCACACATCAAAGTTAAGGACACCATGTCCTTAACATTTTCACTGCACACATCCAAGTTAAGGACACCATGTCCTTAACTTTTTCACTGCACACATCAAAGTTAAGGACACCATATCCTTAACTTTTTCATTGCACACATCCAAGTTAAGGACACCATGTCCTTAACTTTTTAATTGCACACATTCAAGTTAAGGACACCATGTCCTTAGCTTTTTTACTGCACACATCAAAGTTAAGGACACCATGTCCTAAAGTTTATAAAACAGACTAATAAACTCTTTTTGATTGTTTACCTGTTGTTGTCGTCTATCTTTATGTTAGTGTATGTTCCCAGATTTATACTTTTCATCATATACAAGTATGAAGACAATAATTCATAATTCTCTTCAGGAGTTCCTCTTATTAAAGCTGAAGCACGTTGAATAGCATGCCACGCCTTGTGATAACCAATGTCTAGTCCATGCAATTTTTGCATTTCTGCTATGACAAAACCTGGTGTAACTTCAAACCTTGGGTCTCAAAAATTGTCGATAATGTAACCACTAATCAACTTTGAGGTTGCATGCCTTTGATCAGTTTTCATAGTGTTAACTGAGCAGTCATGATTTTTCTCAATCTTTACTATCTTGAATAGTGTTGAATCTTTAATTCTGAAAGCACGCACACACCACCCACACCTATCATCATTGCATTTCAACGAATATCTTGTTGAGCTTGATCTAACAACCTTGAATTCAAAATGTCCTTTAATTGCTATATTGGAAAAACAGTTAATTATACTCTTCTTTTTGTCAAATATTGATCCCACTTTTATTTCATCCAACAAAATATTTTCTCTTAATATCGTATTTGGGGATTCTTTTTGTTTCGAATTTGAGCTTCGTCTAGTTAGTTGAGTAAAGGTTTTTTCATCAACTTCTTCTATTACCGGTGCACTCTCTAAGACTTGAATTCCCAAAGCTTGTTCATTGTCAATCTCTATAATGCTTTGTCCTTCCACTTGAATAGAATCACATGTTTGAAGCACCTCTTCAGTTATTGGTTGAGCTTCAACCACATCTATTTCCATTATCTGTTGGCATTTGTCTTGATTGTCTTGTTGAGTTTCTGTATTGATATGTTCAAAGGTGCTTGTAGAATCAAAAACTCTTTCCGAAATATCAACAATGAAACGACAACCCTTGAATAGTGAATGACTTTTTAGTAAATCAAATTGCCTCAGGTACTAGAACAAGCTTTGTTTGATGATCAAGATACTTATAGTCTGCAGTCCATCTACCATTAAAAGCAACTATAATACATATTGTATCCATCCTGCAAGTCAAGAAAATGGGAAATTCAGGACATATTTATACAACAATCGTGAAGTTAAGGACAAGATGTCCTAAACTTTATCAATACAAGTTGCAAAACACAGGACACTATGTCCTTAATATTTAGAACAACAGTCATGAAGTTAAGGATATCATGTCCTAAACTTTATCAATACAAGTTGCAAATACAGGACACTATGTCCTTAATATTTACACAGTAGTCATGAAGTTAAGGACATCATGTCCTAAACTTTATTAGTACAAGTTGCAAAAACAAGACACTATGTCCTTAATTTTTACACAATAGTCATGAAGTTAATGACATCATGTTCTAAACTTTATCAATATAAGTTGTAAAAATATGACACTATGTCCTTAACTTTGATGCGTGCAGTCAAAATGTTAAGGACATGGTGTCCTTAACTTGGATGTGTGCATTGTAAAAGTTAAGGACATGATGTCCTTAACTTTGATGTGTGCATTGTAAAAGTTAAGGACAAGCTGTCCTTAGCTTTGATGTGTGCATTGTAAAAGTTAAGGACAAGATGTCCTTAACATTGATGTGTGCAGTATAAAAGTTAAGGACAAGTTGTCCTTAACTTTGATGTGTGCAGTGAAAATTATAAGGACAACCTGTCCTTAACTTTGATGTGTGCAGTGTAAATATTAAGGACAAGCTATCCTTAACTTTGATGTGTGCAGTGAAAATGTTAAGGATATGGTATCCTTCACTTTAATGTGTGCAGTAAAAATATTAAGGACATGGTGTCCTTAATATTTAGAACAATAGTCATGAAGTTAAGGACATCGTGTCCTTAACTTTATTAATATAATTTGCAAATACAGGACACTATGTCCTTAATATTTAGAACAACAGTCATGATAGTAAAGGACATCGTGTCCTTAACTTTATTAATACAAGTTGCAAAACACAGGACACTTTGTCCTTTATATTTTTTAGAACAACAGTCATGTTAAGGACACCAAATCCTTAACATTATGTCCTCAATATTTACAGAACAATCACAGAGTTAAGGACGCGATGTCCTTAACATTATCAATACAGAAAAGAAAAAAAAAATCAAATTCCTAGCATTTTATTCTTGAGTAACGAAATAAAAATCCACACAAACACACAAAAGCATATAGAGATATCTGAAACTTTAGAACTTACTGTAATTTTATGGTGAATTTTGGACGAGAAAGTTGAATTCTGAACTTAGACAAAAAGTTTGAAATCGGAAGAGAAGCTTCTGCAATTTTGGACGATCACAACAATTCTCTGCACGTAAGTTTGCACGTAAGTTTGAGTTGCTGCTGATCGTAAATAAGGAGCGTATCTATCAGCGAAATTCTATATAGCATAAGGGTATTTTCGTCCGGATGAATAAAAGTTTATTAAAGACTAAATACATTTAAAACAATGCTATTTGTGCACATCGCCCTCCAATCCTCTTACCTGTCACCCGCGCTCAAATGAAAATAGACAGAAAAAACAAAAAGCAAAAAGAAAATCAAAGAAGATAGAAAAATAGATAACACGTTTAACAGCAAACAACAAACTCAACCCCACTGCAGAACAACACTCTCTCTCCTTTCCTCTGCTTCATCTGAAAATCCTAAATCAAAAACTTAGATGCTATAAAAATGGGGTTTTGTTCAACTTCAACTGTTCCACAAACATCACTATCCAATTCTCAATCTTCAACATTCTTCACATACTTAAAACCATGCCCAATTCTATCCTCCACATATTTAAGGCCAAAACGGTTAAAATTTCGCCTCAGAATAAATGCCACTGCAACTATTGATTCTCCTAATGGCGCTGTTGCAGTAGTAGAACCTGAAAAGCAACCTGAGAAAATTTCTTTTGGTAGACAGTATTTTCCTCTAGCTGCTGTTATTGGACAGGTCTCTTTTCCTTTCCTTCGTTTTTTAAATTATGATAATACATTTGATCTATTTTTAACTGTTTGATACTCCACGTCTCAATTTACCTGACATAGTTTGACTCAGAATTGGGTTTACATAAATGAAGTTTTTTAAAACTTAATATGCTATAACATTTGTGTGGCTATAAATGAGAAGTTTAAATAGTTAAATTGTTTTCAAATAGTGAAACGTGGTTGCAACTGACTAATAAGAAAATAGGGTCACATAAATTGGAACGGAGGGAATAGTTACTTCTATGAATAGTTTGTAGAGCCACAATGTGTTAATAAAACAAATAGTTAGTAGCAAATGTAGTGTATTGGCTACAGGTTCAACTCAAACCAGTAATTTTTGACCCGAAAGATATGTTAAAAAACTACTAAAATTTCAACAAATATTAAATTCTGAGTAGAGCAGAATCAATATAGAGGATTCATATAGCTGCTCAACTTGTTTGGGATTGAGGCATAGTTGATTGACTGGTTAGTGAATTTCTTGGTACTTGCTAGAGGGATATGATAAAGTTTGTCAGTTTCCTTTGACTAGGCAAAACATAGGGGGAAAATGGGGTTTTCTTACGTGAGGAAGCAGTTGAATGGAACAGCTGTGATGCTAAGAACTGTGAAAGATAAATATTGGTTAGATTTGATCGTGACTATCATCAGCTATCGACGAAAATTCACTTGTGTTTAGTTCAGCTTTTATGCTCTGTATACATGTTATAGGCTGTGGAAGGCGTACACTTTTATACTTAGCATTATGCAATATTCGTTGACTTTGTATTCGATGCACTTTTGATGTTTAAATTCATGATAGTCCCTTGTACATGTGTGACAGGGATATAAAATGCTAATTTGTTGGATACTTAGTTTTTCATCAACATGTCTATTTTGAGACCAACTTTATGCAGGATGCTATTAAAACTGCTCTTTTACTTGGGGCCATTGACCGTGAGATAGGAGGAATTGCAATATCTGGGAAGCGTGGAACAGCGAAAACTGTAATGGCACGTGGGTTGCATGCTATTCTGCCACCAATTGAAGTAGTTGTTGGCTCAATGGCAAATGCTGATCCGAACTGTCCCGATGAGTAAGCTTACTGAATTTTAATTAGTGTATGTATTGTAGATAGTGCTTGAAATGCCTTGACATAGAACTCTTGAAACAACACTGGAAGTAAAAGAGCTATTAAGAGAACTTCAAAACATGGCTCTTGAAAGTTAGTTATTACAAATTTATGTTTATAGTTCACTCTGAAGTTTTGTTGCATATTCTTTTAGCTTATATAGCAAGCTGCTTTGCTTTCTCAAAGATTTTTGTCTCTGAAGGAATGCTTTACGTGAAGAAGAGGCGGTGAGTAATAAGAGTGAGTTATGTGTTTTGGAGCAGGATTGCTTTAGCCCTTGTTGCTAGGCCTATCCCTGAGTAGCCATGACATTGCCATATACACTTTATCAAGAAAGGACAAAATTTTAATTCATCATTTAATTTGAAATCTGCTGTTCAATAGTAGTTATTTTTTGCACCCGTGCTCATTTAATGTTTGTCGGCACATCACAATTCCTATGGAAAAACTTCAGCTGCCCAGATCTAAGTTGCTCGGACACAGGTGCGGGTGTCCGACACGGGTATGGATCTAGAGGTCGGATCCTTCGAAATGTAAATTCTAAGATTCGGGGATACGGATCCTAGTACGGATACGGGTGCGGGGATCCGACTAAAAATAATTCAAAAAAAAATGAAAATATCTCTAAATTATGAGAAATTTTGTGGACTACTAAAAAATAAAAATATAAAATATCTCTAAATTATGAGAAATTTTGTGGAATACTTACGTATAGCTTGTAAAGTGTGGATTTCTTTTTTATTCTCAAGTTGTAGATAAGTAAAAGATTGATTTCCTATATAAGGTATGCTATTTTCTTCAAATTTACCCTAGTTTTGGTTCTGATTTCGTTAATCAAATTGTATCTCGTCTCGAATTTTTCCTTCCGTCGTAGTCAAAGTACCCAAACAATCTGAGCCGCACCTTCGACATAAACTTGGCATGCTAAGGATTGTCTATCCTTCCTTGCTTTTGATTAGATGGATTATATCATCCAAGAGCTTAAACTAAGAGGCCAATACTTCAAGGAACGGCACATGACCGTCTTTTTTTCGATTGAAGAGTCTTTCACGTACAACCTCTTTTCCTGCTACACCCGGAACTCTCTTGCTATTACCCGCAGGGAGCGCAGCAACACGGGGAGCTGCTTTGGGTATCTCCGAGGACTTGATTGACTAGATTTGGTGTGGATCTCATACCCACACCCATACTAGTGTCGTGTCGACATGGGTGCGGCACCTAAACTGCCATGTCGGAGCAACTTAGGCCCAGATTATTTCAAGTTTTTTTAGGCTTAGAACTCTCTGCTTTTATTTGCTTGGGGAACAGTAAATATAGTTGATAGCTTTCAGGTGGGAAGACGGGCTAGCTGACAGAGCAGAATATGGGTCTGATGGTAATATCAACACCCAGATAGTTAAATCTCCATTTGTTCAGGTAATTTTGTACTACAAACTTTTCCAAGGTAGAGATGGTCCTTTTGTCTTTTACATTTTCCTACATGCATTTGTATTGTAGATTCCCCTTGGTGTCACAGAAGATAGATTGATTGGCTCTGTTGATGTCGAGGAGTCCGTGAAATCTGGAACCACTGTCTTTCAACCAGGCCTCCTTGCAGAAGCTCATCGAGGAGTTCTATATGTTGATGAGATCAATCTATTAGATGAAGGTATAAGTAACCTACTTCTGAATGTATTGACTGAGGGAGTCAATATTGTAGAAAGAGAGGGAATCAGCTTTCGCCATCCATGCAAACCACTACTAATTGCTACATATAACCCTGAAGAGGGTGCGGTTCGTGAGCATCTGCTAGACCGTATTGCGATTAATTTAAGGTACACAACTGCCTTTCAAATGACAATGCAAAAACCTTTCCAACACGTTTATGTTTGGTGAATAATCCAATGCCTAGGCATAAATATACTTGAACCTGATCTTTCTAGCTTTAACCAGTCTGTGTCAACCTCATGAACTCTTATTTCTGGTTTCTGTTAAATGCGAGTGTGCATATGATCCTTATGCTTCTTTTCCTATCTGACCTGGTGTTAGAGGTACAGTTGTCTTCTTCAGTTAATAATCATAGAATCCTACTGCAGTGCAGATCTTCCAATGAGTTTTGACGATCGTGTTGCAGCTGTTGACATAGCAACACGTTTTCAGGAGTGTAGCAATGAGGTTTTTAAAATGGTGGATGAAGAAACAGACAATGCAAAAACCCAGGTATTATGTGCTGAAAAGAAAATATATACTCTAGGTCATTGATCAGTCAGCGGCTTCGGAAGATTATCATGATATAATCACTTTGTAGAGACTAGAAACCAAGTAAAACATAGATGTCTGCTGAAAGAATACTAGTAGTAGTTATATGGAGGCGTACAAGAAAGGGATTAAATAGGGGAAGATTTAGGGAATGTGTATAGCCAAACCAATCCTCCTCGTGCCAGAACACATGGTAGGATATTCATGAAGTAAATATGCTTTCACATGGAAAATTGCTGCCGAAATGTTACTTGGCTGTAGATTTAGTTGCATCCTGCTAGTTCCTGAGAAAGAGAATATGCTGAATAGCAATGTAAGACACCGGAAACTGAAGCGAAAAAAGCTAAATAAAAATTAAGTCTGAAGGTTCAGTGCTTTTCTTTTTTTGGCTTCAAAATTATTATTCTTTTGACTGAATCTGTTAGATTTATTTATTTTAAGGACACATTTGAATAATGGTTTCGTTTATGTACAAAAACAGTAATGTTGTGCGAGATGATGAATCGTGAAGACTTTTAGAGCTTTGCCATCCTTGACTGATGGTCTCAACTTTGAACATTTACTCTGTATTTTGTCAGGCAATAAGCCATCTACCTCATTCAACATCAGTAATCAGAACTTTCTGCTTATTCATGAATGTAACATTTGAATCCTAAGCTCTATTTCATTCTCTAAGTTGATAGCTAGGACTTGAGCTAAAAGCATAGGTATAATAAATTAACATAGCATTGTCATCAATTTTGGAGTTGATTACTTATTAAAAGGAAGAAGATACAATTGGACTAGGATCACTGTTAACTCAATGCAACTTGTATTTCATAAATTTGGGAATGTCGATTTGTTTTTGTTATCTTGAATTTCAAACTTAGAGTACAATGGAGGGGCTGAGGTGGCAACAAAAATATCAGATGTTCCAGCTTCTACCGTATCATCGAAGTGGAAAATGTAGATATATTAGATGCTAGAGACCAACGCTGGCTTGCTGCAATTAATGCAAGCATCTCAATTGATGCCAAATATTCTAAAAATTGATACTCTGTATTCAATACGTCATGCTTTCTTGAGGGCATTATTTCATTGCACTGTCTCACCTTTAGCATAGAACAGTTTATGTATGCATAAATTCCAATAAGCGTTTAAAAACTTCTATTACCTGCCATTTTGCTTAAATGATGAATTAATATTGCTGCTCACATGATTTTCTTACTTTTCTATTAGTCAAGCAATGGTCTGATAGCTCTTCTGCAGATAATATTGGCGAGGGAGTATTTAAAGGATGTCACAATCAGTAGAGATCAACTAAAATACTTGGTCATGGAAGCAATTCGTGGTGGCTGCCAGGTATTTAATATGGAAATCCTCCTCAATTGCTGTTATTGTGCTCTACACTGAAGCTTAAGCCTTGGGAATAGCTTTCTTTAGATCAAACTAATCTGTTCTACGCAGAAAGACTTCTATTTTTGACATCTTAAGTTGAGTGGGTTCTTCAAAAGTCCTAGTACAATAGAGCGTAAAATGTAATATTAAAGAAAAACTGTAGTATGCCAATTAATAGACTTTCCATGTAAAAGTCTTTCAAGTGCAACCTGATCTTGATTCACTCTATCTCAAGACTGACTAAAGATGCCACCTTATATTTGACAAAAACTTTATTGAGTTAAAGTTAGAAAAGAAGATGATATAGGGTATTGCTGCTGATGAATGTTTTCCTTATGTTGTTTCTAACGTAAATTCATCTTATTCTATTATCTATTATTTAAATAACAGGGGCACCGAGCTGAACTTTATGCTGCTCGTGTAGCCAAATGCTTAGCTGCCATCGATGGACGTGAAAAAGTTGGTGTTGATGAGCTGAAAAAAGCTGTAAGTATTTGCTGGTTTGGTGTTTCCTTACCCGTATTTCTCAAACTGTTAGATAATGAAATAACAACTATTCATTATTTTATTCATCGAATACAGGATAATGGTACAATATGTTATGTTCGATTCATTGTTGTCTGAATTGTGATCTCATATCTGGGTTTGTCCGCCAAATCTTGGCAGAAAATTCGCACAGACATGCTTGTATGGTTCTCTGTCTGTCTCTCGGTGTTTCTTGTTCTTAAACCGATGCTATTTGCAAGCATAACATAATATTTATCTGCAAACTTGAGACACAATAATTGATTTTTTTTTGAAATTAACAAAAGAGCTGCAGTTGAGCTTGTTAACTTCTTCCTTCCTGCTGGACCTTGGTTTTTGTTATTTTGATATTTAGTGCCTCAGTGGATGATATTACTCTCTGTTTCATATATTATCCATATTCTTATTTTCAAGAGTAGAACCCTTATTGTTGCTGAACTATTTCGTCACTTGGGACTCATAGTGTTGATTCTGGTAGAGATAAGATTCTTTGGGAAAAAGAAGTTTTTTGCTGCATTTAAATTTCTGCATATAAAATGTATGAGGAGGTTAGTAAGATGATTTTGCTTGGGTTCACTATGACCCTCTTGTAGTTCTGAAAGGGTTCAGAAAATAAATCGCTGTGCTGCATTCAAATTTCTTCTTCAACAGTGCATGCTTTAATATGATCAAGTTTATTGAGACTCAAGATATGCGTTTAGTATTTGGAAAGGAGTTGACTTGTTGTAATAACTTTTTTGTTACTTGATTCTTTTGTGGAACTAATGTTCTAACACGTTTCTTGGCTGAAGCTTGCTATTGGTAATAAGCATCCCCATTTCATTTCAATATGTAAACTAATATTCCTTTCCTTTAGGCAGCTTTCCTTCCAAATCGTGCATCTCAATAAGGGTGCATCTGTTACTCTGTTTTTGGCTTGTTCATCAATCCAGAAGACCTTTTTCCTTGGCAAGAGATTCAGTATATATACTAATATATCCAGTGATGCAGGTAGAGCTTGTCATCCTCCCACGTTCAACTATAGTTGAAAACCCACCAGACCAGCAAAACCAGCAGCCACCTCCTCCCCCTCCCCCTCCCCAAAATCAAGATTCTTCAGAAGAGCAGAATGAAGAAGAAGAAAAAGAAGAAGAAGAAGATCAAGAGGTTTGTTGACAAAAGAATGTTTTTCTCTCCACTTTCCTCTTTTTCTTTCTTTTTTGGGGTTTCATTACCTACTTTCTCCCTTCTGGCCCAACCAACAAGAGTCTGAAAGGGGAGGGGAGGGGAATGTTAGATTTCTTTGACCAGACTTTTTAATTTGTTAACAGGATGAGAAAGATGAGGAAAATGAACAGCAACAGCCACAAGTACCTGATGAGTTTATTTTCGATGCGGAAGGCGGTTTAGTGGATGAAAAACTTCTCTTCTTTGCACAACAAGCACAAAGGCGCAAAGGAAAAGCTGGACGAGCAAAGAATGTCATCTTTTCCGAAGATAGAGGTCGATATATAAAGCCAATGCTTCCAAAGGTTACTGGTTCTTTCCCTTTATTCTGAAGTTTCGTTAGGTTATTGATTTCCGTTGCAGAATTGATCAAATTAACATGGTTACAGTAAACAACAAACGATTTATCATTCACCAAACTAGTGTTTGGTTGTCTCTTCTAACAAGGATGTTTGACCTACGCAGGGTCCAGTGAAGAGATTGGCAGTTGATGCAACTCTAAGAGCAGCGGCACCATATCAGAAGTTACGAAGAGCAAAGGACGTCCAAAAAACTCGCAAGGTTTATGTAGAGAAAACTGACATGAGAGCCAAAAGAATGGCACGCAAAGCAGGAGCTCTGGTAGAATTTTTTTTTTTTTCCTTTACCTCCTTGAAGTCTAGATCTGTTCTGTTGAAATTATGTTCTTGTTAGGTACTTATATGTCAACATTCCTTATAATTATTTTTCGATAAAGAACAAATAAAATAAACATTCTTATAATTCTTAATCTTCCTAAATGCACAAAACTTGGTCTTTCATCTGCCACCATGCAAAAGAAGCAAGAGATTGGCATGATGAAACATAAACTGAAACTTCATACTTGATATTGTTCACTGAGACTTGCAGATCTTGATAACTTCAATCGCAGTATGTATAGAAGCTTCTTATATTTTGCCCTAATTGATATTTCAAGTCTGCTATTTGATATAAAATTTGTAGTTAATGTGCAAATGGTACATTGAGAATCATGGTTATGATATTGATATTGTTCATTCTAACTTGCAG
The DNA here is from genome assembly GCF_000715075.1 of Nicotiana tabacum. NCBI lineage: Eukaryota > Viridiplantae > Streptophyta > Magnoliopsida > Solanales > Solanaceae > Nicotiana > Nicotiana tabacum. The sequence continues at coordinate 4,847,556 of NC_134102.1, read as the reverse complement.
ATCTTGAAAACTTCAATCACAATATGGATAGAACTTCTATTCTGACTAGACTACTTAAAGCTAGCCTTTGTTACCTTAGTTGTTAAATAAAAGTTTAATATTTGATAGTAAATTTGTGGTTATTGAGCAAATTATATGTTTAGAACCATGGTTATGTTATTTTAGAACTATTCCGAAGGAAACAACACAACTATACGAAGTATTAAATTTATCTTTTTCTCCACGAATTTGTGTCTTTCAGGTGATATTCGTAGTTGACGCTAGTGGGAGTATGGCACTGAATAGAATGCAGAATGCCAAAGGAGCAGCACTTAAACTACTTGCAGAGAGTTATACAAGCAGAGATCAGGTCAACTATCATTAATCTAAGTATTGTATACTGTTAACACTGAATGTGATATTTGGCCATTTACTACTACGTTCCTTTCTGTAATAAAATCTTTCTGTCCTTTGGCAGCAAAAAATGTTTTGCTTTGTCATATGTCAACTTAGCCTTGAGTCCTAATATAGTAAATTAGTTGATCATTTAGGGTAAAATGGGAGAAAAGAGAAAACTAACACACATTGAGGTGAGAGTGGGTGATCCCTTAAAAAATATTGATGAACCACAAGATGAACCATTCCCATTTTTCATAGTCAGCTTCAGCTTTTATCCTTACAATTATTCTGTAGGACTTAGTTATATTTGAACAGGCAAGAATTGTCATATAGGCGTTTGTTATATTTGAACAGGAGGACTCTTTCTGGGTCTAACCTGGGTCAGTTGGAATTGCATAACATAGAATTTATGTTTTATAAACTAATCACCTCATTAAGCTAGATAAAATTCCCATACAAAAGGGTTAAGAATTTATATTCTAACTTCATAACAGGTCTGAGCCCTGAATAATTTAGTCAGTTGATACGTCCTTGGTGTTCTATTTCACTTGCAAAAGATCAAAAGAGTAAAAGAATGATATTAAGATGGAAAGCAGCTAGTGAGTGATCTGAAACAGCCAGCTTATAAAAGACTGTAATACAAAAGTAAATCTCATGTTCTTGCCCGTGTAGTGAATTGTTGGGATACACACTTTTTGCATATACCTTAAGCGGTTACTTTAGTTTTCTAAACATAAGTAAAAGTGCCTTTAGTTAACTACTTAAATTCTTTTCTCAATCTCATTGTTTTCCTAATTGGTTAATTCCAGCTGATGGTATTTGTCTCGTCAGGAATTAGGAGTCAGGAGACCATAGAAAACTCATTTTTTTATGATAAACTTTGAATAGGTCTGTATCATTCCCTTCCGAGGAGATGCTGCTGAAGTTTTGTTGCCACCGTCTAGGTCAATATCTATGGCAAGAAATCGTCTTGAGAGACTTCCCTGTGGAGGGGGTTCTCCCCTTGCTCATGGACTTACGACGGTATGTGAATAGATCAGTTTCTAGTGCTGCTGATGATCTAGGACTTTTTCTTCAATTTTATTTAGCCTGGTGAATGCTTGACGGTAATTTCTTTAGTTTATACTTACAGAACACATATCTTTATTTCTAGCATTTAGAAGAATCGGCTCCATTCAGATGATCTTGGTTGAATAGGCAAACAAAATAAGCTTAAATTAAGTACGCTTGAAGAAAAATTTGAAAACTTGAGAAGAAAATAATTGTAAAACTGATTAATCCCTTTCTAGATTCTAAACTTTTACTAATGGATTAATGACCCCCCCCCCCCCGGGGAAACAAAGAATAGTACACAAAGTAAAAATCGAACATGTAAAGGTGTCTTAGAATGTTGGTTTGTAGTTCAGTTTAGATAAGTTATGCATAGAGTTGTGTTAGTTGGAATTCAATTAAGGCATTTTTTTTCCCATTTCCATGTTAAGCAAGATACGAAATGGATGTTCTGCGAAACAAACTTTTAGCATGAATCAGTTGGGATTCCTGTCAGGCACTAGTGCAGCTTCACAATTTTTTTCTAGCATGTACTGTCTTTAAGAGTTTCTTAATTTCTCTTGAAACCTCAAGCTATCATTCCATCATCGGCAGCAATCTCCAATGAATGCCTCTCTTACTGATGCTATGAGGACAGTGTCCTAGGGGTAATTATGGAAACATCTTTTTCCAAATTTGGTTTTCGCCTCTCTATATAAGCTGTCTAAACTTGCTAAGACTCGCATGGTTAATATTTGTTGAAGTTTTGTTGCTTTCAGTTACTGCAGTAACTTTTTTAGCATAATAAGTTGCTTGGTTTTAGGATGAATTTCAATTTTAAATTTCTATTAGATTGTTTAAGTTGGGATATTTTAGGTTTTTTGAATTTTAAATTATGTGATTTTTTTGTTCCTAATTGGCTATTTAAAGCCTTGTTATGCTTAATAAAATTATTGAGAAACTTTTTCAATCAATACTTTAAATCTTTTTGCTGCCCCATCTTTTAAAAAACCAACAGTGATATTAAGAGCTTCATTGATCTTAACGTATCTGTAAGTTCTTCCAAAGAACCATTTTCAAATCATTTTAAACCAAATATCAATTTTTAAACCCATTTTCAAACATGGCAAGCAACAGTCTCTCTTTGAATGCCCCCCACAAACTTTCACTGGCGAAAACCATCGGATGCTCCGTGAAAATAAAATCATATCTTAAAACCTATGATTTGTTGAATGTTGTAATGGAAGAACAATCCTTACGAGCAATCCCCGAAAATTCTATCATTGTCCAGAATCATATACTTTCAAAAGAGATTTCAGATAAGACAAGGTCACTAAAGGTGTTTTTTATGCACAAAACCATAAGACGAAAAAGAAAGAAAAAAGAAGAAAAAGAACTGCACTACAAACGTGTGCAATTTCAGCGATGCTCAAAACAATCCTCAAGCACAAACAACAGAAGCAAGAATTGAGGAGGAGCAACTTTTTAAATTGCAGCAACTGAAGCAAAGGAGGAGTGTTGAAGTTTTGTTGCTTTCAGTTACTGCAATAACGTTTTTAGCATAATAAGTTGCTTAGTTTTATGATGAATTTCGATTTTAAATTTCTATTAGATAGTTTAAGTTAGTTGAGATATTTTAGGTTTTTTGAATTTTAAATTATGTGGATTTTTTGTTCCTAATTGGCTATTTAAAGCCTTGTTATGCTTAATAAAATTATTGAGAGACTTTTTCAATCAATACTTTAAATCTTTTTGCTGCCCCATCTTTTAAAAAACCAACAATATTTCACAAAGTATTCACCATGACCAACATCATGCGGCATTCTAACAGTAAGTTCTCTACCTATTAAGCAGTATACTGAAAAGCGCTTTTCCCTGTTTTATTTCCAAGTTCCGTAAATAATATTATCATTTGTTTTCTTTGTAGCTTGAAGTTTTTCATTTATGAACTTCGTGTAGACTTCTGTTATTATTCCACACTAGATAATAAGGACTATAACAGCCAATGCACAAGGCTCCCCAATTGCTTGGTATATCGAGGCTTCAACATACATAGCCTCGTCCATGACTGGCGAAAGGCTCTTTTAAAACTTGGTCACATGACCTCCAGGTCAAACCAACTTGAGTTTACTCGTCTGTGCGGAAGGCTCACATTCTTTCATTCTACCTTTCGCTTCTGACTAATATATAGATTGCTGCAGCTTTGGCTAAAAGAATTTTCTAGTGCTGATGATTTCTGTCTGATATGTGATTTCTTTGGCTAAATTTTTTCAGGCAGTTAGAGTTGGAATGAATGCAGAAAAGAGTGGTGATGTTGGACGTATTATGATTGTTGCAATTACTGATGGTAGAGCTAACATCTCTCTTAAAAGATCCACGGATCCTGAAGCTGAAGCTTCTGATGCACCCAGACCTTCTTCCCAAGAGCTGAAGGTATATAACTAAATTGACATCCTTTAAAAACCTCGGTACACTAACTTGAAGAAAAATTGTTTGCTTTGACTTGAAATTGGAAAAGCCTACTCGTAGTTACACTATACCTCATATTTGGCACAAGTTACCTGTATCTTTTAAATGGAGTAATATTGTCAGTAAGGATTCATATAGCTGATCCAAACTTGTTTAGAACTGAGGAGTAGTAGTTGTTGTTGTTGTATATGCATCATTTAAATATTTGAATTTTCAAATTAATGAACTAAGAATCGTTTCTTCTAAATTGATATCAAATGGACAATTGGCAAAAGCATTAGCGACATCAACTATTTCACCTTAAAGGCACAAATTGGGAATTTTAGTTTTTGAAGCAACAAAGGGGTGTACTTAGAGTTTGAGATTTCTATGAGACTCAAAACCATGTGCTCAAATGTAAGGTTAAAAGTCATAAAAGATCATCTTCACCTGTGTATAAAGGCATATAGAGGAACAAGTCGTCATGTTTTTCAGTGTCACAACTTATTGAAGGTTTATTCCAATGCTTTTGTAGGATGAGATTCTCGAGGTGGCTGGTAAAATATACAAAGCAGGAATGTCTCTCCTCGTCATAGATACAGAGAATAAGTTTGTTTCTACAGGTTTTGCCAAAGAAATCGCGAGAGTAGCTCAAGGTTTGTCGTCTACTAGTTTTGTTTCATATAATTCTTCCAAATGCTACAATATCTAACGAATGTCTTCTGAACTGTTTGTTGCACAGGTAAGTACTATTATTTACCAAATGCTTCAGATGCCGTGATATCTGCAGCAACAAAGGATGCATTATCAGCATTAAAGGAATCTTGACCTAAACTCGATCGAATTAATTGTAAATGTTGTTTTGAGTATAGATTATTGAGAGGATATACGAGCATGCTTGAAAATTCTCATCTTTTGTTGTACTAAATACTAATTGAACTTATTTGTCAAATATGCAATTAGGGTAATGAGGATTCTTTTCTTTTCATTTAATTGAACATTACTTACTCATTCACAATTACTATCACAAGAAAGCCACCACTATTTCTAGAGGGGCTTATGCACGCTACGACTTTCTTATGTTATGGGGTTATCAAGAGTCTTGGAAAGAAGAAGGATATGTTTTCCCTTATTTACACGAGTTTAAACAATTTGAGACTAACACCTTGGGTTATATTATTTTATGAATATGATATATCTTGAGGCTCCTTAACTTATACCTTGCCAATTAAGATAGTAAAATCGTAACAAATGAGTAGTTGAATTTTTTTAACAAGTAGTCTACATGAGTATGCCAATGCTGAAATGAAAATGATAAGTTTAAATTAACATGATGCAAGTCAATTGAGAAATAAGAACGATTTATTGCAAGATTATTTCCTCATTATTAGCTTCTAACTTTCAAGAAAGGAAAGTTAATTTCTAACTATCACTTGAGAACATTTATTTTTGAATAAGGCCTTCAGCAAAATTTGCCATTAATACAAGATCTAGTTGTTTTCTATTCCTATCCAATAAGTCAGGCGTTGTCTTGTCACCAAATGCATTGTGACAGTCGCTCACAAATTTGGGACACTTGAAAAGTGAATTTTCTAAGGCATTATAATTTTGTTGAGCTAATGATAGGCTAGCATCTTGAAGCTCGGTTGACAAGAATCCATAGCCACTATCACAAATAGCGTACAAGTTTTGGATTTCTGTGTCTTTTGAACTTGCTTTTGATTTCTCTATGAAAATGCGATTGTCAGTAGCATGTTGTAATGATTGGCTGATAGCAACTCGCGTTATTTCAGTAGGAGTATATGGATGATTAGGTATATTTTGGTGGAAAGTATTCAAACAGAATGTAGGATTTTGTACTTTTCTACATATACCCGCTACCAATGCCTCGCCATCGGCGTCGACACACAAACATGTTTTGAAGTAGAATAAGTTTGCAACAAGTGCTAGAAGAAGGAAACATGAAGCAAAACAAGATGTCATTTTCTCTAGTAATTTCAGTTTGCATTTTTGAAGTGAATGCAAGTGGATATATAAAGGAATGACAAGGAGCAAAATAGGAATAAACTTGAATGTACAAATTTGTAACTATATTATCTATTGCAAGTATCTATTGCATGTATAGAAACAACTTTAAGTTTTTCCATCTTTAGCTTGCAATCATAGTTGTATTTCTACCTAGTTACTTAAGTGAAAAGGGGTCAATCTTCATGTTAGATTATAAGTTTCAAGGTAAGTTGATAGTAATTACTAACAATTTTAGTAACAAAAGTGCAGTGTTAGATTTTGTTATCATCTAATTTAAAGACAAGGTGGGTTGCTTCTGATGCTAAGCGCCCTCCACTTTCAACCAAGAGGTTGTGAGTTCGAGTCACCCCAAAAGTAAGGTGGGAGTTCTTGGAGGGAAGGATGCCGAGGGTCTATTGGAAACAGCCTCTTTACCCCAGGGTAGGGGTAAGGTCTGCGTACACACTACCCTCCCCAGACCCCACTAGTGGGATTATACTGGGTTGTTGTTGTTGTTGTATGTGAATGTGCTAAATAAAATTATATTACTGCAATATCTCCATATGTAGATGTTGAATAAGGTCAATATTAACTCCATGTACCAACTTGTAGTATATTTATTACCTTATGTGTAGTGAAACAAAGTACATAAAAGCATAACAATAAACAACCATGGGTTACTCTTCATTACTCATACCTGCAAATTGACCTCATGCTTTTCTGATTTAATTCTTGCCTTTTAATATTTGGGTTAATGACTCAAAACATATACACAACATTTTAAACTTGTCAAAAAAAAAATTCTTTTAGACACATCAAATGAAGTCATGACCTATAGTCCAACAAATTAGGCTTGTAAACCATTATTTTTGTTAAAATCCTTGTTATTTTAGATTTTAACAAGTTCACGCGCTCAAGATATGTGAGTCTCAGGTTGTGTCATATGAGTGCCTCGTGTCTAATAGGCACATATTGCATAGGCATTCGGTGGCCAACATATAATGGCCTCAGTTTAGGTGTCTAAATAAAATTTTGTTTTACAAGTTTAGGAGATTTTCTACACATTCAACCTGTATTAATTGTTTGGTTTCATGCTTTGATGCTTCTAATTGATAGGCTATCAATTTGAGGTACCCATTTAATTCGGTATAAGCTTGGGAAAGAAAACAATCTTGGGTTTAAACTATACATAAGGATTTAGGTTAGTTAAGGAATTAATTAAATTAGAATGTATGAATGAGCCAAGTGACATTTCAGGTTCAGGGCATCCCAATTGTATTGACTGGGATGACAATTTCTCTTTTAATTACGGTCAAATACTTTAAGTTACATCATAATCTTTAGGCATTCCATAAAAAGATATAAACGATAATAAACACAAAAAAAATGGAGAAGGAAGATGATAAACTGAGATTTGAAATTAATAGAACATCCATGAAAGTCATGCAAATGATACACAATTAAGAAAAGGGGCGACCCGGTGCACGAAACATCCCGCGTTTATGCAGGATCCGGGAAAGGACCACAGCCCAAGGGGGTGTGATGTAGGCAGTCAACCTTAATGCAAGCATTAATGGATAATTCTACGGCTCGAACCCATGAGTTACAAGTCACACGGAACAACTTTACAACTTTACAAACCGTGGCCTTTAGTTCGAACCCGTGAACCCGTTGCTCCAAGGCTCCCTTCCAGGAATCAATATCAATGTCCACCAACAAATCTTCACACTCCATCTGATACAAACTATTGGAATCAAGATGATTACATCTCATACGTAATACGAAAAAGAGTTGAAACACCAGAAGGCAAATACCATTGTGGGATCTGCTACTTTCACTACACCGCGCTTTAACTAACCAGTGACATTCTTAATTATCCAAGGGTGCTCCAAGATCTTTCGAAGAGAGAGCCTTTTCGAAGAGTCCTTCACAAGAAGCTGCAAAGGGCAAAGGTAAACAATCATTAGAGTGAAGGAGTGCAAGCTATTGCATGTCATTGTTTGCATAGACAAGTACTAATCAATTTACCTGGCTAATGAGATTCTTAGCATCGGCAGACACTTCAGGTGTTGGGGGGAAGCTGAGGTCTACCTTCATAATTCTGTATTACTTTAAGTTAGTACATTTTGATTTTCCTGTAAAAGTTACAAGACGACAGAAGCAGACCAATCCTTACCTTCTGAATGTGTCGGTCTGTCTCTCGGCCTCAAATGGAGGCCCGCCATATAAAAACTCATAGCAAAGAATCCCCAAAGTCCAATTGTCAACTGCATAATCATGAGCTTTGTTCTCCACCATTTCTGGTGCTAGATAATCTAGAGTTCCGCACATTGTATGTCTCTTGCTTCTAGATTGTACAGACCACCCAAAGTCTGCAATCTTCAAGCGGCCCTACATTTCGTGTAATAATCTAATTAATACTTTACTCTTGCTATGCAGTGTGTCAATGTTTTCTCAGGTTAAAATTACTGGACAATAGAATCCAGTTTTAGTTGGGACGTCCAAAAAATAACTTCAATATGTTAGCAGGCCGACCCCAAGCGCTACATTATATACATAATCTTACTAGGCCCATCGTAAGAACTCCATTATATATAGTCTTATTATAAACACCTACAGATATACTCCACTGGTCCCGATTGTCATTATCTTAGTTGACTTACCAAAGGAAAAAGAATATTTGAATCAGCTAATATATTAGAGCTCAATGAACATGCTATGAAATAATGATTGAAAGACCTGGAAATGATACAATGACATCACAACAACAACATACCCAGTGTGATCCCACAAGTGGGGTCTGGGGAGGGTTGGGTGTACGTAGACTTAACCTCTACCTTCTGTGAGGTAGAGAGGCCGTTCCCGATAGACCCTCAGCTCAAGAAAAACGTTTTTCTGAGGATAATGAACGATACCATCTAGACAAATTTTTATTTTTATTTTTTAGACGGGCTAAAATAAATCAAACAAAACGAGATAGATGGAATACACTTAAAGGTGGTGCAACATGATGAAGTCAAGAAACATGATGAAGGCTATACATTTTCTACATGCTGAACTTCAGCTATAGAGAGCATAATGAATTGTACTCTAAGCTGTGTGCATCTCTAGCAAAGTGTTTAGGGTCTTAACAATAGGAAAAGTTCAGTGTGTCTTATTATTTTGTTAACCACAGTTGCAAGAAACAAATCAACAAAATGAAAGTAAGTTATTGACATGCCAATCTCCAGCTTTAGAATTCAGCGACTAAAAGCATTTTGAGCTGTTAGAAAAGAATTTAGGCCATCAACAAGAGGGAGAACTTCCTTGTATCCACCGTTGTCTCTAAACAAAAATACGAAATTCAAGTTTTTCAGTATTTGCTCCTCAAATTTGATTAGTATTTCACTGTTGACAAATGAAAAGGTGGATTGCTCAAACTGTTTTCTCCAATAAGAACACAAATATAACTCTCAGGTTAGCCATATATAACGTTTTCTTTTTTCTTGTTATAGGAAATGGTGTTAACGAAACTTGGCACACGTGGCAAAGGAAGACCGTCAGTTATCAAGATATTACCTCATGATCAAGTAACAGGTTTTCTGGCTTTATATCCCTGTGAATGACATGCTTCTCGTGACAATACGCCAGTGCTTGTGTAAGACTTGCAATATACTACACCAGAACCAACCAAAGTATCAAAAGTTAAAGAATAACATAAAGCAACAAGAAAGAAGTCGAAAATAGCGTTCTCTGCAGAACTATAACAATGTGTATCAAAAGTTAAAGAATAACCTAAAGCAACAAGAAAGAAGTTGAAAACTAACAATAACGTTCTCTGCAGAAACATAACAATGTGTTCATAAATTATATAAATAAAAAAATAAAAAAATGCTGGACTCACAAAAACGACGAGCATGAGAAAATAATATGAATTCACTGTTCAACATTAACCACAGAGGAAATAAAACAAGCAAGGTACCATGAAGAGGAAAATCAGAACTTGATATAAATTCAACCCAAAAATGCGAACATCTTTCAAAGAAACTACTACAAGATCGTATTTTACATGGCAGAAAATAGATAAGGAAAACTCTGAAGCTCTATCTTCTTTGTTTGGGTTAGAGGAAGAGGGAATCAGTTCTTATTGACACAATCTATAGCTCACAACTACGCCAAAAATCTAAGCTCATTTTCAATCCCTAGCTAGTTGAGTCGACAATGTGAATCCTCGCTTTCATTTTGCTCCATTTGGACCCGTCTCATTCCAATATTCAATAATCAAGAGTTCTCTAACACTAGAGGTTATAAATATATACAACACTTACGCCTCAGTCCCAAACAAGTTGTGGTCAGCTATATGGATTCTCACTGACCACTTTTCTCCATTTAAACTCATTCTATGCTAATATTATGCAAATACAAATGAAAAGTATTAAAAGTGTAATATATTTTCTAAACGTATACATCTCCGAAAAACTAAGGGAAAATATAAAATTGGTCAATCGGCCGAAACTAATTGCATTCACTAGCCAAAAAGTGTATAAAATATGTATGTCATATGTATATAATATACATATATACAAAAAATATATATACTGTCGGGTATTAATTTAGGAGCGGCTAAACATATGCATTTCTCAAAAACTAAACCTCTCCTAGAAAGCATAGGACCTACAGTAAAAGTGCTATGTCTAAAACATACTCTCAAGTCTCAACTACTATGCATTACCTATAGATCTTTTTATTACATCGTGTCCAATCTTTTGCTAAGCAAATGTTACGAAAATATGTTTTCAACAAATTAAATAAAGTATAGAAATAAATCATAAGCAAGCAAATTAAGCGTGCTTTTGTTTCTAAATCCTTTTAGATACCGTGGCGGCTTGTTCCTCAGGCAGGCGACCAGTCTTCCTAAGCTCCCTGTAGAGCTCACCGCCATGAGCGTACTCCAAAATCAAGAAAATTCGCTCCTCATCATGGAACCAGCCATAGAGCCTCAGTACATTCGGGTGGCGAAGACTCGTTTGAATCTCCATTTCCCTCTTCAGTTGGTGGTGCAGCCTGTATTTCTCTATTTGCTCCTTGAATACCACCTTTAATGCCACTATAAACCCACTCTGCTCCGGCCAGGTGCCACAAAATTCAAGATCATCAAAACCCAGTTCTTTTTTTCTTATGAATAGTATAATGCACATATGAGTATGACAATAAAAGGTGCCATAAGAATTAAGAATTCAAGAAAGTAATTTCCCATGGCCATAATTTACAGATCTTAGAACTAGAGCAGCATTTGAGGTACATATATATTTTCATCAAATCAAATATATTTAATCCATATTTTGGTCCTTGCAATTTTTAGCCAAGCACATTTAACTGTGAATTAATTAAAATGTAGTAAATCGTTGGTCCTTTTATATAGAAAAATATGTTATACTTAGATTATTGGGAAAAGGGTCAAAAATACCCTTCTACTATGCGAAAAGGATCATTTATACCCTCTATTATACTTTTGGTCCACCACTATCCCTGACGTTACAAAAGTGGTGCAAAATACCCCTCCTCCGTTAGGGTCCTCCACCATGGCCACCATCATCCCACGTGGACTGACATTTCATTGAGGTGGACGCCACATGGCATGCCACATCACCATCCCAACCCCATTTTACCCTTTCCCCTATTTCTTCTTCCTACACCACCATCTTATCCCTCACCCAACCACTACTGCCATATTTTTCTCTCTTTTTCAATTCAAAAGAAATCACAAAGACCACCATCTTACTTCCATAATACCATTACTGCTGCCACATCTCCTTTCTAAATCACCTCCTCACATTAATTTAGAGCATTTGTCGTCTATCATATTGAAGGAAAACAAAAAGAATGCCAGCCACCGGTCTCTTACTCTATTAGGCAAACTATTAAACTAGAACTAGATCAGATTACTATACAACAACTACTACACCTCCGTCCCAAACAAGTGTGTCACCATCACTGTATTATGAGGATTCATCATGAATTGACAAGTTTTAAGCTGGTTGCCAACGTACTGCAACCCTCTACCTTTATCTAAGATTGGGACCGACAATGCGGGCGAGCTCACACATAAGGAGTAGTAATACAAACTTAACATAAGGCATGGATAATTTGATGATTAATAGTTAATAATTCGTTTAAGTTTATGAAGATTCACAAGCAGAATGATCAAATGTACACATTTTGATTAATTGAAGATTAAATGTGCTTAACCAAATATGACAAGAATCAAAATCAGAATCTCTCACTATTTCAGAGTCTAAAAGTGCATATTTCCTTATTATAAAATTAGATACTAGAAATATCATATGTAATGGTAATATAATGCACATATGTGTAAATTTGAGTATATAGAAAATATGGATTTAAAATTACCTTAACTTCACGAGCCAGGTAAACACGACCGAATTTGCCTTTGCCGAGCGGTTTTCCGATTTCGAAATCGTCGAGCGACCATTGTTTTTGTGGAGTTTTTGGTGGTTGTTTTGGGGGTTTTGGAGGATGAATTTGAGTTTTGGAAGCCATTTTTGCAAAGTGATTTGGAGAAGAAGGGATTTGTAATTCAAATGGGTTTGTGGAGGGAATAGGTGTCAAATTTCTAGTATCATTTCGCGAATCGGGTCAGAATCCATTTCCTTTTCGGGCTGAGCTGAGGTATTATCTTTTTTTCTTTTTAATCGGCTGAGCTGAGTTATGCTATATTTATTTATTTATTTTTAACCATTTTTCTTCATTTTTAAGGAAAAAAACACTTTTCCTTTTTCGACTCATTTTTATAATTTTAAAAAGTAGTTTTTGAACTAACTCTTGATTTGGAAAAGAAAGATATATTTTAATTGTACCATTCTGCAACAATATTTCTTTTTTAAAAAGAGCTTTTTTGAAAAGAATAAATAAATAAATAAAAATGAGGTTTTAGAAGGAAAAAGAAAAAGACATTAACAAAAGGAAAGTTTTTCAGTCAAACACAAGAAGAAAAGTTCTTCCATTCTTTTTTTATACAAAAATTTTTATTATAAGGGGAAAGGGGAAATAGGGGAGGGGATTACATGGTGAAAAATCAAACTCTTATCAACAAAGTGAAAATTTAGGTAGCCAACAATTAAGCTACTAATATTCCCCGAAAAAAAGTTATTCCTTTATTAAAATATTGAAAAAAAAATCTTTTTTTGGTGTATGATTGGAAACGATTTCTTTGTAAAGATGATTTTTTTTTATTTTTTTTACAAAAAACACATTTTATACGAATTTATTTTTTACTCCTCTTTTCATTTTATATGAATCTATTTAATTGTTATACCTTCTTTCATGAATATTACTATATCTTGAGGCTCATTCTTAACTTAAACCTTGCCAATTAAGATGATAAGTAAAATATTGTGCTCTAGACATTTTTTTTAATTTCCTTTTTTGGTCATAAAGATTGAATAAATAAAGATATAAATTTAAAAAAGAAAAGAATATACTTTATGGAAATGAAATTAATTAAACTTTGGCAAAAAAAAAAAAAAAACTAACATAAGAAGAAGTTGGGGATAGAGAAAAAAATATCACATTTTATTGCTCAAAAACTAATTCACAAGCTAACAATTTCTCTTAATACTAATTCAAGAACACTAATAAACACTAAACTAAAAACAATAATCTACTTCTAAGCTAAACATTTTTTTCTTTTATTTTACTAAAAATAAAAAAATAAAGTTCAGTAATCATCGGTGAAAACTAACTTGAACTGGAAATGAAAGCTTTCCATTTCCAATCACAAAATTATGTCCACCAGCAGCCAAAAGATTATAAGCTCTATAATTCACTATTCCCAAACTTTTGCAAGCATTTAACACAAAATCAACCTTCTTTTTCTCTCCAATTTTCACAAAAACCTTCTTAAAACTAATCAATTGTTTAAGTGGAGCTTCAGCAATATCTTCAGGTGGAATCCAATAAACCATTAAAACATCACTTCCATCTTTTTTCCCAATATTCTCTACTTCAATCGAGAAATCGAAATTCAGATCGTCCCCACATTCCAAGTCGTCGATTGATACTGCAGGACATGGTGGCACGTGAGTGCCAGCAGTGTAGTTCAGATCGCGACAGTGCTGAAATTTGTTGAGTTTTACTTGGATTTTTTGTCGTGCTGATAATAAGTTGTAGGTGAAATTCGTGTAGCTAATACCATATCCAAATGGATAAACAATTGATCCATTGTAAAATTTGTAAGTTCTACCGGGGTAGCCTAAGTTGTCAATTGGCCTTAATGGCATTGAAGTCATTGGTAACATATCCACATAACTATTTTCATGCCATGTTAATGGTAGTTTTCCTCCTGTAAAAAACATAACACATAAATAATAAAGGGGTAAATATTAGTATTCAATTCATCAACTCTTGAATAAAAGTTTTTCAGAAAAAAAAAATGTGGAAGGCTTAGCTTGTTGTGTTTTTCTTGGAAAATAAGAATCATAAAATTGGAAATTAAAACTAAAAATATAAATCACGCGTATCAATTGCATATTACATGTTACAACAAGTAAAACTATATTATAAATAACGTGTTATATAATAGGTAAAACTACATTGATAGTATAAAATTTCTTACGTATTATATCGGTTTTGTCAATTCAATTCTTGAATAGAAGTTTTAGATAAAGAAAATGTGAATGCAAATAAGACACATCAATTAAACTGGAAACTAACACCAAAAGTTTAAAAGTTTTAGCCAAACATTGACATGCAGGTATTATCTTGAAAAAAAACAAATTTTATCACTTTGATCCTTCCAATTGCGAAAATCTATTGAAAAAATCATCAAATAACATTAATTATAAGGGTATATATAATTAAATTACTCTTATATTTTCTTTAATTGAATAATTAACGCGATCATAAGCAAGGGGGATCAAAGAAAGAAGAGTTAATACAATAATCTTGATTATCTAAAGTGACAATACATAGTTTTGACCTTCTTCTGTTGACACTTCACTTCCCATTCCATATTCTGAAAATATTTCAGTAATGTCATATCAAAATACAGACTCTTTGTAATTATTGTCCAAGTGTGTCCAAGAAAATTAAAGGGAAAACTACAGCGTTAAGTAGCTCCCAAAAATAATAGCCAGCAAAATGTATATTTTTGTATATTATACATGTTTTTTTTTTACATAATTAGTGTATATTTTTTTGTATAATTTGGCTAGGGGTGTAACTTCCAAAAACAACATCAGCAATTGCACGACCACCTTCTTCACCAGGATATCCAGCCCAAATAATACTTTTAATCTTAGGATTATTTTTGGCAAATGAAATATCAACACCACCAGCAGACATAATTACAAGAATAACAGGACCTTTTGAAACTTGAGCAACTTGATTTATTAGTTGAGTTTGGTAGCCAGGAAGTAAAAGATCAACTCTGTCTAAACTTTCTGCTTCAACACTTAAATCTAATCCCACAACTAAAACAGTTGCATCTGCTTTTTTAGCAGCTTTCATTGCTGGGAATATTAAGCTCTCATTTTTGCACAAAATTTCTCCACATCCTGCTTTATAGTCCACTTTGCTATACAATGAAAATCCATGTATTGGTGTTGTAATCTTGCAAGGAATACCTAAATCATGTAACAAAAAAAAATTAAAGTTCCTCTTGAATCCAACAACAACAACAAAAACATGTACAGTATAATCCAACAAGTGGAGTCTCGAGAGGGTAGTGTGTACACGACCTTACCCCTACCTTCCGAAGGTACAAAGATGTTTCTGATAGACCCTCGGCTCAAGAAAAGCATAAATACAACAATTTTGAAAAAGAGATATGATAGTGAAGAAGCAATGGAAAGAAAAACAGTAATAACAGCCAAATAAGTAAGATAATCGAAGCAAACGAAATATGCATGTAATAATAGAAGTCTAAGAAATGAAGTTTATATATTGGTATTGGTGAAAATTAACATTAGTTGTGAACAATGACAGAGCCAGTAATACATACAAGGGAATTCAAAAAAAAAAAACAATGTCACACCTAGAATTTGAACATGTGACTTAAAAAGCAATTTTTAACTCTAAATCCATATGTAATCAAAATGAATCATTCCCCCATTTATACATGCAGTATAATTTTTAGGCGGGAATTTAATTAAATCTCTTCATTGATACCTACCTTTGCCACTGGTGTTGAATTACCACTATTGCAGATATATATATATATATTTAAAAGAGTTTAACATCCATACACTAACAATACTGTGAAAGAATCTTACACTAGCAAATCGTCACTATAAAAAGTGTGATTAATACGCTGAAAAATAAGGCATATTACTAGCTACAACATGTTAAAATAACTAAGAATATAAAAAATACTTTGCAATGTCGATGCATATAAGTTAAAATTCGACTAAGCTCAAATATTAAATTTTAATTTAATTTTTATGAATTTCTTACCTGCATAATTGCCAATCATGGCACTGGAGGCATTAGCATGAGGTCCAACAACAGCAATAGTTTTAACCTTTTTAGAATTCAAAGGCAAAACTTGATCTTCATTTTTAAGAAGAACAATCCCTTCTCTTGCTGCTTGTGTTGCTAACTCAATGTTTTCCTTAGAACAAATTTGTTCTTTTCCAAGTTTTTCAAATTTTGGAATACCATCAAAAAACCCTAGCCTCATTAGCACAAAATACAAATTTGTGAGAGATTCATCTATTTCTGATTCTTTTACTTTTCCTTGTACCACTGCATT
Source organism: Nicotiana tabacum (assembly GCF_000715075.1). Lineage (NCBI taxonomy): Eukaryota > Viridiplantae > Streptophyta > Magnoliopsida > Solanales > Solanaceae > Nicotiana > Nicotiana tabacum. The sequence continues at coordinate 4,830,944 of NC_134102.1, read as the reverse complement.
CCCAGCATAATTTGTGTAAAAAAATTACTTTTTTCCCTTCATATTCATGTATATATTAGTTCGAGCCAAATACAATAAATTTAGTCGAAACAAAAAAAATTGGGTTCAGAATAAATGTAGTCTTATTATACGTATAAAATATAATTTTTTTCTTTATATATCTATACATAGTTCTAGTTGAAAACAACAAGTTCAGTTGAATCCACGTCAAAAAGAGGGGTGGTAAATATACCTGCTTTTAGACCTTGTGCAACAGCATCTTCAGGTTCATCTCCTAACCATTTATGACCATGAAGCATAACGTCAATGGAATCACAATCTGAAACTATATACCTGAAAATTATAAAAAGTAAAACAAGAAAAAACTATGAGAAATCATTAAAAGAAACTCTTTTATTTTGGAATAAATCAAACTTTATTAATTAATTATTACCCATGAAGATCCCAATCTCCTCTAATTTTGCCTTTTAGAAGCTTTGGATCAGCACATGCTGGGATTCCATTAATCCTATTATATGAGCACATAACACTTGTAACATCACCTTCTTTAACACACATTTCAAAGGGTTTAAGAAATGTTTCCATCATATCTTGCTCCGTCACCTTCACAAAATTACAAAAAAAAAAAAAAAAAAAAAAGGTAAGTACAACGGTTCATGCATAGCAGGAGCTCAGCGCAGCGAACGTTAATAAATTAGAGGTTAAGACTGATTAATTACCCGTGAATCGAAATGATAACGATCAACACCGAGCCAGTTATCAACATCATAAGCTGCATAATGTTTGCAACAAGCGGCTACTTTCAGAGGTCTCGAGTTCAAGTCTTTGGCGTTTTCCGTGCCCTCAACATCTTGTAAACCTCTAACATAATTAGAGGCATATTTTCCAACAACAAAAGGATCTTCTCCAGGTGTTTCTAAAACTCTTCCCCATCTAGGATCTCTTACTACATTAATATTTGGACTCCAAAATGTTAGACCAGCATGTCCTAGGTTAAACATAGCCCTTGCTTCTGTTGAAACAGCCTGCAAATTAAGTTTTTGTTATACATCATCAAAAAAGCTTTAAAAAAGGCAGTCCAACGCACAAAATATCCCACGTTCACATAGGGTTCGGAGAAGGGCCGCGCCCCAAGGAGATGTGATGTATGCAAGTATCAGTGGCTGATTCCATGGCTGATGCAATCAATAAAACTTAATACACAATTTTTTAGAAAATCATGGTAAATATATCTCTATGAAAATACTCCTTCTGGTTCCTTTTATTTGTATTTTAAACTATTGTCATATACATTAAGCAAATCATTTAATAACAATAATTATAAAGATATTTGACTAAATTATACAATTAAAAATAAAAACATAATTAATGCCTACTTGGTTTTCTAAAGCGACAAATACTTTTGAACAATTATTTTACTAATTAAAATAAATAAACTAGAGACCATGAATTGTAACAAACTTTTTAAAAATCAGTCCTATTTAGGGCATGCACTCAATCAAGTTAGTAGTATCAGCCAGGGCGAATTAACCATATAATCTATGAGTTCATGTGAATCTATATAGTAGCTTTTATATATATATATATATATATATATGACAATAAATCTATTTTATATTGTATACTGACTTGAGATCGTTATAAAAACTCATAAACTTCTCGCTTCTAAGCGGTCAACACACAAAGTAGTTTTTTATAAATAAAATATAGAGCTTTTCAAAACAACTAAAAGGAAAAGGGATTTAATTCAATTACCTGGCCTATTGCTTTCCACAATGACTCATTAAATGATGCAGTAGTAGTAATAACAGTAGGAAAACTTGTAGCCCCAGGAACAACTTTGTCAAAAAACGAAGCTAAACTATAATATTGTCCAACGTTAGAAACACCATGTAATGCCTCAGACCACCATTCATATTTAGGAAGACCAATTCTAGCAACTCCAAAAGCAGTATCTCCAATTTGTCGCGCTTTTTCAGACAACGTCATTCTGTCGATCAAATCCTTAACCCTAACCGCGTAGGGAAGGGACATGTCACAGTACGCGAAATCATTCATGTCCAATCCCAACTTTGCAAACCTCGACGTGTCACAAACACGTCGAGTTTGATTATACGTGAGATCATTGAGGGCCGTGATTGAAGAATTGTATGGAATATTTCTAGCAGAAATTCTTGAAATGAGAAAGGAAAAAATTAAAATGGTGAAGTAATGAAGAAAGCTAAATTTCGCCATTTTTCTTAGTCGTTTTTGTGTTTTTTTCAAGTTGATGAAAAAATTGTGATTTTAGAGGAGTTTATATAGATGATAATAATTTGGATAAGTGACAGTAAAAATACAAACTTTGATAGATTAATATCCTGTATTTTAAAGTTATCATTCTGTTAGTATTTGATAATGCTATTATCAAGATAACATATAACTAAGAAATCTTTCACACGATAAGGCTGTATTTTTCAACTTCTTTTCTTTATTTCTTTGATTAATGTTGTGATAATCAATCACTGCTAAAATTTTAATTAAGACCAGCGATTAATATTAAGTCTAAAATTTTCTGACATGTTTTATGAGACTCAACATATGCTTTGAAGTTTAATTGGATGAATTTTTTTATGTACTTGAGTTAATTAAATTATAGTTTTCTAAGCATGTATTGATTTGATATCCAGTATCTATTTTCCTTAAATTCTAAATATCCTATATTATTATAGTTGGCGGCAGATGAAGATCATTTTGACGTGTATATATAGTGGAGTCCAATTTCCTGCATTATCTCATTTCGAAATACCTTTTTTCGCGGGAAATATTTTACAAACAAAATCTTTTTTCCAACAGTAATTTTAACACACCTAAATTGAATTGAATTGTATCAAATCCATCTCTCTTAAGATATGTACAAATCGTTTGAATTTTGATAAGTCGTGGCTAAAGCATACTGTATATGCTATGAATTGGAGCTTCAAAATAATTAATTACACAAATTCTATCAGATTAATAACTAAAAAAAGGGAAAAGAAGAATGTGATAAAATAAAATAGTAAATAAATAGGATGGAGTCAAAGAGAGAGAGTCGATGTAAGAATAAAAAATATAGAACTCAAAATTACTATATATCGTTAACAAAAGTGTTTTGAACATAGAGCCGTCAAAATGAGTTTGACTCGTAAGGTAAACCCAACCCAATTTGCTAATTGGACTAAAGTTTTTCTAGCACTTTTAAAAGTAAGGGTTATAAGCCTGACTCAGGTTAGCTTTGTGCCCTTGAGGTTCGACTAAGGCTGTGCCGAGGCCAGCCCGGGGGCCAAAAAGAGTTTAATTTAAATCTATAAAATTTAACCAATTATTCTTTTGAGTTGAGTTATTTATTTATTTATTTATTATTTTTTGAGTTGAGTTGTTGGAATATGATTTTTTATCTCCTAGTTAGAATTAGTTGTTGTGTTTCTTTACTGTCTCCGTACTTTGTTGACACGACAAAATTTATTTTAACAAAATAGAAGAATTCAGTTCATGTTGATTTATTGGAACCGTTCAATATCTTTTTTTCAATTTACCATATTCCATATGTATGTAACTATTGGGCAGGTATATTTTGATTTGCATCGGTCCATGGTTTAGATTAAGGTTTCTATTTGTGAAGTATCTTTTTCTTATTTCGATTATTGATTGGTAATTTCTTAAAATTAGCTAACAACTTCAAAGTTGTATTAACAACTAAATCCCTCTGTTTGCAAATAAAGTCGACTTTCCTGAATACAAAAGTTTTATGTAATACTAACATATTATCTTTTAAAAATTTATGCTTTTGCAATTTTTACTTACTTATACATAGAGGTGCTTATCGGACGGATAATTATGCTTAACGGTTCGACTTATCGATTATCGGATTATAATGTAGTAATCCGCTAGCCTCTCTACCAAGAGGTTGTGAGCATCCTCCACTTCCAACCAAAATGTTGTGAGTTCGAGTCACCCCAAGAGCAAGGTGGAAGTTCTTGGAGGGAGTGAGTCGAGGGTCTATCGGAAACAACCTCTCTACCCCGGGGTAGGGGTACGGTCTACGTATATACTACCCTCTCCAGATCCCACTAGTGGGATTATACTAGGTTGTTGTTGTTGTTGTAATCCGCTAGCCATCCAATAAGACAATGGGCGGATTGGTATCTGATTAATAATTATTGGGCAGTTTATCGACTACCAAATAGAATTTTTTTGAACAATCAATACCAAACGACCAAATGCATAGTTCAAACTGTCTCTTTTAGTTTTTGAACAATCAATACCATTAGCATTGTTATCCACAAAATAATTAGAAAACCCCATTTGCAGACAAACTTCAAACTGTAACTATAAGTGAATTAATGAAACAAACCTCAGTTAAGTAAAATGGCCAAGAGAGGAACTCAATTCATGTCCACTCATAATTCATGAGAAGCCAGAGACGACTGCCATTAGCTACAGATTGTTCTATCATTATATGTACAATTACTTATGCAACAATGTAGTAACAAGTTTATATAGATAAGGGTAAGAGTGTAAATATAAAAGATTTCTTAACGGGTTAACGGCCTAGAGAGGAACTCAATTCATGTCCACTCATAATTCATGAGAAGTCAGAGACGACTGCCATTAGCTACAACTAGTTCTGTAATTCTACATACAATTACTTATGTAACAATGTAGTAAAAAGTTTATATACATAGGGGTAAAAGTGTAAATATAAAATTTTTAACGAGTAATCCACCCCCAAACCGTTACGCCGTTAACTATAAAATCTCATTTCGTTCACTATCCATTACCCCGATAATTCGATATCAATAAGCCATCGATTCGGTTCGGTCAACGGTTTCGATTCGATTTTGAACAACCCTACTTATACATCATCATATGTATTAGAAATATTAACAAATGTGCAGAATTTTAGGTTTGAATTTAGATTGTAAATTTCTTTTAAAAAAAGAAGAATAAAAAAGATGAAGCGCTAGCCCGACTAGCTAGCGGCCCGTTTAGGACTGAGTTGGGCTGACTAATTTAAGGCTCTTTCGAAAGTAGAGTTGGCCCGTTCTAGCCATCAAAATTTATGGCCTATGTGACCTCGGATGAGTTAGCCCATTTTAACAGCTCCACTTGTACGTAACTCCAACGATAAATGGATGGGCTTCAAGTGACAGAATTAACACATATAACCGCCCACCTAATTTCTTAAACTATAAATAGCCGGTGAATATATAATATATGTACAATTCATGTATAATATACATATAACTACATATAATCAATGTATAATGTATGTATACTGTCTATAAAAGGTAAACATTGAATCTAGCCGGCTATTTGGGTAACATTCCCAAAACATATATGTACCAAATTATCCCTTAACTTTAATTATAATTTAAAATTACCATTAGATAAAAGCTCTGGTATGGGTAGGGATATCAATGGTTCGGTTCAAGCTGGTTATTTAAAGTTTGTACCATACTAATTTTTTGGTTACTCTATTATGGGTAACTAAAATTAGACTTTTCAAAACCGTCTCAATCATCTCGGTTTCTCCCTAGAATCGGTACAATTCGATTAATCTTCAGTATTTTTTAAATATCATATAAAAGCCGTTAGTAGAAGCTAGATCACGATAATATACATACTTGTATATGAGTTGGCAAAAGTCTCAAGATATTTTTACTATTTAAGGGGTGATGAATCAAGAAAACATGAAAGATGGTCAGAGTTGGGATCCATCCCACTATTCTACAAAATGTAAAAGAAATTAAGCAAAGATAAAAAAAATATAAATCACATGGGTGGAAAGATATTAATCAAACGGGGAGTCAATAATAAGGTCTATAAAAAATTAAGTATTCAAAAAGACAAATCTAGATCATACGAGAGAAAATATACTCAATATATTGTAGTTCTCCACTCATAATCACTCGAATACCTTATGGCTTGTTACTCAAGATGTTAAAACTAATTTAGTTTCACTAGGAGTATCAGCATAGGTTTGGGAGTTGAAAATTTGAATTGTAATTATTTGTTGGCTTGTAATCGATTTCATAAGAAGAAGTAACCCAAATAGCCGCCCACTCAACCGCTTAAACTAAAAATAGTCGGTAAAGGTATAATATGCATAATATATGTATTATATATATATATATAAATAATGTATAATCTATATATATGGTTACAAAAAGTAAACAATGAATATGACTCGCTAGATCCCTTTTCATAATCCTAAGGCCCAAGAAAGAAATATAATGCTTTATTTTTTAAAGTTAATATATTAAATCTATTTTTCATATGTAAATTTAGGGTTGAAGTCGAGTATTAGGGTTGTAGGTTAGGAGGTAGTTGAGTTGTGCCTTACTTCGTACCATGGTGGGACTAGCCATGTAGGATTTTTGTCTGAGATAGCTAGTGTGAATGTTGTGGCTTACTATTTCGCTTTTCAGTGCATGTCCTATTTACTAGCTATCGCTTTTGCTTTGCATCTTTCTTCTAGATTTCATGGTGTTCCTATTTTTCTTATGACTGTTGTAGTGATACTAATATTTACTAATATTGTCTCCCTTTGCTTTGCATCTTTCTTCTGGATTTCATGGTGTTCCTATTTATCCTATGATTGTTGTTGTGATACTAATATTATCTCCCTTTTTGTCCTTTTGTCTTTTTTGTTTTTTGAGCCGAGGGTCTTTCGGAAACAGCCTCTCTACTCCTTCGGGGTAGGGGTAAGGTCTGCGTACACACTACCCTCCCCAAACTCCATTAGTGGAATTTTACTAGGTTGTTGTTGTTGTTGTTGTTGTTGTTGTTCATATGTAAATTTATTCGGTATAATTCAGTATCTTTTTGGCTTATTTTTATAAAATAAAATTTTATCCTAATCATTCGGTACCGTTATATCCCCGTCCCTTTTTCCTTCCTGAGCCGAGGGTTTTCCGAAAATAGCCTCTCTGCCTTTTTAAAGGCAGGGTAAGGTCTGCGTACACTCTACCCTCCTCAGACCCCACTCGTGAGACTACGGTGGGTTTGTTGTTGTTGTTGTTGTTGTTGTTATATTCGGTACAGTTATAAATTTATATAAAATCTACGATTTTATTAGAAAAACCTAATAACCATTACAATTAGGTTGGGTTAGTTTACTCGATTTTTAAATGTCAAATATATGGGTCAAGGATAAAAATAAGGGTTTTTTCACTTTTTCCCCACACCAAAAACTATTTACATTCAGTAGTCGAAAATGTGTATAAAATTTGTATAAATTTTGTATATAATATACCGAATGTATATATATACAAAAAAAAATATTTTTTCGATTACAATTATATTAAGAGCGGCTATATAATGTCGTTTTCACATTTTATATTTTCTCAAAGCCCGGATAAGAGTAGACAAAAAATTTAGGCAGACAAAAGTGCTCAATTTTGAAAAATAGAGTGGCAAATCTGACACTTTTTCCATAACTTTAGTCGAGAAAACACCACCCACAAAATAACCAAAATCTAGCCAACATAGGAAGAACTGTAGAAATTCCCCTAAAACCCTAAAACTCAGCCAAGTTCGGATCCTAAAACGGATCAGTGCATTCAACAGTATAAATCCCTTCGAATCTCCCGCACTAAAATTCTCCAGCTTCGATTTTTCGATTTGCATTGGCTGTCAGCTCTGATTTCGGGTTTTTATTTGACCCGTTAATGGAACAGCGAGTCTTGTCCACTCTAATCGGAGTATCAGTTAGCAAAAGAGCTGATTTATTGAGTAGCTTAGTCACAATTAGATCTCGCCCAATGAGGTAAATGCTAGATTTGCTTTAAATCTATGTATTGCTGAGTATGAGGAATTTGTGTGTTTTGTAGGGTAGGAATTGTTGTGTCTATGGTGTTAGCGTCGGTAAAATTATTTTTAGATAAATTTGGTTAACGAACAAAATCACAAAACTACACGCGCAAAGAAACAAAAAGGAGGAACAAGATGAAGAAAAAGAATATGCTCCGGGCTTTTGTCTAGTGGTAAGAGTGCAACGCATGATGTATTGGTTAGGCGCACATCTCGGGTTCGAAAACTGCCACTGAAAGAAGCTGGGTATAAGTGGAAAAGGTCAGAGAGGTGGACTCATTATCCACTAAGTTGCGATCGTTCACCAGTATCCCAAGGGATTTCTCAGTTATTTAAAAAAAGATGAAGAAAAAGAATAATGGAAATAAAGTGGAGTGAATTATTGAACCCAGCTGTGATGGGTGGGTTATGTGCATGTCGTGGGTTCTGACCTGCCATAGACAAAAGCCTGGTGTTTAAGGTAGAGGGGCGGGTCCATTTTTCACAACTATGCGCCGCTGATCCTGGGATTGATCAGTTATAAAAAAAGAAATGAAGCAAAAGGAATAATGGAAAGCGAATTAAAAAGAAATAAATATTTTCAAGTGGATTATATATTCATTGATAAATATTTTCAAGTGGATTTTATATTCATTGTTTTAGTTTTCTAACAAAAATAAAAGACTCCACTTAGGATTGAGCTTTAATATCATTGCTTACATGTTTCAAAGAGTAATGTTGATTATTCTAATTTGTCACATCTTTAATGCAGTCCAGATGAGGGGATTGATTTTTCTCACTGCAGTCTCAATAAGCAAAACTTTGACATTACCTCATCACACAAAGAGCAGACGGCAGAGACGGCAGAGAGACGCCTGCCAGAGGAACCAAAACCGGTAGATAGCCCGGAGACACCACCTCAGTTCTTCAAAGTTATCCTATCTCCTCATGCCTCTAAATTAGTAAGTTCTGCAAATTGTGCATTTTCATCTTATATCTTTTGTTTCTGTTTCTAGTTGTATGGCTTTTGTTCTCTTCATTTGTTCTTTGGTAGTGTTTTCTCTTCTTTAAGTTTGTGTAGATTTTTAAGTTTTTGAATTCCCCTTTTGGTCTGTAACAAATAGTTTCTTGTCATAAGTAGGAGTATTTCGTCTAAAGCAATGTTGCTAGTAGGGAAGGTGATGGGGATTGCCCGCATTTTCTCCTAATCAACATCTTGTGTGTGGATGATCTTAAGAACGCCTGTAATTTTATGATACATTTGAATTCCAACTTTATTTTCGGAAACTTAAGTAGGACTAATACGTTGATTTACAAGTGTACTACTGGAGTGTGTCTACTTTTCTGGTACTGTCATTTTCTGTAATGAAACAACAACGAACTCAGGGAGTGAAAAATGTGATTTCAAATGGCATAAGAGGGAGATGCAGTAAGGAGCTTTCTTTTGATTATGAATTTGTTATGAATAACTTTGTTGGGGGGGGGGGGTAGGCCAATCCCATGTCTTGTTCGAATGGTAATTGCTAAATAATTAGCCAACTTTTGATATTAGAACAGCTCCTCTCTAACTCCTACAGTTTTGAAATTTAGCTGATTTCAGAAGTTCCTCTTCACGCAAGGTCTCGTGCAGAAACTGATAATATATGTGTGGTCTCCATAGTTGTCGAAAGAGACCAGGGTCTGTAGTTGGAGATGTTGCAAAAGGAATGATATCAAACTTCCAAAACTCCAAACTCATGGCTGATGCTGCAATATTTAAAAGCAAGTCATGTAATGTGTCTATGATTGCCATGCCTGTCAATTAGGTCTTCAAAAGGTGCACGAGTGGATTCTCGACATAAGCATTTTAGCATAATGACATTGTCTTCATATGATTTAGGTATCTAATGTGTCAAATTAAATGGGGTTAGATAAAGGAGGGTTCTTGAGGGTGTGGAAAGCTTGAGGATCAGAAGGTATTTGTCAACAGTGTTATCAAAGGCGAAAAACGCAAAAAAGCTCTAAGGTCTGTTGGGGCTTTAAGCGCAAAGCGCAAATAAAGTGTGGGCTTTAATGAAAAAAGACGCAACTGGAGAAAAAATAAAAATATGTATATGTAGTCCAAGACTATTAATTATAAGCATGAATAACAAATATATGGACAAGAAAATTGAATTTTTTTTTACGATAAAGTGAAATATCAATTGTTTAATGTCGCATTCTCAGGATTACACTCATTGGCAAGGAAAAGTATGCCTTAGAGCCTTGATGCGACACTAAAGCGCCCACAAACCGAGGCGAAGCGCTCAACATGTTTTGAGCCTCGCTTCAGGGCTTAAGCGCTCTTTAAGCGTGCCTCTGACAATACTGTTTGTCAAACCTTAATTTGAATGTAAATCAGTCTAAAAAAGATCCCTGGTTTGAGCAGTAACAAGAATGAATAACATCAATGCTTTGAATTGAAGAAATTCAGAATTTGAAAGGTTTCTGCTCTTGTTAGCATTTGATTGCATAAAACCCTTGATCAGCTTTGCCAGGAAAAGGATATCGACTAAAAAGAGGATTATTAACAATGGACAAGCCTTTTGGGCCTTCATCTTTTATCTCTTTTGGTTGGCCAATAACTAGTTTTGACTTTCATGTTTGATCTGTTCTGGTTGACCAAAATACTTTCCGTAAGGAAAAATAAACTGAAATAAAAGAAGTTTAAATTTATATCTCATGCATAATTGTCCAAAAAAAAATCTATATTCTCATGCATATAGAACTCATTGAAGTTGAATCAACAGTAGCAATGCAGCATTGCTGCAAATAGTTATTCGCTGAGAAAACTCTAGTGTTTGTGCAAATAACTTTACGAGTTTTGATATTGCTAATAAACAAACGCTCATCATCCACCAATATATCTGATAAGAAGCCAGCACCAAGATTAACAGCATACGATGGAAAAGAAATGCCAGCTTAAGCAAATGAAATGAAAGCTTCACTTGTGCGACTTGATTGAGAGATACTAGACTTGAACTTACTAGGCACTTTCAGTATTTGTTTTTTGTAAAGATACAAGATTTCCTACTTAGTATCTTGCTTTTTTCTTTCTCCTTTCCAGTAGCAATATGTGGTTTGAAATTTGACTACAGTTTCTTCAGCTGTCTTAGACCAACTTTTTTGTCTGAAGGTTCTCTTTTCTTTCTGTTTGTTTTCTACTGTTCTTCTCTTATGTTTATTCATCTCTTTCAAATTTTGGTATCCTCAGCACATCCCAGATGAATTTGTAATGGAGTACGGGGTGGATCTGCGAGATGTTGTGTCGCTTGAGGTTCCAGATGGCGCAATGTGGAAAGTAAAATTGCAAAATTGTAGTGGCATGGCATGGTTAAAGGAGGGTTGGAACCGATTCAAGGAGTACTATTCAATTGGTTGTGGTTACTTTTTACTCTTCCGATATAACGGAAATTCCCATTTCTCTGTGTTTATATTTGATTTAAGTGCTTCCGAGATTGATTATCCTCCTGGCCCAAATGAAGATGAGATTTCTCCTGGTCTAAATGAAGATCTGACACCAGAGATTTCTCCGGGCCCAAATGAAAATTTGGCGCCTGAGAATTTATGTGTTGTGGCTGAGCCAGAGGAGAACCCCTTAACTTGTCAAGAAAATAGTTGTGCGGAGACGTTACTGATGATATCCCAGCCATCAAGGCCAAATGTATAGATATCTTGAAGGCCATTTTTCCTCTTGCTTTCAAAGCTGCACGATGCAATTTTTTGTAAGGATTTAAGTTACTTGAGGGGAGCCTTGGCGTAACTGGTAAAGTTGTTGCAATGCGACTAGGAGGTCACGGGTTCAAGCTGTGGAAACAATCTCTTGTAGAAATACATGGTAAGACTGCGTACAATAGACCCTTGTGGTCTGACTCTTTCCCGGATCCCGCGCCAGAGGTGTATCCTGCTTGAGGGGTATGTGTTCACGTGAACGCATACTCCTTTCCCTAAACCATGTATAATAATGTTATATTTTTTCAAAATTACTTAAATATATGTATGTGCATCCATGATCAAAGACTCTTATGGTGTAACTATTATTGGGTGAACCTTTACAAGTGAAATTGGTGGTTCAAATCTCACTCCGAACGGTCTTGTTTTCATCATTGAGTATAAATATTTGAAAATTACTAAAATTTCAAAAAGAATATAATTTTGAACTTATAATTTCAAAAATGTAGTGGGTTCATGGTAAGAGACTGAAGTTAAATCCGTCAAATGTAAATTCTAGATGCACTTCTTTACAACAGTGCACCCATCCTCTTGAAATTCTGGATTTGCCTCTGCTTCGCTCGTAGGGGAGCTTAGTGCACTGAGCTGCTATATAGGATCTAAGTATATACACTAATATTAAAAACATTATTTACGTTATCGGTGAAGTTCAATATATATTTGCAGGTTAGATGCCATTTTTAACCGAGCTACTAATTAATAATGCTTATTATCGGTGAAGTTCAATATATATTTGCAGGTTAGATGCCATTTTTAACCGAGCTACTAATTAATAATGCTTATCATAGAAATCTGCTTGCGTTATATCTTATAAGTATTTTGAATGTGCAAAACTTTTATATCATGTAAACTTAAACTCTTAGTATTTATAGAGATACTTTATATGTTTTTTGCCAAAAAAGTTGTATAGATATCTTTATGGTGCTTACTTGAGTTCCCTGTTATTTTATATTGAAGTTATTTGAGTGACTTATTTATTCTTTCACATATTAGTCGTTGGCAACACAAATTTATTCAAAAACATATTTGTGTTGTAGAAAAATAACAGCATTTGTTACATTTTCTCCGGTACACCCTTATTGCTCCAATTATTTGTGTGTGATTTAAGTGAGACATTTAAGAAATAGATAAATGATAATTTTGACAAACACTCTTATAATCAAGGTTATTAAATACCCTTAAGTGCGCAATATTTTTTTATTTAAAAAAAGACCAGATAATATGAACCATAAGTAATATAATTTTACTTTTAGTATTGCAGTTCGATTTGTAAAATTTTAATTATCGCAAATGTTCCTAGTGAGATAGGAGTATAATACAATGTATCAAGCAAACACTTGAAAATCTGATTTATTATAAAATGACAAAAGCATCAACTTCAAAAGTCGAACTTCATATAAACTTAGTCGTTGATGGAAGTCACAAACTAGATTTTAATAAATAAAATGACAAAAAAGAACTAATCACTACCTATCCTTTTCAAACCCTATTTGTTCCAATAATACTGCAAACACCTGTATCTAATTTTCAATTTAAAAAGAAAAAACAAAATAAAACAGAACAATGGAAACATGTCATATTCCACCCCCTAGCTCGTTCCCCACTCACATTTACATCACTAATTTTAATCGGAAAAGAAATTAAAAAAAAAGTTTAGAATAAGATAACCAAAAAATAAAAATAAGCTATTAAAATTTTCTTTTTTTTCATGAATATTTTTTTTATAACCATTCGATGTTCTGTACTCAGTGGCGGAGCTAGGGAAAGGGAGGTTCGGATTGAGTGGGTTAATTTACGAAAAAATAATAGTATATATAACATTAGTGTTATATTAGTATAATAGATGCTTGGATTCTTCGCTTGTTCACATTTTTTTTTTGAATTACTTTCGAGAAAATCTTTCCTCCGTCTCAAATTCAGGCCTTTACGGTTCATTAGTCGGAAAAGTGCTCTCTAGCACGAGTTTCTTATTTTCATGACCCGAACCCAAGAAGCTGAGATATTTGACTAAGGGTGAAAAGATTAAAAATTGTTGATGATCTTAATGAATGTCTTAATCATTAGTTAATCAATAGTTTACTACTCTAATTTAGAGCTTCATAATGTTGATTAATTATCACGTGAGACGTGGGCATCTTGAAATCCTCAATATTTTATTCGTTATTCTTCCGTACACGTGTCAATGATCTGTCGATTGCCAGGTCATCAATGCATGAGCGAAAATGACATAAGGGATTGAGTACTTCTAGCCAATAGTATGTGTCCACGTGGCTATTTTTAATTTGGGGTGATACTGTTAGCCTACGACGCGTGTGTAGAATGTGTATGGTCCACCACTATTTACGTAATATTGGTGGGTCCCACACATGTAGAATCTTGTTTGGCCGACACTACTTTGAGATAAAAGTCGAAAGTAATACTTTTATTTGTAATTAAGTGCCTATGGTTTAGAGTATCTATGGATTTGGTCCTTCTTGTCAAGATTTAAGTTATTACATGAGACTGACAAAATAATTGTTTTTTGTAATATCGGTTCAATATTATTACTTTATTTTTAAAAAAATACACACGAAGAAATAAAAGGGATTCAACATCTAATATATTTAACTAAAAAAAACTTTTTAACCTTATATACACAGTATAATTTTTCCGCAAAGGAAGATCTCTTCTGCCATCCTAGCTCCGCCCATGCTTATTAGTGTTCAGTAAAGGTGGATGTGAGGGTCAATTATGAGTTCATTCAAATCCTGTAACTTCGATCTAGACTCTGTATATATGCTAATAAAATTGCTAAATTAGTACAAATAATTAATTTTTAAACTCAGTAAATCAGATGAGTTGTGATGAAATTTAAGCATAAAGTCCAAATTTTAAATCCATTAAAACTCATGCACAAGATATTTTAATTTTCGAATATAGGCTTTTCAGTCTAAAAAGTTGAGTAGATTTAAAGTTAAATTTTCTCGAATATACCAATAAGCTAGATTCATATTGTAAGTTAGTTCATGCCATAAATACATTCGGATATCGCCGCTAATGTATACCTAGAACTTAAACTCATAGGAATAAACCTCAGAATATACTACTACTACAACAACAACAACAACAATAACCCAGTATAATCTCACTATAGTAGGGTATGGGGAGGGTAGTGTGTACGCATACCTTACCCCTACCCTGGGGTAGAGAGGCTGTTTCCGATAAACTCTCGGCTCCATCCCTCCAAGAACTTCCCACCTTACTCTTGGGGTGACTTGAACTCACAACCTTTTAGTTGGAAGTAGAGGATGCTCACCACTAGAGTAACCCACTCTTGTCAAACCTCATAATATACTATAGTTGATAATCCACCCCAAGAATGGAGGCATGGGTAAATAAAGATTTTTGCATATAATCTGAGGAAAAAACTTCAATTAACATTAAATGAGGGAGTCAACTAGAAATTTGCAAAAAAGATCCAAAAAACTCATCATAATCAGCCTAACACCACTTTTTCTTTCTCGAGTTGTATATTTCTTACTTTATTTAGCTGTATATGTAAATTATGGAACCATCACTTCAAACCATAGTACAAATTTCTTGAACTCTTTTCATTCCTCAATTACTACTCCAACGTGCATGTGTGGCTCATATCACTTTTGACCATTCTTTAATTAATTTTACCCTAAAAAAAAAATCAAGATTATGTTGCTCTTTATTTCTTTTTCACCCTTCTATTCTCCTTTTGTCCTTCCTCCTCCTCCACCATCATCTTCTTCTTATTCTTGATCCTACAAGAAATTAACAAGAATCTTGACATGTTGAATGATCAAAGAGCTCTAGTCATAGCAAACACGAGCAACAATAACAGCCACAACAACAACAACAATAACATAGAAACTGATCACGGCGATCAACATGATGATCAAAATCAAGATCAACGAGACGATCATATTAGAGACATACATGCTCTAACACCACCAAGGCAACCACCATCGACGAATATTAATCGTAATCGTAGAAGAGAAACTTGGGAAACAAGTAGCCATAGATCATCATCTTTGTCCTCAGAAGGAGGAGCTCCAAGTGAGAACTTTACAACCATGAGTAGAGAGTTCAATGCTTTGGTTATAGCTGGATCTTCAATTCCTACTACTACAAATAACAATGGTACAAGTCATGAAGCTGAAGGTACAAGTCATAACAACTTGGGAAGGATTTTTGAAGAGGAAAATATGGAGGAAAATAATCCTTTAGCTATTGTAGCAGATAATAATAATATTCATTTGGATCCAAGTCCTTCACCTAGAGCACATGGTACTACTAGTGGGACTAGTGAAAGTTCAAATATGAGTGTAAACCAATTACAAGGAGAAGTGACAGTACATAGGGTGAAAAAAGAGGAAGTTGAATCAAAGATTAATGCATGGCAAACTGCTAAAATTGCTAAGGTTAATAATAGGTTTAAGAGAGAAGATGCTGTAATTAATGGCTGGGAAAATGAAGAGGTCCAAAAGGCAACTTCTTGGATGAAGAAAGTTGAGGTATGTACTCCCGATTTCTCCGTCTATATTATCTGTCTTTTAAGGTTTTTTTCGCAGCCCCTTAAGAGTATTTGTCTATCATTATCTCTCCCTTAAATGTCTAAAGTTAGATTTGAAGAAAAACAAAATAGCAATAAATGACAACATTTGTGTTTATGAAATTATCTGCACCCCTGTCAAGATATTTTCACTTTTATTTAGTTTTTCATCCCGATTATTCTTTCATCATTCCTCTAAAAAGAAAAAGAAATCCCATCTGCCTCTAATTGGGGTTGTGGTAATTTTTTTTTGTTATTTATCGTCTCTATAATAGGAGTTATATATTGAATTTTGAGTTATCTGTCGCCTTTAATCATGAGAGGTTTTGAATTCGAGTTTTGGAAATAAAAGAACTACTAATAGTGAGTGATTCCTACTTTAATAGATCACATACTGTACAATCCCAATTAGTTGGGCTAATAGGTTTGAAATACATCCAAATGGTTAAAAATATTTTATGTTGTATGCACTTCTATATAAATAATACTAACATATATTAAAGCACGCGTAATAAGTTTTTACATCGTCAGTGTAATTTAATTTGTTATAACAAGTTACTTAGCAATTATAAATAGAGTGATCTACAATTACATATTAAGTAACTTAATTAATATATATTATACTGTCAGTCAATAAAACTTAAACTCATAAATAATAGAACTCCTGTAGCATTTTTAGACTCTACAGTAAACCGTAAACAGAATTACATAATTGAATAATTTATGATCCATCTTTGTTGAACAGCCTATCCGACAATATTACGAAAGTATAATTCATTTCTTTGATTTGTTGAATATGAATTATGTCCATACGACTTTAAAGGAGATACACAATATGCATATGTCCATATGTTCATTTCAAAAGTGAAAATTTTCTTGCTTTAGTCAGTTAGTTATGCAACTATAAATAATTTACACATATTTTTTATTTAAGGATTGGAACCCCCCCCCCCCCCCCACCCCCAAACACACACACACACCCATCAGACAAAAGTAAAGAAGAACAAGATCTATTTGGTTTTGTTGCCTCTATTCTGAGGTTGGTGTTTGGAATCAGAATGTTTAATAGGTTTTATACTCTTTTTGTTTAATTGTATATTGATACTATTGTTTCTTTTTTTGTATGTTCCTAAAAATTGACACCATTTTTATATTTGGAAACTTTTTAGCGTTAAACTTCTCATGTTATTCTTGAAGGGGACTTTTGATATGTGTCGCTCTTTCCTTTTCAGTATGTTCCGCATTTATATATTTGGAGACCCTTTACTTTAAACTTCTCATTTTATCCTTATTGGTATATATACTCTTATAGCCCATAAATAAGTCATTTGTTTAAGATCACAAGTTCGAGGATATTTTTGATGAGTTGAAAGACCTTTTTTTTAAAAAACTTTATGCTCAATCAAACACCGTGATATATGTTGCTCAAATTCTTCAAAAATGCTCCAGCACCCGTATTGGTTCCTAAAAAAAATACACTATTTTTGTAGGATCTAACACACACCCAATAACATCTTCAAAGAGTTCGAACAACATAGACCATTATCTGAAATGAAACGGAGGAATAATATTCTTTTACTTTTGTAACGTGTTTTTCCAGAGGAAGCTAGAGGAGAAAAGAGCAAAAGCAATGGAAAAGATGCAAAATGATGTAGCAAATGCAAGAAGAAAAGCAGAGGAAAGAAGGGCATCAGCTGAAGCTAAGAGAGGAACAAAAGTAGCAAGAGTTCTTGAATTAGCCAACTTGATGAGAGCTGTTGGCAGAGCTCCAGCCAAACGCTCTTTCTTTTAAAGAGTGTGTTCTGAAATGTATATCGATTTTTCTCTCTCTATATATAAAGGGTTAGACCCCGAAACACTAGGTTCCCGCCGATCCCACAAACTCATGGCTGGATCCGCCACTAAGTGTATTGGAGCACTCTACGAGTTTGGTGAGTGAGTGAATGGTAGTATTGAAATACTTTGTATAGTTTTTTGGATGTTACATAAATATATAGTTTTATGAGATTATAAACTTTGGTTTTGGGACATCTAAATTTACTATTATTATTCAAACCCCCTCCCCCCACCCTAAACACTTTTTTTCGATCTTTTAACGTTATAATTATAAATAATAATAACAACTACACATCAGTCCCAAATAAGTTTAGTTCGATATATGAATTCTTATTGATCATATTTCTCTTTTGTGTGAGGATTCAATTTGCTAGTCTACCATAACCTTTCTCCTTTATCCGAACTTAGGAGTATTGGTAATTTGGGGACGATATAACAAAACTAAAAATTCCATAACACCACTTGACTTCAGTTCCATAATTTTAGTAAAGGGCAGTCTGATGCACAAAGCATCCTGTATTCACACAGGGACGGGGGGAAGGGCCGCAACCCTAGAGGTGTGATGTAGACATCCTACCCTAATGCAAACATTGTCGACTGCTTTCACGGCTCAAATACGTGACCTATAGGTCACACGAAAGATAATTTTACCGTTACTCCAAGACTCTCGTCTAAATGGTGGGCTGGAAATTCTCTGTTCTTTCAAACTATTTCTAATGCAAATTCAATATTCCAGAAACTAAGAAAAATACATGTATTATGGAACTGGCTCTTTGGTATTCATTATCTCTAATAACCTAATGAGTTGTCATAATTAGGAACAAACAAATAAAGAGATTGTGTAAAACAACACATAAAATTTTAATTAATCCCACTAATGCTTTACTTAATTTGTTAATACATAGTGAGTCATCAGTATTCACAACAAACAGAAAAGGAAGGGTGTAAAGTAACATAAAGGGAAATTTGGAAATATTAAATCAAATCCCACTAATGCTTTACTCAATCTGTTAATACATAATGAGAGAACTCAGAACAAACAAGAAAAGGAAGTGTGTAAGATAATACAAAGGGGATTTTGGAAGTTTTAATTAATCCCACCAATGATTTACTAAATTTGTTAATGACAAGATAATGAAAGAAAAAGGATGACAGAGAGGATGAACTAGTCCACGACAAAAATATTGACAATTAGTGACGTATACAAGATTTTTTATAATCGGTATCATAATTTGAAAAAATAGACAAATGAATAAATTACTATAATTACAAGTTGTGTCATTTCTATATTTATCCCTAATATTTTTATTTTTCTTATGTATATATATAGAGTAAAAAAATTCAACAAAGTGATGTCCCGTAATACCATATAAGACAAGGTGTATACGCCTCTGTAGACAATACTACGAGCAATTTATAATACGTGTTAAACTGTGTTAAAGCATAATATCATCAACCATTCGTTGCATTATTTCTCTATTATCTTTAATTCGGATTGTTAGTGTACTAATTACCTACCAAACATGTCCATTATGGCAAGTGGGCCGGTCCAGGCCCGGGATCGGCCCGAGACCGCGGGCCAAACGGGCCAGGATCGTTTGGCCCGATTTTAGCGGGCGTGGTCCGGTTTCGTGGGCCGGTCCTATGATTTGGGCCCGTCAGGCCCGTGACCATTTGGCCCGCCAGGGCCCGTGACCGGCCCGTTCCCTTAGCGGGCCAAACGGTCCCAACGGCTTTTTTTAATAAAAAAAATAGTCGTTGGGCTGTCAAAAATAGCCGTTGGCTATTTATAAATTAGTCATTTAACCCCCCCAACTTTGTTTTAATCCCAAACTTTTTATAATTATACTTTTTCCCTATTTTCAACTATAAATACCCCATCATTATTTCAATTTTTTCTTACAAAATCATCAATCTATCACAATCTCTCTCTAATTTACTTCTATAATTGCTACTATTTGTGAAACAATTGTGAAGTTAGTGAATTGAAATCTTCAACGATAATCAATTTCCAACAAGTTGTTCGTCAATTCGGTAAACTCGTTCCAACTCTTAAGTTTTAATATTATAATTTTGTTTGTTTTATTTACTTTGCTTGATTAATTAAGATGGCTTATTCCTTAAAAAATATGTTTAGTAAAAATAAGGGAAAATCGAAGAGTGGTGAATCTAGTGGCCAATCTGTTTCTCATCCACTTCCCCCGACTCCCCGACCCAAACCTGTTACCCGTCCTACACCTCCTATTCTTGATAGCGATAATAGTTTATTACAATTTACCGAGAGTCAATTTTGCCATAATATTACACCCGGTGAACAATTAAACCATGAATATATGAATGCTCTTTATGGTAATCCAACTATTGATGAAAATGATGATGAAGAAATAGATTTTGATGAAACGCAACCGGATGACGATACACCCACTAGTCCTGCTCCTGAAGTTAACCCAACTAATAATAATCCAGATGATCCCCCGTCTGACCCTCCTATTAGTGCCCCTACTTTTTCTAGACAACCTTCTAAACGGGCAGAAACATCTCTTGTTTGGCAATTTTTTACTCAACTAAGAGAAAAAAATAGGGCTAAGTATAAAACTTGTGGCAAAGAGTTAGTATTTAAATATGTTGGAAGTCAGGGGGAAGGGGGGGACGGAAAGTTTGACTAGACACATATTGCTACACCCTCAAGATAAAGCTAGATATTTTCGTATGAAAGCTTTGGCTGAGGGGACAAGTGCACCTAGTCAGGCTGACCTTAGTACCGGGTCAAATCTTGATTAGTTTCTTTTTCTTCTCAATGGTGGTATTAGCACCTTGTTGTGCTCATTCCATAGGGGGAGGAAGACTAAGAAAGATATTGCCATGATTTTTAATGCTATAATAAAAATATAACGCATTGATTTGAATATCTCTTTACAATATTTTTGTCTTTTTATATATCTTAAGCTATACATATAGTATAATATAGTATAGTATATATATATATATATATATATATATATAAAAGCTTATATTTATACTATACTATAGTCTATACTATATATACATCTCATAAGATATATAAGCTATATTCGATATACATATATATATAAGCTTATATATATACTATACTATACTATATATACATAGTATACTAGATATACTAGATATATATATAGTATAGTATAGTAGATATACATGTATATATAGTATATCTTAAGATGTATATATAGTATATAAATCGAATATAGCTTATATATAGTAAGATGTATATATATTATAGTATAGTATAGTATATATATATATCTTAAGATGTATATATAGTATATAAATCGAATATAGCTTATATATAGTAAGATGTATATATATTATAGTATAGTTTAGTATACATATAAGCTTATATATATACTATACTATAGTCTATACTATATATACATCTCATAAGATATATAAACTATATTCGATATACTATATATACATCTTAAGATATACTATATATACTATACTATATATACATCTATATATATATATAAGCTTATATATATACTATACTATACTATATATACATCTTAAGATATACTATATATACATAGTATACTAGATATACTAGATATATATATAGTATAGTATAGTAGATATACATGTATATATAGTATATCTTAAGATGTATATATAGTATATAAATCGAATATAGCTTATATATAGTAAGATGTATATATATTATATTATATTATAGTATATATATATATAAGCTTATATATATATATGTATATCGAATATATCGAATATAGCTTATATATCTTAAGTTGTATATATAGTATATACTATACTATACTATAATATATATACATCTTACTATATATATTATATATATCTTAAGATGTATACTATCGAATATGACTTATATACTATGTATATATAGTATAGTATTATATAAATCGAATATAGCTTATATATAGTAAGATGTATATATATTATATTATATTATAGTATATATATATATAAGCTTATATATATATATATATGTATATCGAATATATCGAATATAGCTTATATATCTTAAGTTGTATATATAGTATATACTATACTATACTATAATATATATACATCTTACTATATATATTATATATATCTTAAGATGTATACTATCGAATATGACTTATATACTATGTATATATAGTATAGTGTGTGTATATATAAGATGTATATATAGTATAGTGTGTGTGTGTGTGTGTGTATATATATATATATATATATATATATATATATATATATATATATAAGATGTATATATAGTATAGTGTGTGTGTATATATATATATATCTTAAGATGTATATATAGTATATCTTAAGATGTATACTATCGAATATGACTTATATACTATGTATATATAGTATAGTATATATATATATATAGTAAGATGTATATATAGTATATCTTAAGATGTATACTATCGAATATGACTTATAAACTATGTATATATATTATAGTATATATATATATACTATAATATATATACATAGTTTATAAGTCATATTCGATAGTATACATCTTAAGATATACTATATATACATCTTACTATATATATATATATAGCTTATATATCTTAAGATCTACTATACTATACTATATATATATCTAGTATACTATGTATATATAGTATATCTTATATATATATATATATATATATATATATATATATATATATATATATATATATATATATATATATATATATATATTTAAGATGTATATATAGTATATAAATCGAATATAGCTTATATATCTTTATTACTATTTTTTTCTCTAACTTCTATAAAATAAAATTAAAAATAGAAAGTTTATGTTGGGCCCGTCTAGGCCCGTTTGGGCCCGCTTAGGCCCACTTAGGCCCGGGACCGGCCCATTTAACCCGGGACCGTTAGTTCGTGGTCCCGGTCCCGAGCCGGTTCCAGCAATAAGCCCGCGAAGCCCGGGACCATTTAGGACCGGACCGCATAGGACCGGCCCACTTAGGACCGGGCCCGGCCCACTTGCCACCCTTATGTCCATATCCAATAGCACCAAAACTTTAATTTCTTGGCCTTCTCTTGTAATGACTTGCTCATTTTGTATTCTATATTTGCAACTTCATCAATTGAAGTCCTTGGCCCCAATCGAAGTGAAATAAATGGGCCACATACAAATCATGGTTCGACCCAATTACTAGGGGAGAAATTCAAAAATAGTCATATTTACAAGTGGTAATTGAAAAATAGCCACAGTTTCAAAAGTAATCGAAATTTAGCCACTTTTTATGTAAAGATAAATTTGAACGAAAATACTATTCAAAATCCGAAAAATATTCCAGCATAATATACTAGAGTTCCAGTATAATATACCGGTCCAGCATAATATGCTGGAAGTTCATACACAGATGCTCCAATATCCAGTATATTATGCTGGAACTTTCCGCGTGTTGGAGTTCCAACATAATATGCTGGAAGTTCATACACAGGTGTACCAATCTCCAGTATATTATGCTAGACCGGTCCGTATTATAGCAAAATAGTGGCTATTTTTCAATAACTTTACAAACGCTGGCTATTTTTGAATTACCAATCCGAAAACTGGCTAGCCCGTGCTATTTTTACAATTACTAGCCATGTCGGTCCACTCAGAATTCTAAGGGATCTTTACACAAATAGCCAGCCATATTCATTATTTACTTTTCTTAGCCGGTATACGTGGATTATATACTAATTATACACAGTTATACATATATTATTTATGAATTATTTATACATCCATTAAGTGGTTCGGTAGATGGCTATTTAGGTTAATTCTTCAAATCCTAAATTGTATAGTTTGCTACTTTTGGACCTTTTAGATCATAATCTTAATTTTTTTTTCATGAGTAAACTGAAAATCTTATCAGAAACGAAAAATGGAGAATTAAAATTTTGTAAGTTGTTACAAACATTAGAGGATAATCTAATTCTTGGTTGTAAGGTTGAGCAATATACAAGCAAACATTAGACCTGAATCTAACGTTGTCCGGAAGGGTAATTTTCTAAAGGCTATATTTGTATAGTTTTTAAAAATAGGGACAAAATCTAAATGGTGATCTAAAAAGGGATACCTGTGTATGGTTTTAGAAGATAAAGAAAGAATTTATGTTTTTTGGGGTAGTTTAGAATAAGAATATACTCAAGTTGATTTTCAAATTTTATGTCAAGCTAGGCCAAACTATTTTAGATAATCCCTAATCCTTATGCGGTACTCCCTCCAGTTCACTTTAATTGATTATTTGGTTATTTTTACACATATTAAGGAATTCAACTTTTAGCATTAATTAACAATGAAATTGAGCATATTAACCTTAATTTGTTCATTGAAAATACAATAAATACTCCTAGCCTCTTTACTCCAAGGGTAACTTTGAAAAAATAAGTTAATTCCTTCTTGATATCTGAAAAAATAAGTTAATTCCTTCTTGATATCTGAAAAAATCAAATATTGCGGACCAAAAAATCAACTAAAGTAGACCGGAGGGAGTAAAAACTTACTTTTATCGAATATAAGATATATCTAATATATGCACAATTTCGACACTTAATCATGGTTAAGTAATATGCATTTTTACTTTAATTTGTTAATTCTAAAAATTAATATTTAATTACTGTAAACATAAATATTTACCAAAATGGCTGCCTTTTTGGTGAGGGGTGACGACTGGTGCAGAGTTCTGATTTTAAAAGTTAAAAGCCCATGCACTTTTTTTTTTCATCCCAATATTAGGCAGAGAAATGAATCTGGGGTTTGGTTAATTTGAAGTATACAATTTGATAAACAGTTATCTACCACAAAAACAACTGTAAAATGTCACAAAAATTCTGAACCAATAAGAACAAAAATGTGATTAATATGAATTAAATCACAGTTACATGCATGGCCATTATTGATTGAAGATAAATGCAAACTACTAATTTTGAACTTTAAGTTAATTTTCTACAAGTTATTAATTACTTTCACTTGACTAACTTACCAAAGTTGAACAAGTTAAGGTTTGTTCATTCAAATCCTTTTGTAGCTCCATAACTTCTTGTCTATTTATGAAATGATTATTTTGTCAAAAACAAATCATGTGTCAAGACTAAAGAATTCTTGAGGATATGATCAACGGCACGTCACGTTTATTGAAAGGGGTTCAACTGAATCTTTTTTTGTCGAAAAGGTATACTGTGTATATATAAATAAAAAAATCTCATTGAATTCCATAAATACAAAAGAGTAATTTCTGAATCGCCTTGATGAAATTTTTGTCGTCGTCACTGAATATGATTTAAGATTAAGGAGATTAAGGAATTTATTTAGGACTAATCAAATGTTCCTATCCCCAATATTTGATATGTCATTCCAATGTTGATTGTTTTTCATTAATTACACCTAAATTCTATAATTACAAACACATGCAAAATATAGTTTCTGATGTCAAATAAACGACAAAACACATCCATGCACGTAAAGGATAAAATATTGAATTTTAAATGGAATTTATAAGGTAGACATTGAAATCTAAATGGTTTACTCCAAAGCCCATAACTAAGGAAATACCACAAACTTTCTTAAAATAAACTATAGCAGCCTTTTTTTAGAAAACAAGCAATGCGAATTTCCAATTTAGACAAATCAACATTGCTTATGGTTTTTCTTTTCCCCATATTTTTTTTAAACTTAATTAGTAATTATCTTAAGTTATCTTTTCCCTGTCTCTAAACGAAAAAAAGGATTTACTGAAATTAATATCATTTGGACCTATCTTTTATTCTTTAATTTTTTAGATAAAAGTCAAGTTTAACTAATATGCTAATTTTGCTTGACATTTTAATTAGTCATTCTTGGAAATTACAAATTGGACATCTAATTAATGATTTATTCTACAAGTAACATGTGACCATCTTTTAAATAAATGAAATTAACCTTCTGGAAATGATGCCTATTTATTAATTTCGAAAACGAAGTACATCAAGTAGGTGATACATCTGAATATTTTGCTATCCTTAAAATGACTTTTATTTCAAAAGCAACATGTGTGTTTTTTCCTTTGGTCAACAAGCAACATGTGTTCACAATAGAACGAGGGGAGGAAGTAATAATAATATGGCACTAGCAATGACTATAACGTTAAGAGGATGATTCGATTAATTCAGATTCATGCAAAGCGATGGTCCATAGGAAAATAATTTTATCAAAAAATTAATATAATTTTATTTACTACACTCAAATCTAAAATCTTTGGTTAAGACAAAAGGATTCCATCCAAGGCGCCAAATTTATTTGGGTGATAATATGTGACGTTCATGACGGACAACGGACCGACAAAGACGGGTAAAAAGAAGGATTGAAAGGCTTCTAGGCTGGTAAGTCGACGCATATGATGCCGTAGACGAATCCCCACGTCGAAATGGAAGAGAAAAGTGAATATCTTTATAAGGCATAAAATAACTTCACCATTGTATACACCCTTTTGGGCTCGATCGATAATGGTGTATAGCCAAATAGAATCAGTGGCGAAGCTAGGAATTGTTTCAAGGGTATTCAAACTTGAAAGAAGCTGTAAAAATAATTTTCCGAAAAAGGATATTCAATATGTGTTATATCCTCTAAAATATAATTTTTTTACCTATATATACGGTGTAATTTTTCGACGAAGGGTGGTCAATTGGCCACCCTTAAGACAATATAGATTCACCCCTGCAATGGATACACACGTGATGTCTATTGCGTCAAATCGAACAATACGTGTCATTGGATTGAGCTGTGATATAATATAGTATTTAAACTAAAAATAATTCATTTTTATTGCAGATCTTGTTTCCTAAGGAAGTATGGAGGTACGAAGTCAGCAAATTGTCCAAGAAATACTTTCGTCTAAACCTCTCTCTCTCACATAAAAAAAACCATACCATAAGTTATCTCCATAATGAAAAGGATCCAACAAATCCCCTAAATTCTATAAATAGACAAACTCCCCCACCTCAGTTTGTCATATCAATTATTTCCGTACCCTCTTTTTTCTCTAACTAATAATTTATCCCCCCATACTTTCCTCCATAATTACTCTTTTTGTCCTTTCTTTCACAAAAAAAAAAAAAAAAAAAAAAAAAAAACCAATATGGCCCATCTAAGGAATCTCTTCGTATTATTCACCATTTTTATGCTTATTATATCATTTTCATCTTGTAGCAGTATTAAATTCCAAAGTGAAGAAATATTAAGAGAAGCTCAAGATCATAACATGAATCTTGAAAGGGAATTTGGTTATGATTTTCAAGCTTATCCTTCTAATTATTTCAACACCATTGATCTTGAAAACAACAACAATTTTGATGATCAAATTAGTAGATTTAATAGATTCAAGAATTTGGAGAAAGATGAAGCAGTTGAGGTTACAACAATCAATGTGGATAGCTTTGGAGCTAAAGGTGATGGAAATACAGATGATACGAATGTAAGTTCTTAGAATTCCACAAAAGAAATTTCATCTTTCTTTAAAAATCACTCTTTCAAACAGTTATAAGTATACTCCCTTTGTTTCATTTCATATGACGGTATTTGATTGAACTCGAAAGTTAAGAAAAAAAAGACAAACTCTTAAAAATTGTAATCTTAAATTTGTTATAATATTTCTATGGTGTAAAAGCATATCATTAAACGTAACATAAGAAGTTTCAGTATTATTTTTGGAATAGTGATGAATATGAAAAGAGTGACTCCTAAAGTATTAGATAAAAGGGTCGTGGAGAGATATTTTATCTAATGAGTTTAACTTTTATATAATGAAAGTGTAAAAGAATTTTTAAACTGTCAGATCACCTGAATTAAAAGTAATTGTCCATAATAAGTGGAACTAGCTAGTTATTTGAAAAATAGAGCAAGCAACCTATTACAACATATAAAAATTCATCGATGATGGTTTTTACGTTGTGAGTATATATAAGTTAAATATTTCCTTCTTGGTAGAGGGATTCTTTCTTGAACCATCAAGGTTTGTAGTCCGATAGAATTCTCCATCCTCAATCAAAGATCTGGTGTTCGGGTCCTAAGAATGAAGAAATCTTGGTAGGCCGAGCCCTAAGAATGGAAAAATCCTGGTAGGCCTAGTCCTAAGAATGGAAAAATCCTAGTAGGGCGAGCCCTAAGAATGAAAAAAATCGTGGTAGGGAGCATTTTTACGTCTAATAAACCATATGCGACAATAATTCTATTTAGTCGGAACTTAATACAAATACCGAACACCGAATAAGCGTCGAAGCTTGTTATGGTGAATATGTAGATGAAAAAGGGGTAGAGATTGGGGTTGCTTCTACGATATATATATGTATTAGCACCATCAACTATTCAGTTTTTTTTTTCTCTTTTGTTCTTAACGTATTAAATTGATATTTCAGGCATTTCAAAAAGCATGGAAAGTGGTTTGTTTGTCTTCAGCTGCAGTGAATTTTGTGGTACCTCAAAACAAGAAATATCTTCTCAAACAGATCAAATTTTCTGGTCCATGCAAATCTTTCATTTCAATGCAGGTTAGACTGAGCTACTAGTATTGGAGTTTAAGTTTTGTATACTGATAAAATATAGTATATAGTTTCAAGCAAAATATGTTAGCCCGAAAAATAAAGCAATAACCTTTTTTTATATAACCGATTAAATTTATTGCTAGTGGTAAAAGTTTTTAGCATGGTTAATTTACATAACTTAAATCCTTCTATATAGGAAAATAAAATAATATTCTCTAGCTATATGCAGCGACATATGTTAGCTTATTAGGTGGATTTAGCCGAACCCAATATTTAACAGGAGATATGATTATATTAACAGAGGCGGATCCAGGATTTAAACCTTATGGTTTCAACTTTTAAAGTTTTAAGCATTGAACTCATTATATTTATAAAGTTATATGTTCATATCTATATTTTTGCAATTTTAATAAGTTTTTACATATAAATTTTTATTCCGCACAAAACATTATGGATCCAACTGAACCCGTCAATAACACACTACATCTGCCCCTAGTTATATATATATATATATATATATATATATATATATATATATATGTTGCGGCGTGCAAATTTTCCTTCAATATTTTTTTTTGAAATATTATGCAGATTTCTGGAACTCTATTAGCATCTGATAAGACTTCGGATTACAGCAAAGATAGCAGGCACTGGCTTCAATTTAATAATGTTCGAAACTTGGTTGTTGAAGGAGAAGGAGTTATCAACGGCAATGGGAAAATTTGGTGGCAAAATTCTTGCAAAATTAATAAAAAATTGGTATTTTATTTTGCTTAACATATTTTTCAAATGCTTAAATATCCTTCACTATGAGTTTAATTTTTATACGCACCGTCAGTGTAAGCAATTTTTATATTATCAATATATATATACAACTTAAACTATTTTATTATTCTATTTTTTTTTTTGTCAGACATCATGTTTTGATGATATAACTAATTTTGTTTTCTTTTTCTTCTTACTTAAAATCTTGCAGCCGTGCAAGCATGCACCCACGGTACGTTCATTCAATTTTTATTTATTTATTTTTTTGTCAAAGAACATAATGATTAATGATAATAGAGTTAATATTACCAGTCTCTCTTTAATTGATTAAAATTCAAGAGAGTTTTTGACAATCAAGCAAAATAAATAATTATTTGCAAAAAAAAAAAAACAATTTCTGAAAACATTTTCTGCCATACCAAGCACACTAATCAAACAGAAGGTTTTGTAGAAAATGTCCTGGTAAAAATTATACTATATGTTACCAGCTTTATAGACCATATTTTGCTGGTCACGATAAATTAAGTAGGATTAAAATTATAAGTAAATAAAATAAAATAAATAAACGAACAATGAGTATGAAATAAATAAAATAAAATAAAATAATTCATTACCCTGCATATAGCTTACTTTCTCTTATAAATGTGAACAATCTAGCCACTATGGTCTTAAACAAAATAGTCAGGTGATATATAATTAATGTATAATATATGCATAAAATTGTCTATGATCAATGTATAATCTGTATATGTATACTAGGTAGGAAAAGTAAAAAATAACTCCGGCCGATTATTTTGTGTAAATTAAATTATGATTTTTTTAGAATAATTTTTCTTCTGTCGCAGGCCCTAACATTCTACAACTGCAACAACTTGAAAGTGAGGGAACTTAAGATAGAAAATGCACAACAAATGCATGTCTCATTTGAGAGATGCTCTGGAGTTGAAGTTACAAAACTGGTTGTGAGTGCTCCAGAAAATAGCCCTAACACTGATGGTATCCATATAACAAACACCAAAAACATCACAATTTCTAGTTGTTCCATTGGCACAGGTATATATCTTGATTTATTATTAGGTTGACGGGTGCGTGTCGGATTCTCCAAAAATAGTGCATTTTTGAAAGATCTGACACGGACGCTGCAACATTTTAAAAAAGTCTAGTCAATATATATAGACAGCATGTAGTCCATAATAAAGTGGTGCTAGCCTGAAAAACAAGACGGGTAACATATTATAACAAATCAAACTAAATTGATGGTATAAAAAGTTGTACATTGTCAGTGGACGTAAGTTAAATCCAAAACGAAAAACACACTAGAGACACAATGGCAGATCCAAGAATGATTCATGAGTCATGGGTTCGATTCCCAAGAGCAACATGCTGCATGAGGCGCGTGTTGGGAGGGGGATTTTGGGTAACGCCAACATCCTGCCTATGGCAAGGCCCACGAGGCGGCTGGGTGGCCTCGGTGGCGAGCTCTAGTCAGAATCATGATCGAACATAGCGCTTGCTGGTGGGCTTTGTTAATAAATATAGTTGTGCCCTTTCCATCAGCTATAACTTTTGTCATGATCATGGTAAACGATTGAGCCTAATAATATATAGAGTCAGATATACTTTTAGAACTTATTTTTTTAACTCAGGACCCACAACGCCGAAATACCCAATTTTCCACCACAAAAACAAATAAAATAATTGTGGTGTGCCTTTTTTTTTTTGTGACTAATTTTGGAAATTAATTTGGTGGACAGGTGATGATTGCATCTCAATTGAGAGTGGATCCCGAAATGTTCAAGCCAAAGACATTACTTGTGGACCAGGTCATGGAATAAGGTACTGAAAATAAACTTAAAGTTCAATAGTACAATCACCAACCTTTTTTTCTTAATTATTCAGATTATTTTGGAAATTTTACAATCTAATTGTGTAATTTGCTGGTTTATTTTTCTTTTTCCTTGTTGGTGAGCTTAGTATTGGAAGCTTGGGAGATGGAAATTCAGAAGCTCATGTGTCTAATATTTTTGTGTATGGAGCTAAGCTTACTGGAACTACAAATGGACTTAGGATCAAGACTTGGCAGGTAAATTAATTAACCTTTTTTACCAGTACATATTTTAACATTCTTTAAGAAAATACTTTGCTTATCTATGTGCATGAGTTGGTTAGACATTTTTTTTTGTTTCCCAACCGATGTCGGTATATGCATTGGAACTCAATTATATCCGAATTCGCGTAGGAAAGTTTCATATAGGAGGGTAAAAAATACTCCCTAACAAAGACGACGCTGGTTTATATATAATTGATTTATGAATGCAGGGAGGATCTGGAAGTGCAAATAACATCAAATTTCAAAATGTGGTGATGAATGGTGTTAAAACCCCCATTATTATAGACCAAAACTATTGTGATCAAGATTCTCCATGCAAAGAACAGGTAAATAATAGGGATCTTTACGCAAAGAGCCGGTTAGATTCACTGTTTACTTTTTTTAGTCGGTATACATAGATTATACATATGTATACATATAGTATACATGATTTACACATATATATTATACAATCGTCGGCTATTTTTAGTTTAAGCGGTTAGGTAGACGGCTATTTAGGTTAATTCTTCTAAATAAATAAAATGGGATTTAACTTATATAAATTAACCGTTCAAATTTGTTTGCACTATCAGAGTATTTTACTACTTATGCCAATATATAGAAGTTAAACTGGAAAAAATAAATCAAGTAATATATACTAACATTATAATAAATTTTTACACTATCAATATAATTTGCTACGCCCGTTTGATTTTCCAATATCCAACTATACCAAAACCAATTTCTACCCTCAACTTTCTAAAAATCCAAAAGTTCCCCACAAGAACCTTTAAATGGTCAAAATCACCCGAATCTGAATTTGTAGTTTACAACAAAACACTATTAGATTGGAGATAAAGTTAATTGATAGTATTAATTATTAATTATCTTTTATTGATTATTCATTATAGGATTCAGCAGTTCAAGTGAAAAATGTGATTTATCTAAACATCAAAGGCACAAGCGCGACGAATGAAGCTATAAATTTTGATTGCAGCAAAAACTTTCCATGTCAAGGAATTTTATTGCAGAATGTAAACTTGGTTGGGGAAAATGGTGAAACTTCAAAAGCTGTTTGCAATCATGTCAATTTTGTCAACATTTCAGCTGTCTCTCCAAAATGTCCCCAAATGAATTGATTTTCAATGTTTCTTTTGTGTAATTAAGTACATAGAATTTTTAATAGGGTATTGGTTATTAGTAGGTGTAAATGTTACAATAGAATAAAAATGGGTAGAAAACATTAAGTATTAGAATACAACATGAGATGATTTGTGTTCAATATAAAAATAGTTTGGTTGTATGATATGATATTCTTTTGGTATTTCTCATGAACAAAATATTGTTGTAATTACTGAAGTTGGAGAATTATATTTAAACAGATATTTGTTTTTCAATTTTGACGAGGAAATGAAAACAATGATGTCTTCTCCTGCATGCGAGGTTTATACTGCGTGTGATCCACGTTTAAGGCTGAACATATGTAGTATATAGAATATAATATCGGCCCCCAATATTTATTAAACTAAGAATAGTGATGGGTCATGTGAAACTAAAAAAACGGAATATTATGAAAGCTAATAAAGCAAATTTTAAATATTGATAAACTAACAAAGAAAATATATATACTAAGAAGACACAAAAATTTAACATGATTCAATTAATTGATTTGCATCATTAGTGGAGATGAGCACATTCCAAAAAGAATATAAAAAGAAAGTGTAAATTAAAAATATTAAAAAAATACTTCACAAATTTTATTTTTAAAGAGGTTTAATCTGCACAAGTGATAGCTAATCAAACTTGTGCGTTTATCTCGTGAACGGAATGTTTTAACTACGAAAGTTTACATAATGAATGTTGCCAAGTGACAAAGAAAAGCCAAATGCGTTGCTTCCTTCCAAGAAAAGGAACATTTCAAACATGGTGTGAAAATTAAGGCAAATAAATAAAAACTCTCTCTTGAATAACCATCTCCATGGTAGATATTTTTGGTAAAAATTACTCGCATCGAATGTTTACATTACACCACTAAATATGTAATATGTGTTTTCATATAAATTTATATTACTTAACCATGATTAATAAAGAAATTATAGTAATTTGATGGAATTTGATAAACCCCCGAATTTTTGTCTCTCTCAAATTTACCTGACAAAATTTTTTACTACAATAATTAGGTTGAAGTTCGATGTAAAGCTGTCTTAGCTTTAACTTGGATAACATGTTAGAAAATGAATCTTAAGTTTAACACAACTCCAAAGTTAATGCACGAGGTAAAATTCTTCCAAGACCATATAACAGTGAAACTACGGCCTACATATCGAATTAAATAAGAGATATAAAATTATGATATTAATTTATTTAAGAAGCCTTATTATTTAACTTGTTATACTTAACAAATTAGAAACACTAACATTTAAGATGAGGATTTGCTTTTGCTTACTAGTAATATTTATTAATTATGCGTTCTAAAGTGCAAAATATATTTTAGTCACCTTGCTCTGATACCATATTAAAAAATACATCATAGTCGTAACTCAATCTAAAAGTTGGGTTATGAGGTGAATATCTCTCAAAACCATATAATGAGACTATAATTTAGTTACTA
Source organism: Nicotiana tabacum (assembly GCF_000715075.1). Classification (NCBI taxonomy): domain Eukaryota; kingdom Viridiplantae; phylum Streptophyta; class Magnoliopsida; order Solanales; family Solanaceae; genus Nicotiana; species Nicotiana tabacum. The sequence goes on along the minus strand of NC_134102.1, from coordinate 4,796,981 downwards.
GAAATGAGATAATGCACTATTTTCTTATTAATATTATTCATTTATTAATTATGCTTTCTAGAGTGTAAAGTACATTTTAGCCATTTTTCTCTGATATAATATTAAAATAAATTATGATTGTAACTCATTCTCAAAAGTTAACTTATGATATACGCATTTCCAAAAATTATATAATGAATTTATAATCTAAATATTAGATCAAATTCACATCTAATAAGAGAAATCTTCATCCTTTACTAGTTGTTGTCGGTGCTGGTGATTCTCCGGATCTTCCTAAGGCTTTGACAACCAATGTTGATGCCTTGATCACTGTGGAACACCGATCCAACTATATCTTTATATTATGGACATGGAGAAGCGTGCAGACGAGATTTTCAACTCATTCGTAGGCCAAATCACTTTTGTGCTCCTATTTTTTAGAGGAGTGTTAATTTTTCAAAACGTAGTGCTCAAATTTTCGATATTAAAGTATTCACCTGGCTGATCATTGGTGCCTTTACTTTGGAATTTGGCATTGCCTTTTGGTAACGCACATCAAATTCAGCAGAATGAAGTCTTGCAAAAGTAATTTGGACATTAGGAAAAGAGCTATAGTAGCAAGGGCAAAATCAACTTTGGAGTTAGAGACACTGCAAAAAGAACCAAGAGAAAATGGACATGTTACAGTGGGAGAGGACTTAGACCCGATATTATCCGCTAATGACGTGATAACCCGATCCTAAAAGTTTGTTAATTCAGAGAATATTATAAAACTCAAAAAATACTACTGGAAACTGGCTTCGACTGCTTTTGTGTGCTTGGCGGATCTTTACTTTATTATTTTGCATATTACACTTATTGTGATGCTACGAAAAAGTGTATTGCGCCTATGATCTGAGAGAGGTGGATAGAAAGTAGGTGAAATGATAGGGATTAGAAGAAAAAAGTAATTTTATAGTCAATACTGTATTTCGAAGTTATTTGGTTGTCATCTCAGACTTGTTATTTCATACTTACAACTTATATGGTAATGTATAAACTATGACACATTAAGACATGTTCTTTTTTTGTTTTATATTACTCATCTTCACTAATGTTAATTACTCCAACTAAATCATATTTTTTTAAATATTCTTCATTTATTAATTATGCTTAGAGAAAAAAAATTCATAGATACTTTTTTGTCATACCAAACACATTATTTTTCAAAATACTTTTACTTGAAATTTATGAAGCATATAATTCAAAACAAAAATAATGCTAAAGGAGATATTGCAAGCAAGTTGAAAAAGATAATGGATTCGAGAAATTACTTAAAGTAGTTATTTTTTTGTGCTCTTAATATTTGTCGAAAACGGATGGAACTCCACTTTTGTTATCTAATTTTTTCACTTCTTATATTTTTTCTATTGATTTTTGATTTAACGGTGGTTGAAATAAGATTTTACAGAAAAGGGCTAACAAGAGTTATGCAAAGCACATTTCAATCACTTTGCTCTGATATAATGTAAAAATATTTTATTATGATCGTTATTCAGACTCAAAAGTTAACTTATGAGATAAGTATTTTCGAGGACTATATAATAAAATTATAATCTTAATATTAGATCAAATTCACATCTAATAAGAAAATTTAACTTTTTTACAAGTAATCTTCATTTATTAATTATGTCTTCTAGAGTGTAAAGCACATTACAAACACTTTGCTATGATACAATATTAAAAAAAATATCATGAGCGTAAACTTCGGCTCAAAAGTTAACCTATGCGATAAGTATTTTCGAGGACTTTATAATGAAATTGTAATCTAAATATTAGATCAAATTTACATTTTATAAGAGAATTCAGCCTTCTTTACTAGTAGTCTTTATTTAGTAATACAAAACAAATTTCAACCACCTTACTAATACAATGTTTGTGATGACTCGATAGGTCACTTTGAGTCTTAGCCTTCATTTCTGTATTTCGAGATCTCGAATAGCTCCGTTTAGACTTTGTCGATTTACGTGTGCAGTCCGTGTCTTTTTTCAGAAAGTTTTATGGGAAAAATTTAAGAAAATGAGAAATTTTGCCTTAAAAGCTCGTTTGAGTTTACTACGGTCAACGTTTTGTGTAAACAGACCTGAAGAGTAACCTGGGCTGGGGTGGAATTTTCTCTATGCAAACGCGAGGCTAAGGTCGCGAACGCGAAGCAATAATGTGATCACTATTCACGAACGCGATGGGTATGGGCTTGGAAGGGGGGATCAACTGCTTGTTCTACGCAAACGCGATCAGAGGGTCACGAACGCGATGGCCAGGGGGGGAAGAGCTATCGCGAATGCGAAGGCCACTTAGGCCGCTGTACTTCGCGATCGCGTCAGGTCTTTCGCGAACACGAAGAAGGCCTGACGCCCATTGACTTAAATGTTCCAAAGATGGGACTTTCTTCATTTTTCACCATCTTCACATTAGAGCTCGGCCTAGAGGCAATTTTAAAGAGAAATTTCATCCCCACTTCATAGGTTAGTATACTTACCTCGTTTTCTTCCATTTTCATCAACACTCATTGATTCCTAACCTTAATTTATGCCCTTTCATGGTAGAAATTAGGGATTTGGGTAGAATTGGGGGAGTTTTGTAAAATTGAGATTTAGTCCTCAAATTGAGGTATGATTTCGAAAGTAATCACATAATCGGGCTCGGGGGTAAATGGGTAATTGGATTGTGGTCAGAATTTTGGATTTTGATCAAGCGGCCCCGGGGTTGACTTTTTGAGAAAAGTGTAAATATTTTAGCTTTATATATTGTAATTGATTTTCCTAACACTGTTTGATGTTATTAAGTCAATTTTGGTTAGATTTGATTGGTTTGGAGGAGGATTTTAGAGGAAAAATCCTGGTTGAGCTTTGATTTGATTGTGGAGCGAGATAAGTGTTAGGTCTAACCTTGATTTGAGGGAATTAGGAACCCTTGAACTATATGTTATATGAATTACATGTGTAACGATATATATGCGAGGTGACGGGGGTATATACGCTATCAAAATAATTGTTTTCATGCTTTTCCGTATTTCATTAATTATCTTATTCCATATTTTAACTGTAAATGCTTTAATTGCTTTCTATACCGTAACTTTTTACTTGTCATTTATTTACTCTTGTATTGAAATATTTGTTTCTTCCATGATTCCATGATTAATTTTTACTTGCCTTAATTGTCTTACTTGTACACTTTAACTATCATATATTTGGGTTGTCTTGTTGCTTTGTATTAATTGTAGCATTTCTTGATTTGGTACGGGGTTCCTTTATTACTTTGCTTTCATATTCTTTAATCGCAGCGATTCTTGTGAATTGAGTTGTTGGATTGATTATATTTATTGAATTTGTTTATGGATCGGGTTGCATGCCGATACGGTTGTGATATGGTGGAATAAGGGAGAATTTGAAATTGATATGGTGGGATCGGGGTTGCGCGGCACAACAGATTTTATATGTGATTTTGATATTGATATGGTGAAATACGGGATGATTATGATATTGATTCTAATTATATAGTGGGATGAGGTTGCGCGCCGCAACGTATTTTATATGTGATTCTGGGTATTAATCCGGTGAAATAAGGGAGGATTGTGTTTGTACGGTGGGATCGGGTTGCGCGCCGCAACGGATTGTATGTGTTGTACTCATTTTTGTATTGGGTTAGCTTTCAGTATTTTTTTATATGAGATTCAGAGGACTGATATTTCTGAATTCACTGATTACGAGGATTGAGTTTGTTTTCATTAGTTAATTGCTTTGCCATCATTTTCTTTTATTATTATTATATTACGTACACGTTATTGTAAGTGACCCGCCTTAGCTTCGTCACTACTTCGTCAAGGTAAGGCTTAGTACTTATAGAGTACATGAGGTCGGTTGTACTCATACTATAATCTGCACTTGTACAGATTTTGGATTCGGTCCTAGCGGCGTTCAGTAGATTGCTCGGATCCAGAGCTTGATGGAGACTTGGGGTACAAATGCACAACGTTTGCAGCCCTGAAGTCCCCTTCTACATCATTCCAACTATTTATTTCATTTTAGACTATTATTTGTAGTATTCTAATAGCTCGTGTACTTGTGACACCAGTTCTGGGATTGTATTTGAATATCGCCGTTATTTTGGTTTAAACACTTTATTTCATTTTATTCAGTTTATTGGTTTTCATTTAAATTGAATTGTTAAAAATGACTAACATTCCGGTTCCGAGGGTGGGAATTTCGGATCGTGACAAGTTAGTATCAGAGCACTAGATTGCCTAGGTCTCACGAGTCACGAGCAAGCTTAGTAGAGTCTGGAAGATCGGTACGGAGACGACTGTACTTATCTTCTAGAGGCTATGGAGTTTAGGAAAAAAAAATCACTTCTTTCCTTCTCTATTGTGTGATTTTATTCTATAATTGATGATTGAACAATTCTATTCTTGTTCTCTCACAGATGGCGAGAACATGCATAACATCTACAGCCGGGCAGGAACCGGATCCCCTTGTGACAGCTACTACCAGGGGCAGAGGTCGGGGCCGAGGTCAAGCCAGAGACAGAGCTCATCCCAGAGCTCGAGCAGCAGCACCCGCAGTGGAGCCTCCGATTGATCATGAGGAGGAGGTCCTCAGATCGTGCCCGTTGGACCAACTCAGGTCCCGGAGGGGTTCATAGCCACTCCAGTGCTTCAGGATGCTCTAGTCTGCTTGGTGGGCCTTATGGAGATGTGGCCCAGACCGGTTCGTTCCCGGTGGCACCAGCTATCTCTCGGGTTGGGGGAGGAGCACAGACCCCCGCTACTCACACCTCGGAGTAGGCAGATCCCTTGTATCAGACTCCAACAGCCCTGCCAGTTGAGGTGGTTCAGCCGGTTGTTGTGGCATATGCCGGTGATAGGACCGCTATGTCTTCTGAGGCCTTGATGAGTTTGGATAGGTTTACCAAGCTCTTCCCTATTCATTTCAGTGGTGCACCTTTTGAGGACCCACATGATTATCTAGACCGCTGCCACGAGGTGTTGTGGAACATGAGTATAGTTGAGACCAATGGGGTCGACTTTGCAGTGTTTCAGATGACTGGTTCCGCTAAGAGATGGTGAAGAGATTATATGATAACTAGACCAGCTGGTTCGCCTGCGCTTACCTGGAATCAATTTTCACAATTATTTCTAGAGTACTTCATTCTTGTCACTATGAGAGAGGATTATCATAGGTAGTTTGAGCATCTTTAGCAGGGTAGTATGACTGTTACTCAGTATGATTAAGGATGATCTAGTGTTCATGTTCTGTTTTTTTTAAATGTTAGTTGCTGTATTTTTTACTGTTAGTTGTTCAGATTTTGGTGAAAATAAATCTGGTGGTAGAACAGGTCTTTAGCAACCAAAAAGCTAGGTAACAGACTTTTAAAAAGCTCCTAATTTTTAGCAACAGTTCTGGTGATTTTTAGGAACAGAATCAGACCCTAAGTAGTATATAAAAAGATCCGTGTAGTTGCTTGAAAAACACACAGGGAGAGAGAGATGTGTTTTGCTATGTAAATCCTCTCAATTTCTACTATAAAAGGTCTTTCAGTTTGAGTTTTATTGTTTTTTCTCTTCTTCTTCTTTCCCTGATGTTTTGATTACACTATAGAACTATTGTGTTCATTGAATACTCCTCACTTAAGCAGATCATATTTTGGTATCAGAGCAAATAGATCATGCCTGTGGATGGTGCAAACGAAGTCCGGGTACAAAGCAACATGTGAACAACTTTCTGAATTTCATGTACATCAATGTTCAGTGCAGCAACAAGTCCCTGCAATGGCCAGTGACGACGAGGCTCCATCTTCTAATCTGCCTGAGCTATTTTGCAAAGCTTACATCTGATATGGTTATTGTCCTTAATTGGATTAAAAAATCAAGCAGCCATGCCTCTGAGAGAAGGAGAGAATATCGATTCCACTTCCAGGGAAGTGGTCGACACCCAGAGAAGACGAGAACTTGGCGACGTTGATGATGAAGATGCTAGCAGTGATGGTACAGACATCCACCTTAGTTCCAGAATTTTTTAAGGTGGGAGCGAAGGTTGAAATCCCTGTGTACGACGAAGTAGTTGATCCAGAGAAACTAGATTCATGGCTCGACCAATTTGATACATATTTCACTCTTCAGAGGTTTAGCAATGCCCAAAAAGTCGCCTACACACCGTTAAAAATGACGGGACATGCAAAAACTTGGTGGAAGGCTATTACTAAAACTAGAGAAGTTGATGGCCTTATCTGGAGTCAATTTAAGCGCCTGTACGAAAGGAATTTTATCCTATGGGGTACTTAGAAGAGCGGTGGAACCAGTGGCATCGACTACGACAAAAGAAAGATCAAACAATACAAGACTACACCACTGAGTTTAGGCGACAAGCACTAACCTTGGGAGTATCCTTGAATGACCCGTCAACCTGCACAAAGTATCTATCTGGTTTACATGAGCGGATTCGGGCTGAACTAAGTCTGTTTCCAATTCAGGATTTATCTAGTGCAAGCACCACAGCAATGGCTATTGAAAGAAAAAATAAGGCGTATGGCGAGAAGAAGTCACAAATAGGAAATTTCAAGCAGACCAAGAAATTCAGTCCTAAAAAATCAAAAAAAGGGTGACTCTTTTTCCCTAACATCCTAATCTGAAAAGTATTGTGGGCACTGTAAAATTGCAGGTCATGACAAGAAAGAATGCTGGAAGTTACATCCAGAATTGTTCCCTAAGAAATGGAAGAAAGAGGAGAAAGGGAAGCATACAACAACACTAACTGTTGCTGAAGATCTTGTTGAGCTCGGGAAAGTAAGTAATGCGGACACAAGTTTGTCTTTGATGGCCATGCCGAAGGATACAGGCTCGTGACCTCCCTCTACACCGAACATTAAAGAAGAACTATTCGTTGTGCGTATTCAGGTTAAACAAGATATGATTGGAGCTATATTCGACCCAGGAAGCCAGAAAAATCTGATATCTGCAAGCTTAGTGCAGAATCTAGGATTGGAAACAGTGACTCATCCTTGTCCTTATAACTTGGTATGGATTCATAAAGGAGCAGAGACGAATATCCAGAAGCAATGTAAATTGCGATTTGCCATCACTGGCCAATTCATTGATGAGGTGTTGTGTGAGATAGTTCCCCTTGATATTTGCCAAGTGATCTTCGGTAATCCATATATCTGGGAACGAGATGCAATCTATTATCAAAGAGCTCAGAAGTATCACCTTCGAAAGGATGGAAAGACATATGTCGTCCATGGAGACATTCCTGAGCAAACAATGGAATTGGTAACAGCTGGTCAGGCTAAAAGATTGCTAAATGCAAGTTAGTCGTTCGTGCTAATGTTGATCAGGTCAATAGATTCTATACCCAAGGTTGAATCTGTTACTTTATCTTGCAAGGAAATAAAGGGTGATTTTCAGCATTTATTAGATGAATATGCTGATTTATTTGAAGAAATGTGCGGATTTCCACCAACGAGGGCAGTAGAACACGAGATTCAGCTCCTCTCTGACTCAACCTTACCAAACCTCAGTATGTATCGCAACTCGGTACTGGAAAATGAGGAGATTAAGCGGCAAGTGCATGCGTTACTAGAAAATGGTGTGATTAAGCCTAGCAGTTCACCATGTGGCTCACCAATTATCTTGGTTCCAAAGAAAGATGGAGGATGGCGTATGTGTATCGATTACCAAGCACTTAACAAGATCACCATCAATAATCGTTACCCCTTTCCTCGGATTGATGACTTGCTGGACTAACTAAAACCAGCAACTGTATTCATTAAACTAGATTTGAAGTCTGGTTATCATCAAGTTCGAATTCGTAAAGTAGATTCCCAGAAAATAACATTTAAGACGCGCCAAGGGCTATATGAATGGATGGTAATGCCGTTTGGTTTATGCAATGCTCCTGCAACCTTTATGCAGTTGATGAACGATGTATTGAGGGATTATATTGAGCAGTTTTTTTATTGTATACCTTGACGATATTTTGATCTACAGTCGTTCAAGGGAAAAGCACATTCAGCATGTGAGGCAAGTATTTCTACTATTACGACAACATCAGTTGCATCTCAACAAGAAAAAGTGTGAATTCGGGAAGACCACACTGGTGTATCTTGGGTTCGTGGTAGGAAATGGCAACTTGCAGATTGATCCTAATAAAATCAAGATGATCACAGAATGGCCAAGACCAAAGACAGTAACAGAGGTGTGAAGTTTTGTGGGAGCTTGCCAATATATTCAGAAATTCATCAAGAATTTCTCCATCTTGGCATCACCTCTACATTCACTGACAAAAGCTAATCAACGATTCCAGTGGAATCAAGAATAAGAAGAAGCCTTCTTTTTGCTGAAAAGAAAAATAAGTGAGGCACAAATCTTAGCGCTACCCAATCTCCAGAAACATTTTGAGATAGAAGCAGATGCTTCAGGTTATGCCGTGGGAGCTGTGTTAATGCAGGAAGGGCGACCAGTTGCTTATCATTCTGAGTTATTTCAAGGAGCTCAGAAAAATTATCCCACTTATGACAAAGAGCTATTGGCCTTATATAAAGCGGTCAAGCATTGGTGGGTTTATCTTTTGGGCAAAGAAATTGTGGTTCATACTGATCATCGCCCTTTACAGTATTTACAAGTGCAATCTCGTTTTCAGCAAGCTCGTCATATAAAGTGGATGACATACTTGCAACAGTTTAATCTTGTAATCAGGTACAAGAAGGGAGCTCATAATAAGTTGGCTGATATGCTATCACGACCTCCATTAACAACTTTATGCTTAGCTTTATTTATGAAGATAGAGCCAGCTTCTCATGAAGAATATGCAGGATGGAATCTTGAGGATCCTTTGCTTCAAGACAAGATAAAAGAAGTTAAGGCAGGAAGAACTTCAGGATTCAACATCCAACATGGGCTGCTATTCAAAAATGGAAGGTTGTGTGTTCCTCGAGCTGCAGAACGCATAAGTTGGATGAGAGAAGCTCATACATATAAAGTTGCTTGACATTTTAGAGAAACAAAGACGTTGTTGAATCTTCAACGTTATGTATATTGGCCGGGTATGCAGGAAGATGTAAGTCGATTTATAAAGGGATGTGGATTATGTAGTGTCGCAAAGCCTGCTAGCAGAAAGTTGGGTTTGTACACTCCACTACCAGTTCCTGCTCGACCTTGGGAAAGTATTTCTATGGACCTTTTGGGAGGTCTTCCAAAGACTCGTCGTGGTAATGATTACCTATATGTAGTCGTTGACAGATTCTCTAAGATGGTGGTACTTATTCCATGCAAGAAGACTGTTACTGGAGTGGAGGCAACAAAGTTGTTCTTTGAAAATGTGTGGAAGATTTTTGGGTTGCCTAATACAATCATATCAGACCTGTTGCGGAAGCCAAATGTATATAGTGTGAATGAGTCACAACTACTATACCAAAAATTATGACAACCACTAAATAATAAACAAGACAATAAGACAACAATAAAAGAACACCAGAATTTACGAGGTTCGGCCAATTTTGCCTACTTCCTCGGACACAAACAATATTTTATTCCACTCCAAAATTACAAGTGAAATAATACTAAAGAGAGAAGATACAAATGCCTTAAGAAGATAAAAGGCAAATGGGAGGTGTGTTTAAATCCTAAACATTAGGCCTCCTTTTATAGGGTAAAATTCTCATTCAAAATTGTCATCCACCGATGTGGTACTTTTGCCAATTTCAACAAATCTCCACCTTGGCAAAATTCCACATCTTCAATTTTCTCTCAATAACAAATTTTGGTTGTGTCTTCATCTTCAATCTTTAGTGTTCAACAATGTTGATCAAATCCAAACAATGTTGAAACTTGACCGCAGTCACCACTTTTGTCAGCATATCAGCAGGGTTCTCCGTAGTATGAATTTTCTTCACCGTGACTCCACCTTCTTCTATGATTTCTCGTACGAAATGATACCGAACATCAATGTGCTTCGTCCTTGCATGATAAACTTGGTTCTTCGCTAATTGAATAGCACTTTGACTATCACAAAAAATTGTAATATTTTTTTGTTCAATACCAAGCTCCTTTAGCAACCCCTGAAGCCAAATTGCCTCCTTCACAGCCTCTGTAATAGCCATGTACTCTGCCTCTGTTGTAGACAAAGCAACTGTTGACTGCAAAGTAGACTTGCAACTAACTGGTGCCTTTGCAAAAGTAAACACATAACCAGTAGTTGACCTTCATTTGTCCAGATCACCCGCAAAATCTGAGTCACAATATCCAACTACAGACCGATTGCCTTCCTGCTCAAAAACTAACCCAACATCACAATATATATATATATATATATATATATATATATATTTTAAGATGTATATATAGTATATAAATCGAATATAGCTTATATATCTTTATTACTATTTTTTTCTCTAACTTCTATAAAATAAAATTAAAAATAGAAAGTTTATGTTGGGCCCGTCTAGGCCCGTTTGGGCCCGCTTAGGCCCACTTAGGCCCGGGACCGGCCCATTTAACCCGGGACCGTTAGTTCGTGGTCCCGGTCCCGAGCCGGTTCCAGCAATAAGCCCGCGAAGCCCGGGACCATTTAGGACCGGACCGCATAGGACCGGCCCACTTAGGACCGGGCCCGGCCCACTTGCCACCCTTATGTCCATATCCAATAGCACCAAAACTTTAATTTCTTGGCCTTCTCTTGTAATGACTTGCTCATTTTGTATTCTATATTTGCAACTTCATCAATTGAAGTCCTTGGCCCCAATCGAAGTGAAATAAATGGGCCACATACAAATCATGGTTCGACCCAATTACTAGGGGAGAAATTCAAAAATAGTCATATTTACAAGTGGTAATTGAAAAATAGCCACAGTTTCAAAAGTAATCGAAATTTAGCCACTTTTTATGTAAAGATAAATTTGAACGAAAATACTATTCAAAATCCGAAAAATATTCCAGCATAATATACTAGAGTTCCAGTATAATATACCGGTCCAGCATAATATGCTGGAAGTTCATACACAGATGCTCCAATATCCAGTATATTATGCTGGAACTTTCCGCGTGTTGGAGTTCCAACATAATATGCTGGAAGTTCATACACAGGTGTACCAATCTCCAGTATATTATGCTAGACCGGTCCGTATTATAGCAAAATAGTGGCTATTTTTCAATAACTTTACAAACGCTGGCTATTTTTGAATTACCAATCCGAAAACTGGCTAGCCCGTGCTATTTTTACAATTACTAGCCATGTCGGTCCACTCAGAATTCTAAGGGATCTTTACACAAATAGCCAGCCATATTCATTATTTACTTTTCTTAGCCGGTATACGTGGATTATATACTAATTATACACAGTTATACATATATTATTTATGAATTATTTATACATCCATTAAGTGGTTCGGTAGATGGCTATTTAGGTTAATTCTTCAAATCCTAAATTGTATAGTTTGCTACTTTTGGACCTTTTAGATCATAATCTTAATTTTTTTTTCATGAGTAAACTGAAAATCTTATCAGAAACGAAAAATGGAGAATTAAAATTTTGTAAGTTGTTACAAACATTAGAGGATAATCTAATTCTTGGTTGTAAGGTTGAGCAATATACAAGCAAACATTAGACCTGAATCTAACGTTGTCCGGAAGGGTAATTTTCTAAAGGCTATATTTGTATAGTTTTTAAAAATAGGGACAAAATCTAAATGGTGATCTAAAAAGGGATACCTGTGTATGGTTTTAGAAGATAAAGAAAGAATTTATGTTTTTTGGGGTAGTTTAGAATAAGAATATACTCAAGTTGATTTTCAAATTTTATGTCAAGCTAGGCCAAACTATTTTAGATAATCCCTAATCCTTATGCGGTACTCCCTCCAGTTCACTTTAATTGATTATTTGGTTATTTTTACACATATTAAGGAATTCAACTTTTAGCATTAATTAACAATGAAATTGAGCATATTAACCTTAATTTGTTCATTGAAAATACAATAAATACTCCTAGCCTCTTTACTCCAAGGGTAACTTTGAAAAAATAAGTTAATTCCTTCTTGATATCTGAAAAAATAAGTTAATTCCTTCTTGATATCTGAAAAAATCAAATATTGCGGACCAAAAAATCAACTAAAGTAGACCGGAGGGAGTAAAAACTTACTTTTATCGAATATAAGATATATCTAATATATGCACAATTTCGACACTTAATCATGGTTAAGTAATATGCATTTTTACTTTAATTTGTTAATTCTAAAAATTAATATTTAATTACTGTAAACATAAATATTTACCAAAATGGCTGCCTTTTTGGTGAGGGGTGACGACTGGTGCAGAGTTCTGATTTTAAAAGTTAAAAGCCCATGCACTTTTTTTTTTCATCCCAATATTAGGCAGAGAAATGAATCTGGGGTTTGGTTAATTTGAAGTATACAATTTGATAAACAGTTATCTACCACAAAAACAACTGTAAAATGTCACAAAAATTCTGAACCAATAAGAACAAAAATGTGATTAATATGAATTAAATCACAGTTACATGCATGGCCATTATTGATTGAAGATAAATGCAAACTACTAATTTTGAACTTTAAGTTAATTTTCTACAAGTTATTAATTACTTTCACTTGACTAACTTACCAAAGTTGAACAAGTTAAGGTTTGTTCATTCAAATCCTTTTGTAGCTCCATAACTTCTTGTCTATTTATGAAATGATTATTTTGTCAAAAACAAATCATGTGTCAAGACTAAAGAATTCTTGAGGATATGATCAACGGCACGTCACGTTTATTGAAAGGGGTTCAACTGAATCTTTTTTTGTCGAAAAGGTATACTGTGTATATATAAATAAAAAAATCTCATTGAATTCCATAAATACAAAAGAGTAATTTCTGAATCGCCTTGATGAAATTTTTGTCGTCGTCACTGAATATGATTTAAGATTAAGGAGATTAAGGAATTTATTTAGGACTAATCAAATGTTCCTATCCCCAATATTTGATATGTCATTCCAATGTTGATTGTTTTTCATTAATTACACCTAAATTCTATAATTACAAACACATGCAAAATATAGTTTCTGATGTCAAATAAACGACAAAACACATCCATGCACGTAAAGGATAAAATATTGAATTTTAAATGGAATTTATAAGGTAGACATTGAAATCTAAATGGTTTACTCCAAAGCCCATAACTAAGGAAATACCACAAACTTTCTTAAAATAAACTATAGCAGCCTTTTTTTAGAAAACAAGCAATGCGAATTTCCAATTTAGACAAATCAACATTGCTTATGGTTTTTCTTTTCCCCATATTTTTTTTAAACTTAATTAGTAATTATCTTAAGTTATCTTTTCCCTGTCTCTAAACGAAAAAAAGGATTTACTGAAATTAATATCATTTGGACCTATCTTTTATTCTTTAATTTTTTAGATAAAAGTCAAGTTTAACTAATATGCTAATTTTGCTTGACATTTTAATTAGTCATTCTTGGAAATTACAAATTGGACATCTAATTAATGATTTATTCTACAAGTAACATGTGACCATCTTTTAAATAAATGAAATTAACCTTCTGGAAATGATGCCTATTTATTAATTTCGAAAACGAAGTACATCAAGTAGGTGATACATCTGAATATTTTGCTATCCTTAAAATGACTTTTATTTCAAAAGCAACATGTGTGTTTTTTCCTTTGGTCAACAAGCAACATGTGTTCACAATAGAACGAGGGGAGGAAGTAATAATAATATGGCACTAGCAATGACTATAACGTTAAGAGGATGATTCGATTAATTCAGATTCATGCAAAGCGATGGTCCATAGGAAAATAATTTTATCAAAAAATTAATATAATTTTATTTACTACACTCAAATCTAAAATCTTTGGTTAAGACAAAAGGATTCCATCCAAGGCGCCAAATTTATTTGGGTGATAATATGTGACGTTCATGACGGACAACGGACCGACAAAGACGGGTAAAAAGAAGGATTGAAAGGCTTCTAGGCTGGTAAGTCGACGCATATGATGCCGTAGACGAATCCCCACGTCGAAATGGAAGAGAAAAGTGAATATCTTTATAAGGCATAAAATAACTTCACCATTGTATACACCCTTTTGGGCTCGATCGATAATGGTGTATAGCCAAATAGAATCAGTGGCGAAGCTAGGAATTGTTTCAAGGGTATTCAAACTTGAAAGAAGCTGTAAAAATAATTTTCCGAAAAAGGATATTCAATATGTGTTATATCCTCTAAAATATAATTTTTTTACCTATATATACGGTGTAATTTTTCGACGAAGGGTGGTCAATTGGCCACCCTTAAGACAATATAGATTCACCCCTGCAATGGATACACACGTGATGTCTATTGCGTCAAATCGAACAATACGTGTCATTGGATTGAGCTGTGATATAATATAGTATTTAAACTAAAAATAATTCATTTTTATTGCAGATCTTGTTTCCTAAGGAAGTATGGAGGTACGAAGTCAGCAAATTGTCCAAGAAATACTTTCGTCTAAACCTCTCTCTCTCACATAAAAAAAACCATACCATAAGTTATCTCCATAATGAAAAGGATCCAACAAATCCCCTAAATTCTATAAATAGACAAACTCCCCCACCTCAGTTTGTCATATCAATTATTTCCGTACCCTCTTTTTTCTCTAACTAATAATTTATCCCCCCATACTTTCCTCCATAATTACTCTTTTTGTCCTTTCTTTCACAAAAAAAAAAAAAAAAAAAAAAAAAAAACCAATATGGCCCATCTAAGGAATCTCTTCGTATTATTCACCATTTTTATGCTTATTATATCATTTTCATCTTGTAGCAGTATTAAATTCCAAAGTGAAGAAATATTAAGAGAAGCTCAAGATCATAACATGAATCTTGAAAGGGAATTTGGTTATGATTTTCAAGCTTATCCTTCTAATTATTTCAACACCATTGATCTTGAAAACAACAACAATTTTGATGATCAAATTAGTAGATTTAATAGATTCAAGAATTTGGAGAAAGATGAAGCAGTTGAGGTTACAACAATCAATGTGGATAGCTTTGGAGCTAAAGGTGATGGAAATACAGATGATACGAATGTAAGTTCTTAGAATTCCACAAAAGAAATTTCATCTTTCTTTAAAAATCACTCTTTCAAACAGTTATAAGTATACTCCCTTTGTTTCATTTCATATGACGGTATTTGATTGAACTCGAAAGTTAAGAAAAAAAAGACAAACTCTTAAAAATTGTAATCTTAAATTTGTTATAATATTTCTATGGTGTAAAAGCATATCATTAAACGTAACATAAGAAGTTTCAGTATTATTTTTGGAATAGTGATGAATATGAAAAGAGTGACTCCTAAAGTATTAGATAAAAGGGTCGTGGAGAGATATTTTATCTAATGAGTTTAACTTTTATATAATGAAAGTGTAAAAGAATTTTTAAACTGTCAGATCACCTGAATTAAAAGTAATTGTCCATAATAAGTGGAACTAGCTAGTTATTTGAAAAATAGAGCAAGCAACCTATTACAACATATAAAAATTCATCGATGATGGTTTTTACGTTGTGAGTATATATAAGTTAAATATTTCCTTCTTGGTAGAGGGATTCTTTCTTGAACCATCAAGGTTTGTAGTCCGATAGAATTCTCCATCCTCAATCAAAGATCTGGTGTTCGGGTCCTAAGAATGAAGAAATCTTGGTAGGCCGAGCCCTAAGAATGGAAAAATCCTGGTAGGCCTAGTCCTAAGAATGGAAAAATCCTAGTAGGGCGAGCCCTAAGAATGAAAAAAATCGTGGTAGGGAGCATTTTTACGTCTAATAAACCATATGCGACAATAATTCTATTTAGTCGGAACTTAATACAAATACCGAACACCGAATAAGCGTCGAAGCTTGTTATGGTGAATATGTAGATGAAAAAGGGGTAGAGATTGGGGTTGCTTCTACGATATATATATGTATTAGCACCATCAACTATTCAGTTTTTTTTTTCTCTTTTGTTCTTAACGTATTAAATTGATATTTCAGGCATTTCAAAAAGCATGGAAAGTGGTTTGTTTGTCTTCAGCTGCAGTGAATTTTGTGGTACCTCAAAACAAGAAATATCTTCTCAAACAGATCAAATTTTCTGGTCCATGCAAATCTTTCATTTCAATGCAGGTTAGACTGAGCTACTAGTATTGGAGTTTAAGTTTTGTATACTGATAAAATATAGTATATAGTTTCAAGCAAAATATGTTAGCCCGAAAAATAAAGCAATAACCTTTTTTTATATAACCGATTAAATTTATTGCTAGTGGTAAAAGTTTTTAGCATGGTTAATTTACATAACTTAAATCCTTCTATATAGGAAAATAAAATAATATTCTCTAGCTATATGCAGCGACATATGTTAGCTTATTAGGTGGATTTAGCCGAACCCAATATTTAACAGGAGATATGATTATATTAACAGAGGCGGATCCAGGATTTAAACCTTATGGTTTCAACTTTTAAAGTTTTAAGCATTGAACTCATTATATTTATAAAGTTATATGTTCATATCTATATTTTTGCAATTTTAATAAGTTTTTACATATAAATTTTTATTCCGCACAAAACATTATGGATCCAACTGAACCCGTCAATAACACACTACATCTGCCCCTAGTTATATATATATATATATATATATATATATATATATATATATATGTTGCGGCGTGCAAATTTTCCTTCAATATTTTTTTTTGAAATATTATGCAGATTTCTGGAACTCTATTAGCATCTGATAAGACTTCGGATTACAGCAAAGATAGCAGGCACTGGCTTCAATTTAATAATGTTCGAAACTTGGTTGTTGAAGGAGAAGGAGTTATCAACGGCAATGGGAAAATTTGGTGGCAAAATTCTTGCAAAATTAATAAAAAATTGGTATTTTATTTTGCTTAACATATTTTTCAAATGCTTAAATATCCTTCACTATGAGTTTAATTTTTATACGCACCGTCAGTGTAAGCAATTTTTATATTATCAATATATATATACAACTTAAACTATTTTATTATTCTATTTTTTTTTTTGTCAGACATCATGTTTTGATGATATAACTAATTTTGTTTTCTTTTTCTTCTTACTTAAAATCTTGCAGCCGTGCAAGCATGCACCCACGGTACGTTCATTCAATTTTTATTTATTTATTTTTTTGTCAAAGAACATAATGATTAATGATAATAGAGTTAATATTACCAGTCTCTCTTTAATTGATTAAAATTCAAGAGAGTTTTTGACAATCAAGCAAAATAAATAATTATTTGCAAAAAAAAAAAAACAATTTCTGAAAACATTTTCTGCCATACCAAGCACACTAATCAAACAGAAGGTTTTGTAGAAAATGTCCTGGTAAAAATTATACTATATGTTACCAGCTTTATAGACCATATTTTGCTGGTCACGATAAATTAAGTAGGATTAAAATTATAAGTAAATAAAATAAAATAAATAAACGAACAATGAGTATGAAATAAATAAAATAAAATAAAATAATTCATTACCCTGCATATAGCTTACTTTCTCTTATAAATGTGAACAATCTAGCCACTATGGTCTTAAACAAAATAGTCAGGTGATATATAATTAATGTATAATATATGCATAAAATTGTCTATGATCAATGTATAATCTGTATATGTATACTAGGTAGGAAAAGTAAAAAATAACTCCGGCCGATTATTTTGTGTAAATTAAATTATGATTTTTTTAGAATAATTTTTCTTCTGTCGCAGGCCCTAACATTCTACAACTGCAACAACTTGAAAGTGAGGGAACTTAAGATAGAAAATGCACAACAAATGCATGTCTCATTTGAGAGATGCTCTGGAGTTGAAGTTACAAAACTGGTTGTGAGTGCTCCAGAAAATAGCCCTAACACTGATGGTATCCATATAACAAACACCAAAAACATCACAATTTCTAGTTGTTCCATTGGCACAGGTATATATCTTGATTTATTATTAGGTTGACGGGTGCGTGTCGGATTCTCCAAAAATAGTGCATTTTTGAAAGATCTGACACGGACGCTGCAACATTTTAAAAAAGTCTAGTCAATATATATAGACAGCATGTAGTCCATAATAAAGTGGTGCTAGCCTGAAAAACAAGACGGGTAACATATTATAACAAATCAAACTAAATTGATGGTATAAAAAGTTGTACATTGTCAGTGGACGTAAGTTAAATCCAAAACGAAAAACACACTAGAGACACAATGGCAGATCCAAGAATGATTCATGAGTCATGGGTTCGATTCCCAAGAGCAACATGCTGCATGAGGCGCGTGTTGGGAGGGGGATTTTGGGTAACGCCAACATCCTGCCTATGGCAAGGCCCACGAGGCGGCTGGGTGGCCTCGGTGGCGAGCTCTAGTCAGAATCATGATCGAACATAGCGCTTGCTGGTGGGCTTTGTTAATAAATATAGTTGTGCCCTTTCCATCAGCTATAACTTTTGTCATGATCATGGTAAACGATTGAGCCTAATAATATATAGAGTCAGATATACTTTTAGAACTTATTTTTTTAACTCAGGACCCACAACGCCGAAATACCCAATTTTCCACCACAAAAACAAATAAAATAATTGTGGTGTGCCTTTTTTTTTTTGTGACTAATTTTGGAAATTAATTTGGTGGACAGGTGATGATTGCATCTCAATTGAGAGTGGATCCCGAAATGTTCAAGCCAAAGACATTACTTGTGGACCAGGTCATGGAATAAGGTACTGAAAATAAACTTAAAGTTCAATAGTACAATCACCAACCTTTTTTTCTTAATTATTCAGATTATTTTGGAAATTTTACAATCTAATTGTGTAATTTGCTGGTTTATTTTTCTTTTTCCTTGTTGGTGAGCTTAGTATTGGAAGCTTGGGAGATGGAAATTCAGAAGCTCATGTGTCTAATATTTTTGTGTATGGAGCTAAGCTTACTGGAACTACAAATGGACTTAGGATCAAGACTTGGCAGGTAAATTAATTAACCTTTTTTACCAGTACATATTTTAACATTCTTTAAGAAAATACTTTGCTTATCTATGTGCATGAGTTGGTTAGACATTTTTTTTTGTTTCCCAACCGATGTCGGTATATGCATTGGAACTCAATTATATCCGAATTCGCGTAGGAAAGTTTCATATAGGAGGGTAAAAAATACTCCCTAACAAAGACGACGCTGGTTTATATATAATTGATTTATGAATGCAGGGAGGATCTGGAAGTGCAAATAACATCAAATTTCAAAATGTGGTGATGAATGGTGTTAAAACCCCCATTATTATAGACCAAAACTATTGTGATCAAGATTCTCCATGCAAAGAACAGGTAAATAATAGGGATCTTTACGCAAAGAGCCGGTTAGATTCACTGTTTACTTTTTTTAGTCGGTATACATAGATTATACATATGTATACATATAGTATACATGATTTACACATATATATTATACAATCGTCGGCTATTTTTAGTTTAAGCGGTTAGGTAGACGGCTATTTAGGTTAATTCTTCTAAATAAATAAAATGGGATTTAACTTATATAAATTAACCGTTCAAATTTGTTTGCACTATCAGAGTATTTTACTACTTATGCCAATATATAGAAGTTAAACTGGAAAAAATAAATCAAGTAATATATACTAACATTATAATAAATTTTTACACTATCAATATAATTTGCTACGCCCGTTTGATTTTCCAATATCCAACTATACCAAAACCAATTTCTACCCTCAACTTTCTAAAAATCCAAAAGTTCCCCACAAGAACCTTTAAATGGTCAAAATCACCCGAATCTGAATTTGTAGTTTACAACAAAACACTATTAGATTGGAGATAAAGTTAATTGATAGTATTAATTATTAATTATCTTTTATTGATTATTCATTATAGGATTCAGCAGTTCAAGTGAAAAATGTGATTTATCTAAACATCAAAGGCACAAGCGCGACGAATGAAGCTATAAATTTTGATTGCAGCAAAAACTTTCCATGTCAAGGAATTTTATTGCAGAATGTAAACTTGGTTGGGGAAAATGGTGAAACTTCAAAAGCTGTTTGCAATCATGTCAATTTTGTCAACATTTCAGCTGTCTCTCCAAAATGTCCCCAAATGAATTGATTTTCAATGTTTCTTTTGTGTAATTAAGTACATAGAATTTTTAATAGGGTATTGGTTATTAGTAGGTGTAAATGTTACAATAGAATAAAAATGGGTAGAAAACATTAAGTATTAGAATACAACATGAGATGATTTGTGTTCAATATAAAAATAGTTTGGTTGTATGATATGATATTCTTTTGGTATTTCTCATGAACAAAATATTGTTGTAATTACTGAAGTTGGAGAATTATATTTAAACAGATATTTGTTTTTCAATTTTGACGAGGAAATGAAAACAATGATGTCTTCTCCTGCATGCGAGGTTTATACTGCGTGTGATCCACGTTTAAGGCTGAACATATGTAGTATATAGAATATAATATCGGCCCCCAATATTTATTAAACTAAGAATAGTGATGGGTCATGTGAAACTAAAAAAACGGAATATTATGAAAGCTAATAAAGCAAATTTTAAATATTGATAAACTAACAAAGAAAATATATATACTAAGAAGACACAAAAATTTAACATGATTCAATTAATTGATTTGCATCATTAGTGGAGATGAGCACATTCCAAAAAGAATATAAAAAGAAAGTGTAAATTAAAAATATTAAAAAAATACTTCACAAATTTTATTTTTAAAGAGGTTTAATCTGCACAAGTGATAGCTAATCAAACTTGTGCGTTTATCTCGTGAACGGAATGTTTTAACTACGAAAGTTTACATAATGAATGTTGCCAAGTGACAAAGAAAAGCCAAATGCGTTGCTTCCTTCCAAGAAAAGGAACATTTCAAACATGGTGTGAAAATTAAGGCAAATAAATAAAAACTCTCTCTTGAATAACCATCTCCATGGTAGATATTTTTGGTAAAAATTACTCGCATCGAATGTTTACATTACACCACTAAATATGTAATATGTGTTTTCATATAAATTTATATTACTTAACCATGATTAATAAAGAAATTATAGTAATTTGATGGAATTTGATAAACCCCCGAATTTTTGTCTCTCTCAAATTTACCTGACAAAATTTTTTACTACAATAATTAGGTTGAAGTTCGATGTAAAGCTGTCTTAGCTTTAACTTGGATAACATGTTAGAAAATGAATCTTAAGTTTAACACAACTCCAAAGTTAATGCACGAGGTAAAATTCTTCCAAGACCATATAACAGTGAAACTACGGCCTACATATCGAATTAAATAAGAGATATAAAATTATGATATTAATTTATTTAAGAAGCCTTATTATTTAACTTGTTATACTTAACAAATTAGAAACACTAACATTTAAGATGAGGATTTGCTTTTGCTTACTAGTAATATTTATTAATTATGCGTTCTAAAGTGCAAAATATATTTTAGTCACCTTGCTCTGATACCATATTAAAAAATACATCATAGTCGTAACTCAATCTAAAAGTTGGGTTATGAGGTGAATATCTCTCAAAACCATATAATGAGACTATAATTTAGTTACTAGAAATGAGATAATGCACTATTTTCTTATTAATATTATTCATTTATTAATTATGCTTTCTAGAGTGTAAAGTACATTTTAGCCATTTTTCTCTGATATAATATTAAAATAAATTATGATTGTAACTCATTCTCAAAAGTTAACTTATGATATACGCATTTCCAAAAATTATATAATGAATTTATAATCTAAATATTAGATCAAATTCACATCTAATAAGAGAAATCTTCATCCTTTACTAGTTGTTGTCGGTGCTGGTGATTCTCCGGATCTTCCTAAGGCTTTGACAACCAATGTTGATGCCTTGATCACTGTGGAACACCGATCCAACTATATCTTTATATTATGGACATGGAGAAGCGTGCAGACGAGATTTTCAACTCATTCGTAGGCCAAATCACTTTTGTGCTCCTATTTTTTAGAGGAGTGTTAATTTTTCAAAACGTAGTGCTCAAATTTTCGATATTAAAGTATTCACCTGGCTGATCATTGGTGCCTTTACTTTGGAATTTGGCATTGCCTTTTGGTAACGCACATCAAATTCAGCAGAATGAAGTCTTGCAAAAGTAATTTGGACATTAGGAAAAGAGCTATAGTAGCAAGGGCAAAATCAACTTTGGAGTTAGAGACACTGCAAAAAGAACCAAGAGAAAATGGACATGTTACAGTGGGAGAGGACTTAGACCCGATATTATCCGCTAATGACGTGATAACCCGATCCTAAAAGTTTGTTAATTCAGAGAATATTATAAAACTCAAAAAATACTACTGGAAACTGGCTTCGACTGCTTTTGTGTGCTTGGCGGATCTTTACTTTATTATTTTGCATATTACACTTATTGTGATGCTACGAAAAAGTGTATTGCGCCTATGATCTGAGAGAGGTGGATAGAAAGTAGGTGAAATGATAGGGATTAGAAGAAAAAAGTAATTTTATAGTCAATACTGTATTTCGAAGTTATTTGGTTGTCATCTCAGACTTGTTATTTCATACTTACAACTTATATGGTAATGTATAAACTATGACACATTAAGACATGTTCTTTTTTTGTTTTATATTACTCATCTTCACTAATGTTAATTACTCCAACTAAATCATATTTTTTTAAATATTCTTCATTTATTAATTATGCTTAGAGAAAAAAAATTCATAGATACTTTTTTGTCATACCAAACACATTATTTTTCAAAATACTTTTACTTGAAATTTATGAAGCATATAATTCAAAACAAAAATAATGCTAAAGGAGATATTGCAAGCAAGTTGAAAAAGATAATGGATTCGAGAAATTACTTAAAGTAGTTATTTTTTTGTGCTCTTAATATTTGTCGAAAACGGATGGAACTCCACTTTTGTTATCTAATTTTTTCACTTCTTATATTTTTTCTATTGATTTTTGATTTAACGGTGGTTGAAATAAGATTTTACAGAAAAGGGCTAACAAGAGTTATGCAAAGCACATTTCAATCACTTTGCTCTGATATAATGTAAAAATATTTTATTATGATCGTTATTCAGACTCAAAAGTTAACTTATGAGATAAGTATTTTCGAGGACTATATAATAAAATTATAATCTTAATATTAGATCAAATTCACATCTAATAAGAAAATTTAACTTTTTTACAAGTAATCTTCATTTATTAATTATGTCTTCTAGAGTGTAAAGCACATTACAAACACTTTGCTATGATACAATATTAAAAAAAATATCATGAGCGTAAACTTCGGCTCAAAAGTTAACCTATGCGATAAGTATTTTCGAGGACTTTATAATGAAATTGTAATCTAAATATTAGATCAAATTTACATTTTATAAGAGAATTCAGCCTTCTTTACTAGTAGTCTTTATTTAGTAATACAAAACAAATTTCAACCACCTTACTAATACAATGTTTGTGATGACTCGATAGGTCACTTTGAGTCTTAGCCTTCATTTCTGTATTTCGAGATCTCGAATAGCTCCGTTTAGACTTTGTCGATTTACGTGTGCAGTCCGTGTCTTTTTTCAGAAAGTTTTATGGGAAAAATTTAAGAAAATGAGAAATTTTGCCTTAAAAGCTCGTTTGAGTTTACTACGGTCAACGTTTTGTGTAAACAGACCTGAAGAGTAACCTGGGCTGGGGTGGAATTTTCTCTATGCAAACGCGAGGCTAAGGTCGCGAACGCGAAGCAATAATGTGATCACTATTCACGAACGCGATGGGTATGGGCTTGGAAGGGGGGATCAACTGCTTGTTCTACGCAAACGCGATCAGAGGGTCACGAACGCGATGGCCAGGGGGGGAAGAGCTATCGCGAATGCGAAGGCCACTTAGGCCGCTGTACTTCGCGATCGCGTCAGGTCTTTCGCGAACACGAAGAAGGCCTGACGCCCATTGACTTAAATGTTCCAAAGATGGGACTTTCTTCATTTTTCACCATCTTCACATTAGAGCTCGGCCTAGAGGCAATTTTAAAGAGAAATTTCATCCCCACTTCATAGGTTAGTATACTTACCTCGTTTTCTTCCATTTTCATCAACACTCATTGATTCCTAACCTTAATTTATGCCCTTTCATGGTAGAAATTAGGGATTTGGGTAGAATTGGGGGAGTTTTGTAAAATTGAGATTTAGTCCTCAAATTGAGGTATGATTTCGAAAGTAATCACATAATCGGGCTCGGGGGTAAATGGGTAATTGGATTGTGGTCAGAATTTTGGATTTTGATCAAGCGGCCCCGGGGTTGACTTTTTGAGAAAAGTGTAAATATTTTAGCTTTATATATTGTAATTGATTTTCCTAACACTGTTTGATGTTATTAAGTCAATTTTGGTTAGATTTGATTGGTTTGGAGGAGGATTTTAGAGGAAAAATCCTGGTTGAGCTTTGATTTGATTGTGGAGCGAGATAAGTGTTAGGTCTAACCTTGATTTGAGGGAATTAGGAACCCTTGAACTATATGTTATATGAATTACATGTGTAACGATATATATGCGAGGTGACGGGGGTATATACGCTATCAAAATAATTGTTTTCATGCTTTTCCGTATTTCATTAATTATCTTATTCCATATTTTAACTGTAAATGCTTTAATTGCTTTCTATACCGTAACTTTTTACTTGTCATTTATTTACTCTTGTATTGAAATATTTGTTTCTTCCATGATTCCATGATTAATTTTTACTTGCCTTAATTGTCTTACTTGTACACTTTAACTATCATATATTTGGGTTGTCTTGTTGCTTTGTATTAATTGTAGCATTTCTTGATTTGGTACGGGGTTCCTTTATTACTTTGCTTTCATATTCTTTAATCGCAGCGATTCTTGTGAATTGAGTTG
Organism: Nicotiana tabacum; assembly: GCF_000715075.1. Lineage (NCBI taxonomy): Eukaryota > Viridiplantae > Streptophyta > Magnoliopsida > Solanales > Solanaceae > Nicotiana > Nicotiana tabacum. The sequence goes on along the minus strand of NC_134102.1, from coordinate 4,772,040 downwards.
TTGGATTGATTATATTTATTGAATTTGTTTATGGATCGGGTTGCATGCCGATACGGTTGTGATATGGTGGAATAAGGGAGAATTTGAAATTGATATGGTGGGATCGGGGTTGCGCGGCACAACAGATTTTATATGTGATTTTGATATTGATATGGTGAAATACGGGATGATTATGATATTGATTCTAATTATATAGTGGGATGAGGTTGCGCGCCGCAACGTATTTTATATGTGATTCTGGGTATTAATCCGGTGAAATAAGGGAGGATTGTGTTTGTACGGTGGGATCGGGTTGCGCGCCGCAACGGATTGTATGTGTTGTACTCATTTTTGTATTGGGTTAGCTTTCAGTATTTTTTTATATGAGATTCAGAGGACTGATATTTCTGAATTCACTGATTACGAGGATTGAGTTTGTTTTCATTAGTTAATTGCTTTGCCATCATTTTCTTTTATTATTATTATATTACGTACACGTTATTGTAAGTGACCCGCCTTAGCTTCGTCACTACTTCGTCAAGGTAAGGCTTAGTACTTATAGAGTACATGAGGTCGGTTGTACTCATACTATAATCTGCACTTGTACAGATTTTGGATTCGGTCCTAGCGGCGTTCAGTAGATTGCTCGGATCCAGAGCTTGATGGAGACTTGGGGTACAAATGCACAACGTTTGCAGCCCTGAAGTCCCCTTCTACATCATTCCAACTATTTATTTCATTTTAGACTATTATTTGTAGTATTCTAATAGCTCGTGTACTTGTGACACCAGTTCTGGGATTGTATTTGAATATCGCCGTTATTTTGGTTTAAACACTTTATTTCATTTTATTCAGTTTATTGGTTTTCATTTAAATTGAATTGTTAAAAATGACTAACATTCCGGTTCCGAGGGTGGGAATTTCGGATCGTGACAAGTTAGTATCAGAGCACTAGATTGCCTAGGTCTCACGAGTCACGAGCAAGCTTAGTAGAGTCTGGAAGATCGGTACGGAGACGACTGTACTTATCTTCTAGAGGCTATGGAGTTTAGGAAAAAAAAATCACTTCTTTCCTTCTCTATTGTGTGATTTTATTCTATAATTGATGATTGAACAATTCTATTCTTGTTCTCTCACAGATGGCGAGAACATGCATAACATCTACAGCCGGGCAGGAACCGGATCCCCTTGTGACAGCTACTACCAGGGGCAGAGGTCGGGGCCGAGGTCAAGCCAGAGACAGAGCTCATCCCAGAGCTCGAGCAGCAGCACCCGCAGTGGAGCCTCCGATTGATCATGAGGAGGAGGTCCTCAGATCGTGCCCGTTGGACCAACTCAGGTCCCGGAGGGGTTCATAGCCACTCCAGTGCTTCAGGATGCTCTAGTCTGCTTGGTGGGCCTTATGGAGATGTGGCCCAGACCGGTTCGTTCCCGGTGGCACCAGCTATCTCTCGGGTTGGGGGAGGAGCACAGACCCCCGCTACTCACACCTCGGAGTAGGCAGATCCCTTGTATCAGACTCCAACAGCCCTGCCAGTTGAGGTGGTTCAGCCGGTTGTTGTGGCATATGCCGGTGATAGGACCGCTATGTCTTCTGAGGCCTTGATGAGTTTGGATAGGTTTACCAAGCTCTTCCCTATTCATTTCAGTGGTGCACCTTTTGAGGACCCACATGATTATCTAGACCGCTGCCACGAGGTGTTGTGGAACATGAGTATAGTTGAGACCAATGGGGTCGACTTTGCAGTGTTTCAGATGACTGGTTCCGCTAAGAGATGGTGAAGAGATTATATGATAACTAGACCAGCTGGTTCGCCTGCGCTTACCTGGAATCAATTTTCACAATTATTTCTAGAGTACTTCATTCTTGTCACTATGAGAGAGGATTATCATAGGTAGTTTGAGCATCTTTAGCAGGGTAGTATGACTGTTACTCAGTATGATTAAGGATGATCTAGTGTTCATGTTCTGTTTTTTTTAAATGTTAGTTGCTGTATTTTTTACTGTTAGTTGTTCAGATTTTGGTGAAAATAAATCTGGTGGTAGAACAGGTCTTTAGCAACCAAAAAGCTAGGTAACAGACTTTTAAAAAGCTCCTAATTTTTAGCAACAGTTCTGGTGATTTTTAGGAACAGAATCAGACCCTAAGTAGTATATAAAAAGATCCGTGTAGTTGCTTGAAAAACACACAGGGAGAGAGAGATGTGTTTTGCTATGTAAATCCTCTCAATTTCTACTATAAAAGGTCTTTCAGTTTGAGTTTTATTGTTTTTTCTCTTCTTCTTCTTTCCCTGATGTTTTGATTACACTATAGAACTATTGTGTTCATTGAATACTCCTCACTTAAGCAGATCATATTTTGGTATCAGAGCAAATAGATCATGCCTGTGGATGGTGCAAACGAAGTCCGGGTACAAAGCAACATGTGAACAACTTTCTGAATTTCATGTACATCAATGTTCAGTGCAGCAACAAGTCCCTGCAATGGCCAGTGACGACGAGGCTCCATCTTCTAATCTGCCTGAGCTATTTTGCAAAGCTTACATCTGATATGGTTATTGTCCTTAATTGGATTAAAAAATCAAGCAGCCATGCCTCTGAGAGAAGGAGAGAATATCGATTCCACTTCCAGGGAAGTGGTCGACACCCAGAGAAGACGAGAACTTGGCGACGTTGATGATGAAGATGCTAGCAGTGATGGTACAGACATCCACCTTAGTTCCAGAATTTTTTAAGGTGGGAGCGAAGGTTGAAATCCCTGTGTACGACGAAGTAGTTGATCCAGAGAAACTAGATTCATGGCTCGACCAATTTGATACATATTTCACTCTTCAGAGGTTTAGCAATGCCCAAAAAGTCGCCTACACACCGTTAAAAATGACGGGACATGCAAAAACTTGGTGGAAGGCTATTACTAAAACTAGAGAAGTTGATGGCCTTATCTGGAGTCAATTTAAGCGCCTGTACGAAAGGAATTTTATCCTATGGGGTACTTAGAAGAGCGGTGGAACCAGTGGCATCGACTACGACAAAAGAAAGATCAAACAATACAAGACTACACCACTGAGTTTAGGCGACAAGCACTAACCTTGGGAGTATCCTTGAATGACCCGTCAACCTGCACAAAGTATCTATCTGGTTTACATGAGCGGATTCGGGCTGAACTAAGTCTGTTTCCAATTCAGGATTTATCTAGTGCAAGCACCACAGCAATGGCTATTGAAAGAAAAAATAAGGCGTATGGCGAGAAGAAGTCACAAATAGGAAATTTCAAGCAGACCAAGAAATTCAGTCCTAAAAAATCAAAAAAAGGGTGACTCTTTTTCCCTAACATCCTAATCTGAAAAGTATTGTGGGCACTGTAAAATTGCAGGTCATGACAAGAAAGAATGCTGGAAGTTACATCCAGAATTGTTCCCTAAGAAATGGAAGAAAGAGGAGAAAGGGAAGCATACAACAACACTAACTGTTGCTGAAGATCTTGTTGAGCTCGGGAAAGTAAGTAATGCGGACACAAGTTTGTCTTTGATGGCCATGCCGAAGGATACAGGCTCGTGACCTCCCTCTACACCGAACATTAAAGAAGAACTATTCGTTGTGCGTATTCAGGTTAAACAAGATATGATTGGAGCTATATTCGACCCAGGAAGCCAGAAAAATCTGATATCTGCAAGCTTAGTGCAGAATCTAGGATTGGAAACAGTGACTCATCCTTGTCCTTATAACTTGGTATGGATTCATAAAGGAGCAGAGACGAATATCCAGAAGCAATGTAAATTGCGATTTGCCATCACTGGCCAATTCATTGATGAGGTGTTGTGTGAGATAGTTCCCCTTGATATTTGCCAAGTGATCTTCGGTAATCCATATATCTGGGAACGAGATGCAATCTATTATCAAAGAGCTCAGAAGTATCACCTTCGAAAGGATGGAAAGACATATGTCGTCCATGGAGACATTCCTGAGCAAACAATGGAATTGGTAACAGCTGGTCAGGCTAAAAGATTGCTAAATGCAAGTTAGTCGTTCGTGCTAATGTTGATCAGGTCAATAGATTCTATACCCAAGGTTGAATCTGTTACTTTATCTTGCAAGGAAATAAAGGGTGATTTTCAGCATTTATTAGATGAATATGCTGATTTATTTGAAGAAATGTGCGGATTTCCACCAACGAGGGCAGTAGAACACGAGATTCAGCTCCTCTCTGACTCAACCTTACCAAACCTCAGTATGTATCGCAACTCGGTACTGGAAAATGAGGAGATTAAGCGGCAAGTGCATGCGTTACTAGAAAATGGTGTGATTAAGCCTAGCAGTTCACCATGTGGCTCACCAATTATCTTGGTTCCAAAGAAAGATGGAGGATGGCGTATGTGTATCGATTACCAAGCACTTAACAAGATCACCATCAATAATCGTTACCCCTTTCCTCGGATTGATGACTTGCTGGACTAACTAAAACCAGCAACTGTATTCATTAAACTAGATTTGAAGTCTGGTTATCATCAAGTTCGAATTCGTAAAGTAGATTCCCAGAAAATAACATTTAAGACGCGCCAAGGGCTATATGAATGGATGGTAATGCCGTTTGGTTTATGCAATGCTCCTGCAACCTTTATGCAGTTGATGAACGATGTATTGAGGGATTATATTGAGCAGTTTTTTTATTGTATACCTTGACGATATTTTGATCTACAGTCGTTCAAGGGAAAAGCACATTCAGCATGTGAGGCAAGTATTTCTACTATTACGACAACATCAGTTGCATCTCAACAAGAAAAAGTGTGAATTCGGGAAGACCACACTGGTGTATCTTGGGTTCGTGGTAGGAAATGGCAACTTGCAGATTGATCCTAATAAAATCAAGATGATCACAGAATGGCCAAGACCAAAGACAGTAACAGAGGTGTGAAGTTTTGTGGGAGCTTGCCAATATATTCAGAAATTCATCAAGAATTTCTCCATCTTGGCATCACCTCTACATTCACTGACAAAAGCTAATCAACGATTCCAGTGGAATCAAGAATAAGAAGAAGCCTTCTTTTTGCTGAAAAGAAAAATAAGTGAGGCACAAATCTTAGCGCTACCCAATCTCCAGAAACATTTTGAGATAGAAGCAGATGCTTCAGGTTATGCCGTGGGAGCTGTGTTAATGCAGGAAGGGCGACCAGTTGCTTATCATTCTGAGTTATTTCAAGGAGCTCAGAAAAATTATCCCACTTATGACAAAGAGCTATTGGCCTTATATAAAGCGGTCAAGCATTGGTGGGTTTATCTTTTGGGCAAAGAAATTGTGGTTCATACTGATCATCGCCCTTTACAGTATTTACAAGTGCAATCTCGTTTTCAGCAAGCTCGTCATATAAAGTGGATGACATACTTGCAACAGTTTAATCTTGTAATCAGGTACAAGAAGGGAGCTCATAATAAGTTGGCTGATATGCTATCACGACCTCCATTAACAACTTTATGCTTAGCTTTATTTATGAAGATAGAGCCAGCTTCTCATGAAGAATATGCAGGATGGAATCTTGAGGATCCTTTGCTTCAAGACAAGATAAAAGAAGTTAAGGCAGGAAGAACTTCAGGATTCAACATCCAACATGGGCTGCTATTCAAAAATGGAAGGTTGTGTGTTCCTCGAGCTGCAGAACGCATAAGTTGGATGAGAGAAGCTCATACATATAAAGTTGCTTGACATTTTAGAGAAACAAAGACGTTGTTGAATCTTCAACGTTATGTATATTGGCCGGGTATGCAGGAAGATGTAAGTCGATTTATAAAGGGATGTGGATTATGTAGTGTCGCAAAGCCTGCTAGCAGAAAGTTGGGTTTGTACACTCCACTACCAGTTCCTGCTCGACCTTGGGAAAGTATTTCTATGGACCTTTTGGGAGGTCTTCCAAAGACTCGTCGTGGTAATGATTACCTATATGTAGTCGTTGACAGATTCTCTAAGATGGTGGTACTTATTCCATGCAAGAAGACTGTTACTGGAGTGGAGGCAACAAAGTTGTTCTTTGAAAATGTGTGGAAGATTTTTGGGTTGCCTAATACAATCATATCAGACCTGTTGCGGAAGCCAAATGTATATAGTGTGAATGAGTCACAACTACTATACCAAAAATTATGACAACCACTAAATAATAAACAAGACAATAAGACAACAATAAAAGAACACCAGAATTTACGAGGTTCGGCCAATTTTGCCTACTTCCTCGGACACAAACAATATTTTATTCCACTCCAAAATTACAAGTGAAATAATACTAAAGAGAGAAGATACAAATGCCTTAAGAAGATAAAAGGCAAATGGGAGGTGTGTTTAAATCCTAAACATTAGGCCTCCTTTTATAGGGTAAAATTCTCATTCAAAATTGTCATCCACCGATGTGGTACTTTTGCCAATTTCAACAAATCTCCACCTTGGCAAAATTCCACATCTTCAATTTTCTCTCAATAACAAATTTTGGTTGTGTCTTCATCTTCAATCTTTAGTGTTCAACAATGTTGATCAAATCCAAACAATGTTGAAACTTGACCGCAGTCACCACTTTTGTCAGCATATCAGCAGGGTTCTCCGTAGTATGAATTTTCTTCACCGTGACTCCACCTTCTTCTATGATTTCTCGTACGAAATGATACCGAACATCAATGTGCTTCGTCCTTGCATGATAAACTTGGTTCTTCGCTAATTGAATAGCACTTTGACTATCACAAAAAATTGTAATATTTTTTTGTTCAATACCAAGCTCCTTTAGCAACCCCTGAAGCCAAATTGCCTCCTTCACAGCCTCTGTAATAGCCATGTACTCTGCCTCTGTTGTAGACAAAGCAACTGTTGACTGCAAAGTAGACTTGCAACTAACTGGTGCCTTTGCAAAAGTAAACACATAACCAGTAGTTGACCTTCATTTGTCCAGATCACCCGCAAAATCTGAGTCACAATATCCAACTACAGACCGATTGCCTTCCTGCTCAAAAACTAACCCAACATCTACAGTACTATGAATATACCGTAGAATCCATTTCACAGCTTGCCAATGCTCCTTTTCTGGATTATGCATATATCTGCTAATAACTCCAACGGCTTGTGAAATGTCAGGTCTCGTACAAACCATTGTATACATCAAGCTACCAACAGCATTTGCGTATGGTACCCTTAACATATACTCCTGTTCAGTTTCATCCTTTGGCGACGTAGTAGTACTTAGCTTAAAATGGGGAGCAAGTGGCGTACTAATTGGCTTAGTCTTCTTATCTATGCCAAAACGCTGTAGTACTCTCTTCAAATATTCTTTCTGAGATAAACAGAGTTTCTTTGAACGTCTATCTCTTATTATCTCCATGCCAAGAATTTTCTTTGCCTCACCCAGATCCTTCATCTCGAACTCCTCCTTCAGTTGAATCTTCAACTTATCAATTTCTTCCGAATTCTTGGAAGTTATCAACATATCATCAACATATAGGAGAAGATATACAAAGGAACCATCATTAAGTTTGCGCAAATACACACAATGATCGTATTTGCTTCTCTTGTACCCTTGCCGCAACATAAACTTGTCAAATCGCTTGTACCATTGTCTAGAAGATTGTTTCAATCCGTACGACGATTTTTCAAGTTTGCATACCATATTTTCTTTTCCAGCAACTTTGAATCCTTCTGGCTGATTCATGTAGATTTCCTCCTCCAAGTTTCCATATAAAAATGCAGTTTTTACATTCATCTGAACTAGTTCCAAATCCAACTGTGCTACCAAAGCCAACATAATTCTAATGGAGGAATGTTTTACAACTGGAGAAAATACTTCATTGTAATCAATTCCTTCCTTTTGAGCATATCCTTTGGCCACCAATCTTGCTTTGTAGCGAACATCTTCTTGGTTAGGAAATCCTTCTTTCTTTGCAAATACCCATTTGCACCCAATTGTTTTCTTTCCCTTCGAGAGATTGGCCAATTTCCATGTATGATTCTGATGAAGGGACTGCATTACTTCATTCATGGCAATCCTCCACTTATCTTCTTCTGAACTTTGGATTGCGTCTTTATAAGTGGTAGGAACACCATCAGCTACAATTGAGGAAGCAACCGTCTCTATGAGACGAACATGTTTCGTTATTGTCCTTTTTGGCCTGCTGGTTGCTATTGATTCAAGTTGTTGTCGAGGTTCCTGAATTTGAATCTCCCTCTCTACTAGCTCTTCTTCCATAGGGTAATCTTCATGAGTTTTCTCCTCTGCTTCTTGTGTAGGAAAAATAAATTTTCCCTCAAACTCCACCTGCTTTGATGCACCACCAGTTTGTTTGACATCTTCAACTGTCACCTTATCTGTTATGGCAGATTCATCAAAGGTAACATCTCTGCTGAATATAATATTCCTTGTCTCTGGACACCATAAGCGGTATCCTTTGACTCCAGAAGTAATCCCCATAAATATAGCCTTCTTTGCTCTCGGATCCAATTTTGACTCTTTCACATGATAGTATGCAATTGAGCCAAACACGTGCAAAGAGTCATAATCTACAGCAGGTTTTCCATACATTTTTCAAATGGTGTCTTGCCATCAATAGCAGCAGATGGTAGACGATTAATGAGGTGGCATGTATATGTAATTGCCTCAGCCCAAAATTCTTTGCCCAAGCCAGCATTGGACAACATACACCGTACCTTCTCCAGTAAAGTCCGGTTCATACGTTCTGCCACTCCATTCTGTTGTGGTGTATGTCTGACAGTGAAGTGTCGGACGATGCCATCATTTTCACAGACCTTATTGAAATGATCATTTTTGTATTCATCTCCATTGTCTGTGCGAATACACTTGATCCTCCTTCCTGTTTGATTCTCCACCATCGTCTTCCATTTGAGAAAAATTCCCAACACTTCATCTTTCCTCTTCATTGTATACACCCATGCTCTTCGGGAAAAATCATCAACAAAGGTTACAAAATAGTGCTTCCCACCCAATGAAGGTGTTTTGGAAGAACCCCAAACATCAGAGTGTACATAATCCAAAATGCCTTTAGTATTATGGATCGCTGTACCAAATTTAACCCTTGTCTGTTTCCCTTTGACACAATGCTCGCAAAACTCCAAGTTGCAAGTCTTTACGCCTTTTAACAATCCTTGATTAGATAGAGCTTTCAAGGATTTCCCTCCAGCATGTCCCAAGCGCATGTGCCATAGCCTGGTTGCTTCTGCCTCTTTGTCATCACTGGATGTCACTGTTGCTGTCCCAATAACTGTACTACCACGATAGCGGTACATGTTATTGTTCTTCCGATTGGCCTTCATTACCACTAGTGCACCGGAGCATATTCTCATCACTCCATTTTCTGCAATGATTTTGAACCCTTTTGATTCTAGGGCTCCCACAGAAATGAGATTCTTCTTCAAACCCGGTACATATCGAACATCTGTTAATGTTCTGATCATTCCATCATGGCTCCTTAGTCTTATTGAACCAATGCCATATGAGGTAAGAGGGCTGTTATCCGCTGTGTGGATAACTCCATATTCTCCTTCTTGAAAATTCATGAACCAGTCCTTGTTGGGACACATATGATAGCTACAAGCCGAGTCCATCAACCATATGTCTGATGATGTTGATAACTCTGTTGTAACTAATGAGAAGTCTGAATCATCACAATCAGCTACATTTGAATCCATAATGGCCTTTCCATTGTTATGTCTGGCCTTATTTTTCAACTTCGGACAGTCTTTTTTCCAGTGCCCCTTTTCTCGACAAAAGGCACATTCATCTTTGCTGGGTCTAGATCTCGACTTGGATCTTCCCTTCTTAGTCCTCGTTTGATTTTGAGGACGACCCCTCACAATTAGTGCTTCTCCTTCTCCGCCCTTCTGTTTTTCTCCCTTTCTTTGTTCATAGCTGTACAAAGCCGAACAAACTTCTCTGAGAGAAATTTCGTCATTTTCATGGAGTAGAGTAGTTTCAAGGTGCTCGTACTCATTAGGAAGTGACCCCAACAACATCAAGGCCAAGTCACCATCATCAAAAGTTGCATCCATATTTTGCAAATCTGTGACCAACTTATTGAAACTGGTGATATGTTCATTCATTGTGGTACCAGGAACATAGGTGAAGCGAAACAGTCTCTTCTTCATGTACAATTTATTTTGACTGTTTTTCTTCAAAAATTTATCCTCCAGTGCTTTCCATAATTTACTTGCAGAAGTTTCCTTTGTGTATGGATATTTCTGCTCTCTAGCAAGGTAGGATCGAATGGTACCGCAAGCAACACGATTGATAATTTTCCAATCTTCTTCTCCAATAACATCTGGCTTCTTTTCTTCAATGGCAAGATCTAGCCCTTGTTGAAAAAGAACATCTAGAACCTCGCCTTGCCACATCCCAAAATGTCCTGACCCGTCAAAAATTTCTACCGCAAATTTCGCATTTGACACAATTCTTGTCATAAGCGAAGATGCCAACGATGACGTATTATTGACACTTGATGTAGATTCTTCTTGTTTACTGTCTCCCATTTTGACACAAATATTATTTAGTAGCTGACGACACAAATCAAGATTATTTCCTTTCTGGTGTGGAAGATCAGACTAAGCTGCAACCACAGAGCATACTCAGACAGAACCTTGACTCAGTTACCAAGATAGATCTTTTCTGATGTGGAAGATCAGACTATGCTGCAACCACAGAGCATACTTAGACAGTACCTTGGCTCTGATACCAATTGTTGCGGAAGCCAAATGTATATAGTGTGAATGAGTCACAACTACTATACCAAAAATTATGACAACCACTAAATAATAAACAAGACAATAAGACAACAATAAAAGAATACCAGAATTTACGAGGTTCGGCCAATTTTGCCTACTTCCTCGGACACAAACAATATTTTATTCCACTCCAAAATTACAAGTGAAATAATACTAAAGAGAGAAGATACAAATGCCTTAAGAAGATAAAAGACAAATGAGAGGTGTGTTTAAATCCTAAACATTAGGCCTCCTTTTATAGGGTGAAATTCTCATTCAAAATTGTCATCCACCGATGTGGTACTTTTTTGCCAATTTCAACAAGACCGTGATACTCGATTCTTGAGAAAATTCAGGAGCACTGTATAGGATTTGATAGATACTAAGTTGAAACGGAGCACCGCTTTCCATCCACAAACGGAAGGTCAGACAGAAGTGGTTAACCAGATGTTGGTTCATCTCTTGCGCGGATACAACTTACGCCACCCAAAAACTTGGGATGAGAGCATACCATTTTTACAGTTTGCCATCAACCACACAATTCATGGTTTAACAAACAAGGCCCTAGCAGACGTTTGTCTTGGATTCTTACCACAAAGTCCATTTGATTTGGAGTTTACAGTTAAAGTAGCTTCACAAGATGGCAAAGATGAGGCTGATTTACTCGAGGCTCAACGATTCATTGATCATATCCGACGAGTGTATTAGGAAGTGGATCAACAACTTTTCAAATCATAACAAAAATATAAGGAGCGTCATGATAAGCATAGAATACAGGGAGATTTCTAGGAAGGTGACTTGGTTTGGCTTCACCTAGGGAAATAAAGGTTGAAAGGCGAAGGCAAAAAGCTCAAGCCTATCAGGTATGATCCCTTTCGGATTTTAAGAAAAACTGGAGATAATGTTGTCCAACTGGAATTGCCTGCCTATATGCAAATGTATTCAGTTGTGAATGTTGATAAGTTAAAGTTGTTTGAACCATCGTTGCTTGATGATGAAACAACCGACATGCTTCCTGGGATTGAAGATTTGGGTATCGGTAAGAAATTTGCTCTTCCAGAGGACACTATATTGGAAAAGAAATTCATCACTACCATGCGTGGTATCCGAGAATTGTATCGCATTGGAGTAAAGGGTCAACACCCCAAGGCAGCTAAATGGTTCCCAAAAGAAACTGGACAAAAATAGTTTCCTCATCTTCAGTTATAAAGAACCAACAGGAGCTGGTTCTTCATAGCGAAAGGGAGTCATGATCAAGGATGATCTAGTGTCTATGTTCTGTTTTTTAACTGTTAGTTGCTATATTTTTTACTGTTAGTTATTCAGATTTTGGTGAAAATAAATCTGGTGGTAGAACAGGTCTTCAGCAACCAAAAATCTAGGTAACAAACTTTTAAAAAGCTCCTAATTTTCAGCAACAATTCTGGTGATTTTTAGGAACAAAACCAGACCCTAAGTAGTTTATAAAAATACATGTGTAGCTGCTTGAAAAACACACAGGGAGAGAGAAGAAAGAGATGTGTTTTGCTATGTAACTCCTCTTAATTTCTGCTATAAAAGAAGGTCTGTCAGTTTGAGTTTTATTATCGTTTCTCTTCTTCTTTCCCTGATGTTTTGATTATACTACAGAACTATTCTGTTCATTGAACACTCCTCACTTAAGCATATCACGGTAGAGATTCGATTTGTGGACCTAGCTCACCATGCCATTGTTTTACTCCCTACTGAGATAAAAAGAGAGGAGGTTCATTGATGGGCTTACTTTCACTATCAGGATACAAATGGCCAAGTTTTCGTTTGTAATTGATGCACTTCAGCATTCTAGTAGCTGAAACTTTGTTCTGTATTTGCTGAACTTCAGCATGTTTTAGCTGAAACTTTATTCTGTATTTGATGAACTTCAGCATGTTTTAGCTAAATCTTTATTCTGTTTGTGATGAACTTCAGGGCTGAAGTTTGTTTTGTATTTGCTGAACTTCAGCATTCTAGGAGCTGAAGTTTTTGTTTATATTTGCTGAACTTCAGCATTGTTAGAGCTAAAGTTCTAAACAACAATGAATTTAATAGATCATGATTAGCAACGATTGATGCTGTTCATTTCAAAGATTAAAGAATGAAAAATATTTTCGACATGAAGAGGCCTGAAGTTTTATTTTTGAGGAAAAAATAGTAATTTGACAGGACTCGTAGGTTAAATAAATATGATAGAACATTCACGCTATATAAATATATAACTACGCTCCATGTAAGATATTTGGAAAATCAACGATCTTAAGTTTCAATAGAGCCAAAATTAATGGAAATAAATAAAGAAAGAGAAAATAAAAGAGGAAAGAAAAAAACGAGATGAATAAGACAATGGGTATAACTATTAACGAAGGAGGAGAAGGAGAAGGAGAAAGAGGCCTGACGTTGTTTAAACAGTGGGTACAAGTAAAAACTTTAAAAAAAAGTGAGTATAGGTTAAATAGGGGCGACCAAATAGGGCGCCCCGTGCAATTTTTACTTTGAAATCATTTACCATATTTGTTTTTGAGCATTTGTGTTGTACCACTTTCATAGACCCTACATTTATTAGTAATTTGTACAAAATTTATAACTATTATTACAGAAAGCATCACCAAATGTTTTACTTCCCATTCCTCCTTGACATGCCGGCAGCTTCTTTTCAAACCAGTCTGTTCCTCCATTCAGAAGCAATTGCTACTGAAAATGATAGGGAACTAAGCAAGGGTGACAGCGACACTGCCTTTTCATTCCTCATTTGGTTCACCCACATATTAGGCTTAATTGGTTAAAGGCACGTAATTGCCTATTCGGATTGGCTACATTTGATTCGACAGGTAGTAATCCATTCAAGAAGCCGCTTGCACTTATTTTCATAGAGTTAGAATTCAGGATAATTTTCAATTTTTCATGTGTTGATATCCATGCCATCTTTATGAATTTGGGTGACGGTCCCCGAATTGCCTAAAATTTTGTGGGCTATTCAGAAACGGCCTAATGAACATTAGTCATTACTTCGCTTTGATCGTTCCTTATTTTTTGGCACTTTTAGAGTCATAAAATAAAAATTCAAGATAATTTTTAATTTTTCGTGTGCTAATGTCCACGTGATCTCACCGAATTGCCTAAATTTTATGGACCCATCAGAAACGACCTAATGAATAATAGTCATTGCTTCTCTATGATCGTTTCTCGTTTTTTTGGTATTTTAGAGCCATAAAACAGAAATTCAGGACAATTTTCAATTTTTCATGTGCTTATGTCTTCGCCTTCTTCATGAATTCGGATTACAATTTTGGGATCGCCTAATGGGCCAATCAAAACAACCTAATAAGCAATAGGCATCACTTTGCCATGAATGTTCCTCATTTTTTGGCGTTTTAGGGCCATAAAACAGGAATTCAGTTCGGCTTTCAATTTTTCTTGTGCTAATGTCCATGCCATTTTCATGAATTCTGGCGATAGGCTCCGAATCGGCTAAAAATTTTTGGGCCCATAAAAAATGACCTAATGAACAATAGTCATAGCTACACCATGATTGTTTCTCATTTTTTGGCGTTTTAGAAAAACATGAATTCAGGACAATTTTCAATTTTTTATGTACTAATGTCCACGCCATCTTTATGAATTCGAGCGATGGGTTCGAATCGCCCAAAATTTTGTGGGCCCATTAGAAATGACCTAAGGAACAATAAGATCGCTTCGCCATGATTGTTCTTTCCTTTTTAGCATTTTAGGGCCATAAAATAAGATTTCAAAAAGATTTTTAATTTTTTCGTGTGTTAATGTCCACACCATCTTCATGAATTCGGGTGATGGGCTCCGAATCGTCTAAAATTTTGTGGGCCAATCAGAAACGACATAATGAATAATAGTCATCGCTTTGCCATGCCTTTTTCTCGTTATTTGGCATTTTAGGGGCATAAAATGGAAATTCATGACGATTTTCAATTTTCCGTTTGCTAATGTCCACACCATCTTCATGAATTCGGGGCGAAGGGCTCCGAATCGCCTAAATTTTTTTGGCCCATCAGAAACGACTTAATAAATAATAGTCATTGCTTTGCCGTGATCGTTCCTTATTTCTTGGCGTTTAAGACCATTAAACAAGAATTCAAGATTATTTCTAATTTTTCGTACGTTAATGTCCACGTCATTTTCATAATTTCGGGCGACGAGCTTCGAATAAATTAAAGTTTGTGGGTCCATTAGAAATGACCTAATGAATAATAGTAATCGCTTTGCCATTTTTTGGTATTTTAGGGCCATAAAATTGGAACTCAAGACAATTTCTATTTTTTCGGGTGCTTTTGTCCATGCCATCTTCATGAATTCTGGCGACGGCACTTCGAATCGCCTAAAATTTTGTGGACCCATCAGAAAGGACCTAATGGACAATAGACATTACTTCGCCATGACTGTTCCTTATTTTTTGGCGTTTAGGGAAATAAAACAGGAATTCTGGACGATTTCCAAATTTTCGTATGCTAATGTCCATGCTATCTTCATGAATTCGGGGATGGGCACCGAATCGCTTAAAATTTTGCGGACCCATCAGAAATGACCTAATGATTAATAGTCATCGCTTCGCCATGATCTTTTTTTATTTTTTGGCATTTAAGGGCCATAAAATAGAAATTCAGGATGATTTTTAATTGTTCGTATGGTTAGTCCACGCATCTTCATGAATTCGGGCGATGTGCTCCGAATAGCCTAAAATTTTGTGGGCCAATCAGAAATGACCTAATGAATAATAGTCATTGCTTCGCCATATCTATTCCTTGATTTTTGCGTTTTTGGGCCACAAAACAGGAGAAATTTTTAATTTTTTGTGTGCTATTGTCCACGCCATCTTCATGAATTGGGGCGAGCGGCTCTGAATCGCCTCAAATTTTACATGTTCATCAGAAATGACTTAATAAAAAATAATCATCGCTTCACCATGAATGTTCCTCATTTTTGGCGTTTTAGGGTAATAAAACCAGAATTTAGGACGATTTCTAATTTTTCATGTGCTAATGTCCATGCTATCTTCATGAATTCGGGCGACGGGTTCCGAATCGCATAAAATTTTGTAGGCCTATAAAAATAACCTAATGGGCAATAATCTTCGCTTCACCATGAACGTTCTTCATTTTTTGGCGTTTTAGAGCCATAAAACAGGAATTCAGGGCGGTTTCTAATTTTTCGTCTTTTAGTGTGTACACCATCTTCATGAATTCAGGTGACAGGATCTGAATCGCCTAAAATTTTGTGCGCCAATTAGAAATGACCTAATGAAATATAGTCTTTGCTTCAACATGACGTTCCTCGTTTTTTGGCGTGGCCCTATGGCCATAAAACACGAATTAAGTATGATTTTTAATTTTTAATTTGATAATATCTACGCCATCTTCATGAATTCTTGCGTCATAATGAACAATAGTCATCATTTTGCCATTACCGTTCCTCACTGTTTTGGCGTTTTAGGACCATAAAGAAGAAATTCAGAATGATTTCTAATTTGTCGTGTGCTAACATCTACGCCATAGTCATGAATTCGGGCGACAGGCTCCGAATTGCCTAAAAATTTTCTGAGCCCACCAAAGACAACCGAATGAACTATAGTCATTGCTTTTGCATGACCCTTCCTTGTTTTATTTTTGGCATTTTAGGACTATGAAACAGCAATATAGGATGATTTTTAATTTTTCGTGCGCTTATGTCCACACAATCTTCATGAATTTGGTCGACAGACTCAAAATCGCCTAAATTTTGTGGTTCCATAGAATGGACCTAGAGAAAGTAAATGTTCCCTATTTTTTGACGTTTTAGGTTCATAATATAGGAATTCAGGATGTTTTCAATTTTTTATGTGCATTAGTCCACACCATTTTTATGAATTCGGGAGACAAAATTTAGGTTATTTTTTATGGGTTGGCAAAATTTTAGGCGATTCGAGTCCGGTCGCCCAGATGTATGCAGATGGCGTGAGATACAACACACGCAAATATGAGAATCGAGTAGAATTTCAGTTGTTTGGCATAAAACGCCAAAAAAGAGGAACGATCATGGCGAAGTGATGACAATTGTTTCTTAGGTCATTTTTTATAGTACGGCAAATTGTTTGGCGATTTGGGTCCGATCTCCCAGATGCGTGCAAATGGCATGGGCTATAGCACACGAAAATCTGGGAATTGAGTGGAATTCCAGTTTTATAGCCTTAAAACGAAGGCAAAACAAGGAATGGTAATGGCGAAGAGATGATCATTGTTCCCTTAGTTAATTTTGATGGGCCGACAGAATATTAAGCGATCCGGGTCCGATCGTCCGGACAAATGTAGAAGGTGTGGGCTATAGCACACGAAAATTTTGGAATTGGGCGGAATTCCAGTTGTATAGCCCTAAAACGCCAAAAAAGAACGATCACGGCGAAGCAATGAACATTTTTCCTTTAGTCGTTTTTGATGGGCCGGTAAAATTTTAGACGATCCGAGTCCGGTCCCCTGGATATATGCAGATGGCGTGAGGTATAGCACACGAAAATCTAGGAATCGGACGACATTCCGATTTTATGGCCCTAAAACGCTAAAAATGAGAAACAATCATGTGTTAAGCGATGACTATTGTTCCTTAGGTCATTTTTCATGGGCCGACAAAATTTTAGTCGATTCGGGTCCGGTCGTTCGGATGCATGCAGATGACGTGGGCTATAACACACGAAAATCTTAAAATCGGGCGGGATTCCAGTTTCATCTCCCTAAAATACAAAAAAAATGAGGAACAATCATTGCGAAATGATAACTATTGTTTCTTAGGTCGTTTTTATGGGCTGGCAAAATTTTAATCGATTTGGGTTCGGTCACCCGGATGCATGCAGATGACGTGGGTTATAGCACACGAAAATCTGAGAATCAGGCAAAATTCTAATTTAATGGCCCTAAAATGCCAAATACGATGAACGATCACGGCGAAGCGATGACCATTTTTCCTTAGATCACGGCAAATTTTAGGCGATTCGAGTCCGATCACCCGGATGCATGCATATGTGTGGCCTATTGCATACAAAAATCTGGGAATTGGGAGAAATTCCTATTTTGTGGCCTTAAAATGCCATAAAACGAGAAACAATCATGGCAAAGCGACGGTCATTATTCCTGAGGTCGTTTTTGATGAGCTGGCAAAATTTAGGCGATTCGGGTTCGATCGATCAGATACATGAAGATGACATGGGCTATAGCACATAAAAATTTAAAAATCGGGCGGAATTCTAGTTTTGTGGCCTTAAAACGCCATAAAAATGAGGAACGGTCATGGCGAAGTGATGGTTATTGTTCTTTAGGTCGGTTTTTATGGGACAAAAAGTTTTTAGGCGATTCGGGTCCGGTCGCTTGGATGCATGAATATGGCATGGGCTATAACACACGTAAATCTGAGAATTTGGTGTAATTTCACTTTAATGGCCCTAAATCGCCAAAAAACGAGGAACGGCCATGGCGAAGCGATAACTATTGTTCCTTAGGTCATTTTTTATGAGCCGGTAAAATTTTAGGCGATTCAGGTCTTATCGCTCGGATGCATGCAAATGGCGTGGCTAATAACACACAAAAAGTTGGGAATCAGATGGAATTCCTGTTTTGTGGTCTTAAAATGCGAAAAAATGAGGA
Organism: Nicotiana tabacum; assembly: GCF_000715075.1. Taxonomy (NCBI): domain Eukaryota; kingdom Viridiplantae; phylum Streptophyta; class Magnoliopsida; order Solanales; family Solanaceae; genus Nicotiana; species Nicotiana tabacum. Next base: position 4,753,674 of record NC_134102.1, on the reverse strand, counting down.
ACGATCACGGTGAAACGATGACTATTGTTCCTTGGGGTCGTTTTTATGGGACGATAATTTTTTAGGCGAATAGGGTCAGGTCGCCCTGATGCATGCAAATGGCATGGGCTATAGTATACGAAAATATGGGAATCAGGCAGAATTCCAGTTTTATGGCCCTAAAATGCCAAAAAATGAGAAACGTTCATGGCGAAGTGATGAATATTGTTTCTTCGGTCATTTTTGATGGATTAGAAATCTTTTAGGCGATTTGGGTCTAGTCGTCAACATGCATGCAGATGGCGTGTGCTACACGAAAATCTGAGAATCGAGCAGAATTCCTGTTTTGTGGCCCTAAAACGCCAAAAAATAAGGAACGGTCCTGGCGAAGCGATGACTATTGTTTCTTAGGTCGTTTTTGATATGCCAGCAAAATTTTAGGCGATTCTGGTTCGTTGCCTAGGCCCATACAGATCGCATGGGCTATAGCACACGAAAATCTGAATATTGGCAGAATTCCAATTTTATAGCCCTAAAACGCCAATAAGGAATGGTCAAGGCGAGGCGATGACTATTCCAGTTTTATGACCTTAAAATGCCAAAAAACGAGTAACGGTCATTGTGATGTGGTGGCTATTGTTCCTTAGGATGTTTTTACTAGGTCGACAAAATTTTAGGAGATCCAGGTCCGGTCGCTTTGGCCCATGCAGAAGGGGTGGGCTATTGCACACGAAAATCTTAAAATCGGGCGAAATTTCAAGTTTATGCCCCTAAAATGCCAAAAACGAGTGCTGATAATGGTGAGGAGGTGACTATTGTTCCTAAGGACATTTCTATGGCCGACAAAATTTTAGGCGATCCGTGTCCGATGGCCAGAGTCCATGAAAAAGGCGTGGGCTATTGCACACGAAAATTTAGAAATCGCACGGAATTCCAGTTTTATGGCCCTAATATGCCAAAAAACGAGAAACGATCATGGTGAAATGGTGACTATTATGCCAAAAATGAGTAACGGCCCTAATACGCCAAAAATGAGTAACGGTTATGGCGGGGCGGTGACTGTTATTCCTTAAGTCATTTTGGATGGGTTGGCAAACTTTTAGGCGATTCGAGTCTAGTGGTTGGGGCCCATGCAGAAGGTGTGGGCTATAGCACACGAAAATATGTGAATGAGGCGAAATGCCAGTTTTATAATCCTAAAATGCAAAAAATATGAGTAACGGTTATGGTGAAGCGGTGACTATTATTCCTTAGGATGTTTTTGATAGGGCAAAAAAATTATAGGTATTCGGGACTGGTGGAACGGGCCCATGCAAAATGCGTGGGATCACACGATAATCTAGAAATCGAGCGGAAGTCTAGTTTGATTGCCCTAAAACGCCAAAACTTAGGTAACGGTCATGGTGAGGAGGTGACAATTGTTCCTTAGTTAGTTTTTGATGAATCGGAAAATTTTTAGACAATCCGGGTCTGGTGGCCTAAGCCCATGTAGAAGGCGTGGGCTGTAGCACACGAAAATATGGGAATCGGAAGAAATTCCAGTTTTATGGCCCTAAAACCTCAAAAAATGAGTAACGATCATGGCGATGCAGTGACTATTGTACCTCAGGACACTTTTTATAGGCCGTCAAAATTTAGGCAATCCGGATCTGGTGGCCCGGGCCCATGCAGAAGGTGTGGGCTATAGCACACAAAAATCTAGAAATTGGGCGGAATTCCAGTTTTATGGCCCTAAAATGCCAAAAACGAGTAACGGTCATGGTGAGGCGGTGAAGATTATTTCTTAGGACGTTTTTGATGGGGCAGAAAAATTTAAGGCGGTCCGAGTCTGTTGTCCCGGGCCCATGCAAAACACGTGGGCTAATCTAAGAATCAGACAAAATTCCAATTTTATAGCCCTATAATGCCAAAAAAGAGTAACAGTCATGGCGAGGTGGTGACTATTGTTCCTTAGGACGTTTTTGATAAGTCGGAAAAATTTTAGGTGATCCGGATCCAGTGGCTGGGCCCATGCAGAAGGCGTGGGCCAAGCATACGATAATTTGGGATTCGGGCGGAACTCGAGTTTCATGGCCCTAAAATGCCAAAAAATGAGTAACGGTCATGGCGAAGCGATGAAGATTGTTTCTTAGGTGATCCTGGTCCGATGACCCGGGCCCTGCAAAAAGCGTGGGCTATAGCATACGAAAATCCAGGAATCAGATGGAATTCAAGTTTCATAGCCTTAAAACGCAAAAAATCGAGTAACGGTCATGGTGAGGCGGTGACTATTGTTCCATAAGTCATTTTTGATGGGCCGGAAAAATTTAGGCGATCCGGATCCGGTGGCCTGGGGCCACGCAGAAGGCGTGGGATATAACACACGAAAATATAGGAATCGAGCGGGACTCCAATTTTATGGCCCTAAAATGCTAATAAATGAGTAACGGTAATGGCGAGGTGGTGACAATTGTTCCTTAGGACATTTTTTATGTGCCGGAAAAATATTAGAAGATGTCGGTCCGGTGGACCTGGCCCATGTGGAAGGCGTGGGCTAGCACACAAACATCTGGGAATCGAACGAAATTCCAGTTTTATGAACGTAAAATGCCAAAAAATGAGTAACAATCATGGTGAGGCGGTGACTATTGTTCCTAAGGTCATTTTTGATGGGACGGCAAAATTTTAGGGGATCTAGGTCCGGTGACCCGGGCCCATGAAGAAGGCGTGGTCTATAGCATACGAAAATCTAGGAATCGGGCGAAATTCAAGTTTTATGGCCCTAAAACGCTAAAAACGAGAAATGGTCATAGCAAGGAGGTGACTATTATTTCTTAGGACGTTTTTGACGAGCCAGCAAAGTTTTAGGAGATTCGGGTCCGGTGGCCCCGGCCCATGCAGAAGGCGTGGGCCATAACACATGAAAATCTATGACTCGAGCATAATTTTTATTTTGTCACTAAAACGCCAAAAATGAAGAATGGTCATGGTGAGGCGGTGTTCATTAGGATGTTTTTGACATGCCGACAAAATTTTCGTTGATACAGGTCCGATGGACGGGGCCCATGCAGAAGGCGTGGGCTTTGACACACAAAAATTAGGTAAGCGGGCGTAATTCCAATTTTATGGTCCTAAAATACCAAAAAATGAGTAACAGTCATGGCGAGGCGATGGCTATTTTACCTTGGGACATTTTTGATGGGCCGACAAAATTTTAGGCGATACGAGTCTTATAGCCCGAGCCCAATATAAGAGGCGTGGGTTATAGCACACGAAAATCTGGGAAACGATAGAAGTCTAGTTTTATAGCCCTAAAACGCCAAAATAATGAGTTACAGTAATGGTGAGGCAGTGACTATTGTTCCTTAAGTCATTTTGGATGGGCCAGAGAACTTTTAGGTGATCCGAGTCCGGTCGCCCAGGCCCATGTAGAAGGAGTGGGCTATAGCACAAGAAAATCTGAAAATCGGGTAGAATTCCAGTTCTATGGCCCTAAAAATCCAAAAAACGAGCAACGATCATAGCGAAGCGGTGACTATTGTTCCTTAGGTCATTTTTTGATGAGCCGAATGTTTTTTAGGCCATTCGCGTCCGGTGGCCCAGACCCATGCAGAAGGAATGGGCTATAACACACGCAAATCTTAGAATCGGGCGGAATTCAAATTTTATGGCCCTAAAACGTCAAAAATGAGTGATGGTCACATCGAGGCAGTGGCTATTGTTACTTAGGACATTTTTAATGAGCCAACAAAATTTTAGGCGATCCGAGTCTGGTGGCCTGGGCCCACGTACAAGGCGTGGGCTACATACAAAAATTTGGCAATCGGGCGAGGCGGTGACTATTAGTCCTTAGGTCATTTTTGATGAGTCAGTAAAATTTTAAGCGATCCGGGTCCGGTGATATGGGCCCACGCAAAAGGCATGGGCTATGGCACACGGAAATCTTGGAATCAGGTAGAATTCCATTTTAATAGCCTTAAGATGCCACAAAATGAGTAACAGTTATGGAGAGATAGTGACTATTGCTTCTTAGGTCGTTTTTTATGGGCCGGCAAAATTTTAGGCGATTTGGGTTCAATGGCCCGGGCCCACGCAGATGGTGTAGGCTATAGCACATGAAAATGTGGGAATCGAGCAGAATTCCAGTTTTATCGCCCTAAAACGCCAAAAACATAGACGTTATAGTGAGGCAATGTTTATTGTTCCTTAGAGCATTTTTGATTGGCCGGCAAAATTTTAAGTGATTCGGGTCTGGTCTCCTGGGCCCATGCATATGGCATGGGCTATATCATATGAAAATAAGGGTGGCAAGTGGGCCGGTCCGGGACCGGGATCAGCCCGGGACCGCGGTTCAAACGGGCCAAATGGGCCGGGACTGGTAGGGCCGGTATATATGGGCTTGGGCCGGTCTCGTGGGCCGATTCTTGGCTTTGGAACCGGTAGGACCGGGACCGTCTGGCCTGCCAGGGACCGGTCCCTTGGCGGGCCAAACGGTCCCAACGGTCAATTTGTTTTTTTAAAAAAATGGCTATTTAGAAAATAGTCGTTGGGCAGCCCAAAAATAGCCGTTGGCTATTTAAAAAATAGCCGTTTAACCGCCCTCCCTCTCCCCAACTTTGTTTTAACCCCAAACTTTTTATAATTACACTTTTTTTCTATTTTCAACTATAAATACCCCCACATTCTTTTATTTTTCTTACAAAATCTATATCAATCTATCACAATCTCTCTCTAATTTTCTCCTATACTTGCTACTATTGCTTACTTTGTTCCAAAAAATAGTTCAAAAATATTGAGGTTGTTACAATTTGTGAAAAAATTGTGAAGTTGGTGAATTGAAGTATTCAAGTCTTCAACGATAATAAATTTTCAACAATTCGTCAATTCGGTAAACTCGTTCCAACTCTTAAGTCTTAATATTATAGTTTTTGTTTATTTTATTTATTTTTTATTACTTGATTAATTAAGATGGCTTCCTTAAAAAAATATTTTTCCGAAAATAATAATAAGGGAAAATCCAAGAGTGGCGAATTTAGTGGTACTGTTGTTCCTCCTCCCCTGCCCCCGGCTCCCCAAACAAAACCCCATATCCGTCCTACACCTGCTATTCTTGATATCGATAATATTACAATTTACTGATAGTCAAATTTACCATAATATTATACCCGGTGAATAATTAGACCATGAATTAATGAATGCTCTTTATTCTAAGAATTATAATACTATTATAGAGCAGTGGTATCGGAGAGCGCTTTCAGTCAAGTAAGACTTCAACTCGATGATTATAGAGCGTCTATGAGGGAGAGCTTCGAAAAATCAGTACTTTTCAGAGATTAGATTAGTTCGGATAGAAGAAGTTTTGGACTTGCTGAATCACAACCAGAGGAAGACGAAGCTTATGAAGAACTGCTAGCTGAACTTGCGGAGGATGCTGCTTTGCCCGACAACGGAAGCGGCGATGACCAAGCTACTTTTCCGCCGCCACCAACGGAAATTCCTTCGAACTTTGAAGGATTTATGAAGTTTGTAAGAGATACCATGTAACTTGTATGAACAAAAATTAGTATGTATTATGTAACTTGTATTTTGGCACATCTTGATTAGTTTCTTTTTCTTCTCAATGGTGGTATTAGCACCTTGTTGTGCTCATTACGTAGGGGGAAGGAAGACTAAGAAAGATATTGCAATGTTTTTTTAATGCTATAATAAAATTACAAGGCATTGCTTTGAATATCTCTTTATAGTATTTTTATCTTTAAATTTTGAATTAAAAAGTTTAGGTCACAATTCTATAGTAAATTTTACAAGGCATTGCCTTAGATATTTTTTTTACATCCTTTTGTCTATAATTTCAATTCTATTTTTTTTCTAAAAAATTAATATTTTAGTTGTTGGGCCCACTTAGCCCATTTAGCCAGCGGGCCCAACCTGTTAAGCCCGGGACCATGAGTTCGTGGTCTTGGTCCCGGGCCGGTTCCTAAAAAAAGACCGTTTAGCCGGAAATATTTGACCCGTTTAGTTAGGGATCGGTCCGGGAATGGGACCATTTGGACCGGTCCACTTGGTCCGTTTAGGGCCCGGACCGGCCAACATGCCACCCCTAGCATGAGCCATAGCACATGAGAATCTGGGAATCGTGCGGGATTCCAGTTTTATGGCCCTAAACACAAAAAACGAGGAACGGTCATGGCGAGGTGGTGATAATTGTTCCTTAGGACATTTTTTAAATGCCGAAAAATATTTTTAGTCGATTCGGTCCGGTGGCCCATGTGGTTGGTGTGGTCTAGCACACAAACATATGGGAAACGAACATAATTCCAATTTTATGGCCCTAAAATGCAAACAAAATGAGTAACGGTCATGGCGAGACAGTGAGTATTGTTCCTAAGGACGTTTTTAATGGGATGATAATTTTTTAGATGATTCGGACCCGGTGGCCCGGGCCCATGCGGAATGCGTGGGCTATAGCACACGTAAATCTAGAAATCATGCGGAATTCCAGTTTAATGGCCTTTAAACGTCGAAAAAGAGTAACGGTCATGGAGAGGCAGTGACTATTGTTCCTTAGGTCATTATTGATAGGCCAGCAAAATTTTAGACGATCCAGGTCTGGTGGCCTAAGCCCATGCAGAAGGCATGGGATATAGCATACGAAAATCTAGAAACTGGGAGGAATTCCAGTTTTATGGCCATAAAACCTCAAAATAAGAGTAACGGTCATGACGATGCGGTGACTATTGTTTCTTAAAATATTTTTGATGGGTTGGCAAAAGTTTCAGCCGATACGGGTTCGGTGGCCGGGGCGGGCCCATGCAGAAAGCGTGGGCCATAACATACGAAAACTTGGGAATCGGGCAAAGCTCTAGTTTTATGGCCCTAAAACGCCAAAAAAGGAAAAACGGTCATGGCGAAGCGGAGAAGATTGTTCCTTAAGACATTTTTGACGAGCCAACAAAATTTTTGGCGATCCGGGACTGGTTGCCCAGATCCATGTAGAAGGCGTGGGTTATGGCATACGAACATCTAGGAATCAGGTGGAATTCCAGTTTTATGACCTAAAATGCCAAAAACCGAGTAACGGTCATTGCGATGTGGTGGCTATTGTTCCTTAGGATGTTTTTTTGGGCCGAAAAAGGTTTAGGTGATCTGGGTCCGGTCGCCCAGGCCCATGCGGAAGGCGTGGGCTATAGCACACGAAAATATGAGAATAAGGCAAAATTCCAGCTTTATGCCCCTAAAATGCCAAAAATGAATGCCGGTAATGGTGAGGAGGTGACTATTGTTCCATAGGACATTTTTGATGGGCTGAAAAAATTTTAAGCGATCCGGGTCCGATGACCCAGGCCCATGAAAAAGACATGGGCTATTGCACACAAAAATCTGGGAATTGCGTGTAATTCCAGTTTTATGGCCCTAATATGTCAAAAAAAGAGAAACGGTCATGTCGAAGTGGTGACTACTATTCCTTAGGACATTTTTGATGGTTCGACAATATTTTAGGCAATCTAGGTCCGGTGACCCGTGCCCTGCAGAAAGCATGGGCCATAGCAAATGAAAATATGGGAATCAGGCGTCATTCTAGTTTTTGGCCATAAAATGCCAAAACTGAGTAACGGTCATGGCGAGGCGGTGACAATTATTCCTTAGGACATTTTTGACATGCCAGAAAAATTTAGTCGATCCGGGTTCGGTGGCTCGGGTCCATGCAGACGACGTGGGCTACGACACATGAAAATCTAGGAATCAGACGGAATTCCAATTTTATGGCCTTAAACTGCCAAAAAATAAATAACGGTTATGGCGGAGTGGTGACTATTATTTCTTAAGTCGTTTTTGATCGGCTGGCAAAGTTTTAGGTGATTCGAGTCTAGTGGTCCGGGCCCATGCAGAAGGTGTGGGCTATAACATACGAAAATCTAGGAATCGGGCAGAATGCAAGTTTTATAATCCTAAAATGCAAAACCATGAGTAACGGTTATGGCAAGGCGGTGATGATTATTCCTTAGGACGTTTATGATAGGCCAACAAAATTATAGGTTATTCGGAACTAGTGGAACGGGCCCATGCAAAAGGCGTGTGAGCACACGAAAATCTGGAAATCGGGCAGAAGTCTAGTTTTATTGCCCTAAAACGCCAAAAAAGAAGTAACGGTTATGGCGAGGAGGTGAAAATTATTCCTTAGTTAGTTTTTGCTGGATCGGAAAATTTTTAGACAATACGGGTCTGGTGGCCTAAGCCCATGCAGAAGGCGTGGGCTATAGCCCACGAAAATCTGGAAATCGGAAGGAATTCCAGTTTTGTGGCCCTAAAACTTCAAAAAATGAGTAACGGTATTGGCGAGGCAGTGACTATTGTTCCTCAGGATGTTTTTTATCGGCCGTCAAAATTTTAGGCGATCTGTATCTGGTGGCCCGGGCCCATGCAGAAAGCGTGGGCTATAGCACAGGAAAATCTGAAAATTGGGCGGAATTCCAGTTTATGACCCTAAAACGCCAAAAAATGAGTAACGATCATGGCGAGGCGGTAAAGATTGCTTATTAGGACGTTTTTGATGGGTCAAAAATAATTTAAGGCGATCCTGGTCCCTTGGATCGGGCCCATGCAGAAGGCGTGGGCTAGGCATACGAAAATCTATAAATTGGACGAAATTCCAGTTTTATGCCCCTATAATGCCATGAAACGAGTAACTGTCATGGCGAGACTGTGACTATTGTTCCCTAGGACGTTTTTGATGAGTCAGCAAAATTTTAGGTGATTCGAGTCCAGTGGTTGGGGCCCATGCAAAAGGCGTGGGCCATATCATGCGAAAATTTGGGAATCGGGCGGAACTCGTGTTTCATGGCCCTAAAATGATAAAAAATGAGTAATGCTCATGGAGAAGCGGTGAAGATTGTTTCTTAGGACGTTTTTGATGGGCCGTGAAAATTCTAGGCGATCCTGGTCTGATGACCCGGCCCATGAAGAAGGCATGGGCTATAGCATATGAAAATCCGGAAATCAGGCAAAATTCAAGTTGTATGGCCCTAAAACGCAAAAACCTGATTAACAGTCTTGGCGATGCGATGACTATTATTCCATAAGTCATTTTTGATGGGCCGAAAAAAGTTAGGCGATCCGGGCCGGTGGCCTAGGCATATGGAGAAGGGGTGGGATATAATAATCGAAAATTTGGGAATCGGGGGGGGGGAGGGGGGATTCCAATTTTGTGGCCCTAAAATGCTAATAAATGAGTAACAGTAATGGCGAAGTGGTGACAATTGTTCCATAGGACGTTTTTGATGTGTCGGGAAAATATTAGGAGATGTCGGTTCGGTGGCCTGGGCCCATGTGGAAGGCGTGGGCTAGCACACGAACATATGAGAATTGATCCGAATTCCAGTTTTATGGCCTTAAAATGCCAAAAAATGAGTGGCGGTCAGGGCGAGGCGGTGACTATTGTTCCTAAGGTCATTTTTTATGGGCTAAAAAAAGTTTAAGGGATCCGGGTCCGGTGACCCAGGCCCATGAAGAAGGCGTGAGCTACACTACACGAAAATCTTGGAATCAGGCAAAATTCAATTTTTATGGCCCAAAAACGCTGAAAATAAAAAATGGTCATAGCGAGGAGGTGACTATTGTTCCTTAGGACATTTTGACGGGCTAGCAAAGTTTTAGGCAATCCGGGTCCGGTGACCCTAGCCCATGTGGAAGGCGTGGGCCATAGCACACAAAAATCTATTAATCGAGTGGAATTCTTATTTTTTGTCACTAAAATGCCAAAAAATGAGGAATGGTCATGGCGAGGCGGTGACCATTGTTCATTAAAACGTTTTGAAATGCCGGCAAAATTTTCGTTGATACGGATCCGGTGGCCTGGGCCGATGCCGAAGGCATGGGCTTTGTCACATGAAAAGCAAGGAATCGAGCATAATTCCAATTTTATGGCCCTAAAATACCATAAAACGAGTAACAATCATGGCAAGTCAGTGACTATTTTTTCTTAGGACATTTTTGATGGGTCGAAAACATTTTAGGCAATCCGAGTCTTGTAGCCCGGGCTATGTAAAATGCGTGGGCTATAGCACACGAAAATTTGAGAAACGGCAGAAGTCCAGTTTTATAGCCCTAAAACGCTAAAACATGAGTAACAGTCATGGTGAGACAGTGACTATTGTTCCTTAAGTAATTTTTGATGGGCCAGAAAACTTTTAGGCGGTCCGAGTCCGGTCGCCCGGGCCCATGCAGAAGGCGTGGGCTCTAGTACAAGTAAATCTTGAAATCGGGCACAATTTTAGTTCTGTCCCTAAAATGCCAAAACCTGAGTAACTGTCATAGCGAAATGGTGACTATTGTTCCTTAGGTCGGTTTTTGATGGGCCAAAAGTTTTTTAGGCCATTTGGGTTCGGTGGGCCGTACCCATGCAGAAGGCGTGGGAGCACACAAAAATGTGAAAATCAGATGAAAGTTTAGTTTTATTGCGCTAAAACGCCAAAAAATGAATAACAGTCATGGCGAGGAGGTGACAACAATTCCTTAGTTAGTTTTTGATGGATCAGAAAATTTTTAGACAATCCGGGTCTGGTGGCCTAAGCCTATGCAGAAGGCGTGGGCTATAGCAGACAAAAATCTAGGAATCGGGCGAAATTCAAGTTTTATAGCCCTAAAACGTCAAAATCTGAGAAACGGTCATGGTGGGGCAGTGACTATTGTTACTTAGAACATTTTTGGTGGTCCAATAAAATTTTAGGCGATCCGAGTCTAGTGGACTAGGCCCATGCAGAAGGCATGGGCAACACACAAAAATTTGAGAATCGGGAGAAATTCCAGGTTTTTTCCCTAAAACACCAAAATATGAGTAACGGTCATGGCGAGGCGGTGACTATTATTCTTTAGGTCATTTTTGATGGGCCAGAAAATTGTTTAGGTGATCCGGGTCTGGTGGTACGGTCCCATGCAAAAGGCGTGGGCTATGGCACACTAAAATCTGGGAATCAGACAGAAATCCAGTTTAATAGCCCTAAGACGCCACTTAATGAGTAACAGTTATGGAGAGGCGGTGACTATTGCTTCTTAGGTCATTTTTTATGGGCCTAAAAAATTTAGGCGATTCGGGTCTGATGGCCCAGGCCCACATAGATGGCGTGCGTTATAGCACACGAAAATATGGGATGAACAGTCATGGCGAGGCAATGTCTATTATTCCTTAGGTCATTTTTGATGGGCCGGAAAAATTTTAGGCGATCCGGGTCTGGTCTCCTGGGCCCATGCATATTTTGCGGGCTATATCCCATGAAAATCTAGGAATCAGGCGAAATTCCTGTTTCATGGCCCTAAATCGCAAAAAACAAGAAATGATCATAGCAAGACAATGACTATTATTCCTTAGGATGTTTTTGATGAACCAACAAAATTTTAGGCGATCCGGGCTTGGTGACCCGGGCCCATGCAGAAGACGTGGGCCATAGCACACTAAAATCTGAGAATCAAGTAGAATTCTAGTTTAATGGCCCTAAAACTCCAAAAACGAGTAACGGTCATGGCAAGACGGTGAAAATTGTTTCTTAGGACGGTTTTGACTTGCAGACAAAATTTTAGTCGATCGGGTCCGCTGGCCCGAGCCCATGCAGAAGACGTGGGCTATGACATGCGAAAATCTTAGAATCAGGCGAAATACTAGTTTTATGGCCCTATAATGCCAAAAACGAGTAATGGTCATAGATAGGCGGTGACTATTATTTATTAGGACATTTTTTAGGATCCGACAAACTTTTAGGCGATTCAGGTCCGATGACCCGGGCCCATGCAGTAGGCGTGGGCCACAACACACAAAAATCCGAGAATCAGGCGGATATCTAGTTTTATGGCCCTAAAATGCCAAAAAACTAGTAACGGTCATGGATAGACGGTAATTATTTTTTCTTAGGTCATTTTTGATGGGCCGGCTAAAGTTTAGGCGATCCGGATCCGGTGGCGAGGGTCCATGCAGAAGTTGTGTGCTATGGCACACAAAAATCTAGGAATCGGGCAGAATTCTAGTTTAATAGCCTTAAATGCCACAAAATGAGTAACAAAATGACTATTGTTTCTTAGCACATTTTTTATGGGCCGGACAAATATTAGGCGATTCGGTTCCGATTGTCCAGGCCGATGCAGATGGCGTGGGCTATAGCACACAGAAATCTGGGAATCTAGCAAAATTCCGATTTTATGGCCCTAAAATGCCAAAACAAAGAGGAACAATCATGGCGAGGCGATGTCTATTGTTCCTTAGGTTATTTTTGATGGGCCGACAAAATTTTAGGCGATCTGGGTCTGGTCGCCCGGGGCGATGTATATGGCGTGGGCTATAACACATAAAAATCTGGGAATCGGGCGAAATTCTAGTTTTATGGCTGTAAAACGATAAAAAATGAGAAACGATCATGGAGAGGCAGTGACTATTGTTCCTTAGACTTGAGCCCATGCAGAAGGCGTGAGCTATAGCATACGAAAATTTGCGAATCGTGAGGGATTCTAGTTTTATGGCCCTAAAATGCCAAAAATGAGGAACGACCATAGAGAGACGGTGAAAATTATTCCTTAAGACATTTTTGAAATGCTGAAATTTTTTTTTAGTCGATCCGGTCTGGTGGCCGGGGCCCATGTAGAAGGCGTGGGGCAGAATTCAAGTTTCATGGCCCTAAAATACCAAACAATGTGTAACGGTCATGGAGAGGCGGTGATTATTGTTACTTAGGAAGTTTTTGATGGGCCAGCAAAATTTTAGGCGATGCGGGACCGGTGGCTCGGGCTCATGCAGAAGGCGTGGGCAATTGCACACGAACATCTGGGAATGAGGTGGAGGTCCAGTTTTATATCCGTAAAATGCCAAAAAATAAGTAACGGTCATGGCGAGGCGGTAACTATTGTTCCTTAGGATAGTTTTGATTGCCAACAAAATTTTAGGGGATCCGGGTCCGGTAACCCGGGCCCATGAAGAAGGCGTGGGCTAAAAAATGAGTAATGGTCATAGTGAAGCGGTGACTATTATTCCTTAGGTCATTTTTTGATGGGCCAAATTTTTTTTAGGCCACTCGGCTCAGGTGGCCCGGACCCATGTAGAAGTTGTGGGCTATAAAACAAGCAAATCTTAGAACTGGGCGGAATTCCAGTTTTATGGCCTTAAAACGTCAAAATATTAGTAACGGTCATGGCGAGGTAGTGACTATTGTTTCTTATGACGTTTTTGATGGGCCATCAATATTTTAGGGATCTGAGTTCGGTGGCCCGGGCCCATGTTGAAGGCATGGGCTATAGCATATGAAAATTTGGGAGTCGTGCGAAATTCTTGTTTTATGGCCTTAAAATGTCAAAAAATGAGTAACAGTCATGGCTAGGCGGTGACTGTTGATCCATAGGTTAGTTTTAATGGGCCAGTAAAATTTTAGGCGATTTGAGTCCGGTGGCCTGGGCCCATGTAGAAGGCGTGGGCTACACACGAAAAATCTGAGAATCGGGCGAAATTTCAATTTTATGGCCCTAAAATGCCATAAATAAGTAACGGTCATGGCGAGGTGGTGACTATTATTCCTTAGGTCATTTTTGATGGGCAAAAAAAATTATAGGCGATCTGGGTCAGGTGGCACGGGCCCTTACAGAAGGCGTGGGCTATGGCACACGAAAATTTAGGAATAAGGCAGAATTCCTGTTTAATAACCCTAAGACGCCAGAAAATGAGTAACGGTTATGGAGAAACGGTGACTATTATTTTTAGGTCATTTTTTATGGGCCGACAAAATTTTAGTTGATTCGTGTCCGAGGGCCCGGGCCCATGCAAATGGCATATATAAGCACACGAAAATGTGGGAATCGAACGGAATTCCAGTTTTATGGCCCTAAAACGCCAAACAATGAGAGGAACATTCATGGCGAGGCAATATCTATTGTTCCTTAGGTCATTTTTGATGGGCCGACAAAATATTAGGCGATCCGGGTCTGGTCATATGGGCCCATGCATATGACGTGGACTATAGCACATGAAAATCTGGGAATCGGGAGAAATTCCAGTTTTATGGCCCTAAAATGCCAAAAAATGAGAAAGGATCATGGCGAGGAGTGACGATTGTTCCTTAGGATGTTTTTGACGAACCGATAAAATTTTAGGCGATCCAGGTCCGGTGACCCGGTCCCATGCAGAAAGCGTGGGCCATAGCACACGAAAATCTGGGAGTCATGCAGTATTCTAGTTTAATGTCCCTAAAATGCCAAAAATGAGCAACGTTCATGGAGAGACAATGATAATTGTTCTTAGGACGTTTTTCACATGACGACACAATTTTAGTCGATCCGGTGCGGTGGCCCGGGCCCATGCAGAAGGCGTGGGCTATGATACACAATAATTTGGGAATGGGGTAGAATTCCAGTTTTCTGGCCCTAAAATACAAAAAAATGAGTAACGGACATGTCAAGGTGATGACTATCGTTCCTTAGAACGTTTTTGATGGGCAGGCAAAATTTTAGGCAATACGGGTTCGGTGGCCCGGGCCCATGCAGCAGGCGTGCGCTATATAGCACACAAAAATCTAGGAATCGGCTGAAGTCCATATTTATGGTCCTAAAATGCGAAAAAATGAGTAACGGTCATGGCGAGGCGGTGATTATTGTTCCTCAAGTCGTTGTTGATGTGCCGGCAAAATTTTAGGTGATTCGAGTCCGGTGGTACAGGCCCATGCAGAAGTTACGATCATGGCGAGACGGTGACTATTGTTTCTTAGAACATTTTTTATGGGCCAAAATGTTTTTAGGCGATTCAGGACAGGTAGCAGGGGCCCATGCAAAAGGTGTGAGCTATAGCACACAAAAATCTAGGTATCGGGCGGAAGTCTAATTTTATGCCTCTAAAACGCCAAATAATGAGTAACGATCATGTCGAGATGGTGACTATTGTTCCTTAGCTAGTTTTTGATGGGCCGACTAAATTTTGGACGATCCAGGTCCGGTGGCCTGAGTCTATGCAGAAGGCGTGGACTATAGCACACAAAAATATGGGAATCGGGAGGAATTCAAGTTTTATGGCTCTAAAACGCCCCAAAAATAAGAAATGGTCATTGCGAGGCAGTGACTATTGTTCCTTAGTACGTTTTTGATAGGCCGGAAAATTTTTAGGCGATTCGGTTCCGGTGGCCCGGACCCCTGCAGAAGGCGTGGGCCATAACATACGAAAATCTGGGAATGTGACAGAACCCCAATGTTATGGCCCTAAAACGTCCAAAACCGAGTAACGGTCATGGCGAGACGGTGACAATTGTTCATTAGGATGTTTTTGACGGGCCGACAAAATTTTAGGGGATCCGGGTCCAGTGGCCCGGTCCCATGTAGAAGGTGTGGCTATAACATATGAAAATCTGGGGACAGGTCGAAATTCCAGCTTTATGGCCCTAAAATGCCAAAAAACAAGTAACGGTCATGGCGAGGCGGTGACTATTGTTCCTTAGGTCATTTTTGATGGCCCGTCAAAATTTTAGGCGATCCGGTGGCCAGATCCCATGCAGAAGGCGTGGGCTATAGCACAAACAAATTTGGAAATCGGGCGGAATTCCTGTTTTATGACCCTAAAATGCAAAATATGAGTAACGGTCATGGAGAGGCAGTGACTATTGTTCCTTAGGACATTTATAATGGGATAGAAAAATTTTAGGCGATCCGATGGTGCGGCCCCATGTAGAAGGCGTGGGCTATTACACACGAAAATATGGAAATCGGGTGAAATTCTAGTTTTATGGCCCTAAAACGCCAAAAAATGAATAACGGTCATGGCGAGGCTGTTCCTTAGGTTATTTTTTATAGTCCAAAAAAGTTTTTAGGCGATTCAGGTTCGGTGGACCGGTTCCTTGCCGAAGGTGTGGGCAATAGCTCACGAAAATCTGAGAATTGGGTATAATTCTAGTTTTATGGCCCTAATATGCCAAATAACGAGTAACGGTCATGGAGAGGCGGTGACTATTGTTCCTTAGGTTATTTTTTATGGGCCGACAAAATTTTAGGCGATCCGAGTTCGGTGACCCAGGCCTATGCACACGAAAAACTAGGAATCAGACAGAATTCCAATTTTATAGCCCTAAAACGCCACAAAATGAGTAACGGTTATGGCGAGACAGAGACTATTGTTTCTTAAGTAGTTTTTTATGGGTCGGCAAAATTTTAGGTGATTCGGGTCCGATGGCCCGGGCTTACGTAGATGGTGTGGGCTATAGCACACGAAAATCTGGGAATCGAGCGTAATTCCAATTTTATAGCCCTAAAACGCCAAAAAGAAAGAGGAACATTCATTGCGAGGCGATGTCTATTATTCCTTAGGTTTTTTTGATGGGCGGAAATTTTTTTAGGCGATCCGGGTCTGGTCGCCAGGGCCCATGCATATGGCATAGGCTATAGCACATGAAAATCTGGGAATCGAGCGAAAATTTAGTTTTATGGCCCTAAAATGCCAAAATATGAGAAAGGATAATGGCGAGGCAGTGACTATTATTACTTAGGATGTTTTTGACAAACCGAAAATTTTTTAGGAGATCCGGGTCCAGTGACTCGGGCTCATGCAGAAGGCGTGGGCCATAACACACGAAAATCTGGGAATCATGCATGATTCTAGTGTAATGGCCCTAAAATGCCAAAACACGAGTAACGGTCATGGCGAGGCGGTGACAATTATTCTTAGGACGTTTTTAAAATGACGGTAAAATTTTAGTCGATCTGGTTCGGTGGCCTGGGCCCATGCAGAAAGTGTGAGCTATGACACAATAATATGGAAATCGGACAGAATTCCAGTTTTTTACCCTAAAATAAAAAATGAGTAACGGTCATGGCGAGATGGTGACTATTATTCCTTAGGACATTTTTGATGGGCCGGTATAAATTTTAGGCAATAAGGGTCCAGTGGCCCGGTCCACGTCGAAATACATGGGCTATAGCACACGAAAATGTGGGAATCAGAGGAAGTCTAGATTTATGGCCCTAAAATGCCGAAAAATGAGTAACGGTCATGGCGAGGTGGTGACTATTATTCCCTAAGTCATTTTTGATGGACTGACAAAATTTTAGGCAATTCGAGTCCGATGGTCCGGGCCCATGCAGAAGGCCCGGACCACCGGACTCGAATTGAGGCAGTAACTATTGTTCCTTAATTAGTTTTTGATGGGCCGACAAAATTTTGGACGATTCGGGTCTAGTCGCCTAAACTCATGCAGAAGGCGTAATCTATAGCACACGAAAATTTGGTAATCGGGAGGAATTCCGATTTTATGGACCTAAAACCCCCAAAAATGAGAAACCGTCTTGGCGAGGCGGTGACTACTGTTCCTTAGGATTTTGATGGGCCGGAAAACTTCTAGACGATCCAGTTCCGGTGGCTCAGGCCCATGCAAAAGGCGTTTTTGATAGGCTTGCAAAACTTTAGGCGATTCATGTCCGGTCGCTCGGATGCATGCACATGGCGTGGGCTAGCATTCGAAAATATAGGAATCAGGCGGAATTCGAGTTTTATTTCCCTAAAATGCCAAAAAATGAGGAACGCTCATGGAGAAGCGATGACTATTGTTCCTTAGATCATGTTTTATGAGCCAAAAAAGTTTTGGACGATTCAGGTCTGGTTGTCATGCCCCAACCTCGAAAAGCGCGACTGTCACTCAACCGAGTGAACTCGGCCGAGCAAGCCTGTTATATACTATCTACCCAATTAACCTATGATCAAGAAAAGACGTGATTTCATTAATTAGACAAAAGGAAGTTCATACATACAACATTAATCCGTTTCATTAGCTATTTCTCTTTTAAGTCTCAAAATACACTGTTTCTTATAGTCTGAGTGGAACAAGTGATCAAACACAACATATACTTGTTTAACATTCCCAACACCCATATACAACCCACATAGTATCTATGGAGCCTATAAAGATACAAAAGAGAGTAAAGATGGTGGCGGCAACAAGGCCCCGACTATACCTCAAAAGTGCCCACAATATGAACAAAAGGTACAATACAAGACCCCAGAATGAAATATTGCTCACTGAGTCCGCTGAGAAGAGGATGTAGCACTATCTGTGATCAACATTTTTGCTATGTAGCCACCTGCATCCATTTAAATATGCAGCGCCCCGGTAAAAGGGACGTTAGTACCGTCAAATAGCACTAGTATGTAAAGCTATACACTTACTCAATAGAATGAATAATAATACAAGAGGTACAGTCAAGAATCAAATAATATTAAAACAACAAGTTAAGGATCATATACGTTTTCAAGTCAATTTCCATATTATTAGGTTGGGTAACCTTTAGTATCGATATTCCACAATTCCCAATACCTTCGTGTTCTTATACAGAGTCCGATCTCGGCCCGATCGGCTAGGCCATCTCATTTGAGACATTACCACAATTTCATTATAATTTTCAGCACAGTACCACCATGTGTGCGGCATGGCGTCTGATCATGGACCGATCGGCTAGGCCATCTCATTTGAGACATCAACCATTTTCATAATTTCATTCACAATACCACTGTGTTCTTACACGGGCTCCGATCTCAGCCCGATCGGCTAGGCCATCTCATTTGAGACATCGACCATATTCATAATTTCGCATACAATACCACCGAGTTCTTACACGGAGTCCGATCTCGGCCCGATCGGCTAGGCCATCTCATTTGAGACATCACCCATATTAAATCAGTCATCTCAATTCATATTTACTTCCCATGCTTTCAATACGATGGCACGAGTGGCCCCAACTATAAACATATTCTTGGCGCTAGGCCGTATTTCATAATTCAAGTTCTTTTCCATATTACAACATTATTATTATCAACAACAATAAGGCTTTCCATTCAAGACGTTAAATTCACATATGAGCAATTTGGGAGTCTTAGGCACATAAAGGCTTTTTATACAATTTGGCATAATAACCTTTATTTTGATCTTGACATGAAGTCTTAATATTGCTAGCACATATTCCACATTTTGAACACATCCTCAAATAACAAGATAACATGATGAATCATTTAGAATAAAGATTGAACTTACATCCTTTAACACAAACATATTAGAAATCGCCAATTCTATAATGATCAAGGGCTTACTCCAATTACATGAACACCATGGGGTTCGATTCTAAGAAGAAGGGGGTTTAGCCAACATACCTCAATTGAGCCTCTTAAAACTCTAAGATGTTCTGGACTATTAGCAACTTCAATCTATTTTAGCAATATAACAAAATTGAACCAAAATTAGGAAGATAAGCATAGTTTTAGCTCATTTGAGCATATTATCAAACACTAGGTGTGCATCAATGTTTTAAGGCTCTTTTGTGGAAGATTCCATCGTTTCACAACCCACTCTCTACCATTTTTAGCTCACAATCTTCCCACATACTACAAAGATACATGCATGCAAGGTAAGTACTCCCAACCTCATGAATTACCTTACAAATGACCCATTCTAATCACATTTGAAATTAAGAGTTTGGTTGATAGAATTTACCTCCCAAGAAGAAGACCTAGGTGCCTCTCTTGATAATCTTCAAGGTTTAAAGTGAGAATTGAAGAACAATTTGATGAAGATCACTTCTCCCTCTAGGACCCTCTCTCCCACTCTAAAAATATCAGAAAATATGATCAAAACAGTCCATGAGGTGTGTTTTAATGGAATAGGATAGGGTTTAAAACCCCCAAAATTGAAGCTCCGGAACAGGTTCTACGGTCGCATATGCGATCGCATAGTGGTTATGTGGTCTGCAAAATGACCGCGAAAATGGGTGCCAAAGCTGAAACGAAACTAACCTGGTTTGCGGTCACTATGCGGCCCACAGTCCTCTTTTGTGGTCGCATAATGCATCGCAGAACGGTTCTACGGTCGCATAGTGCACCGCAGAACCTCCCTCCCAGAAATCCCAAGATGGGATATGCGACAAGAATGCGGCCCGCGAAATGGTTATGCAGCCGCATAATGGCCACGAAATTGGCAATCAAAAATGCCCCAGAAACCTGCCCCACTCTGCGACTAGTCTACGGTCCGCAGAGTGGTTCTGCGGCCGCAGAATGGGCCACAGAAATGCGTACTTCTGCCCAACATTTTCCTTCAACTCCCAGCGCACTGTTCAATCCAAAAAGTCCGAATCAAACAATTTCTATTATTATTAACCTCTACGCCTACTTTGGCATCACGGAATTCGGGTTTTTAGGAAAGATTTTACGGGGCCTTACATCCTCCCTCACTTAAGATCATCCATTCTCAAATGAGGATCAGGGTCCATTATTAGCACTTTGTGCGACTCAGTTATCATACCCTACACCAGCAACCCCAAATTTAACTAACTCCCTAAATTTTTAAAAATTTCGCGAGAGTTTCCTTTGTAACTAGGCCTATCCACCTGCCAGAGAGCCCCGGAAACACATCTTATAAACATATGCACAACTTAACGATGTAACAAACTCATAACAGTACCAGCCGTGGCCTCATAAGTAACACATAATCAAAAGAAACACCTTTACATTAACTGAACAAGTGATACTAAATTCATAGGCGACAAGTTCATAAAAAGAAAGGATTATACAGCTATTCAAACAAGTAAGGATACTTATTCTTCATTTCTTCCTCGACCTCCCACGTGGCCTCTTCAACCTGCTGGTTTCGCCATAATACTTTCACGGAGGCAATTTTTTTATTCCTTAACCTTCAAACTTGCCTATCAAGAATGACAACTAGAATTTCTTCATATGACAATTCTTCATTAACCTCAATGGTCTCAACCGGCACAATAACTGACGGATCTCCAACTACCTTCTTTAACATAGACACATGGAATATCGAGTGGACTAATGACATTTCGGGTGGTAGCTCAAGGTTTTACGCCACCTGGCCAATTCTATGAATAATTTTGTACGACCCGGCATACCTCGGACTCAATTTCCCCTTTTTCCAAAACCGCATAATACTCTTCGTGGGGGAAACCTTCAAGAATACCCAATCATCTTCTTTGAACTCTAAGTCTCTACGACGAATATTTGAATAGGATTTTTGACGACTCTGAGCAGTTTTCAACCGTTCCCTTATGATCTTAACTTTTTCCATAGCCTGATATACAAGGTCTGGCCCTATCAACTCTTCTTCCCCAATCTCTAACCACCCAATGGGAGATCTACATCTCCTACCATATAATGCCTCAAATGGTTCCATCTGAATACTAGCATGAAAGTTGTTGTTATATGCAAACTCTATGAGTTGAAAATGATCATCCCAGCTACCCTTGAAATCAAGAACACAAGCACGCAACATGTCCTCAAGTGTATGAATAGTCCGCTCTACTTGCCCATCGGTCTGTGGATGGAAGGCTGTACTAAGATTCACTGAGTACCCAAACCTTGCTAAAATTTCTTCCAAAATTTTGCCGTGAACTGAGCCCCTCGATCGTAAATGATAGAAACTGGAGTGACATGTAGCATGACTATCTCTTTGATATACTACTGAGGATAATGTTCCGCTGTGTCGGTAGATTTAACAGGCAAGAAGTGTGTTGATTTCGTGAGTCGGTCCACGATCACCCAAATTGAGTCAAACTTGCGCGGAGTGCATGGTAATCCTACCACAAAATCCATATTAACCATCTCCCACTTCCACATTGGAATTTATATGTTCTGTGCCAACCCACCAGGCTGTTGATGTTCGACCTTCACTTGCTGACAATTCGGACACCTTTCCATAGAGTCCACTACATTCCTTTTCATGTCATTCTACCAATAGACTTCCTTAAGGTCGTGATGCATCTTTGTAGAACCTGGATGCACGGAATACCTAGAAGCATGAGCCTCGATCATGATTCTTTCTTGGAGACCATCTACATTCGGAACACATAGTCGCCCTTGGTACCTTAGTGTACCATCATCCAGGCCAAGAGCAAAAGTCGTAGTCTTAAATTTTTCAATCCCCTCCTTCAGCTGCACCAACAATGGA
The DNA here is from genome assembly GCF_000715075.1 of Nicotiana tabacum. Lineage (NCBI taxonomy): Eukaryota > Viridiplantae > Streptophyta > Magnoliopsida > Solanales > Solanaceae > Nicotiana > Nicotiana tabacum. Next base: position 4,731,763 of record NC_134102.1, on the reverse strand, counting down.
TCGTTGTATTGCTTCTCTTTGACCTCCACAACAAGCAATGGTTCAGCCCTATTTTGCACAATTACCCATCCTTCATTCGAGTCCATAGGATAAACTCCCAAACTAGCCAATCGATGGACTTCCTTTGCCAATGGCCTTTTATATACCTCCAAGTGTGCTAAACTATCCATAGATTTCCGGCTAAGAGCATCCGCCACAACATTTGCTTTCCCCGGGTGATATAGAATATCGATGTCGTAATCCTTAAGTAACCCAAGCCATCTTCTCTGCCTCAGATTCAACTCCTTTTGTTTGAAAATATATTGAAGACTCTTGTGGTCCGTGAATACATCCACATGGACCCCATACAAATAGTGACGCCAAATTTTCAATGCAAAAATTACGCCGCAAGTTCTAAGTCATGTGTTGGATAATTCTTTTCATGATTCTTGAGTTGCCTAGAAACATATGCTATAACTTTGTCGTGTTGCATTAACACACACCCAAGTTCAATTCTTGAAGCATCACAATATACTACAAATCCATTTGTACCCTCTAGCAAGGTCAACACCGGCGTTGTAGTCAATCTTGATTTCAACTCTTGGAAGCTCCTTTCACAAGCATCAGACCATTGGAACTTAACCGCTTTCTGAGTTAATTTAGTCAACAGAGAGGCAAGAATAGAGAACCCCTCCACAAACTTCCTGTAATACCTTGCTAAGCCTAAGAAACTGCGAATCTCGGTGGGCATTGTAGGTCTAGTCCAATTCTTTACTACTAAAATCTTTTGAGGATCAACCTTGATTCCTTCTCTAGAGACAACATGACCCAAGAATGTGACATATTCGAGCCAAAATTCACACTTTGAAAATTTTGCATACAATTGGTACTGATAAAGAGTCTGCAATACTGTCCTGAGATGATCGGCATGGTCCTCCCAGCCTCGTGAATACACAAGAATATCATCAATAAACACTATCACAAAGGATTCGAGGAAAGGCTTGAAAACCCGATTCATAAGATCCATGAAAGCTGTTGGGGGCATTTGTTAGCCCAAAAGACATTACCTAAAATTCAAAGTGCCCAAACCGGGTTCTGAAAGCTGTTTTCGGAATATCCTACTCCCTGATCCTCAATTGGTGATAGCCGGATCGTAAATCAATTTTAGAGAAGTATCTAGCACCTTGTAACTGATAAAACAAATCATCTATTCTTGGTAGTGGGTATTTGTTTTTAATCGTGACTTTGTTGAGCTGCCGGTAGTCAATACACATCCTCAGTGATCCATCTTTCTTCCTCACAAAGAGAACCGGTGCGCCCCACGGTGACACACTCGGTCGGATGAAACCTTCCCTAACAAATCTCCCTATCTAGTGGAATCCCAGGGAGTTCATCAGGAAAGACCCCTGCAAATTCATTCACAACTGGCACAGACTCAAGTGTAGGCGCCTCAGCATTGGTGTCTGTAACCTGGACCAAATGATAGATACACCACTCGTTAATCATCTTCGTGGCCTTAAGGTATGAAATAAACCTTCCCTTTGGCACCACATTATCCCATTTCCATTCAATAACTGGCTCATTAGGAAATTCAAACCTCACAGTTCTAGTTCAGTAATCGAGCTTGGAAAAACATGAATAAAGCCAATACATCCCCATAATTACATCAAAATCAACCATCTACAATTCAATGAGATCGGTCACGATGTCCCGACCACGCACCGTGACAACACAATCCCTATAAACTCGTGCGGCCACAATAGACTCGCCAACCAGAGTAGACACAGAGAACGACTCAGGAAGTTGTTCCGGTTCTATTCCAAATTCCATAACAACATAAGGGGTAACATAGGACAAGGTGGAATCAGGATCAATAATAACATATACATCATGAGTTTGGACAGTCAATATACCTGTGAAGACATTCGGAAAAGCCTCTGCACTCTGGCGACCACTCATAGCATAGAATCGGCAGGGTCCTCCTGAACTTTGCGCACCACCCCTAGCCACACCAGGCCCTACTGGTGCTGGAGGGCCTCGAGCTGGAGGGGGTGTTGAAGATGTAGCAGCTGCAGGACTGGATGACTGTGATGTGCCTCTGAATATGACCCATCAATGCGCACCCGTAACATATAGGTAAGTCCATGTAGTAGATCCCTGAGTTCATCCTCCCACACCTGGGACATGGGGGCCTCTGTTGCTGCGGGAATATCCCTCATGATCAGCCCTGATGATGGGTTTCATGTTGCCCTGATTGGGCCTGAAGTGAATCTCCTACTACTGACTGTGCCCAGACTAAAGACTGAGCATAAGACTGGGATGGCCCTGATGACCCTCCCCTGAAAGTTGATCTTCCCCCACCAAATGATTCCCCAAAGTTACCCACGGACCGGGCCTTGCTGGTACCCTCTCGCTCCCTTTTGTTCTTCAACTTACGGTCCTCTGTAGCTTGAGTGAATGCTACCATCTTCCCATAGTTCATGTCTGAATTCAAGGCAGCTGTAGCAGCCTCGTTGATAACCAAGGGGCTAAGGCCATGCACAAACCGGCGCACTCTAGCCTCCATAGTAGGCAACATGTGAATAGCATATTTTGACAGGTGCGCGAACTCCATGTGATACTCCCACACACTCCTACTCCCTTGCTTAAGATTCTCAAACTCTGCGGCACAGGCTGCCCTAGTCTCGGCAGGCAAGAAATGGTCTATAAAGGCATAAGCAAACTCACTCCACCTCGCTGGAGGGCTCCCCTCCTCCCGAGAGTCCTCCCACAGCTCAAACCAAGAATATGCCACCCTTTTCACGCGGTAGGCGGTCAACTCCACTCCCTCCATCTCAGTAGCGCGCATAACCCGGAGAGTCTTATGCATGTCATCAATGAAGTCATGTGGGTCCTCCTTGGGATTAGAACCCGTGAACACCGGAGGATCCAACTGAAGAAACTTGTTCACCCTGGAACTACTAGAATCCCCTTGTTGGCTAGAATATGTAGGCGCAACATTCTACCTTTGGGCTTGAGAAGCCACTATCTAAGTCAGCATCTGAATAGCTCCCCTAAGATCCCATCAGAAATACTAGAACCAGAAGCTGGGGCTGGAGGTGGAATCGGAATATCGGTTGGAGGAACCGCTGCACCCTCGATAGGTACAGGAACTGGTGTCGTCTGAACAGGTTTTAGTGGGATCAGGTAGTGTAGCAGTCGGGGGATTATCCTCACCCTCGGGTATTCACCCGCCTCACCAAGTAAAGGGTCAATTGTCACTCCCAAGGCGGCATTGGCTCCTTGGCCAGTTCTTTCTCTCTTCTTAGGTGCCATATACTGAAAGTTAAAGGAATGTACGAGTTAGAAGATGAACAATTGCACAATTAGTTTCATTGCACGATCCAGAATATCAAAGAAGGGTATTATTCCTAAACGTCCACGTAGCCTCCAACTTATAGATGTGGTCGTCAACACATCGATAAGAAGGACTCTACTAGACACGGCTCCGAGATATCCTAGGACACTTTAAAACTTTAGGCTCTGATACCAAGTTTGTCACGCCCCAACCTCGGGAAGCGCGACCGGCGCTCAACCAAGTGAACCCGGACGAGAAAGCATGTTAGATACTATCTACCCAATTAACCCATGATCAAGAAAAGACGTGTTTTCATTAATTAGATAGAAGGAAGTTCATACATATAATATTAATCTGTTTCATTCGCTATTTCGCTTTTAAGTCTCAAAATACACCTATTCTTATAGTCTGAGTGGAACAAGTGATGAAACACAACATATACTTGTTTAACATTCCCAACACCTATATACAACCCACATAGTGTCTACGGAGCCTCTAAAGATATAAAAGAGAGTAAAGATGGTACCGGTAATAAGGCCCCGGCTATACCTCAAAAGTGCCCACAATATGAACAAAAGGTACAATACAAGACCCCGGAATGAAATGGGGCCTTCCGAATCAGCTGAGAAGAGGATGCAACACTATCTATGATCAACACTGTCTGCTATGTAGTCACCTGCATCCATTTAATGATGCAGCGCCCCCGGCAAAAGGGATGTCATTACCATCGAATAATACTAGTATGTAAAGCTAAACACCAACTCAATAGAATGAATAATAATACAAGAGGTACAGTCAAGAATCAAATAATATTAAAACAACAAGTTAAGGATCATATACGTTTTCAAGTCAATTTCCATATTATTAGGTTGGGTGACCTTTAGTACCGATATTCCATAATTCCCAATACCTCTGTGTTCTTATACGGAGTCCGATCTCGGCTCGATCGGCTAGGCCATCTCATTTGAGACATTACCACAATTTCATTATAATTTTCAGCATAGTACCACCATGTGTGCGGCATGGCGTCTGATCATGGCCCGATCAGCTAGGCCATCTCATTTGAGACATCAACCATTTTCACAATTTTATCCACAATACCACCATGTTCTTACACGGAGTCCGATCTCGGTCCGATCGGCTAGGCCTTCTCATTTGAGACATCGACCATATTAAGAATTTCTCACACAACACCACCGTGTTATTACATGGAGTCCGATCTTGGCCTGATCGGCTAGGCCATCTCATTTGAGACATCACCTGTATTTAATCAGTCATTTCAATTCATATTTCCTTCCCATGCTTTCAATACAATGGAACGAGTGGCCCCAACTATAAAGCTATTCTTGGCGCTAGGCAGTATTTCATAAGTTCTTTTCCACATTCCAACATTATTATTATTATCAACAACAATAAGACTTCCCATTTAAGATGTTAAATTCACATATGAGCAATTTGGGAGTCTTAGGCATATAGAGGCTTTTCATACAATTTGGCATAACAACCTTTATTTTGATCTTGACATGAAGTCTTAACATTGCTAGCACATATTCCACTTTTTGAACACATCCTCAAATAACAAGATAACATGATGAATCATTTAGAATAAAGATTGAACTTACATCCTTCAACACAAATACATTAGAAATCGCCAATTCTATAATGATCAAGGGCTTACTCCAATTATATGAACATCATGTGGTTCAATTCTAAGAAGAGGGGGTTTAGACAACATACCTTAATTGAGCCTCTTAAAACTCTAAGATATTCCGGACTATTAGCAACTTCAATCTATTTTAGCAATATTATAAAATTGAACCAAAATTAGGAAGATGAGCATGGTTTTAGCTCATTTGAGTATATTATCAAATACTAGGTGTGCATCAATGTTTTAAGGCTCTTTTGTGGAAGATTCCATCATTTTCCAACCCACTCTCTACCATTTTTAGCTCTCAATCTTCCCGCATACTACAAGGATACATGCATGCAAAGTAAGCATTCTCATCCCTATGGATTACCTTACAAATGACCCATTCTAGTAACATTTGAAATTAATAGTTTAGGTGATAGAATTTACCTCCCAGGAAGAAGACCTAGGTGCCTCTCTTGATAATCTTCAAGGTTTTAAGTGAGAATTGAAGAACAATTTGATGAAGATCACTTCTCCCTCTAGGACCCTCTCTCTCACTCTAAAAATATCAGAAAATATGTTCAAAATGGTCCATGGGATGTGTTTTAACGGAATAGGGTCAGGTTTAAAAACCCCAAAATTGAAGCTCCGAAACATGTTCTGCATGGGTTATAGCATACAAAAATCTAGGAATCGGGCAAAATTCCAGTTTGGTGGCCCTAAAACGCCAAAAAACGAGGAACGGCTATGGTGAAGCAATAATTATTATTCCTTAGGTCTTTTTTATGGGCCGTCAAAATTTTAGGCGATTCGGACCCGTTCACCCGGATGCATTATTTTGAATTTGATTGTGTATAATAAACATGCCAGAAAATAGCGTGGTACAATTTCTTTTAATTAACCAACTGAAGGTTAATTTTATAGATAGTCTCTCAACTTTCACTTTGTTACATCAAGGTTATTAAATTATCATTTTGTAAATAAAAAAGTACTCAATTTTACCTAAATATTGCAAAAGTTACCGTTTTTTGTAATAAAACAAATTCACTTTATTTTGGCGTAAATATCACAAAAAGCCATTAGGAGAAACAAAAGAGACAATTAAATGATACTTTGATAAAGTTTAATTACTTTTTTTTGTGACTTTCTATGGTTCTTAAGCAAGGTTGAATGATTATTTTTTTATAAAAAATAATTTAGTGATTTTTTTATAATATTTAAGCAAAATCGAGTGATTTTTATGTTACAAAAATAGTATAGCTATTTTAGTTTAATAAAATAAAGGGAAAGATGAATGATAATCTATGAAATCAACGCAAACAACCAAACAACAATAATATATTCAGTATATTCTTATAGATGGAGTTGGGGAAAGGCAAACGACTGAACAATAATAACAAATTCAATATATTCTCGTAGGAGGAGTTCGGGTAGGTAGTGTATAGGCAGAATTGCCTAAATGACACTTATACTTGTGCCACGTTGTCATGTCGATCCCCAAACTTAACAATTTGCCAATTGAACACTTACACTCTTTCAAGCCGTGTATAATAAATGCTTATGATAGGAGGTTGCCAATGCGTGTAATACAATCTCCTCCACGTTAGCTGCCAAGTCAAAAAATAACAATGTGTAGATGCCATGTCACATGGTAGATTAATCCCCTAATCCCCCCCCCCCCGATTTCTATCTCTCCCATCACGTTCTTCCTCCTGCCCATCTCGCTTCTCTCTTCATGTTCTTACTCCTCTCCCCTTCCAATTCTTCCCTTTTTATATTATAGAAATAAAATTAAAATGAATAAAGAAAATAAATCGAGGTAAAATTAATTGTTTTTTCAGATCGAAAAGTGGGAGAAGAAGTTCGTTGGTCCATTTCCATGGCTGAAGGCGTTAGATGGTGGAGAAGAAGTTTAGTGGTCCATTTTTTGTCCAACTCGAAAATGGGGGAATAATTCATTATTTTTCTTCTTTTTTATTGATTTAGGAAAAATTTTCGCCTTGTTTTATTTTTGAAATTGGGGGTTAAATTTTCTCAAAAAGCTCTAATCTTTTTAAAGTATTAATTGGTTAAAGATGTATAATTTGTGCTTAAAAATTCTATATGAGTTAATTTTGAGGTGTGGTGATTTTTGAGGATTTTTCGGTTAACCCCTTTTTTGGTTTGTTGGTATTTTTGATAGTTTGATGGGTTTTTCTTCTACAAAAAGGGCATATAATTGAATTTTAAAAGATATCTGAATTATTGGCCAGAGGATTCTAAATTCATGATAAAATTTCATATTCGAGGGAAGAGATAAATAAAGAAGATACGGAGGGGAGAAAAAATTGGAAAGAAAATATTGAAGAGAGAGAGAAAAAAAAGAAAAGAATTGGACAGAAAATGTTGGAAAGAGAGAGAGAAAAGAAAAGAAGTAAAGCTCACTTTTATTCAATAATGGAGGATGAACAATCGGGAAGAAGATGACAGCCAAAAAATGGTTATTGGTGCCTTTTTAATAGGCCTCACGCTCCTTAAACGAGTGTAGCACACGTACTTCAGTAACAAAATACCACATAGGATGAGTGGGGTTTAAAATACTCAGTTTTTAATGGTAGAAGAATTTGGTTGGGAAACTTGTAAGTACGAACACCGGCATTGATAAAACTGGACAAGTACAGGGTCCTCCCAGGCTATTCTGCCGTACTGTATGTATATTATGATATGAAGGTAGAGAAATGCAACCGACAAAACATAACAATTAAGGCCAATAGCTAATATAAGAATCTACTTTTCAAAAAATAGTAATATCCATTTATTAATTGTACTTTCTAGAGTTTACTACACATCTCATCCACCTACAACAATCCTCTGTATGATTGAACCATTATAAATAGAACAATCAAATTCTATCCATTTCATCTTAGAATTTTTGTTTAATGATCAATCCTTATTTCTTTTTCTTGCTTAGATGCTAGAAATGGTGGTCCGTCTTATCGACGGATACAATTTTATTGTTACGCAGAAAGAGAATTACAAAGTTCCTCTTTCTTAAAAAGATACATGTTCTTTCCGTTTTTGGAAAGTGACATATTTGCCAGGCCGGTGATTCTCCTTCGATGGCATAGAAAATAGTATCAATCTTTTTTTTCCCCTCACTTTTTGACTTTCAGATTTGGTACTCGACCCTCAAACATGATCCTAGCTTAATTTCTTGGGATTCTACTAAGACTTTAGAGCTCCAAATCATCCATTTTAGCTCCAAACTTATTTTTTCACTCGTAATCACATTCTACACAACATAACACACGTAATAAGTACAAAGTACTAACAATTTGGCTCAAATACAATCAAAGTATAGTAATTAGAGTGTAAAATATAGCTAAAAACGTGAGTTCCTAGCCTACCATCACGAGGCGATGACTATTGTTCCTTAGTTCATTTTTGATGGGCCGAAAAATATTAGGCGATTCGGGTCCGGTCGCCCGGGCCCATGCAGATGGCCTTGGCTATGACACATGAAACTCTAAGAATTGGGCAGAATTCCAGTTTTATGGCCCTAAAATGCCAAATAATATGGAACGGTCATGGCGAGGCGATGACTATTTTCTCTTAGGTCATTTTTTATGGGCCGGCAAAATTTTAAGTGATCCGGGTACGGTCGCCTGGTCCCATGGCACACGAAAATCAGGGAATCAGGTGGAATTCCAGTTTTATGTCCCTAAAATGCCAAACAATCAGGAACGGTCATGACGAGGTGATGACTATTGTTCCTTAGATCGTATTTTGGACCGAAATTTTTTTAGGCGATCCGGGTCTAGTCGCCCGGGCCCATGAAGATGGCGTGGGTTATAGCACAGAAAAATCTAAAAATCGGGCAAAATTTCACTTTATGGCCCTAAAACGCAAAAAATGAGGAACAATCATGGCAAGAAAATAAATATTGTTCCTTAGGTCGCGTTTGATTGGAAATCGGGCAGAATTCTAATCTTATGGCCCTAAAACGATAAAAAATGAGGAACATTTATGGCGAGGCGATGACTATTGTTCCTTAGGTCATTTTTGATGGTCCAAAATTTTTTTAGGCGATCCGGGTCCAGTCGCCCGGGCCCATGCAGATGGAGTGGCCTATAGCACACGAAAATCTAGGAATCAAGCGAAATTTCAGTTTTATTGCCCTAAAATGCTAAAAAATAAGGAACGGTCATGGCGAGGCGATGACTATTATTCCTGAGGTCATATTTTATGGGCCGACAAAATTTTAGGTAATGTGGGTGTGGCTGCTTGGCCCAATGCAGTTGGTGTGGGCAATAGCACACGAAAATCTGGGAATCAGACGTAATTCAAATTTTATGGCCCTAAAATGCCAAAAATCAAGGAACAATCATGGAGAGGCGATGATTATTGTTCCTTAGGTAATTTCTTATGTGTCCTATCGCCCGGCCCATATAGATGGTGTGGGCTATAAGACACAAAAATCTGGAAATCAGGCAGAATTCTAATTTTATGGCACTAAAATGCCAAAACATAATGAACGGCCATGGCGAGGCGATGGATATGATGCCATGGGTAATTTTTGATGGGCCAACATAATTTTAGGGAATTCGGGTCCCCCGGGATCATGCAGATGACATGGATATAGCACGCAAAAATCTGGGAATCGTGCGAAATTCCAATTTTATAGCTCTAAAATACCAAAAAAGGAGTAACGATCATGGCGAGATGGTGACTATTGTTCCTTAGGATGTTTTTGATGGGCTGAAAAAATTTAGGCGATCCGAGTCCAGTGGCCCGGGCCCATGCAGAACGCGTGAGATATAACACACAAAAATCTGGAAATTGGGCGGAATTCCATTTTATGGCCCTAAAATACCGAAATATGAGTAACGGTCATAGCGAGGCAGTGACTATTGTTCCTTAGGTCGTTGTTTATGGGTCGGCAAAATTTTAGGCGATACAGGTCCTGTGGCCCGAGCCTATGCAGAAAGCGTCGGTTATAGCATACGAAAATATCAAAATCGGGCGAAATTCTAGTTTTATGGCCCTAAAATGCCAAAAAATGAGGAACGATCATGGAGAGGCAATGAGTATTGCTCCTGAGGTGTTTTTGATGAGCCGACAAAATTTTAGGCGATCCATATCAAGTCGCCCGGGCCCATGCAGATGGCGTGGGCTATAACACATAAAAATTTGGGAATCAGGTGAAATTCCACTTTTAGGGCGCTAAAATGCCAAAAAGCAAGGAACTGCCATGGAGAATCAATGAATATTGTTTCTTAGGTCATTTTTATGGTCTGACAAAATTTTAGGCAATTCGAGTCCGGTCGCCCCGATGCATACATATAGCGTAAGTTACCAATTTTATGGCCCTTAAACACCAAAAAATGAGGAATCGTCATGGTGAAGCGATGACTATTGTTGCATATGTCGTTTTTTATAGGCTTGAAAATTTTTAGGTGATTCGGGCCCGGTCGCCCGGATGCATGCAGATGGCGTAGGTTATAGCAAACAAAAATCTAGGAATCGGGCGAAATTCTAATTTTATGGTCCAAAGACACAAAAAACGAGGAACGGTCATGGCGAAGTGATTATTATTGTTCCTTAGGCCGTTTTTGATAGGCAGACCAAATTTTAGGCGATTCGGGTCCGGTCGCCCGGATGCATGTAGATGGCGTGGGCTAAGCACACAAAAATTTGGGAATCAGGCGGAATTCCAATTCTGTGGCCCTAAAACACCAAAAATGAGGAACGGTCATGGTTAAGCAATGACTATTGTTCCTTAAGTCGTTTTTTATGGGCCGATAAATTTTAGGCGATTCGGGCCCGTTCGCTCGGATGCATGCATCATTTTAATTTTGATTGTGTATAATAAACATATTGAAAAACTAGTGTGATGTAATTTCTTTTAAATTTACCAACTGAAGGTTAATTTCATATATAGTCACTCAACTTTCACTTTATTACATTAAGTTTATTAAACTGTTCTTTTGAAAATAAAAAAGAACTCAATTTCACCTAAATATTACAAAAGTTACCATTTTTTGTAATAAAAAAATCCACTTTATTTTGGCGTATATATCACAAAAAGTCATTAGGAGAAACAAAAGAGACATTTAAATGATACTTTGGTAAAGTTGAATTACTTTTTTTTAATGATATTTTATGGTTCTTAGGCAAGGTTGAATGATTATTTTGTTATAAAAAATAATTTAGTGATTTTTTGTAATATTTAAGCAAAATCGAGTGATTTTTATGTTACAAAAATAGTATAGTTAATTTAGTTTAATAAAATAAAGGAGAAGTTGAATGATAATTATGAAATCAACGCAAACAACTGAACAACAATAACATATTCAGGTCTGGTCGCCCAGATGCATACATATGGCGTGGGTTATAGCACATGAAAATCTGGGCATTAGGCGAAGTTCCAGTTTTGTGATCCTAAAATGGCAAAAAATACGGAACGGTCATGACGAAGCGATGATTATTGTTCCTTAGGTAGTTTTTGATGGGCCGACAAATTTTTAGGCGATTCAGATCTGTTTGCCCGGATGCATGCAAATGGCGTGGGCTATAGCACACGAAAATATGAGAATCGGGTTGAATTTCCAATTTTGTGGCCCTAAAACGTCAGAAAAAGACAAACGATCATGGCGAAATGATGATTATTATTCTTTAGGTCATTTTTATGGGCCAGCAATATTTTAGGTGATTCTGGTTTGGTCGCCCGGATGTGTAGATAGTGTGGGCTATATAGCATACGAAAATTTGAGAATCTAGCGGAATTCCAGTTATATGGCCCTAAAACGTCAAAAAATGAGGAACGATCATGGCGAAGCGATGACTATTGTTCCTTAGGTTGTTTTTTATGAGTCGGTAAAATTTCAGGCGATTCGGGTCCGGTCGCCCGGATGCATGCAGACAGCGTGGGTTATAGCACACGAAAATTAGGGAATCAGGCGGATTTTTAATTTTATAGCCCTAAAACACCAAAAGAATGAGGAACGGTCATGGAGAAGCGATGACTATTGTTGCATAGGTCGTTTTTGATAGGCTTGCAAAACTTTAGGCGATTCGAGTCTGGTTGCTCGGATGCATGCACATGGCGTGGGTTATAGTATACGAAAATATAGGAATCGGGCGAAATTCCAGTTTGATGGCCCTAAAATGTCAAAACACGAGGAACGATAATGGCGAAGCGATGACTATTGTTTCTTAGATTATTTTTTGTGAGCCGGCAAAATTTTGGGCGATTCGGGTCTGGTCACCTGAATGCATGCAGATAGCGGGGTTATAACACAAAAAAACCAGAAAATCGGGCGGAATTCTAATTTTATAGCCCTCAAACACCAAAAAATGAGGAACGGTCATCGCAAATCAATGATTATTGTTGCATAGGTCATTTTTTATAGGCTTTCAAAATTTTAGGTGATTCGGGTTCGTTCGCCCGGATGCATGCATTATTTTGATTTTGATTGTGTATAATAAACATGCTGAAAAACTAGTGTGGTATAATTTCTTTTAAATTAACCAAGTGGAGGTTAATTTTATAGATACTCACTCAACTTTCACTTTGTTACATTAAGGTTATTAAACTATCATTTTGTCAATAAAAAAGTACTCAATTTTACCTAAATATTACAAAAGTTACTATTTTTTGTTCCACTTTATTTTAGCGTAAATATCACAAAAAGTCATTAGGAGAAACAAAAGAGACATTTAAATGATACTTTGGTAAAGTTGAATTACTTATTTTGTGAATTTTTATGATTCTTAAGCAAGGTTGAATGATTATTTTGTTATAAAAAATAGTTTAGTGATTTTTTGTACATTTAAGCAAAATCGAGTGATTTTTATATTACAAAAATAGTATAGCTATTTTAGTTTAATAAAATAAAGGGAAAGTTGAATGATAATTTATGAAATCAACGCAAATAACTGAACAACAATAACATATTCAGTATATTCTTACAAATGGAGTAAGGAAAACACAAACGACTTAACAATACTAATATATTCAATATATTCTCATAGGTGGAATTGGAGTAGATAGTGTATATTATGAAGGTAGAAAAACGTAACCGACCGAACATAACAATTAAGGCCACTAGCTAATATCAAAATCTACTTTTCAAAATTAGAAATATCCATTTATTAATTATAATTTCTAGAGTTTACTACATGTCTCATTCACCTACCACAATTCTTTTTATGATTGAACCATTATAAATACAACAATCAAATTCTAACCATTTCATGTTAGAAGTTTTTTTAATGATCAATCCTTGTTTCTTTTTCCTGCTTAGATGGTAGAAATGGTGGTCCGTCTTATTGACGGATACAATTTTCTTGTTAGCAAGAAGGAGAATTACAAAGGACAAATAAGTTTTCGGTCACGGGTTTCTTTTAATAAAGTTCCTCTTTCTTAAAAAGAGACATGTTCTTTCCGATTTTGGAAAGTGACATATTTGTCAGGCTTGTGATTCTCCTTCGATGGCATAGAAAATAGTATCAATCGGTAACTGGATCTCCATGCGTCTGAGTCGGATAAAGAAATGAGTATATGATCGGATACTTTTCCGGCGCCGGCAATCTTTCGCTGGTTTTTCAGGTTTCCGGTGATGATTTTTGAATAAAATTGTTCTTTTTATTCAAACCCCTAAATTGATTAACCCTTCGAATTAAATCTTGTTGATTTTTTGTGACTATGTCTCAGCTTTTTGAAACCCTAGTAAGCTGCTTCAGTTTAAATCCCAAAATTTGAACCCTAAATTGCTGTAACTAATAGACCATTAAGAGCATGTTGCTAAGTCTGTTCTTAATTGACTGGACTAATTTTTCTCTTTAAGTAAAACTAAATTTGCTGATAAATTCTTCCTTCAAAATTTAGTTTTTTTCTATGTGCTGTTGAGTTTAACAAGCATTTCTGATTTTAATAATAAAGTAAATAACTTTGAGCTGTGAGAAGCATTTAACTAGGGCTTCTTTTAGGTTTTAAATCCTTTATGATTCCAACTGATTAGCTAGTTCAGTTGCAGGTGCGGGAAACATTTCTTAAGCTTCATGAGAGGATTTCTTAGTTGCTGATTACTTTTCATATTTGCTGAAATTGGCTTGTTTAATTACCTTTTATACCTATTATGGTGCAGAATATAGCGTCCTGTCAAGGAGAAGTATTATGTGCTAAATTTTACTAGTTTATTTCATGTCAATACGTTAAGGCGATAGTGTGCTCTATCACAAAAAATAGTCAAAGCTATAGTTGACATGCCTTTTCTTATTAAATATATGCTGAAGTTTTGATACTGTTATGTATAATTAGCTATTTAGAATGGAATAAACTTATCCTATTGTGGAACATAATTATGCTTGATCGAATTCTGAAAATAAGATATGTGGATGAAAATGAGTTTTTTTTTTTTTTTGGCTAATAGATGAAAATGAGTTGACAGAAGCATGAATACGTCTATGTTACTCATCAACTGCATATCAGAATTGCTATGATATTGCCTCACTAGATCTGATGCAATGTTTTACCTCTACGAGCTTCTTAACTTTCCGTGCCCCCCCCCCCCTTCTCGGGGAGCCTGGAATTCGGCTTCGGCACCTATCCCCTGAGACCCTGCAAATATCTAGTCAAAATCTAATGTAACAGTTTTAAATGAAGTTAGGTTCCTAACTTCCTTAGAACTTGCTGAACTGTTTCTCTTTTGTTGGGAATCATAGACCTACCCTGTCCTATATTTTCGCATTTCCTGGTGCTTATGTATGATATTAAGCGTCATTTATCACACTTATGGCATTAAGGAATTTTATTCATAAAGATGATACAGGTGATTCCTCCTTTGTGCTTGCTAAATTTATTGGCTGGAGCTTCTCGGACATTTTGATGACTGGGAATGCCTTTTTTTTCCCTTTTGGGTTGGGTTTTTCACGCTGACAATTTGTCCGAGACACTACATATTTTCTTTCTGATTGGTATTGACAACTATAATCTCTAACTTTTGTTGTTTCCTAAAGTTTGTTTTGTTTTTTTGGTGTCTATGTATTCCCATTGTTGACTATGAATATTACATGTCTGTGAACAATTAATTTTTTTCGCTCATAATGAGGAATCTCTTAAATGAGCCATGCTCCTTGAATAGGAATAAAATATGTTGTTTTCAGTTCTTCACACTTTATGGGCCTTATTTTACTTATAAGTTAGCCTCTTTCGTATGTATTTTTTTTTATAACATCTATTAGTTGGTGTGCATCTTAAAAGCAAGCTGAACGGCTAGAATTAGAACCTTGGTGACATGTCTTGACTCAAGACTGTTAATTCTTGATTGTCGTACTCATACTGGAGCCACATAGCAGAACTACTAAGAAATCAAACTAGTGAACTCTCAAAGAATTCACTCTTATGCAACTTGGTATGACAAGATGGAACATAAAACCAAGCATGTTGTGGCAGAAAGCTTACAAACTAGAAATAACAAGCTGCCAGAAATTAGTGGAAAGTTATTAGGAGACCTTTTAAAGAACTTCAATACTCTGGTAATGTTCAAAGTTCAAACTTAAAATCTGAATCCTGCAATTTGATTATGATCTTAAGATGTTGTGTGCGCCCTAGCAATGCCATGAAAGTTTTGCTAGTTTTGCAACTGTAACGTGTCACGTGGATAAACTAGCTGCAAGCATTTCAACTAACATTGTTGTTGAGAGACTCGTTCCTGGAATTTTGTGGATAAGAATTAGTAGTGAACAGTAACAGTTGCACAGAGCTTATGCTTTCCCTTTTTTTTATTTTTTTAATTTATTAAAACTGAGCCTCCATTGATTATTTATGTGATAAAAGTTACAATTTGAGTTTGGCATCCCAAACTTTGTACATAATCATTGAGATGAGTGCTTACATTTTCCTATTTGTCAAGTAAGTGCCCTTGTAGAGAGAGGAAGAATTCACATAGTATCGCCTACGTTGAGAATCGAGCCTTGGTTCCCAAGGTCATTACTCTTCTCTTCGACTTCTAGACTATCCCATTGAGGGTGTATATGACATATGGCTATTATGGGACATTTATTCCTCTAGAGACATAATGTTGATAGTTCTGAGCTAATAGCCTCCTCCACAGGTAATTCCACCATTGTTTTTGGCTAAAATTATAGGCTGAAGATCCTCAGATTACTTTGAGGTTTGAAGTCCTTTCTTTCCTTTTGGGTTAAACAATTGGACAGTCTTTAGATTCTTCGTAGAATAGTAGTCAGCATGAAATAGCATTAGATGCCTGGGCAACAATTAAGTTGTTTGTTCATTATGATAAAACTATCAAATGAACCTTGCTCCTAGCATAGGAATAATTTAATTTATGTTTTCTTTGTAAGTAAAAAATTGAGTTACACCGAACTGTTAAGTGTGAACACCTTGTCTGAAGTTGATTAATTTTTCTAACTTAAAAGAAGTGCCAACCAATTACTGTAATCTCTACTTTTTTGTATTTGTCTGCAATAACTATCCGTGCCCTCTGTTGTAATCTTATCTTTGTTTATTTTCAATTAATGTAATCTTCTATTATTCAAAAGTAGTAAAATGCATTTATTACTAAGTGAAAACACTTCATCACATCTCACTTTCTGGTTGGTTATAAATGGTGAGAGATTCATATCCTAACACTTATGTATTGAAGGTTTCCAGATCGATCAATCTTGTTCCTTTTTCTTACTCAAATGCTAGAAATGGTGGTCCGTCTCATCAAATGATAATCTTTCATGTTATATATAAGGAGAATTACAAACCTGACAAATATGTGTGACCATTTCTAAAAGAAAGAATACAATTTCATGGTGTTTAGATAAACTGTCATTTCATTTACAAAAGAATGTCCTGTATGTGAAAAAAATGTCATTATCGTTTTCTTGCAAAAGACACATTTGTCAGGCTTGTGATTTTCCTTTAATGGCATGGAAAATATTATCAACTGGTGAGTGGACCTCCATTCATCGGTGTTGGAAAACGGAACGGGTCATTGATCGGATACTTCTCCAGTGCTGGAGCTGGAGCACTTTCACCGATTGTCAAGATTCCAGTGATGTTTTTGGGTTGGTGAAATTGTTTTTTCTTTAGAACCCTAGATTGATTAACCCTTTGAGTGAATCTTATCCTTTTCCATGATACTTTCTTGTTTTTTTGTGTGTGCAGATTTTGGAACCTTATTAACTGCTTCGATTAGATTACCAAATCTTGAATCCTAAATTGCTTTTAGAAGAAGCTAGGAAGATTTTGATAATGTAATTTCTGGAAATTATTTATTTATTGACTGTTATGATGTAGTTATCTATAAATTCGAATTGTTAGAAGATTAATGTAGCTTACTAGTGCATCCACAAAACCATAGATGAAATGGATTTGAATTATTTTACTGATTAGTAAGCTCTATTGCAGGAAAAGGAAATGTTTCTAAAACTCCAAGATAGGATTGCTTAGTAAATGATTTCATATTCATCTTTGATAAAATTGTCTTGTTACTGACCTGCTCTTTTTGAGCTTTTGTTTCTTAACATGTTTATGTCAGTATTATGTTATTCTGTATTTTGTTACTTGGCGGACTTTGGGTTTCCTTCAACACTTTCGCATACGGATGGCTCATTTGAAGGAGTTTCTCCTGAAACGAGAGCCCGTCTAGATTCATAAATGTTTGAGGACAAGCGGCCACTCTGCAATTATCTTTGGTATATGTAAGGAATAGATTGCATGATGTTGATATATCTGAACAACGTGGAGAAGGGAGACTCGTAATCCTGAAGTGTTATCAGGTTTTGGTGCACAAGGTAGCATACCGTCGAGGAGAGATTTTACGTACTAATACGTGTAGGCCATAGTGTTCTCCCTTGTCTCATAAATAGTCAAAACCATAGGTGGCATCCCTTTTCTTGTTAAATGTATATAGAAGCTTTTGATACTCTTATGTATAAGTAGCTCTTTAGAACAGAGCAAAGTTGACCTACCGTAGAAATGGTGGTCCGTCTTATCGAATGATACAATTTTCTTGTTATATATAAGGAGAATTACAGACCTGATAAATGTCTTCCATCATGTCCCGAGTTTCCTTAATAAAGTACTTTCTTTCTTAAAAAGGACATGTTCTTTTCGTTTTTGGAAATTGACATATATGTCAGGCTTGTGATTCTTCTTGAATGGCATAAAAATGGTATCAATCGGTAACTGAATCTCCATGCGTCTGAGTCGGATTTCCGGCGCTGGCGATCTTTCTACGGTTTTTCAAGAATCCGGTGATTCTCTTTTAGTAGGTACATTTTTTTTCTTCAAATTCGTAAATTTTTTGACCCCTTTGAAATCCTAGTAGCTGCTTTGATTTAATTCCCAAATCTTGAACCCTAAATAGCTATAATTAAAATAGATCATTAAGAGCAAGTTGCTAAATGTGTTCTTAATTGATTGGACTAATTTAATTTTTTATGTCTGCTGTGAGTTTAACAAGCATTTCTGATTTTGAAGTTAATAACTTTGTGCTATGAGAAGTATTTTAACTAGGGCTGCTGTGTCGTTCACTGTTAATTTTCTTCTAACAATTTTACTTCTTTTGCATACTTTATCAGTGATTTCTTTCGTCTCGTAATGATTATTCCAATCCATTTTTTATTATTTTGAACTTTTTATTTTTGAAGTCTGTTGTGATTACAAGTGATTATCAAGTTTAGTTGCAGGTATGTGGAATGTTTCTCAAGGTTCATGATATGATTAATTAGTTACTGATTATTTTCATATTTGCTGAAATTGACTTGTTAATTTACCTGTTATACATGTTATGGTGCCCAATGTAGCAGCCTATCAAGGAAAAGTTTTATGTGCTAGATTAAAAAATAATGGGCAGCCTGGTGCGCTAAGCTCCCGTTATGCGCGGGGTCCGGGGAAAGGCTGGACCACAAGGGTCTATTGTACGCAACCTTACCCTGCATTGCTGCAAGAGGTTGTTTCCACAGCTTGAACCTGTGACCTTCTGGTCACATGACAACAAATTTTACCAAGGCCCCCTTCTTTTACGTGCTAGATTGAGGTAGTTTATTTCTTGGGCAATACATTAAGGTGATAGTATGCTCTCATATCTCAGATTAGTCAATGCTATAGCTGGCTTCCCTTTCTTATTAAATATATGTAAAAGTTTGGATGATCTTGTGTGTAATTAGGTATTTACAGCCGAATAAACTTGATCTACTGCACAGTTTTAGAGTTTCTGTAGACATTTGGAGCAGACTTCATTGTCACTTTAGAACATAGGTATGCTTGTTCTAATTATGAAAATAAGATGTGTAGATGAAAATTTGTGACAGAGACATGAATGCATCTACGTTAGGCGTCAATTGCATATCAGAATTGCAACGATATTGCCTCAGCAGATCTGATGCAATGCTTTAGCTCTAGCACTTTCTTAACTTTCCTGTCTCCGGCTCTTTGGGGTGTATTTGCCTATATGGCATACTGCTGTTATGGAACATTTGTTAATCTAGAGACATAATGTTGATAGTTCTGAGCTACTAGCCTTCTCCACAAGTGATTCCACCTTTGTGTTCCCTAAAATTATAGGCTGAAGATCCTCAAATTACTATGAGGTTTGAAATCCTTTCTTTCCTTTTGGATCCTCAAATTATAGCAGCATGCAGGAAGTTGAAGAATAGCACATATTATGGTTATGAAAAACATGGAAAATTTCAGTGCAACTGAAAACTCCTAACAAAAGGTTGATCATTCAGAAACCCTTAGAATTTGAACAATGGCATACAAAAATGGAATCTGCAGTTTCGAAAGAAAGTAGTTGCAGATATTCGAAATCATTCTGTATGAAGCTCATTTACCATATTTGTGTTGTACCACTTTCATAGATCCTACATTTATTAGTAATTTGTACAAAATTTATAACTATTATTACAGAAAGCATCACAAAAGGTTTTACTTCCCATTCCTCCTTGACATCTTGCAGTATTCAGATAGGAGATAATCGAAAGAATCTCAAATGATATGGAACTAAGCAAGGGTGACAGCGACGCTGCCTCTTCATTCCTCATTTGGTTCACCCACATATTAGGCTTAATTGGTTAAAGGCACGTAATTACCTATTCGGATTGGCTACATTTGATTCGACCGGTAGTAATCCGTTTAAGAAGCCGCTTGCACTTATCTTCCTAGAGTTGGAATTCAGGATGATTTTCAATTTTTCGTGTGCTAATGGCCACGTCATCTTCATGAATTCGGTGACGGTCCCCGAATTACCTAAAATTTTGTGGGCTACTCAGAAACGACCTAATGAACAATAGTCATTGCATCGCTATGACCGTTCCTTGTTTTTTGGCACTTAAAACAAAAAATCAGGATAATTTTCAATTTTTCGTGTGCTAATGTCCATGTCATCTCACCTAAATTTTGTGGACCATCAGAAACAACCTAATGAATAATAATCATTGCTTCTCCATGATTGTTTCTCGTTTTTTTTGGTATTTTAGATTTAGGGTTCCTCTCACCTCTTTGCGACTGCTGCCTTCTTCCTCAGCTCGACTGTGACGACTTCTTCCTCAGCTCATCGCTCATCCTTCTTCCTTAGGTTAGTGCGACTTCTTCTGAGTTCTGAGTCCCTTTTCAGTTTTCTTCCTCTTTTCCTCAGCTCATTCGATTTTGGTAGAAATTTCTTGTGTTGATTATTCCGCTAAGTTAAACTCAGTATGTAACTTTCTTCTATTGATCCCTTTCTATGTTACGTTATTTTGTTAAATAGAAACATGGACTTGTCGGGTTTCATTAATCTCTGAGCAATTTTCTATGTTATGTTTGGACTTGAAAGGTTAGCTTGTTTGTGAAATCCAGTGATTCGTATATTGCTAGCTTGTTTGGACTTGAAAGGTTAATTGTTATATTGTGAAATCCTGCTAGTGGATGCTGCCAGAAGTTAATTGTTATTTTGTTCATGTTGCTAGTGGACTTGAAAGGTTAATACCTGATTGATGAAGCAACAACTGCAGAAGCTCTGAACATTTCCCAATAATTTCAATGTGTTAATTGATAAGATAGGAGCAAAATTGCAGATTTCAGAGTAAGAGGAAATGGGAGAATTGAGAAGAAACCCAGAACTGATACAGAAGTTCTCCACGCTCTCACTATTTCGTGTTTTAATGCTTTCTGTAGGGTTTAAGGTTTAACTTTAATAATTGTTATTTTGTTCATGTTTGGATGCTACAACGTTATGCCCACTGCCCAGTTTTTATATTATGCAAAAACTCCTGGAAGTTTATGACCACTAGAAGTAAATCCAGATATAAAAATCTTGAACCGTTAATAACCGAAAAACTAAACCGGAAATAACCGAACCGAACTTTCAAAAAACTGCACAGAACCATAAATACTTTAGTTTGATTTGGTTATTAATATTACAAAACCGAAAATCGATAAACCGAACTGTACTTTCATAATAACCAACCGAACCGACCGATGCTCCGAATCGTTTCAAATTTTTGTAGACCCATCAGAAACAACCTAATGGTTAATAGTCATCGCTTTGCCATGACCTTTCCTCATTTTTGGCGTTTAAGAGTCATAAAATAGAAATTCAAGATGATTTCCAATTGTTCGTATGGTTAGTCCACACATCTTCATGAATTCAGGCGACGTGTTTTGACTGGCCTAATATTGGGCCAATCAGAAATGACCTAATGAACAATAGTCATTTGTTCGCCACATCTATTTCTCAATTTTGGCATTTTTGGGCCACAAAACAGGAGAAATTTTCAATTTTTCTTGTGCTATTGTCCATGCCATCTTCATGAATTGGTGCGACCGGCTCTGAATCGCCTAAAATTTTACATGTCCATCAGAAAATACTTAATAAAAAATAGTCATCGCTTCGCCATGAATGATCCTCATTTTTGGCGTTTTAGGGCCATAAAATAAGAATTCAGGACGATTTCTAATTTTTCATGTGCTAATGTCCACGCCATCTTCATGAATTCGGGCGATGAGTTTCGAATCACATAAAATTTTTTGGGCCTATAACAAACAACCTAATAAGCAATAGTCTTCGTTTCACCATGAATGGTCCTCGTTTTTGGCGTTTTAGTGCCATAAAACAGGAATTCAGAACGATTTCTAATTTTTCGTTTTTTAATGTATACACCATCTTCATGAATTCAGGTGATAAGATCTGAATCGCCTAAAATTTTGTGGGCTAATTAGAAATGACCTAATGAACAATAGTCTTTGCTTCAACATGATGTTTCTCGGTTTTTGGCATTTTAGGGCCATAAAACACGAATTCAGTATGATTTTTCAATTTTTAATCTGCTAATGTGTACGCCATCTTCATAAATTCTTGCGTCATAATAAAAAATAGTCATCCTTTTAGGACCATAAAGAAGAAATTCAGAATGATTTCTAATTTTTCGTGTGCTAATGTCTACGCCATAGTCATGAATTCAGGCGTCAGACTCCGAATTGCCTAAAAATTTCTGAGCCCATAAAAAACGACCGAATGAACTATAGTCATTGCTTTTGCATGACCCTTCCTTATTTATTGTTTTTTGCATTTTAGGACTATGAAACGGGAATATAGGACAATTTTCAATTTTTTATGTGCTTATATCCACACAATCTTCATGAATTTGGTCGACGGACTGAAAATTGCCTAAATTTTGTGGTTCCATTAGAAAGGACCTAATGAAAATAAATGTTCCCTATTTTTTGACGTTTTAGGTCATAAAATAGGAATTCAGAACGTTTTCAATTTTTTGTGTACTAATAATGTCCACACCATTTTTATGAATTCGGGAGACAAAATTTAGGTTATTTTTTATGGGCTAACAAAATTTTAGGCGATTCGGGTCCGATCGCCCGGATGCATGCAAATGGTGTGAGCTATAACACATGAAAATATGAGAATCGGACGGAATTTCAGTTTTGTGGCACTAAAGTACCAAAAAATGAAGAACGGTCATGGCGAAGTGATGATCATTGTTCCTTAGGTTATTTATTATAGGCCCGCAAAAATTTTTGGCGATTTGGGTCCGGTCGCTAGGATGCGTGCAAATTGCGTGGGCTATAACACACAAAAATCTGGGAATCGAGTGAAATTCCAGTCTTATAGCCTTAAAACGCCAAAATATGAGGAACGGTAATGGCGAAGAGATGACCATTGTTCCCTTAGTTATTTTTGATGGGCCGGCAGGTGGAATTCTAATTTTCTGGCCCTAAAACGCCAAAAACAAGGAACGATCCTGGCGAAGCGATGAGTATTATTACTTAGGTCATTTTTTATGTGTCGACAAAATTTTAGATGATTTAGGTTCGGTTTCTCGAATGCATGCATATCGCGTGGGCTATAGCACAAGAAAATGTAGAAATCAGGCGGAATTCCTGTTTTGTGGCCCTAAAACACCTAAAATGAGGAATGTTCATAGGAAAGCGATGACTGTTGTTCCTTAGATCGTCTTTGATTGTCCACCAAAATTTTAGGCGATTCAGGTCGGTCGCCCGGTTGCATATAGATGGCGTGGGCTATAACACACAAAAATATAAGAATCAGGCGGAATTCCAGTATTATGGTCTTAATACGCCACAAAATAAGGAACGGTCATGGAGAAACGATGACTATTGTTCCTCATGTCATTTTTGATGGGCCAGAAATATTTTAGGTGATTTCGGTCTCGACGCTCAGATACAAGCAGATGGCGTAGACTATAGCACACGAAAATCTAGGAATCGGACAAAATTCCAGTTTTATCGTCCTAAAACGTAAAAAAATAAGGAACGGTTAAGACGAAGAGATGACCATTGTTCCTTTAGTCATTTATTATGGGCCGACAGAATATTAGGCGATTCAGGTCTGCTCGCCCGAACGCATGTACAAGGCGTGGGTTATAGCACACGATAATTTGAAAATTGGGCGGAATTCCAGTTGTATGGCCATAAAACGCCAAAAAATGAGGAACTATCATGGCGTAGCAAGGACCATTGCTCCTTTAGTTGTTTTTGATGGGCCCACATAATGTTAGGTGATTCGGGTCCAGTCGCCTGAATGGATGCATATAGCGTGGGTTATGGCACACGAAAATCTAGGAATTGGTAGGCATTCCAATTTTATGGTCTTAACGCCAAAAAAAGAGGAACGATCATGACGAAATGATGGCCATTGTTCCTTAGGGAATTTTTGATTGGCCGATAAAATTTTAGTTGATTCGGGTTCGATCGTCCGGATGCATGCAGATGTCGTGGGCTATAGCACACAAAAATCTTAGAATCAGCACAGTTCCTTTTTTGTGGCCTTAAAATGCCAAAAAATGAGGAACGGTCATGGCAAAGCGATGTACATTGTTCCTTAGGTCATTTTTGATAGACCGGCAAAATTTAGGCGATTCGGGTCAGGTCGTCCGGATGCATGCAGATGGCGTGGGCTATAGAGCACAAAAATCTGAGAATCCAGCGGAATTATAGTTTTGTGGCCCTAAAACGCCAAAAAACGAGGAAAGATTATGGCGAAGCAATGGATATTGTTCCTTTGGTTATGTTTTATGGCCCGAAATGTTTTTAGGTGATTTGAGTCCGGTCACCCGGATGCATGCAGATGGCATGGGCTATATCACATGAAAATGTGGGAGGAATTCAAATTTAATGGCCCTAAAATTCAAAAACCATGAATGATCATGGCGAAGCGATTACTATTGTTCCTTGGGTCATTTTTAATAGGCCGACAAAATTTTAGGTGATTCGGGTGCAGTCGCCCGGATGCATGCATATGGCGTGAACTATTGCATACGAAAATCTGAGAACCGAGCGGGATTCAAATTTTATTGCCCTAAAACGCAAAAAAATGAGGACCAATTATATCGAAGAGATGACTATTGTTCCTTAAGTCGTTTTTATGGGACGGCAAAATTTTAGAACAATTCAGGTATTTGGGAATCATACTGAATTTCAGTTTTGTGGCCCTAATACGCTAAAAAAGAGGAACGGTCATGGCGAAGCGATGCCTATTGTTCCTTAGGTAATTTTTGATGGGCCAGCAAAATTTTAGGCGATTCGGGTTCGGTCGCCTGGATGCATGCAGATGACGTGGGCTATATCACACAAAAATCTAGAAATCGGGTGGAATTCCAATATTGTGGCCCTAAAATGTCAAAAAATGAGGAACGGTCATAGCAAAGCGATGAACATTGTTCGTTAGGTCATTTTAGATGGACCGGAAAATTTTTTAGGCGATTCATTCCGGTTGCCCGGATGCATGCAGATGGCGTTGGCTATCGCACACTAAAATCTTGGGAATCAGTAATGTACACACCATCTCATGAACAATAGTCATTGCTTCGCTATGACCGTTCCTCGTTTTTGGCACTTTTACGATCATAAAACAAAAATTCAAGATAATTTTCAATTTTTCGTGTGCTAATGTCTACGTCATCTCATGAATTCGTGCGACGGGCACTGAATCACCTAAATTTTGTGGACCCATGAGAAATGACCTAATGAATAATAGTCATTGCTTCTCCATGAATGTTTCTCTTTTTTGGCATTTTAGGGCCATAAAACATAAATTAAGGATAATTTTCAATTTTTCGTGTGCTTATGTTTGCGCCATCTTCATGAATTCGATTACGGTCTTCAAATCGTCTAAAATTTCGTGGGCCAATCAAAACAACCTAATAAACAATAGACATCACTTTGCCATGATTGTTCTTCATTTTTTGGCATTTTAGGGCCATAAAACAGGAATTCATTACGACTTTTAATTTTTTGTGTGCTAATGTCAACGCAATCTTCATGAATTCAGGCGATAGACTTCAAATTGGCTAAAATTTTTTGTTTCCATAAAAAATAACTTAATGAACAATAGTCAAAGCTACGCCAAGACTGTTACTCATTTTTTGGCATTTTAGAAAAATATGAATTTAGGATGATTTTTAATTTTTCATATACTAATGTCCACGTCATCTTCATGAATTCGGGTGACGGGTTTTGAATCGCCTAAAATTTTGTGGGCCCATCAAAAATGACCTAATGAATAATAATTATCACTTCGCCATGACTGTTTCTCGTATTTGGCATTTTAGGGCCTTAAAATAGGATTTCATGATGATTTTCAATTTTTCGTTTGTCAATGTCCACGCAATCTTCATGAATTCGGGCGATGGGTTCCGTATCGCATAAAATTTTGTGGGCCATTCAGTTTCGATATAATAAACAGTAGTCATCGCTTTGCCATGCCCTTTTCTTATTATTTGGTATTTTAGGGCCATAAAACAGAAATTCAGTATGATTTTAATTTTTCGTTTGCTAATGTACACACCATCTTCATGAATTCGGAGCAAAGAGCTCCGAATCGCCTAAATTGTTTTGGCCCATCAGAAACGACTTAATAAATAATAATCATTACTTTGCCACGATTGTTTCTTATTTTTTGGCGTTTTATGGCCATAAAATAGAAACTCAAGATGATTTCCAATTTTTGCGTGCTAATGTCCACGTCATTCTCATAATTTCGGGGAAATGAAAAAATAGTAATTTCATCGCCCGGATGCATGCAAATGGCATGGGCTATATCACACAAAAATCTGGGAGGAATTCCAATTTAATGTCCCTAAAATTCAAAAAACAGGAATGTTCATAGCGAAGCGATTACTATTGTTCCTTGGGTCATTTTTGATGGGCCGATAAAATTTTAGGCGATTTGGGTGCAGTCGCCCGGAAGCATGTAAGTGGTGTGAACTATTGCATACGAAAATGTAGGAATAGAGCGGGATTCAAATTTTATTACCCTAAATCGTCAAAAAATGAGGAACAATTATAGCGAAGTGATGACTATTGTTCCTTAAGTTATTTTTATGGGACGACAAAAGTTTAGAACAATTCAGGTATTTGGGAATCAGACGGAATCCCAGTTTTATGGCCCTAATACGCCAAAAAATGAGGAACGGTCATGGCGAAGCAATGACTAATGTTCCTTAGGTCAATTTTTATGGGCCAACAAAATTTTAGGCGATTCGGGTCCGGTCGCCCGGATGCATGTAGATGGCGTAGGCTATATCACACAAAAATCTTGAAATCTGGAGAATTCCAATTTTGTGGCCCTAAAATGCCAAAAAACGAGGAACGGTCATAGCAAAGCGATGACCATTGTTCCTTAGGTCGTTTTAGATGGGCCAGAAATTTTTTTAGGCGATTCACTTCCGGATGCATGCAGATGGCGTTTGCGATAGCACACTAAAATCTAGGAATCAAGCGGAATTTTAGTTTTCTGGCCCTATAATGCCAAAAAATAAGGAAGGTAATGTCGAATCGATGACTATTGTTCCTTAGGTCATTTTCTATGGGACGAAAAAATTTTAGGCGATTCGAGTCCGATCGTCCGGATGCATGTAGATGGCGTGGACTATAGCACATAAAAAATTAGAAATCGGGCGGAATTCCAGTTTTATGACCCTAAAAACGCCAAAAAACGAGAAAAATTCGTGGCGAAGTGATGACTATTATTCCTTAGGTCATTGTTGTGGCCCTAAAATGTCAAAAAATAAGGAATGATCAGGGACAAGCGATGATTATTGTCCTTAGGTTATTTTTGATGGGACGAAATAATGTTAGGCGATTCGGGTCCGATCACCCAAATACATGTAGAGGCCGTGGGCTCTAGCACACAAAAATCAGAGAATCAGGCGAAATTTTAGTTTTGTGACCCTAAAACGCCAAAAAAGAGGAATGTTCATGGCGAAGCGATGACTATTATTCCTTAGGTCATTTTTGATGGGCCGACAAAATTTTAGGTGATTCGAGTCTGGTAGCCCGGTTGCATGCAAATGGCGTGGGGCTATAACACACATTATGGGAATCAGGTAAAATTCTAGTTTTATGGCCACAAAATGTCAAACAATGAGGAATGATCACGGTGAGGTGATGAATATTTCTCCTTAGGACGTTTTTGATGGGCCGGTAAAATTTTAGGTGTTCTAGGTCGGTTGGTCCAGGACAATTAAGAAGGCATGGGCAATAGCACACGAAAATTTGGAAATCGGGTGAAAATCCAGTTTTATGGCCCTAGAATGCTAAAATATGAGGAACGGTCATGGCGAGGCGATGACTATTGTTCCCTAGGTCATTTTTTACGGGTCTGCATAATTTTAGGCGATCCGTGTCCGGTCACCCGGGCCCATGCAGATGGTGTTCGCTATAGTACATGAAAATATGGGAATCAGACGGAATTCTAGTTTTATGGCCCTAAAACACCAAAAAATAAGTAACGATCATGGCGAGATGATGACTACTTTTTCTTAGGTCATTTTTTATGTGCCGGTAAAATTTTTGGCGATCCAGGTCCGATTGCGCGTATAGGATATGAAAATCTAGGAATCAGGCGGAATTTCAATTTTATGACCCTAAAATGGCAAACAATTGAGGAACGGTTATGGCGAAGTGATTACTATTGTTTCTTAGGTCGTTTTTGATGGACCGGCAAAATTTTAAGCGATTCGGGTTCGTCGCCCAGGCCCATGCAGATCGTGTGGGCTATAGCACCTGAATATCTGGAAACCAGGCAGAATTTCAACTTTATAGCCCTAAAACGCCAAAATGGAACGGTCAAGGCAAGGCAATGACTATTGTTGCTAAGGTCGTTATAGATGGGCCGAGAAAATTTTAGTCAATCCGGGTCCGGTCGCACAAACAAATATAGAAGGCATGGGCTATAACATACGAAAATCAGGGATTCAGGCGAAATTCCAGTTTTATGGCCCTAAAATACCAAAAAATAAGGAACGGTTATGATGAGGCGATGACTATTGTTCCTTATGTCGTTTTTGATGGGCCGTCAAAATTTTAGACGATTTAGGTCTGTCGCTCGGGCCCATGCAGATCGCGTCGGCTATAGCACACGAAAAGTTTGGAATTGGCGAAATTTTAATTTTATGGCCCTAAAACGCCGATAAACGAGGAACGACCATGACGAGTTAATGACGATTGTTCCTAAGGTGGTTTTTGACGGGCCCAAAAATTCTTTTGCGATCCAGGTTTGGTCACCTAGGTTCATGCAGATGGCGCAGGCTATAGTACACGAAAATCTGGTAATCATGCAGAATTTCAATTTTATGGCCCTAAAATGCCGATAAATGAGGAACGGTCATGGCGAGGCAATGACTATTGTTCCTTAGGTCATTTTTGATGGGCCTTCAAACTTTTAGACGATTCAGGTCCGTCACTTAGGCCCATGCAGATTGCATCGGCTATAGCACACGAAAATCTTGGAATCGGCAAAATTCTGGTTTCATGGCCCTAAAATGCCAAAAACCGAGGAACGATCATGGCGAGGTAATGACCGTTGTTCCTTAGGTGATTTTTGATGGATCGGCAAAATTTTTGACGATCCATGTCCAGTCGCCCGGTCCCATTCAGATGATTTTATATAACACACGAAAAATCTGAGAATTGGGCAGAATTATAGTTTTGTGGTCCTAAAATGCCAAAATATGAGGAACATTCACTGCGAGACGGTGACTATTGTTCCTTAAGTCATTATTGATGGGCCGAAATATTTTTAGGCGATCCTGGTCCAGTGGCCCGGGTCCGTGCAGAAGGTGTGGGCCATAGTACACAAAAATCTAGGAATTAGGCGGAATTCCAATTTGATTGCCCTAAAACGCCAAAAAATGAGTAACGGTCATGGTGAGGCGGTGATTATTATTCCTTAGGACATTTTTGATGGATCGGAAAAATTTTAGGCGATCTGAGTCTGATGACTTGGGCTCATGCATAAAGTGTGGTCTATAGCACAATAAAATAAGGGAATCGGGTAGAATTTCAGTTTTATGGCCCTAAAAATCCAAAAATATTAACAGTCATGGCGAGACGGTGACTATTGTTCCTTAGGTCGATTTTTATGGGCCTTCAAAATTTTAGGCGATCTGGGTCTGATGACCTAGGTCCATGCAGAAGGCGTGGTTTATAACACACGAAAATCTGAGAATCGAGAGAAATTTCAGTTATTTGGTCATAAAACGGCAAGAAATGAGTAACGGTTATGACGAGGCGGTGACTATTGTTCCTTATGTTATTTTTGATGAGCCGACAAACTTTTAGGCTATTTGAGTCTGGTGGCCCGAGCCCATGCAGAACGCGTAGGCTATATAGTGGCAGACCGTGACTTTTACGCATGCGGGTTCAGACTTATATAATGAAGTCCTCAAAACTAATCGACAGCAAAGACATTGAGTTAATAAACAAACAGGTTTACCTAATGCCTTTTATTTTGGTTCTTAACAAAACCCTAAAAGAAAATTTGCCTACAATTGTTTATTTTGTTTTCAAGCCACACTATTTTTTTTAAAAAAAAACATTATATGTACAAATAGAACTATTTACCTTTACAATTTAACATTTTGTTGAACTTTAAAAATTTATACTGTAAAAAACATCTTTTGATCATCTTAAAAATACTATACTCTATTTATTTATTTATTAATTTTAATTCAATTTGCACTAACACTTAACCAAAAAACAACAGAAGAGCTAAGCAAAATTAATAATTTCATATAGAAATTCCAAAACAATGGAAAGAGACTAAAAGTAAACAATATAAGATAGAGAAGAAGAAGGACAAGCCGAGGGAGGGCTAGATAAGCTGTCAACATTTTGAGAAAGAGAGAAAAAACAAAAACTACTGAAGCTTGGATTCGAACACATGACATTCTACAAGAGTTGAACCCACATTCTACAAGAGTTTAAGCAGGTTCAACCACTTTAATTTTGTATCAATTTATTTCTTTAAAAATTAATTTTCACATAAAAATAGTAAAAATTATTTGGGTTCAACTGAACCCCCTTGAACAAATGTGGGTCCTTCCCTGAGGCTATAGCACACGAAAATCCGGGAATCGGCCGAAAATCTAGTTTTATGGCCCTAAAATGACAAAACAACAGTAACGGTCATGTGGAGGAGGTGACTATTGTTCCTTAGGTCATTTATTTTTTGTCCGAAAAAATCTTAGGTGATCCAGGTCCGGTGGCTCGAGCCCATGTAGAAGGTGTGGTCTACAGCACACAAAAATTAGGAATCGGGCGGAATTCCAGTTTTATGGCCTTAAAGCCTCAAAAAAGAGTAACGGTCTTGGCGAGGCAGTGACTATTGTTTCTTAGGACATTTTTGATGAGCCAACTAAATTTTAGGCGATCCGGGTCAGGTGTGCCAGGCCTATGTAGAAGACATGGGTTATAGCACACGAAATTCGGAGAATTAGGCGTATTTCTAGTTTTATGGCCCTAAAATGCCAAAAAAAGAGTAACAGTCATGGCGAGGCAGTGACTATTGATACTTAGAAAGCTTTTTATGGGCCACCAAAATTTTAGTCTGGGCCCATGCAGAAGGCGTGGGTTATAACATATGAAAATCTGGGAATTGGGCGGAATTCCAGTTTTATGGCCCTAAAACGCCAAAATACGAGAAACACTCATTGCGAGGTGGTGACTATTGTTCCTTAGGTTATTTTTGAAGGGCCGAAATTTTTTTAGGTTATCCGGATCCGGTGGTCCGGGCCCATATAGAAGGCGTGGGCTATAGCACATGAAAATCTTGAAATCGGTCAGAACTCCAGTTTTGTGGCCCTAAAATGCCAAAACACGAGTAACGGTCATGGAGAGGCGGTGATTATTGTTTCTTAGGTCATTTTTGATTGGCCCACAAAATTTAGGAAATTCGGGACCCGTGGCCCGGGCCCATGTAGAAGGTGTGCGCTCTAGCACACGAAAATATAGGAATCGGGCGGAATTCCTGTTTTATGGCCCTAAAATGCCGAAGAATAATGAATAGTCAAGGCGAGGCGATGACTATTGTTCCTAGGTCATTTTTGATCGGCCATCAAAATATTAGGCGATCCGAATCCGGTGGCCCGGGTCCATGCAGAAGCCGTGTGTTGCGCACGAAAATTTAAGAATCAGGCCGATTTCCAGTTTTATGGCCCTAAAATGCCAAAAAGCGAGTAACAGTCATGACGAGGCATTGATTATTTTTACTTTGAATGTTTTTGATGGGCCGTAAAAATTTTAGGTGATCGGGTACTTTGGCATATGCCCATACAGAATGCATGGGCTATAACACACAAATCTAGGAATCAAGCGGAATTCTAATTTTATGGCCCTAAAACGCCAAAAAATGAATAACTATCATAGCGAGGTGGTGTTATTCCTTCGATCATTTTTGATTGAGCCGGCTAAATTTATAGCACACAAAAATCTGGGAATCGGGCAGAATTCTAGACTTATAGCCCTAAAACACCAAAACATAAGTAACGGTTATGGTGAAGCAGTGATTATTGTTCTTTAGGTTATTTTTAATTGGACGGCAAAATTTTAACCGATCCGTGTTCGGTGGCCCGGGTCCATGAAAAAGGTGTGGGTTATCACACACGAAAATCTGGAAATCGGGCGGAATTTCAGTTTTTTGGCCCTATAATGTAAAAAAAGAATAACAGTCATGGCGAGGTGGTGACTATTGTTTCATTAGTCATTTTTTATAGGCCGGCAAAATTTTAGGCGATGCGGGTCCGATGGCTTGGCCCATGCAAAAGGTGTGGGCTATAACACATGAAAATCTGGAAATCGGGAAGAAATCCTATTTTTTGGCACTAAAACGCTAAAAAAGAGTAACAGTCAGGCGATGGGGTGAATATTGTTATTTTTAATAGGCCAGCAAAATTTTAGGTTATCGGGGTCTGGTGGCCCGTGTCCATGTAGAAGGCGTGAGATATAGCACACGAAAAACTAGGAATCGGGCGAAATTCTAGTTTTTTGGCGCTAAACCTTCAAAAAATGAGAAACATTCATGGAAAAGGGTGACTATTGTTACTTAAAACGTTTTTGATAGGCCGAAAATTTTTTAGGTGATCCATGTCCGGTTGCCTGGGCCCATGTGAAGGCGTGGGCTATAGCGCATGAAAATCTAAGAATCAGGCAGATTTCTAATTTTATGGCTCTAAAATACCAAAATTGAGTAACCGTCATAACGAGGCAGTATATATTACTCCATAGGTCATTTTTGAAGGGACGAAAAACTTTTAGGCAATCCGGGTCCGGTAGCCCGGCCAATGCAGAAGGCGTGCGCTATAGCACACGAAGTTTTGGGAATCACGCGGAATTCCAGTTTTATGGTCCTAAAACATCAAAACTGAGTAACAGACATGGCGAGGTGGTGACTATTGTTCCTTAGCTCATTTTATGGGCCATGAAAATT
The DNA here is from genome assembly GCF_000715075.1 of Nicotiana tabacum. Classification (NCBI taxonomy): domain Eukaryota; kingdom Viridiplantae; phylum Streptophyta; class Magnoliopsida; order Solanales; family Solanaceae; genus Nicotiana; species Nicotiana tabacum. Next base: position 4,698,597 of record NC_134102.1, on the reverse strand, counting down.
TTAGGCGATACGGATCCGCTGGTACGGGCCCATGCAGAAGACGTGGGCTATAACACACGAAAATCAGAAAATCGGGCAGAATTCCAATTTTATGGGCCTAAAATGACAAAACACGAGTAGCAGTCATGGCGAGGCGCTAACTTGTTACATTGGATGATTTTGATGGGCCGGAAAAATTTTAGGCGATCCGGGTCCGGTGGCCCGGACCCATGCAGAAGGTGTGGGCTATAACACACAAAAATTTAGGAATCAGGCAGAATTCCAGTTTCATGGCTATAAAACGCCTAAGATTAACGAATGGTCAAGGCGATGCGATGACTATTATTACTTAGGTCTTTTTTGCATGCGCCCGGGTACGGTGGCCCGGGCGCATGCAAAATGCATAGGCTTTTGCATACGAAAATTTGGGAATCATGCAAAATTCCAGTTTTATGCCCCTAAAATGCCAAAAAAGAAGTAACGGTCATGACGGGGTGGTGACGATTGTTACTTAGGTCATTTTTTATGGGCCGACAAAATGTTCAGTGATTCGGGTCTGATGGCCTTAGCCCATGCAGAAGGTATGGGCTGTAGCACACAGAAATTTGGGAATGAGGCGTTATCCAATTTTATGGCCTTAAAACTCCAAAAGAAAGTAACGGTCATGGCGAGACAATAACTATATTTAGTTAGGACGTTTTTTATGACGGACAAAATTTTATGGAATCCGAGTCTAATGGTCGTACCTATGTAAAAGGCGTGGTGCACACGAAAATCAAGAATCAGATGAAATTTCAGTTTTATGGCTTAAAACGACAAAAAATGAGTAACGAGTATTGTGAGGCGGTGAATATTATTCCTTAAGTCATTTTTGATGGGCCAACAGAATTTTAGGCGATCGGGGTCTGATAGCTCGGGCCCATGCAAAAAGCATGGGCTATAGCACACGAAAAATTGGAAATCGTGCGGAATTCCAGTTTTATTCCAATAAAACGGAAAAAAATGAGTAACGGTCATGGCGAAGCGGTGACTATTGTTCCTTAGGTCGTTTTTGATGAGGTGGTAAAATTTTAGGTGATCGGGATCTGGTGACCTGTGTCCGTGTAGAAGGCGTGGACTATAGCACACAAAAATCTGGGAATCGGGCAAAATTCCAGTTTTATGGCCCTAAAACGCCGAAGAATAAGGAACAGCCATGGAGAGGCGATGACCATTTTTTCTTAGGTCATTTATGATGGGCCAACAAAATTTTAGGCGATCTGGGCCAGGTGGCACGAGCCTATAACACACGAAAATCTGGGAATTCAAGTTTTATGCCCCTAAAATGGAAAAAGTTTATACGATCCGGATCCGGTGGCCCAGGCCCATGCAGAAGGCATGGGCTATAGCACACAAATATCTGTGAATCAGGTAGAATTCCAATTTTATGGCCTTTAAAATACCAAAAGACGATTAACGGTCATAGCAAGGCGGTGACTATTGTTCCTTTGGTCGTTCTTGTTGGGACGGCAAAATATAGGCGATCTAGGTTCGGTGGCCCGGGCCAATGCAAAAGTCGTGGGCACATGAATATTTGGGAATCGAGCGTAATTCTAATTTCTTGGCCCTAAAATGCCAAAAAAATGAGTAACGGCCATGACGAGGCGGTGACTATTATTCCTTAGGTCGTTTTCGATGGGCTGACAAAATTTTAGGTGATCGGGGTCCGGTGGCCCAGGCCCTTGTAGAAGGTATGGGCTATAGCAGACGAAAATCTGGGAATCGGGCGGAATTCTAATTTTATGGCCCTAAAACGCCGAAGAATAAGGAACAATCATGGCGAGGCGATGACCATTGTTCTTTAGTTAGTTTTTGATGGGCCGACAAAATTTTAGGAGATCCGGGACCGGTGTCCCGAGCCCATGTAGAAGGTGTCAGCTATAGCACACGAAAATCTGGAAATCAGGCAAATTTTCAGTTTTATGGTCCTAAAATGCTAAAAACGAGTAACGGTCATGGCGAGGAGGTAACTATTGTTTCTTTGGTCATTTTTGATGAGCCTACAAAATTTTAGGCGATATGGTTCTGGTGGCCCTGGCCCATGTAGAAAGCGTCGGCTATAGCACACAAAAATCTGGGAATTAGGCGAAATTCTAATTGTTTTGCCCTAAAACGCTATAAAATGAATAACGGTCATGGAGAGGCAGTTTCTACTGTTACCTAAGACATTTTTTATGGGTTGGCAAAATGTTAGGTGATCCGGGTCCGGTGACTGGCCATGCAGAAAGCGTGGGCTATAGCACACGAAATTTAGAAATCGGGCGGAGTTCCAGTTTTATGGCCCTACAAAGCCTACATCTGAGTAACGGTGATAGCGAGGTGGTGACTATTATTCCTTAGGTCATTTTTATGGGTTAGTAAAATTTTAGGTGATCCGAATCCGGTTACCCGGGCCATGCAGAAGGCGTGGCCTATAACGGTCATGGGCAGGCGATGACTATTGTTCCTTAGGTCGTTCTTGATGGGCCGACAAAATTTTAGGGGATCCTAGTTCGGTGGCCTGGGCCCATGCAAAAGTCGTGGGCTACAACACACGAATATCTAGGAATCGGGCGAAATTCTAATTTTATAGCCCTAAAATGCCAAAAAAAGAGTAGCGTTCATTGCTAGGTGGTGACAATTGTTACTTTGGATGTTTTTGATGTGTCGGCAAAATTTTAGGCCATCCGGATTCGGTGGCCCGGGCCCATGCAGAAGAAGTGCGCTATAGCACACGAAAATCTAAGAATCGGGCAAAATTCCAATTTTATGGCCCTAAAACACAAAAATATGAGTAATGGTCACGGAGAGGTGGTGACTATTGTTCCTTAGGTCGTTTCTAATTGGGCGGCAAAATGTTAAGCAATTTGGGTCCGCTGGTACGTGTAACGACCCGGCGGTATAAGCTCCTGAGCATCTTCATTTTATGTGTATTGATTTGCATGCGTGATTTAATTGAGTTACCAGATGATTCGGAGTCAAATCGGAAGAAGGATGCAAGTTTTGGAAGCTTAAGTCTTAGGATTTTGACCGTATTCGGAACTGTGTGAAGACAAATCCGGAATGGAGTTCCGTTAACTTCGTTGGATGATTTTGGACTTAGGAGCGTGTCCGGATTTTGAATTTGAGTTCTGTAGCTGATTTAGGCTTGAAATGGCAAAAGTCAAATTTTTGGAGATATTGACCGGAAGTGGAATTTTTGATATCAGGGTCGGATTCTGATTTCAGAAGTTGGAGTAGGTCCGTAATGTTGAATATGACTTTGTGCAAAATTGAGGTCAATTGGACGTGGTATGATAAGTTCGGCATTCGTTATAGAAATTTGAAGTTTCGTGTTCATTAAGTTTGGATTAGAGGGTGATTCGTAGTTTCGACGTTGTTTGATGTGATTTGAGACCTCGAATGAGTTCGTGTTAGGGTATGTAACTTGTTGGTATGCTTGGACGGGGTCTCGGGGGCCCCAGGTGTATTTCAGATATTTTTCATGGTTTTGAACAGGTCTGAGTTCTGGTGTAATCACACATGCGGACCCTGGGCGCAGGTGAGATGGTCGCAGATGCGAAGATGAAGGCGCAGGTGCATGAAGGGATGAGCTTGGCAGTTTCCGCATATGTGGAAAATTGGTGCGCATCTGCGGCGCCGCAGTAGCGGATTCTTGGGAACAGAGGCGAGCTGGAGTGCAGATGCAGTTTTGGCATGCGCACCTGTGGTTGCGCAAAAGCTCTAGGACGTCCGCAGGTGCGAGGGCAAAGCTGGTCAGTGGTCTTCGCATATACAGTCCTTTTGTCGCAGAAGCGACGCCGCAGAAGCGGCTAATTGTGTCGCAGGTGCGGCTATACCTGGGCAAAATCATATAAGTCGAGGGTTGGCTATTTTCTTCATATTTTGAGTTTTAGACCTCAGTTTTGGGACCTTTTTGAGGGTTTTTCAAGCAAATCGATTAGGTAAGTGTTCTTTACCTAGAATTTATTATATTCCATGATTTTATCTTTATTTTTATCATTTAATTTGTATTTTGGGTTGAGAAAAATGGTGGTTTTTGAAGAAAGTTTTCAAAATGAAAAATCTTGATTTGAGGGATGAAATGGTACCGGAATTTGATAATTTTAGTATGGTTGAACTCGTATCGGAATGGGTGTTCGGGTTTTTGTGAAATTTGTCAGGTTCCGAGGTGCGGGCCCAGGGGTCGACTTTTGGGTCGATTTTTAGATTTTGACAAAGATTGAGGCTTTATGACCCGGAATAATTTCTTATGAGTTTTATTTGTGCTTTGAAGATATTTTGATTAGATTTGAGCCGTGCGGAGGCCATTTCACCGAGAAGTTCATTTTTGAGTATCAGTCTGTCTTCTTTGAGGTAAGTATCTTGCCTAACTTTGTGTGCAGGAACTATCCCTTAGGATTTGAGTCTTCTATGCTAATTGTAGTCCGTGTACGCGAGGTGACGAGTACGTGCTCAGACTTATTTATGGAAAGTTGGCCTTTTAGGGTTCTTAGGTTCGTGTATTCACTTATTATGCAGTTGTTATGTTATGAATATATCTCTTAAGTACTAGTTTCACATCTACCTGCTTTAATTAGAATTAATTGCTTGATGATCCGTCCTTGTTGCGTATTTGAGTCATCTGTGCCTTAACTAAAATTGTTATCTCTTCTATTGCCATGTTATCTTTCCCTAACAGCTTATCTTTATTTGAAGTTATAATTATCTCTTTTGTAATTGTTCATCCTTAAATTGAGGCTATGATTATCTTTCTGCTTCTTATCCCTAATTGAATTTGTTGTATCTCTTTCTTAATTGCCAACCTTAAAAGAAGTTAGATATCCTATATTTTAGTTGACTTGTCTTTATTTGAAATTATTTGCCTTGTGTTAGCTCCCTCGTTGTCGAACTGTACATTGTGGACTGTTGTTACATAATATTTCCTTTCTTGTTGAGCTATTCTTATTATGACTAGCATTATCTATTGTGGCCACTCCTCGTGAATTAATTCCTCCATTCCTTTGAGTTCTGGAATTTCTGAGTTAAATTTTTTGTCGTACCCTTGTATTTGTGTTATTGTTGTTATTGTTGTACTTATTGTTCTTGCATATTTACTTTGGGACTACAAGGAGGTACCTCGGGAGATCCCCTTGTCTTGCATATTTACTTTGGGACTACGAGGAGGTACCTCGGGAGATTCCCTGTTGAGCATTTACTTTTTGGGACTACGAGACGGTATCTCGGGAGTGCCCTTTGTTGACATCTCTTTGTTATGGGGTTGCACGAGGTTTCTGCTGTGCTATTGTTACTATTGATATTTGCACATACGGCGTGATAAGGCGATATATATATATATGTAGGATATATATATATATATATATATGGGTTGCGCATGTGGCGAGACAAGGTGGGAACATTATTATGCACGTGTGGCGAGACAAGGCGGGTATTTACTTTACTATAGCATACGTGGCAAGACAAGATGGTCTATATCAGGGATTGATTTGTGATGGCCTGGGGAAATTTTTGTTGTTGATATTTGTGTAGTGGCACACTTACCTGTGAAAACTTTATCTTGTGAAAGTTGTGAGAAAAACATTCTACGTGTTGTCCGTTCTTTTTCTTATGCTTACTAGCTGGTATGAACTATGTTAGGACACTTGCACAAGCATATATGTCGTTAAGCACTCTTATCGGATAAGAGGTTTTCTTGATATTATTGAGTATAGATGCACACCCTTGCTTACTTGCTTACATGCCTTCTATGTGAGAATGGCTCTATTTGGCATGCGAGTCGTCAGTGCGGTTATGAGGTGTAATGAGGGCACATGATGCCAAGTGTTAGGGTTCAGGTATTGAGACTCGTGAGTTGTGATTTGTCCGAGGTTTGGTACCTCGTGGAGGTTATTGACTAAAACTCGGTGTGAAAGCTGTCGTATTGTTGAGTTGTTACTTGCCCTTTCTTTATCTGTGATTATCGGACTTAGGTTGTGTTTTCGTTCATTCTTCTATGTCATTATTATGGTGTTCCACTGACAGTTGTTGTTTTCCTTCCTTATTGCAATTACCGTATTAATTGCCACTTCGCGTAGTCTTTATGTAGATATCATACTCTGCTGTATCTATAATTATACTTGTTCGGGTTATTTAGTCCAGTAGGTGTCTTGACTGTTCCTCGTTACTACTCCACCGAGGTTAGTCTTGATACTTGCTGGGTACCGCCGTGGTGTACTCATACTACACTTCTGCACATTTTTGTGCAGATCCAGATATTTCGAAGTTAGTTGATCATTAGCTAGCTGTGCGAATTGTTGTTGTGGAGACCCAAGGTATACTTGTTGCTGAGTTCGCAGGCTTCGGAATCACCTTCCTATTTTGTATTCACATTGTTTTACCTATTTCCAAACAGTTGTATTTAGAAATTTGTAGCAAACTCTATAGAGCTTATGACTTGTACTACCGATTTTGGGAATTATAAAATTTATAAGGATTTCCATTTCATATTGTTAGATTTTATTTAATTATTGTTGTTGTTCAGAGAATGTTAGGCTTACCTAATCCCTAAGACTAGGTGCCATCACAATACCCAACGGAGGGGAAATTGGGTCGTGACAAGTTGGTATCAGAGTTCTAGGTTCATAGGTGATATGAGTCATAAGCGAGTTTAGTAGAGTCTTGCAAATCGGTACGGAGACGTTTGTACTTATCTTCGAGAGGCTACGGAACTATTAGGACAGTTTTACTTCCTCCATTCCTATCGTGCGAGTTCATTGATCTCGAAGTTTGAACTTTTATCATTCCATTCTCTCACAAATGGTGATGACACGATCTGCAGTCACTGATGACGTTACCCCCGGAGTAGATGTCGTTAGGGGCAGAGGCAGAGGCCGACGAGGAGCACATCCTGCAGCTAGTGCACCTACCAGAGCAGCAGTTGAGGAGCCGCTAGTAGTTCCAGTTGGGGGGCAGGTACCGGAGGCACCTGCTGTTACCCCCGGACTTCAGGAGGCCTTAGCATAATTCCTGAGCATGTTTGGTGCATTGGCTCAGGCGGGGTTGATTCCGGTTGCACCAGCTATTCCACAGACCGGGGGAGGAGCTCAGACTCTTGCCGCCCACACTCCAGAGCAGCGGGTTCATATTGGTCGGGTTCTAGATGTCATGGCGACACAGCTTGTGGTCCCAGTTCAGCCTGTGGTTAGGGCAGCATCATCTGAGAAAGAACAACTTTGACTCGAGAGGTACAAAAAGTACCACCCTCCTACCTTCAGTGGACTGGCGGCAGACGTTGCCTAGGGTTTTCTGGAGGAGTGTCACCGCATTCTCCATACTACGGGTATTGTGGAGATGAGCTGTGTTGCTTTTGCTACGTTCAAGCTCAGGGGAGCGGCTTATCAGTGGTGGCGGGAGTATGAGTTGGGTAGCCCGGCTGAGTCAGCTTCACTTGCATGGGTTCAGTTTTCAAAGATGTTCCTGAGAGAGTTTGTACCTCAGTCCCTTCGAGATGCATGGCGTGCAGGGTTTGAGCAGCTGCGCCAGGGCACTATGTTAGTGTCAGAGTATGCCATTAGATTCAGTGATTTGGCTATACATGCACCTCCTTTGGTCACTACAGTTAGAGAGCGTGTCTGTAGATTCATTAAGGGGCTCCGACATGATATTCGATTCAGCATGGCTCGGGAGTTAGAGTCAGATGTTTCATTTTAGTAGGTAGTAGGGATCGCTCGCTGAGTAGAGGGCATGTGGGATCAGGAGAGAGGAGACAGGCGAGGTCAGGAGAGACAGGACAGTGAGGTGAGGAGGCATCGTAGACCGGAGAGATCTACTGGTCCTTATTTTGGAGGTAGGGTACGACATGGTTGAGGTTTTGTGGGTCATCCAGTTCAGTTTGCACTTCAGGATTCGCACAGTGTTTCAGCTGATCATGGGTTTTAGAGTACCCGTACCGCACAGTTCCCACAGCCATGTCAGCAGAGAGGTTGCTTCGAGTGTGGAGATACCAGCCACAGGGTGAGAGATTGTCCTACACTCCGGACAAGTGTGCCACAACGGGGTATTCAGGCGAGTAGAGGGTGCCCAAGAGGGGAAGGCCCGACCCGTTGATGTGTTTCATATAGTACACTTGAGGCCACTACGCCAGGTGATGTCATACACATATGCTTTTGATTTTTTATAGAGGGGCACCATTCACATTTTGATTCAGTTTTGCTTATCGGGGTGAGTCCCCTTATTTGTTCCTCCACCTATGGGTGAGTTCATGACTTAGTATCTTGTTTATGTGTTTGCCCCTGTTGGGATATTCTATGAGTGGTAACCCGTGTCTATCATTTGTTTTTATTCATTATTGAGAGTTACGAGGCTAGAAGTGAATTCTTGTTGTCCATTATGGTAGGTTTGATGTGATTCCTGAGTAATTTGGTTACGATTTGTGATTTGATACTCTACCGGGGTGAGAGTTCAATAAGTGTTGTGATTGTACTAGCAGAATTGAGTTAGTGGAAGGTTTCAATTGGTATGATGTGTATTCGACTTGTGATTCAGAGTGGAGGGCGAGACCCTCGTGATTCCATGTGATATGATATGTTTGAGTCGGGTTGCGTGCTGCGGTGGAAGTTATATCAGGATAAGATCCTTGTAGTTTGTTCACATATTTAAATATTTCCTTTTAAATTGATTCGTAGTATGGTACCGATAGAGAGTTGTGCCTGTTGGGCTTGTTTGATAATTATCTTATGTGTTTCTTCTTACATATTCAGTCATTTTTCGTTCTATGCTTCTTGAGTTTTAGTTTGCGGGGTGTGTCCCCGGTGGTGTTAGTTGTGACTTGTTGATTCAGGTGTATAGTTAAGAGGTCTTCATGTTTCTTGCATCGTTGTCAATGTTGTGGAGGTTTGAAACAGGGTTCTAACGGATATGAGGCTAATTGTCGGAGCTGGTTTTGATTACGGGCAACTATTATGATCAGAAATGTTATTATAGGACTATGTGTGGCATGTCATGTTGAGTGGTCGTACCTTGTGGGTGTAGGCATGAGTTGTTGTAGTTGGTTGAGACTGATACCGGGTATGGATTAAGAATCGGGTCTTTTGGAGATGAACGGAAGGTGAGAATTTTGATTCTAAGGCTTATTGGTGTTGGTAGAAAGGATAAATTACAGTTGAGATGGTGTCGTCAGGCTTGTGTGGATTGGGGTGACGTGGGGTCACCCGCCGGTGTATGTTGGATATGTGCTTTCAATGATTTGAAGACTTCGAGACAATTCTTTGCACGTTCGAGGACGAACGTTTGTTTAAGATGGGAAGGATGAAATGACCCGGTCTGTTGTTTTGAGAATTTAAGTCTCGTTCGGCGGCATAAGGTTCTGAGCAGCTTCATTTTATGTGTATTGATTTGCGTGCACGGTTGAATTCAGTTACCGGATGATTCGGAGTCAAATCGGAAGAAGGATGCAAGTTTTGGAAGCTTAAGTCTTAGGATTTTGACCGTAGTTGGAACTGTGTGAAGACGATTCCGGAATGGAGTTTCGTTAGCTCCGTTGGGTGATTTTGGACTTAGGAGCGTGTCCGGAATATGAATTTGAGGTCTGTAGCTGATTTAGGCTTGAATTGGCGAAAGTCAAATTTTTGGAGATATTGATCGGAAGTGGACTTTTTGATATCGAGGTCGGATTCCGATTCCGAAAGTTGGAGTAGGTCCGTAATATTGAATATGACTTATGTGCAAAATTTGAGGTCAATCAGACGTGGTTTGATAGGTTTGGCATCGGTTGTAGAAATTTGAAGTTTCAAGTTCATTAAGTTTAGATTGGAGGGTAATTCATAATTTCGACATTGTTTATGTGATTTGAGACCTCGAGCGAGTTTGTATTAGGGTATGGAACTTGTCGGTATGCTTGGACGGGGTCCTGGGGGGCCTGGGTGTGTTTCGGACGAGTTTTGGATGTTTTTTTATGGTTTTGAACAGGTCTGAGTTGTTGTGTAATCGCACCTGCGGACCCTGGGCGCAGGTGCGATGGTCGTAGATGCGAAGATGAAGGCGCAGGTGCGTGAAGGGATGAGCTTGGCAGTTTTCACAGATGCGAAAAATCGGTGCGCATCTGCGGTGCCACAGAAGCGGATTCTTGGGCATAAAGGCGAGCTGGAGCGCAGATGCGGTTTTGGTATGTGCACCTGCGGTTGCGCAGAAGCGCTAGGATGTCCGCAGGTGCGAGGGCGAAGCTGGTTAGTGGTCTTCGCATATGTAGTCCTTTTATCGCAGAAGCGGCTAATTGTGTCGCAGGTGCGGTTATACCTGGGCAAAATCATATAAGTCGAGGGTTGGCCATTTTCTTCATATTTTGAGTTTTAGACCTCGGTTTTGGGAGCATCTTTGAGGGTTTTTCAAGCAAATCGACTTGATAACTGTTCTTCACCTAGAATTTATTATATTCCATGATTTTATCTTTATTTTTATCATTTAATTTGTATTTTGGGTTGAGGAAAATGGTGGTTTTTGAAGAAAGTTTTCAAAATAAAAAATCATGATTTGAGGGACGAAATGTTATCGGAATTTGAAAATTTAATATGGCTGAACTCGTATCGGAATGGATGTTCGGGTTTTTGTGAAATTTGTCAGGTTCCCAGGTGCAGGCCCGGGGGTCGACTTTTAGGTCGATGTTTAGATTTTGATAAAGATTGAGGCTTTATGACCTGGAATAATTTCTTATGAGATTTATTTTTGCTTTGAAGTTATTTTGATTAAATTTGAGCCGTCCGGAGGCCATTTCACCGAGAAGTTCATTTTTGAGTATCGGCATGTCTTCTTTGAGATAAGTATCTTGCCTAACTTCGTGCGGGGGAACTACCCCTTAGGATTTGAGTCTTCTATGCTAATTGTAGTCCGTGTACGCCAGGTGATGAGTACGTGCTCGGACTTATTAATGGAAAGTTGGCCTTTTAGGGTTCTTAGGTCCGTGTATTTACTGATTATGCAGTTGTTATGTTATGATTACGCCTCTTAATTATTAGTACCTGCTTTAATTAGAATTAATTGCTTCATGATCCGCCCTTGATGCTTATTTGATTCATCTGTGCCATAATTGAAATTGTTATCTCTTCTATTGCCATGTTATCTTTTCCCTAACTGCGTATCTTTATTTGAAGTTATAATTATCTCTTTTGTAATTGTTCATCCTTAAATTGAGGCTATGATTATCTTTCTGCTTCTTATCCCTAATTGAATTTGTTGTATCTCTTTCTTAATTGCCAACCTTAAAAGAAGTTAGATATCCTATATTTTAGTTGACTTGTCTTTATTTGAAATTATTCACCTTGTGTTAGCTCCCTCGTTGTCGAACTGTACATTGTGGACTGTTGTTACATAACATTTCCTTTCTTGTTGAGCTGTTCTTATTATGACTAGCATTATCTATTGTGGCCACTCCTCGTGAATTAATTCCTCTGTTCCTTTGAGTTCTGGAATTTCTGACTTGATTTATTTGTCGTACCCTTGTATTTGTGTTATTGTTGTTGTTGTACTTGTTGTTCTTGCATATTTACTTTGGGACTACGAGGCGGTACCTCGGGAGATCCCCTTGTCTTGCATATTTATTTTGAGACTACGAGACGGTACCTTGGGAGATCCCCTATTGAGCATTTACTTTTTGGGACTACGAGACGGTATCTCGGGAGTGCCCTTTGTTAACATCTCTTTGTTATGGGGTTTCACGAGGTTTCTACCGTGCTATTGTTACTATTGATATTTGCACATGCGGCGTGATAAGGCGGGATATATATATGTGGGTTGCGCATGTGGCGAGACAAGGTGGGAACATTATTATGCATGTGTGACGAGACAAGGTGGGAACATTATTATGCACGTGTGGCGAGACAAGGCAGGTATTTACTTTACTATAGCACACGTGGCGAGACAAGGTGGTCTATATCAGGGATTGATTTGTGATGATTTGTGATGGCCTGGGGGGATTCTTGTTGTTGATATTTGTGTAATGGTACACTTACCTGTGAAAACTTTATCTTGTGAAAGTTGTGAGAAAAATATTCTACGTGCTGTCCGTTCTTTTCCTTATGCTCACTAGCTGGTATGAACTATGTTAGGACACTTGCACAAGCATACATGTCGTTAAGCATTCTTATCGGATAAGAGCTTTTCTTGATATTGTTGAGTATAGATGCACACCCTTGCTTACTTGCCTTCTATGTGAGAATGGCTCTATTTGGCACGTGAGTCGTCAGGCGGTTATGAGGTGTAATGAGGGCACATGATGCCAAGTGTTAGGGTTCAGGTATTGAGACCCGTGAGTTGTTATTTGTACGAGGTTCGGTACCTCGTGGAGGTTATTGACTAAAACCCGGTGTGAAAGCTATCGTATTGTTGAGTTGTTACTTGTCCTTTCTTTATCTGTGATTATCTAACTTAGGTTGTGTTTCCGTTCATTCTTCTATGTCATTATTATGGTGTTCCGCTGATAGTTGTTGTTTTCCTTCCTTATTGCAATTACCGTATTAATTTCCACTTCGCGTAGTCTTTATGTAGATATCATACTCTGTTGTTTCTATACTTATACTTGTTCAGATTATTTAGTCCAGTAGGTATCTTGACTGTTCCTCGTCATTAGTCATTACTCCACCGAGGTTAGTCTTGATACTTGCTGGGTACCGCCGTGGTGTACTCCTACTATACTTCTGCACAGTTTTGTGCAGATCTAGGTATTTCGAAGTCAGTTGATCATTAGCTAGTTGTGCGAATTATTGCCGTGGAGACTCAAGGTAAACCTGTTGCTACGTTTGCAGGCTTCAGAGTTACCTTCCTATTTTGTATTCACACTATTTTACCGATTTCCAAACAGTTGCATTTGGAAATTTCTAGCAAACTCTGTAGAGCTTATGACTTGTACTACCGGTTTTGGGAATTTTAAATTTTATAAGGATTTCCATTTCAAATTGTTAGATGTTATTTAATTATTATTGTTGTTTAGAGAATGTTTGGCTTACCTAGTCCCTAAGACTAGGTGTCATCACGATACCCAACGGAGGGGAAATTGGGTCATGATAGTACGGCCCATGCAGAAGGCGTGGGTTATAGCACACAAAAATCAGGAAATTAGGGAGAATTCCAATTTTATGGGCCTAAAATGTCGAAAAATGAGTAGAGGTCATGGAGAGGCAGTGACATGTTACGTTGGATGTTTTTGATGGGCTGGCAAAGTTTTAGGCGATCCAGGACCGGTAGCCCGAGCCCATGCAGAAGGATTGGGCTATAGCACACGAAAATTTAGGAATCAGACACAATTCTAGTTTCATGGCCCTAAAATGTCGAAGAATAAGGAACGGTCAAGGCGAGGCAATGACTATTGTTTCTTCGGTCTTTGTTGATGGGCCGGAAAAATTTTAGACGATCCGGGTCCGGTGGCCCGCCCGCATGCAAAAAGCACGAAAATCAGGAAATCGGGTAGAATTCCAGTGTTATGCCCCTAAAAAGCCAAAAAAGGAGTAACGGTCATGGAGAGGCGGCGACTATTGTTCCTTAGGTCATTTTTTATGGGACGACAAAATTTTCAGCTATTTAGGTCTGGTGGCACGGGCCCATGTAGAAGGCATGGGCTATATAGCACATGAAAATTTGGGAATCGGGCGTAATTCGAATTTTATGGCCTTAAAACGCCAAAAACACAAGTAACTGTCATGGAGAGACGGTGACTATATTTAGTTAGGACAGTTTTTATGGGGTGGCAAAATTTTAGGGATCCGGGTCCGATGGTCGGGCCCATATAAAATGTATGGGCTATAGCACATAAAAATCTGGAATCATACGAAATTTCAGTTTTATGGCTTAAAACACCAAAAACGAGTAACGTGTATTGCGAGGCAGTGACTATTGTTCCTTAATTCATTTTTGATGGGCCGGGTAAACTTTAGGTGATCGGGGTCCGGTGGCCTGGGCCCATGTAGAAGGCATGGGCTATAGCATACGAAAATCTAGGAATCGGGTGGAATTTCAGTTTTATGGCCCTAAAACGCTGAAGAATAAGGAACAGTCATGGCGAGGCTATAACTATTGTTTCTTAGGTCAGTTTTGATGGGCCGACAAAATTTTAGGCGATCTGGTCCCGGTGGCACGGGCCTAACGAATATCCAAGTGGCAATCACACCAAATTATCATATAAATTACAAACTAGACAAATAAGGAACGAGGCATGATAATAAAGGATTTAATAACTACCAGCACTTTCCAATTTAATACTTAAGGGTGTCTACGAATTTTTAACCGACATAATTTGTGCATATAAACCAAGTACGTACTCGTCACCTCGCGTACACGGCTTTCACATTACACAAATGGCACATACAACTTAATGCCTAAGGGGTAATTCCCCCACTCAAGGTTAGGCAAGATACTTACCTTTTTGAAGTTAGGCTGATATTCCAAAATAGCTTTCTTGCTTGTATTGACCTCCGGACAACTTAAATCTATCCAAATTAATTGTATAACTTCATTAAAATTCATCAAAAATAATTCCGGATAATATAACGTCGACTTAAAAATTCACATTAAAAAGTAGACCAAAAGTCAACGTGAGGCTCGCCTCTCGGAACCCGACATAATTTTCACGAAATACGAACACCCATTCCGATACGAGTTCAACCATACTAATTTTATCAAATTTCGATAACAAATCGTATTCCAAATCTTGAATTTTTCGTTTTTGAAAAGTTTTTGCAAAAATATTGATTTCTTCCATTTAAATTCAAAATAAATGATGAACATAACCATGGATTTACGAAATATAATCACTTTCAGATGTAGAACACTTACCCAAGTCGAAGTCGTGAAGAACTCCAAAATCACCCCCAAAATCGAGCTCTAAAAATTCAATCGAAAATGAAGGAATGACTGATTTTTGACCCCTTATGTTTCTATCCATTTTCGCTTCTGCGGACGAATATGCCGCATCTGCGGTCTCGCTTTTGCGAGACAAAACTCGCATTTGCGATCCTCACTGTCCGGCCCAAGCTTGCACATGCGGTCAGAATACCGCATCAGCACAAATCGCTTCTGCGATGTCCAGTGCGCATCTGCAATGACTTCCGCTTCTGCCCCTTCTCCGCCCGCTTCTGTGATCACACAGGTACGGGAATTGCTTCACACATGCGACCTCTACCCAGCACACTTTCAGCCGCTTCTGCGAAGTGCTTCACGCTTCTCCGATGTCGCTTCTATGACCAAGACATCACAGAAGTGATTCCACCAGCAGCTGCCCATTTTTTTCAGCAACTTTCTTCAAGTCCAAATTGACCCGTTACCAATCCGGAATTAAACTGAGGCACTTGGGACCTTAACCAATTATGCCAACACATCCCAGAATACAATATGAACTTAGTCGAGGCTTCAAACCTCGTCAAACAATACCGAAATTGCGAATCACGCATCGAATTGAATTATGAGTTTAGGCAATCCGGATCCAGGGGCCCGGGCCTATGCAGAAGGCGTAGACTATAGCACACGAAAATCTGGGAATTAGGCGGAATTCCAAATTTTATGGCCTTAAAAATACAAAAAAAGAGTAACAGTCATGGCGAGGCGATGACTATTGTTCCTTAGGTCATTTTTTATGAGACGGCAAAATTTTAGGCGATCTGGGTCTGGTGGCCCGGGCACATGAAGAAGGCGTGGGCTATAGCACACGAAAATTTGGGAATCAGGCGGAATTCCAATTTCATGGCCTTAAAAATACCAAAAAATGAGTAACAGTCATGGTGAGACAGTGACTATTATTCCTTAGGTCGTTTTTGATTGGCCAGCAAAATTTTAGGCTATCCAGGTCCGGTGGCCCGGGGGCATGCAAAATGCGTGGGCTACAGGACACGAAAATCTAGAAATCTGATAGAATTCTACTTTTATGCCCCTAAAATGCCAAAAAGGGAGCAACAATCATTGCGAAACGGTGACTATTGTTCCTTAGATCACGCGAAATTCCAGTTTTATGGCCCTAAAAATACCAAAACATGAATAAAGGTCATGGCGAGTTGGTGACTATTATTTCTTAGGTCGTTTTATGGGCGAACAAAAGTTTAGGCGATTTGGGTCCGATGTACGAGCCCATGTAGAAGGCGTGGGCTATAGCACACGAAAATTAGGAAATCGGGCAGAATTACAATTTTATGGGCCGAAAACGCCAAAAACGAGTAGCGGTCATGGCGAGATGATGACTTGTTAAATTGGATGTTTTCTATGGGACGGAAAAATGTTAGGCGATCCGGGTCCGGTGGCGTGGGCCCATGTAGAAGGCGTGGGCTATAGCATACAAAAATTTGGAAATCGGGCAGAATTCCAGTTTCATGGCGCTAAAATGCCAAAGAACAGTCATAGTGAGGCGATGACCATTGTTCCTTAGGTCTTTTTTGATGGGCCGCCAAATTGTAGGTGATCCGGGTCCTGTGGCATGGGCCTATGTAGAAGGCGTGGGCTATAGCACACGAAAATCTGAGAATCGTGCGGAATTCAAGTTTTATGCCCCCAAAATGGGCGGAATTCAAGTTTTATGGCCTTATAACGCCGAAGAATAAGGAACAGTCATGGAGAGGCAATGACCATTATTCCTTAGGTCTTTTTTTATGGGCCGACAAACTTTTAGGTGATCCGGGCCCGGTGGCCCATGCCCATGCAGAAGGTGTCACCTATAGCACATAAAGATTAGTGAATCGGGCATAATTTCAGTTTTATGGCCCTAAAACACTTAAAAATGAGTAACGGTCATGGAGTTGCAGTGATTATTGTTCCTTTGGTCATTTTTGATGGGCTGACAAAATTTTAGACGATATGGATTTGGTGGCCCTGACCTATGCAGAAGGTGTCGGCTATAGCACACGAAAATCTGGGAATCAGGCAAAATTCTAGTTTTTTTGCCCTACAACGCCATATAACGAGTAACGGTCATGGCGAGGTGGTGACTATTGTTACCTAAGACGTTTTTGAAGGGCCAACAAAATTTTAGGCGATCCGGGTCAGGTGGCCGGCCATGCAGAAGGTGTGGGCTATAGAACACGAAAATTTGGTAATCGAGCGGAATTCCAATTTTATGGCCTTACAACGCCAACGTCCTAGTAACGGTGATGGCGAGGCGATGATTATTATTTCTTAGGACATTTTTTATGGACCGATAAAATTTTTGGTGATCCGGATCTAGTGGCCCAGGCTATGCAGAAGGCGTGGCCTATAGCACACGAAAATGTGGGACTCAGGCGAAATTTCAATTTTATGGACGTAAAAATACCAAAACACGAGTAACGGTCATGGCGAGGCGATGACTATTGTTCCTGTTCCTTAAGTCGTTCTTGATGGTCCGGCAAAAGTTTAGGCGATCCGAGTTTAGTGGCCCAGGCTTATGCATGAGTCGTGGTCTATAGGACATGAATATTTGGGAATCGGGCAGAATTCCAATTTTATGACCCTAAAATGGCAAATAATGAGTAGCGTCATAACGAGGTGGTGCAAATTGTTACTTTGGATGTTTTTGATAGGCCGGCAAAATTTTAGGCGATTCGGGTTCGGTGACCCGGGCCCATGATAAGGAGTGCGCTATAGCACACGAAAACCTAGGAATCGGGCGGAATTCCAGTATTATGGCCTTAAAATATCAAAAAATGAGTAACGGTCATGGCGAGGCGGTGACTATTGTTCCTTAGGTCATTTTTATGGGGCGGAAAAATTTTAGGGGACCGGGTCCGATGATTGGGCCCGTATAAAAGTTGTGGGATATAGCACACCAAAATCTAGGAATCAGAAGAAATTCCAGTTTTATGGCCCTAAAACGTCAAAGAATAAGGAACAGTCATGGCGAGGCGATGAACATTGTTACTTAGGTCGTTTTTGATGGGCTGGTAAAATTTTAGGCGATCCGGGCTCGATGGAACGGGCCCATGCAGAAGGTGTCGGCTATAGCATACAAAAAAAATAAAATCAGGCGGAATTTCAGTTTTATGGCCCTAAAAGCTAAAATAAGAGTAATGGTCATGGCGAGGAGGTGACTATTGTTCCTTTGATCATTTCTGATAGGGTGGCAAAATGTTAGGCGATCTGGATCTGGTGGCCTAGGCCCATGCAGAAGGCATGGGCAATAGCGAACAAAAATCTGGGAATCTGGCAAAATTCTAGTCTTTTGGCCCTAAAACGCCAAAAAATGAGTAACGCTCATGGAGAAGCACTGATTATTGTTACTTAGGATGTTTTTGATGGCCAACAAAATTTTGTGCGATCTGGATCCGGTGACCCGGGCCCATGCAAAAGGCGTGGGCTATAGCACACAAAAATCTGTGAATCAGGTAGAATTCCAATTTTATGGCCTTAAAAATACCAAAACATGAGTAACGTTCATGGCAAGGCGGTGACTATTGTTCCTTAGGTCGTTCTTGATGGGCTAGTAAAATTTTAGATGATCCGTGTCCGGAGGCCCGGGCCAATGCAGAAGTCGTTGGCTATAGCAACAAATATCTGGGAATCGAGCGAAATTCCAATTTCATGGTCCTAAAACGCCAAAAATGAGTAGTGGTCATGGAGAGGTGGTGACAATTGTTACTTTGGATATTTTTGATGGGCCAACAAAATTTTAGGCGATCCAGATCTGGTGCCCCGAGCCTATGTAGAAGGCGTGGGCTGTAGCACACGAAAATGTGGGAATCGGGTAGAATTCCAAATTTTATGGCCTTAAAAATACCAAAAAATTAGTAACGGTCATGGAGAGGCAATGACTATTGTTCCTTAGGTCCTTCTTCATGTGCCGGCAAAATTTTAGGCGATTCGAGTCCGGTGGCCCGGGCCAATGCAGAAGCCGTGGGCTATATAGCACACGAATATCTGGGAATCGAGCGGAATTCCAATTTCATGGTCCTAAAATGCCAAACATTGAGTAATGGTAATGGTTAGGTGGTGAAAATTGTTACTTTGGATGTTTTTGAGGGGTAGACAAAATTTTAGGCGATCCGAATCTGGTGGCCTGGGCCTATGCAGAAAGCGTGGGCTATAGCACACGAAAATATGAGAATCAGGCGAAATTCCAAATTTTATGGCCTTAAAAATACCAAAATATAAGTAACGGTCATGGAGAGGCGATGACTATTGTTCCTTAGGTCGTTCTTCGTGGGCCGGCAAAATTTTAGGCGATGCGAGTCTGGTGGCCCGGGCCCATGCAGAAGGCATGAGTTATAGCACACGAAAATTTGAGAATCATGCGGAATTCAAATTTAATGGCCTTCAAAATACAAAAAACAAAATGAATAACGGTCATGGCGAGGCAGTGACTATTGTTCCTTAGGTCATTTTTTATATAGGCTATCCGGATCCGGTGGTCTGGGCCCACAAAGAAGGCATGGGCTATAGCACATGAAACTTTGAGAATCGGGCGGAATTCTAATTTTATGGCCTTAAAAATACTAAAACACGAGTAGCGTTCATGGCGAGGCGGTGACTATTGTTCCTTAGGTCATTCTTGATGGCCCGAAAAAATTTTAGGCAATCCAGGTCCGGTGGCCCAGGCCCATGCAGAAGGCGCACACGAAAATCAAGGAATTATGCGAAATTCCAATTTTATGACCCTAAAACGCTAAAACAAGAGTAACGGTAATGGTGAGGCGGTGACTATTGTTCCTTAGCTCGTTTTTGATAA
This sequence comes from Nicotiana tabacum, assembly GCF_000715075.1. Taxonomy (NCBI): domain Eukaryota; kingdom Viridiplantae; phylum Streptophyta; class Magnoliopsida; order Solanales; family Solanaceae; genus Nicotiana; species Nicotiana tabacum. The sequence continues at coordinate 4,678,958 of NC_134102.1, read as the reverse complement.
GCCGGTAAAATTTTAGGTGATCCGTGTTCGGTGGCCATGGCCCAGGCAGAAGTCGTGGGCTACACACGAATATGTGGGAATCGAGCGGAATTTTAATTTTATGGCCCTAAAACGTTAACAATTACTACCGGCCATGGAAAGGTGGTGAAAATTATTACTTTGGATGTTTTTGATAGGGTGGCAAAATTTTAGGAGATCCGGATCCGGTGGCCTGGGCCCATGTAGAAGACATGGGCTATAACATACGAAAATCTATGAATTAGGCAGAATTCCAATTTTATGGCCTTAAAAATACAAAAAATGAGTAACGGTCATGGCGAGGCGGTAAGTATTGTTCATTAAGTCGTTCTTGATGGGACGACAAACTTTTAGGCGATCCGGGTCCGGTGGATCGGGCCCATACAAAACTCGTGAGCTATAGCACACGGATACGGAATTCCAATTTTATTTCCCTAAAATGCCAAAACATGAGTAGCGGTCAGGGCGAGGTGGTGAAAATTATTACTTTGGATATTTTTTATGGGCTGGCAAAATTTTAGGCGATTTTGATCCGGTGGCCAGGGCCCATACATAAGGCCTAGGCTATAGCACACAAATATCTGTGAATGGGGTAGAATTCCAATTTTATGGCCTTAAAAATACCAAACAAACGAGTAACGACATGGAAAGACGGTGACTATTGTTCCATAGGTCATTCTTGAGGGGCCGGTAAAATTTTAGGTGATCAGGGTCCGGTGGCCCGGGCCAATGCAGAAGTCGTGGGCTATAATAGCACACGAATATCTAGGAATCGAGCGAAATTCCAATTTCATGGCGAGGTGGTGACAATTGTTACTTTGGATGTTTTGGAATGGCCGACAAAATTTTAGGCGATCCCGATCCGATCACTCGGACCTATGCAGAAGGCGTGGGCTATAATAGAACACGAACATATCTAGGAATCACGCGGAATTCCAAATTTTATGGCCTTAAAAATACCAAAAATGAGTAACGGTCATGACGAGCCGGTGACTATTGTTCCTTAGTTAGTTCTTGATGGGCCGGCAAAAGTTTTAAGCGATAAGGGTCTGGTGGCCCAGGCCCCTGCAGAAGGCGTGGGCTATAGCACACGAAAATCTGGGAATCAGGCGGAATTCTAATTTTATGGCCTTGAAAATACTAAAAACGAGTACCGGTCATGGTAAGGCGGTGACTATTATTCCTTAGATCATTTTATGGGCCAGAAAAAGTTTAGGCAATCCTGGCCCAGTGGCCTGGGCATATGCAGAAGGCGTGGGCTATAACACACGAAAATCTGAGAATCAGGCGGAATTCCAATTTTATGGCCTTATAAATACAAAAAACCCGAGTAGCGGTCATGTAGAGGCGGTGACTATTGTTCCTCAGAACGTTCTTGATGGTCCGGCAAAATTTTAGACGATTCGGGTCTGGTGGCCCAGGCCCATGCAAAAGGCGTGGGCTATAACGCAAAAATCTAGGAATCAGGCGGAATTCTAATTTTATGGCCTTAAAAATACCAAAAATGAGTAACGTTCATGGCCCATTTGTGACTATTATTCCTTAGGTCATTTTATGGGCCAGAAAAATTTTAGGCGACACGGGTCCGATGTACGGGCCCATGCAAAAGGCGTGGGCTATAACACACAAAAATCAGGAAATCGGGTAGAATTTCAATTTTATGGGCCGAAAATGCCAAAATATGAGTAGCGGTCATGTCTAGACGATGACTTGTTACATTGGATGTTTTTGATGGACCGGCAAAATTTTAGGTAATCCGGGTTTGGTGGCACGGGCCCATGCAGAAGGTGTGGGCTATAGAACACAAAAATATGGGAATCGGGCGAAATTTTAATTTCATGGCCCTAGAACGCCGAAGAATATGGAACGGTCAAGGCGAGGCGATGACTATTATTCCGTAGGTCATTTTTGATGGTCCGGTAAAAATTTTAGGCGATCCGGATACGGTGGCCTGGGCGCATGCAATAGGTGTGGCTATATAGCACACGAAAATTTAGGAATCGAGCACAATTCTAGTTTTATGCCCCTAAAACGCAAAAAAAAGGAGTAACGGTCATGACAAGAAGGTGACAACTGTTCCTTAGATCATTTTTGATGGGCCGACAAAATCTTTGGTGATTCGGGTCCGATGGCATGGGCTATAACACACAGAAATTTGAAAATTTGGAGTAATTCAACTTTTATGGCCTTAAAATGCCAAAAAACAAGTAACAGTCATGGAGAGACAGTGAATATAATTAGTTAGGACCTTTTTAATGGGCCGGAAAATTTTTATGGGATCCGGGTCCGATGGTCGGGCCCATGTTAAAGGCGTCGGCTATAGTACACGAAAATCTGGAATTAGACGGAATTTCAATTTTATGGCTTAAAACGCCATAAAACGAGTAACAAGTATTGCGAGGCGGTGACTATTATTCCTTAAGTCGTTTTTGATGGACCGACAAAATTTTAGGCGATCGGGGTCCGATGGTACGGGCCCATGCAGAAGACTTAGGCAATAGCATAGGAAAATCTGGGAATCGTGCGGAATTTCAGTTTTATGCCCCTAAAATGGCAAAATGAGTAACGGTCATGGTGAGGCGGTAAATATTGTTCCTTAGGTCATTTTTGATGGGCCGGCAAAATTTTAGGCGATCGGGATCCGGTGGCCCGGGCCCATGTAGAAGGCGTGGGCTATAGCACACGAAAATCTGGGAATCGGGCGAAATTCCAGTTTTATGGCCCTAAAACGCCGAAGAATAAGGAACAGTCATGGTGAGGTGATGATCATTGTTACTTAGGTCATTTTTTATGGGCTGAGAATCGGGTGAAATTTTAGTTTTATGGTCCTAAAACGCTAAAAAATGTAACAGTCACGGCGAGGCGGTGTAAATTGTTACTTTGGATGTTTTTGATGGGCCGGCAAAATTTTAGGTGATCCGGATCTGGTGGCCCAGGTATATCCAGAAGGCATGGGTTATAGCACACAAAAATCTGGGAATCAGGCGGAATTCCAAATTTTATGGCCTTAAAAATACCAAAAAATAAGTAACGGTCATTGCGAGGCGGTGACTATTGTTTCATAGGTCATTATTGGTGGGCCATCAAAATTTTAGGCGATTCGGGTCCGGTGGCCCGGACCCATGCAGAAGGCGTGGACTATGCACACGAATATGTGGGAATCGATCGGAATTTCAATTTTATGGCCATAATACGCCAAAACATTAATAGCAGTCATGGCAAGGTGGTGAAAATTGTTACTTTGGATGTTTTGAAAGGCTGGCAAAATTTTAGGCGATCCGGATCCGATGGCTTGGGCCCATGTAGAAGGCGTGGGCTATACACTACTATAAATTCGGCAAAAACTGAACAAGGTTGACCGACCAACTTTGGTCGGTCAAAAAACCGACCAAAAAATCGACCAAAGTTGGTCGGTTTTTCAAAATATTTTATTTTTTAATTTTTTTTTACGAAACCGACCAACTTTGATCGGTTTTCTTTGGCGCAAAAATGCGGGAAACTATTTTTGAGTCCCCCAAAATTTATTTTTCAAGAAACCGACCAACTTTGGTCGGTTTTTCAATTAAAATAAATAAAAATTAATATTAAAAAAACCGACCAAACCGGTCATTTAAAAAAACCGACCAACTTTGGTCGGTAATTTACTTTTTAATAAAACCGACCAACTTTGGTCGATTATTTTCGTGCGAAAATACAATTAAAGAGTATAAATCAAATAAAAGATAGTGTTAAAATAAAATGCACCAATGGTCTAGTGGTAGAATAGTATCTTGCCACAGTACAGGCGCCGGTTCGATTTCCAGATGGTGAATCTTTTTATTACATAATTAAAATATCGACCAACTTTGGTCGGTTTTTTTTTGAAATATTTTTTTTTTGAATTTAATTGACCGACCAAAGTTGGTCAGTAATTTCCGACCAACTTTGGTCAGTATGTCTTTCCGACCACAAAAATATCGTCCACACTTAAATGGTCGCGTTTTGGTTGGTTTTTGGCCATTACCGTCCAATGTTGGTCGGTTTTTACCGGATTTCTAGTAGTGATAGCACACGAAAATCTATGAATCAGGCAGAATTCCAATTTTATGGCCTTAAAAATACAAGAAAACGAGTAACGGTCATGGAGAGGCGGTGACTATTGTTCCTTAAGTCGTTCTTGATGGGCCGGCAAACTTTTAGGCGATCCGGGTCCGGTGGACCGGGCCCATGCAAAAGTCGTGAGCTATATCACATGAATACGGAATTCCAATTTTATTGCCCTAAAACGCCAAAACATAAGTAGCGGTCATGGCGAGGTGGTGACAATTATTACTTTGGATATTTTTTATGGGCTAGAAAAGTTTTAGGCGATCCAGATCCGGTGGCCTGGGCCCATATAGAAGGCATGGGCTATAACACATGAAAATCTATGAATAAGGTGGAATTCCAATTTTATGGCCTTAAAAATACAAGAAAATGAGTAACGGTCATTGGAGAGTCTGTGACTATTGTTCCTTAGGTCGTTCTTGATGGGCTGGCAAATTATAGGTGATCCGGGTCCGTTGACCCCGGCCCATGCAAAAGCCGTGAGCTATAACTCATGAATACGGAATTCCAATTTTATTGCTCTAAAAAGCCAAAAAATGAGTAGCGGTCATGGCGAGGTAGTGACAATTATTACTTTGGATATTTTTTATGGGCTGGCAAAATTTTAGGGGATCCGGATCCGTTGACCCGGGCGCATACAGAAGGCGTGGGCTATAGCACACGAAAATGTGGGAATCAGGCGGAATTCTAATTTTATTACCTTAAAATACTAGAAAATGAGTAACAATCATGGCGAGGTAGTGACTATTATTCCTTAGGTCATTTTTTATGGGCTGGCAAAATTTTAGGCGATTCAGATCTGGCAACTCGGGCCCACGCAGAAGGCATGGGCTATAGCACACGAAAATCTAGAAATCATGCGAAATTCCAATTTTATGGCCCTAAAACGCCAAACAAGAGTAACGGTCATGGCGAGATAGTGACTATTGTTCCATAGGTCATACTTAGGTCGTTCTTGATAGGCCGAATATATTTTAGGCGATCCGGATCCGGTGACCCGGGCCCATGCAGAAGGTGTGAGCTATAGCACAAGAAAATTTGGGAATCAGATGGAATTCAAATTTTATAGCCTTAAAAATACCAAAAAATAAGTAACGGTCATGGAGAGGCAGTGCCTATTGTTCCTTAGGTCGTTCTTGATGGGCCGGAAACTTTTAGGCGATCCGGGTCCACTGTCATGGGCCCATATAGAAGGCGTGGGCTATAGCACACGAAAATCTATGAATCGGGCAGAATTCTAATTTTATGGCCTTAAAAATACAAGAAAACGAGTAACGGTCATGGCGAGGCGGTGAGTATTGTTCATTAAGTCATTCTTGATGGTCCGATAAACTTTTATGCGATTAGGGTCCAGTGGACCGGGCCCAAGCAAAAGCCGTGAACTATAGCACACGAATACGGAATTCCAATTTTATTGCCCTAAAATGCCACAAAATGAGTAGCGGTCAGGGCGAGGTGTGACAATTATTACTTTGGATATTTTTTATGGGATGGCAAAATTTTAGGCGATTCGGATCCGGTGGTCGGGGCCCATACAGAAGGCCTGGGCTATAGCACACAAATATCTGTGAATGGGGTAGAATTCCAATTTTATGGCCTTAAAAATACCAAAAACTGAGTAACGACATGACAAGGCAGTGACTATTATTCCTAAGGTCGCTCTTGAGTGGCCGGTAAAATTATAGGCGATTCGGGTCCGGTGGCCCGGGCCAATGCAGAAGTCGTGGGCTATAATAACACACGAATATCTAGGAATCAAGCGAAATTCCAATTTCATGGACCTAAAACGCCAAACAATGAGTAGCGGTCATGGCGAGGTGGTGACAATTGTTACTTTGGATTTTTTGAAGGGCCGACAAAATTTTAGGCAATCCGAATCCGATGACCCAGACCTATGCAGAAGGCGTGGGCTATAATAGCATACGAAAATCTGGGAATCAGGCGGAATTCCAAATTTTATGGCCTTAAAAATACCAAAAAATGAGTAATGGTTATGACGAGGCGGTGACTATTGTTCCTTAGTTAGTTATTGATGGGCCGGGGAAATTTTAGGCGATAAGGGTTCGGTGGCCTAGGCCCATGCCGAAGGTGTGGGCTATAGCACACGAAAATTTGGGAATCAGGCGAAATTCTAATTTTATGGCCTTGAAAATACTAAAAAATGAGTACCTGTCATGTTGAGGCGGTGACTATTATTCCTTAGATCGTTTTATGGGCCAGAAAAAGTTTAGGCAATCTGGGTCCAGTGGCCTGGGCATATGCAGAAGGCGTGGGCTATAACATACGAAAATTTAGGAATCAGGCGGAATTCCAATTTTATGGCCTTATAAATACCAAAAATGAGTAACGGTCATGGCGAGGTGGTGACTATTATTCCTTAGGTCGTTTTATGGGCCAGCAAAACTTTAGGCGATACGTGTCCAGTGGCCTAGGCCTATGCAAAAGGCGTAGGCTATAACACACAAAAATCAAGAAATCTGGCAGAATTCTAATTTTATGGGCCGAAAATGCCAAAATACGAGTAGCGGTCATGGCGAGACAATGACTTGTTGCATTGGATGTTTTTGATGGACCGGCAAAATTTTAGGCGATCCAGTTTTGGTGGCCCGGCCCATGCAGAAAGCGTGGGCTATAGTACACAAAAATATAGGAATCAGGCAAAATTCCAATTTCATTTTCCTAAAATACCGAAGAATATGGAACGGTCAAGGCGAGGCGATGACTATTGTTCTGTAGGTCTTTTTTGATAAGCCGGTAAAAATTTTAGGCGACCCAAATACGGTGGCCCGGGCGCATGCAATAGGTGTGGGCTATATCTCACATGAAAATTTAGGAATCGGGCACAATTCTAGTTTTATTACGCTAATACGCCAAAAAAGGAGTAACGGTCATGACGAGAAGGTGACAATTGTTCCTTTGGTCATTTTTGATGGGCCGACAAAATGTTTGGTGATTCGGGTCCGATGACATGGGCTATAACACACGAAAATTTGAAAATCGGACGTAATTCAAATTTTATGGTCTTAAAATGCCAAAAAATAAGTAACGGTCATGGAGAGATGGTGAATATAATTAGTTAGGACTGTTTTGAAGGTCCGAAAATTTTTTAGGGGATCCGGGTCCGATTGTCGGGCCCATGATAAAGGCGTGGGCTATAGCACACGAAAATCCGGAATTAGACGAAATTTCAATTTATGGCTTAAAACACCAAAAAATGAGTAACAGGTATTGCGAGGCGGTGACTATTATTCCTTAAGTCATTTTTGATGGACTGACAGAATTTTGGGCGATCGGGGTCCGATGGTACGGGCCCATGCAGAAGACTTGGGCAATAACATAGAAAAATCTGGGAATCGTGCGGAATTCCAGTTTTATGCCCCTAAAATGGCAAAATGAGTAACGGTCATGGAGAGGCGGTGAATATTGTTCCTTAGGTCATTTTTGATGGTCGGCAAAATTTTAGGCGATCGGGGTCCGGTGGCCCGGGCCCAGGTAGAAGGCGTGGGCTATAGCACACAAAAATCTAGGAATCGGGCGGAATTCCAGTTTTATGACCCTAAAACGCCGAAGAATAAGGAACAGTCATGGCGAGGTGATGATCATTGTTCCTTAGGTTATTTTTAATATGCCAAAAAAAATTTAGGCGATCGGGACCCGGTGGCACGGGCCTATGCAGAAGGCGTGGGCTATAGCATAAAAGAATATGGAAATCATGCAAAATTCCAGTTTTCTGCTCCTAAAACGGCAAAATAGCAGTAACGGTCATGGCGAGGCGGTGTCTATTGTTTCCTAGGTCATTTTTGATGGGTCGACATAATTTTAGGCGATCAAGATCCGTTGGCCTGGGCCCATGTGGATGGCGTGGGCTATAGCACACGAAAATTTGGGAATCGGGCAGATGGCCCTAAAACGCCGAAGAATAAGGAACATGCATGGCGGAGCGATGACCATTGTTCCTTAGGTCGTTTTTGATGGGCCAGTAAATGTTTAGGCGATTCGGGCCCAGTGGCCTGGGCCCATGCAGAAGGCGTTGGCTATAACACACAAAAATCTAGAAATCGGGCAGAATTTCAGTTTTATGGCCATAAAATGCTAAAAACGAGTAACGGTCATGGAGAGGTGGTGACTATTGTTCCTTTGGCCATTTTTGACGGGCCAACAAAATTTTAGGCGATATGGATCTGGTGGCCCTGGCCCATGTGATCCGGATCCAGTGGCCCGGGCCATGCAGAAGGCGTAGCCTATAACACACGAAAATGTGGGACTCAGGTAGAATTCCAATTTTATGGCCTTAAAAGTACCAAAACACGAGTAACAGTCATGGAGAGGCGATGACTTTTGTTCCATAGGTCGTTCTTGATGGACCAGCAAAATTTTAGGCGATCTGAGTTTCATGGACCTTGCCCATGTATAAGCCGTGGGCTATAGCACACGAATATTTCGGAATCGGGCGGAATTCAAATTTTATTGCCCAAAAATGCCAAAAAATGAGTAGCGGTCATAACGAGGTGGTGACAACTGTTACTTTGGATATTTTTGATGGGCCGAAAAAATTTAATGTGATCCGGGTTTGGTGGTCGGGGCCCATGTAAAAGGAGTGCGCTATAGTACATGAAAATCTAGAAATCGGGCGGAATTCCAGTTTTATGAACCTAAAACACCAAAACATGAGTAACGGTCATGGCGAGGCGGTAACTATTATTCCTTAGGTCATTTTTTATGGGGCGGCAAAAGTCTAGGCGATCTGGGTCCGCTGGTACAGGCCCATGTAGAAGGCATGGGTCAGCACAGAAAATTAGGAAATCTGGCAGAATTCCAATTTTAAGGGCCTAAAATGCCAAAAAATGAATAAAGGTCATGGCGAGGCGGTGACTTATTACATTGGATATTTTTATTGGGCCGGCAAAGTTTTAGGCGATACGGGTCCGGTGGCCCATGCCCATGCAGAAGGCATGGGCTATAGCACACGAAAATTTGGAAATCAGACGAAATTCCAGTTTTATGGTCCTAAAACGCTAAAAAAAGTAACAGTCATGGCGAGGCGGTGTAAATTATTACTTTGGATGTTTTTGATGGGCCGAAAAAATTTTAGCTGATCCGGATCTGGTGGCCCAGGTATATCCAGAAGGCATGGGTTATAGCATACGAAAATCTAGGAATGAGGCGCAATTCTAAATTTTATGGCCTTAAAAATACCAAAAAATGAGTAACGGTCATTGCGAGGCAGTGACTATTGTTCCATAGGTCGTTATATGTGGGCCATCAAAATTTTAGGCGATTCGGGTTCGGTGGCCCGGGCCCATGCCGAAGTCGTGGGCTATGCACACGAGTATGTGGGAATCGATTACAATTTCAATTTTATGGCCCTAAAACGCCAAAACATTAGTAGCAGTCATGGCAAGGTGGTGAAAATTGTTACTTTGGATGCTTTTGAAAGGCTGGCAAAATTTTAGGCAATCCGGATCCGGTGGCTTGGGCCCATGTAGAAGGCTTGGGTTATAGCACGCGAAAATCTATGAATCAGGCAGAATTCCAATTTTATGGCCTTAAAAATACAAGAAAAATGAGTAACGGTCATGGCGAGGCGGTGAATATTGTTCGTTAAGTTGTTCTTGATGGGCCGACAAACTTTTAGGCGATTCGGGTCCGGTGGACCGGGCCCATGCAAAACCCGTGAGCTATAGCACACGAATGTGGAATTTCAATTTTATTGCCCTAAAATGCCAAAAACTGAGTAACGGTCATGGAGAGGTGGTGACAATTATTACTTTGGATATTTTTTATGGGCTGAAAAATTTTTAGGTGATCCGGATCCGGTGGTCTGGGCTCATATAGAAGGCGTGGGCTATAGCACACGAAAATCTATGAATCATGTGGAATTCCAATTTTATGGCCTTAAAAATACAAGAAAATGAGTAACGGTCATGGCGAGTTTGTGACTATTGTTCCTTAGGTTGTTCTTGATGGGCTGGCAAATTTTAGGTGATCCGGGTCCGTTGACCCCGGCCCATGCAAAAGCCGTGAGCTATAACACACGAATACGGAATTCCAATTTTATTGCTCTAAAATTCCAAAATATGAGTGGCGGTCATGGCGAGGTGGTGACAATTATTACTTTGGATATTTCTTATGGGATGGCAACATTTTAGGCCATCCAGATCTGGTGGCCGGCGCATGCAGAAGGCGTGGGCTATAGCACACAAAAATGTAGGAATCATGCGAAATTCCAATTTTATTGCCTTAAAAATATCAGAAAATGAGTAACAATCATGGCGAGGCAGTGAGTATTATTCCTTAGGTCATTTTTTATGGGTCGGCAAAATTTTAGGCGATTCAGATCTAGCAACTCGGACCCACGCAGAAGGCGTAGGCTATAGCATACGAAAATCTAGGAATCATGCGGAATTCTAATTTTATGGCCCTAAAGCGCCAAAAACGAGTAACGGTCATGGCGAGATAGTGACTATTGTTCCTTAGGTCATACTTAGGTCGTTCTTGATAGGCCGAATAAATTTTAGGCGATCAGGATCCGGTGACCCGGGCCCATGCAGAAGGTGTAGGCTATAGCACACAAAAATCTGGGAATAAGACGGACTTCAAATTTTATAGCCTTAAAAATATCAAAAAAGAGTAACGGTCATAGAGAGGTAGTGCCTATTGTTCCTTAGGTCGTTCTTGATGGGCCGGAAAAGTTTAGGCGATCCGGGTCCAGTGGCCCGAGCCCATGCCGAAGGCGTAGGCTATGGCACAAGAAAATTTGGAAATCAGGTGGAATTCCAATTTTATTGCCTTAAAAATACCAAAACCGAGTAACGGTCATGGCGAGGTGGTGAGTATTGATCCTTAGGTCGTTCTTGATGGGCCGGAAAGTTTTAGGCGATTCGGGTCTGGTGGCCCGGGCCCATATAGAAGTCGTGGGCTATAGCCCATGAATATATGTGAATCGAGTAGAATTTCATTTTTATGGCCCTAAAACGCCAAAAATGAGTAGCGGTCATGGTGAGATGGTGAAAATTATTATTTTGAATATTTTTGATGGGCCGGCAAAATATTAGGTGATCCGGATCCAGTAGCCTGGGCCCATGCAGAAGGAGTGGGCTATAGCACACGAAAATGTGGGAATCAGGCAGAATTCCAATTTTATGGCCTTAAAAATACCAAAACATGAGTAACGGTCATAACGGTTATTCCTTAGGTCATTTTGAATGGGCCAGAAAAATTTTAGACGGTCCGGATCTTTCAACCCGGGCCCATGCAGAAGGCGTAGGCTTCACACGAAAATCTGGGAATCATGTAGAATTCTAATTTTATGGCCCTAAAACGCCAAAAAATAATTGTCATGGCAAGGCAATGACTATTTTTACTTAGGTCATCCTTAGGACGTTCTTGATGGGCCGACAAAATTTTAGGCGATCCGGGTCCGGTGGCCTAGGCCCATACAGAAGGCATAGGCTATAGCACACGCCATATGTGAATCGAGTGGAATTTTAATTTTATGGCCCTAAAACGCCAAACAATGAGTAGCGGTCATGGAGAAGTGGTAAAAATTGTTATTTTGAATGTTATTTATGGGACGGCAAAATTTTAGGCGATCCGGAACCAGTGACCCGAGCCTATGTAGAAAGCATGGGCTATAGCACACGAAAATCTGTGAATTAAGCGGAATTCCATTTTTATAGCCTTAAAAATACCAAAATATAAGTAACGGTCATGGATAGGGGTAACTATTGATCCTTAAGTCATTCTTGATGGGCCGGCAAAATTTTAGGCGATCCGGATTAGGTGGCCCGACCCCATGCAGAAGGCATGGGCTATATAATACACGAAAATCTGGGAATCATGCGGAATTCCAATTTTATGGCCTTAAAAATAACAAAATATGAGTAACGATCATGGCGAGGTAGTGACTATTGTTCCTTAGGACGTCTTTAATAGACCAGCAAAATTTTAAGCGATCCGTGGTGCGAACCCATGTATAATCGGGCAAAATTCTAGTTTTATGACCATAATACGCCAAATAACGAGTAACGGTCATGGCGAGGTAGTGACAATTGTTCCTTAGGTCATTTTTATGGGCTAGTAAAATTTTAGGCGATCTGGGTTTGGTGGCACGGGCCCATGCATAAGGTGTGGGCTATAACACACAAAAATCTAGGAATCACACGGAATTCCAGTTTTATGGCCCTAAAACTCTACAAAATGAGTAACGGCCATGGTGAGATAGTGACTATTGTTTCTTAAGTCATTTTTGGTGGGCTGGCAAAATTTTAGGTGATCCGGGTCCGATGGCCCATGCCCATGCAAATGACGTGGGCTATAGCACACGAAAATCTAGAAATCAGACGGAATTCCAGTTTATGACCCTAAAACGCCAAAAAAGATAGGAACATTCATGGCGAGGCGATGACTATTGTTGTTTAGGTCATTTTTGATGGGCCTGGAAAATTTTAGGCGATATGGGTCTGGTCGCCCGGCCCATGTAGATGATGTGGGCTAACACAAAAAAATCTGGGAATGGGGCGGAATTTCAGTTTTATGGCCCTAAAACTCCAAAAACGAGGAACTGTCATGGCTAAGCGATGAATATTGTTTCTTTGGTCGCTTTTTACGGGCCGAATTTTTTTAGGCGATTCGGTTCCTGTTGTCCGGATGCATGCAGATGGCGTGATCTATAGCACATGAAAATTTGGCAATCGGGCAGAATTCCAGTTTTATTGACCTAAAATACCAAAAATTGAGAAACGGTCATGGAGAAGCAATGACTATTGTTCCTTAAGTCTTTTTTGTGGGCCGATAAAATTTTAGACGATTCGGGTCCTAAAATAGCAAAACATACGGAACGGTCATGATGAAGCGATGACTATTATTCCTTAAGAAGTTTTTGATGGGCCGATGTACGTTTGCCTGGATGCATGCAAATGGCATGGGCCATAGCACACGAAAAACTGGGAATCAGGTTGAATTCTAGTTTTGTGGCCCTAAAACGTCAGAAAAAGTAAAACGGTCATGGCGAAGTGATGACTATTATTCTTTAGGTCATTTTTTATGGACCAACAATATTTTAGGTGATTCGGGTCTAGTCGCCCGGATGCATGTAGATGGCGTGGGCTATATAGCACACAAAAATCTGAGAATCTAGCGGAAAATGGCGAAGCGATGACTATTGTTCCTTAGGTCATTTTTATGGGCCGACAAAATTTTAGGCGATTCGGGTCCGGTCGCTCGGATGCAGGTAGATAGCGTGGGTTATAGCACACGAAAATTAGGGAATCAGGCGAAATTTCAATTTTATGGCCCTAAAACACCAAAAAATGAGGAAATGTCATGGCGACGCGATGACTATTTTTGCATAGGTCGTTTTTGATAGGCTTGCAAAACTTTAGGCGACTCAGGTCCGGTTACTCGGATGCATGCACATGGCGTGGGCTGTATATCATACAAAAATATAGGAATCGGGCGGAATTCCAGTTTTATGGCCCTAAAACCTTCTACTGGCAAGCGATCGTGTTGTTCACAGGATTTCTCGTTACTCATGTCAGCATTCTCACGGGATGGTCCTATCAAAGAACTTGATTTATGCAAAGAAAGAAACTTAGGATAGGAGACTTATGAAGGCTTCGTCTACTCCCTCCCCATGTCCACTAGCGCTCCTGTCCAGAGCGAAGAGAAGGCGAAAAAGCATTGCCAAAGCACCCAATCCAATAAGAGCATCACATACGAATCACGTCCGAGGTCAAGGTCAAAAGCACCTGCGCGAATACTGGTCGGTCAGATCTCACCTCCCCTTCCCCATACCATAGCCGGAAGGGATAGCGTATCCAAAGAAGAGAGAGTTGGTATTTTTCCCCGCATCGGAACAAGACCCACTATACTAGATTTAGCCAATTTAGGTGCGGATGGGGATTCCTCAATAGATTCTATAGATTCAAATTTGGATGCCCCTGTGCATAAACATATGGATAGGGATGCAATGAAAGACTAGAGCACGAGCTAGCTGATCTACCGACAAGTCCTTGATTTCTTATCCGTGAAGGCATACTTGGACTCATTGAAGAAAGCACTTGAGGTAAAGATCAATGAGCGATTACGACAACTACAGACCTCTTAACTAGGTTTTTTTTACTAATACGAACTAATAGGCTTTGGGCTGGTAAGGCTTTGCGTATTTTATCGAATTAAACCACATGCTCCACCACTTATGCAGGCCCCCATCAATTCCTTTGAGTTTTGGTATAGCAACCGTACTCCACAGGCGGAGTGTTTCACTCGTTAGTCCTCCTCAATCGATTAGACTATGGCGAATCACCTGTGTATTGGTCTTTGGCAAAGACATAATATAATAATAAATTAATTAATATTAATTAATAAAAAAATTTTGGTTAAGAACTATTGACTGTAAACTATAGCAGTTACATTCACTCAATGGAGATATTCGCCTTTGTTTGGAATGAAGATGGATGAACATGCACTTGAGCCTGGAACTGATGAAATTCGGGGAAAACATGGAAGCAGTCACTATACTGGGGGTTGCTTAGTCATCCTTCCTCTTACGTATTACAATTTAGGTGCTTTTCATGCTGTCTTTAGCGGAAAACGGACTTAATCAACAAATAAGGGATATGCAAGAATACGTTCTTGAACTCTAGAGAACGGGCGGACAGAGGTTCATCAGAGCTATAGGAAAAGCTTATAGAGGGGTGGTCTTACTACGACAAGTGAATCCAGGGTTCCCTCTGTTCAGTGTCCGGGGAAGACAAAGGAATCTATTCGGGAAGTGCTTATCAGCCTCTTCATACTCGTTCTAACCCAACAAAAAAGGGCACTGCCTTTTCTGGATCTTTATTCGCCCACTCATTCATAGAGCGATGACTAAGAGCCGGGAATTTTGAATTCTCTTAGTAGAGCCTGAAAGTAGCCCTTGATCGATTCCTACCATGGACGGGTATACATTTCATCCATATCGCCGGCCTCACATGGACATACATGCTTATGTTTATCATATTACGGCTTCCTAAGATGAGCGTCTGTGGGATCAACTCCACCTTAGAGATCTTCCAGATCCACAACTACAAGCTCTCGAGTAGGAACATGATCTCCTACTACTGATAGGTATGCAATCGAAGAATCTCGCGAGATAGTTGGGCTTGGCTCTACTCGCCAGCTGTGCTACGTGAGCCTCCAGATGCCTCCAAGCAGGGTAATCGCCGCGCGTCCTTCCCATGCTCCGTGAAAACAGCGGTAACCCGAAACAAAGGGGCCAGTCTTCGTTGTGCCGGGGTACCCCGATCCGGATGCCACAAAA